>NW_024412376.1:51540327-51936055 GCF_014898765.1 Herpailurus yagouaroundi
TTTTTAATGTTTATTCATTTTGAGAGAGAGAGTGTGCATAAGTGGGGGAAGGGCAGAGAGAAAGAGAGACAGAATCTCTAGTAAACTTTGCACCATCAATGCAGAGTCCCATTTGGGGCTCAAACTCACCAACGGTGAGATCACGACCTGAGCGAGATCAAGAGTCAGATGATTAATCGAGTATACCACCCAGGTGCCCCTCTGTGTGTGTACTTTTTTTTCATTCTTTGTTTTTTTTAACATTTATTTTTGAGAGAGAGAGAGACAGGGTGTGAGCAGGGGGAGGAACAGAGAGAGAGAGAGGGAGAGAGAGAGAGAATCCAAAACAGTCTCCAGGCTCTGAGCTTTCAGCACAAAGCCCGATGCGGGGATCGAACCCACAAACTGTGAGATCACGACCAAAGTCAAAGTTGGACACTTAACTGACTGAGCCACCCAGGCACCCCTGCATGTGTACTTCTTAGTGTCTCAAAATCCCTGGGAGGAAGAGAGAGATAAAGAGAAAGAGAGAGAGGAAGCAGGAGGAGGAGAAAAGATGAAGAGAGAAATAAGAAGGAAAGTTCGTTATAACATTATGATCTTTTTCTGGGTGAAGTTTTAGTGAGTCTAACACTTTCTTCATATTTTAGTAAATATCATCTGTCATTTTATCATGTATCTATCTAATCTATTTGGGTAACTGGTAAGATATGCTTCCAAGGGTTGTATTTTGATCTTGTTTCAGTGATGATAGGGACAGGTTGATTCGTGACATGAGATAGTACATCTTGTTCCATATTTCTCCTAGCCAAAAAATAAAAATAAAAATAATGAATCTCTAATTCTCAGGCCCATTGCATATGCCTAGAGCCAAATAGTCCAATGGCTATTGCTAGCCTGTGAAAATAATATTGATGTCCAAAGGCCAACTCATCTTCTTGCAGCCTTTTGACACATAAAAAAAAAACAATCAAAAACACCTCTTAAGGCAACTAATTACACTGTCATTTATTAATGACTCCTCCTTGAGCCTGATATTCAGTATCTTGGCATACAGAAAATTCTTTAAGTTGATGACTATTTTATATCAGTATCACACTATGTATGTTTTTGGTTTGGGTTTACGTTCAATCCAATTGTGACAACTTATATATGCAGCATACATACACATTTAATTTCAAAGCCTTCTAATGGAATCTAACCTAGCCCAGGATGGTCTCCTTCCTGTTTTTGATTGGTGTGTGTGTATTTTTGCTGAAACAGCCTTATGAATTTGATGCGTGCTAAATTTAATCATCAAGAATAAAACATTTTTTGTGTGTCTACAGGACTAGCTATGTTATGTCAGACACAGCTTTCAAATAAATGGACATAATCTAAAAGGATCATTCACAGGCATTCTTAAGCTTAGTGAACTTGTTCTAAATCATGGTTTCTCCCCTGTAGCGCTATTAACATTTTGGGTGGAATAATTATTTGCTGTGAGGAATCTGTGCTACACATGACAGGATGTTTAGTAGCATCTCTTAACTTCTAGCTGTTAGAAGCCAGTAGCACCATCCTATTTGTAACACCTAAAATGTCTCCAAATGTTGTCGTATATCCCATGGATGATAAATTCTCTCTGGTTAAGAATTAGTGGTCAAGAGATTTTTTTTTTTTTTTTTGCAGATTTTTCAACTAGGCAAAAGTAAGAATTTATTTTTGTCTGAATTTATCATCATGCCTTTATCACATCTAATGTGTGGTCATAAGAAAAGGATTTAGTGGGAAAAAATGGCCAACGATATCCATGGAAATTAGATTTCTCATCTCAGAAGAGTTGTATACTATTGATTTGAAAACATTTAAATTATTTTAACACTTGATTACTCATTATATGTTACTGTCTATTTCTCTGCGGATATTGTCGACTAACTTTTAACTCTGAAAAATAACCCTAAACTATTTCATTAAAAATGACAAAGCCTATGTGTGAAATCAGAGCCTCTGAGTAGCATTTGCCAAGATGGAGATTAGATATACAAGAGATTTATAGGGGGAAATGCCTGTGAAGGAAACAGGGGAGGGACCTGGTAGAGTAGACAGAATAGTCAAGACGAAGATACAGGTCTGGCTCCTATGAAGGAGAGAAATAAAGGAGAGTTGATAGATAGATTCTCAAACAGTAACACTGGTATAAGAAGGTTCATTCCAGGACGATGATATCTCCTCAAGTCAAGTCCCCCTTCAGAAGTATCCTGTATCTTGCGGGAATGGCCCTGCCTCAATATCCCTGCTGTGCTCAATCATTATGAAGAGTAGATTTGGCTTCAGCACAACCTAGTGGTGGATTCAGAACACAGAATCTGGGGCCATTATCAGTTATACCTGACATAGCAGCACGTGGGGCTCTTTTCCTCTTAAGCTCCTCAGAGCAGATCAGAGTGTTACATTTTTTTCTGCCAACATCTGTATCTTTGTTTCGAGGGTGAAGAGGAACTGAAGAGTTGAGAAACTAAACATACATATATATATATATATATATATATATATATATATATATATTATATATTATACAGGCAAATATATACAGTTACTCTGTCCAATGTTCTAGTGACATGTAGCTATTTAGCTGTGTATTATTTAAAATTAGATATGATTAAAAATGAAGTGCTATAGTTGCAATCATATACTAAGTGCTGAATAGCCATATGCACTGGAAAGTGATATCTGTCATGATAGAATGATCTATTAAACAGCAGTGGTTTAAAGAAATGGATATAAGAATATATGATCCCTTTGTAGAGTCTATTAGCATTCTCATTAATAAAATTTGCTACCACTTGAAGTTGGCAGACATTAATATAAATTTGGAATTGGCAATAGAAATTTAAATACGGATTGTTCATTATAACTTTGGAGAGAATCTTCCTAAAGTCATGGTGTAAGACTCTAATATTATTAACAGTTTAAGTATATATTTAAACCTTGCTGAATATAAAAAGAATTCCTAAAAACAGGATTTTTTAAATTCTGTATAGTCATTTACACTAAAAAAAAATATATAGGTGGAAAATAAGGTAGTTATTTCTATTCAGAAAAGCTGTCATATTGCCCCAATTATTATACAGCTTCAAGAAGCCTATTAACTGTACATCATAATTTCAAGTACTCTTTTTCTAATTTATTTGTCTTCAGTGAAAGTAGAATATTTGTTGAGAAAATATTATGTATTATTCTGGTTAAGTATAAGGTTTATTTCTATTTATTATGCTTTTAGAAATGACATTTATTCTCCTCTGCAATTATTCGTTGCACTAAAACCTAATATTTTTTCTGCTAGTGTTATACTCTACTAAAAAATTTTCCAACATATAAAAGGGATTTATATATATCAATTCAAATACTTGTGAATATTTTAATTACTGCATTATTTTAATGGTGAGTAATTTCAGTGGAGTAATAATCCTCATTAGGCAATTGAAACATGATGTGGACATATTCATGTAAAAGTAACTTCATTTTTAAGTATGTGTGCTTATTATCTTGTAGCATAAATCAGCAAGAAGAAATTATTGTCTTCTTAATAATTCTTCAAGCCAACATATACTAATTTTTCCTTACTGATTTTTCAGTGGGATATTAGAGTTTCTTTATTTTTAAAGGAATGTAGAAAGACAACAGGCAAAGGAAAAGCTAACGATAATAGCTAGTCTTTGCCTATGTACTAGACATCCAGCATCATGCTTAGTACTTTATATGTATTACCACATAGAAATCTCACAATAAATCTGTAAGGCTAATTGCTGTTTTGTTATCACATTACAGGTGAAGAAAGTGAGGATGAAAAATAGGGGAGCCAGTTTACAACTCAAGGTGAGCTTAATTATAAACTCCATGCTCTTATTTATGGATTTAGTGCAGACGTCTTGTTTTCGTACTTAGAGACTGGATGACATTTATCAGCAAGTCTCTGCCCTTATCATGATGAAGCAATTACATGAATTGTTAAAAAGATAGTGGATCTTGGGTGCAATACTAGTTGTCAGAGAAAGGGAGCAGGAGAACATAAAGAGTTTGTATTTCCAAAAGCTTCATGTGAACTTCAACTGTGTGGTAAAAATCTTTTGGAGGGATCCTCTTGTGTAATTATAGCATTTACCCACCATATTGTGGTGTACTATCTATATTTTTGTGTCATCCATACCTTAACTCAGTAACATGAAAATAGGGTCTAGGAAGTCTCACAATGCAAGGTGCACAATAAACAAGATGAAAATATTATTGATCACAATTAAACTAAGCAAATGCAGTACTTATGATTATCAGTGGTAAGTAAGAAGAACCTTTCTCAGTTATATTTTTCATATCAGAAACACTTATGCTTATCTTACCCTATTTTGCCACCTAGTCAAAATCAGAAACCTGAACTCATTTCTTGAACATTCAAAATACAGTAAAACCTTGAATTGCAAGTAACTTGTTCTGCGTGTGTTCCGCAAGATGAGCAAACATTTCTGATAAATTTTAACTTGATAAACGAGTGATGTCTTGCAATATAAGGAGTACCTGATTAAAAATGTCACACGATCACAACTGAGCCAATCGTTCGTTCTCTCTCTTTCCCTCTCTTTCTCGCTGTGGGATTGTGGGTGATCGTCTTCATACTCAGATGCTCGGTCTCAGGCCACGTGGTGTTTGGCAGAAATCAGTGATTTTTCAGAATGTTGGAAGGTGCCCACAACAGGCGCTAGTGTATTTTTTGTCACTTCAAAGCACCTATGGACAGTCGTTTGCTTTTCCATACAAGAGTAAGCTTGGGAGTGCTTTGCTTCCTTCTAGGTCAGGCTGCCTGCAGATATAGACCCTTTCCTCTCCTGCCTTATTGCCAGTTACATTAAACATGGTATAACAGTATATGATAAGAACTTATTAATACTGTACTGTAGTCAACATCTGTGTGAGCATGTACAAAGGCCCCTATGCAGAAAAAGATTCCATTTAGCCAATAGGCAGCAGTGATTCCATTATGATAGTGAAAGTCATCCTACATAATAACCTCTCCCTTGTCTCCCTCACACCAGCCATGAAGGCTTTTAGAGGTAAGTGCAGGTTAATTTGTTTATTTTTCTTTATATTTAGTATTGTCTGTATTATTTTATATTATATTACAGTATTGTAATCATTTTATATGAATTTTTTGGGGTTGTGGAACAAATCATCTGAGTTCCATTATTTCTTAGGAGGAAATTTGCTTTGATACACAAGTGCTTTTAATTACAAGCATGTTTCCAGAATGAATTATGCTCACAAACCACAGTTTTACTGTATACTGTAACTACATATGACTTTTGGTGATCTGTATCTATACTAATGTCTGTCCATCCACTTATTTATGTTTATCTCTAATCTTTTTGGTCCTCTGAGATTAGATTCCAGAATGGGATAGGTTAGAAATCTGCATTAATTTGTTATTTGCATATTATACATTGGGGAACAAAGAATAAGGCTATCTAAAATTGCAAACTCATAAACTGAAATCTGTATAATTGCCTTTAAGTCTGAGTGACCTAAATTTGCTTCTATTGTGAATATTTTGAAATTCTGATTCAAGATCCATAGGCATTTCACTTAGACAGAGACAGACAAAATAGTTTGCTCTTTGCAGACAAAGCAAATGAAGATTTTTTCCTATTTAATGAACACTGAAAATGCAAAAATCCTCTTACTATGCTACTTCATTGTATTCATCTCAATTAAAGGATGCTGAGATGCTGAGATGCTTAGAACTAAATCCTCTAAGTTTAACTTTACAAGAAAATATGGCACACATACTATTCAGATATTAAATAACAATAGCCCTTCCAGTCAGAATTTTTTTTCACCTAAGAAAAGAGACAGTAAAATTTCTCGTGCAGTCACTTTGTTAGGTATTGTAGAGTAATTATGAAGATATCTACCTTTTTAATTTAATTTCACCAGCTGTCACCACTGGCATGAATCTTTCAACATCACTGTAAAAGAGTACAGGTTCTAGAAGACAACAGAATGGAAATTTGAGACATGAATATTGAGCGTTATTCTATAAGGAAAGGTTGTCAAGTTTCAGTGACACAATGAAATGAACTGGATTCAACAGAGATAGACACAATGAGAGCAGAAACATATTCTGACCATTAGAAATCAAAAAGTAAAATGAAGAAATAGAATAGTAAAATAAAGCAGACTTTAAAAAGTGAATAAATGATAACAAAGTTAGAAATTTAGAAAAAGAAGAACATAAGGAGATTAAAATAGAGGAAATTGTGGGTAATGTGTGAAGTATAAAGATTTTAGAATGCTGCGATAATAAGCAAGTTGGAGGAATTGTGCACTGTTATTTATTTATTTATTTATTTATTTTTGTCAAAGTAATACCACTAGTTAGAAATCACATAAAAATACTCTCTCAGATTGAGAAGATATTCTTTCTTTAATGAGAAGGAAAAAGTCTTCAAGAAAAAGTATTCTGGAACAGCATAAAAAATGTCTTAGGTCAACTACTAATGTAGATACACAGAGAGAAGAATGTGGATATTTACTGTGTGGAGGGTTTGCTGTGGGAAGATCCATTCTAATACTTTCTACTAAGTGATAATTCATTTAGAGAAAACAAAGAAACATCTATTCAAAAAGTCTTCCATAAGCAAAGTTACATAATTATTTTGGTTTTAGTAAAAATAATCATGCAAATAAAATATTTTGTTTCTCTGATTTTATTTTTATGCATAATTAAGAAAAAAATAGTCCTAGAAAAGCATTTACAGATAATAGATCTTTGATGTTAAAATATGTGGAAATCTTACATTTATGATTGCAATTAAAATGCTTAAGAAAAATGTAGGGTTTAAATAAATGGAATAATATTTTATTTTTTTAAACAAATTTTAATGTTTATGTATTTTTGAGAGAGAGACAAAGTGTGAGTAGGGAGGGGGGGCAGAGAGAGAGGGAGACACAGAATCCGAAGCAGGCTCCAGGCTCTGAGCTGTCAGCACACAGCCTTATGCAGGGCTTGAACCACAAACTGTGAGATCATGACCTAAGCCAAAGTTGGACACTTAACTGACTGAGCCACCTAGGCACGCCTGGAATAATGTTTTCTAATTAAAATTTATCAAACTCCCAGTAAGATAAAATTTTAGATTAAGAACTGATAGTATATACTAAAACATTTAAACCTTAGACTCTGTCCTCAGGTAACATGAGAATCCAAAATTGCAAGATAGACCTAAATAAATGACCTTACACTTCTAGATGGCTTTCATGGAGACAGAGAGAATAATATTAAGATTGGTAAATTTTAATTTGTATTTGTAGATGCCCTACTACAAGGGTTAATGCTTCAATATAAAATTACCTGTATTATAGACCAACTTACACAATGATAAATATATATATGTAAAAAAAACCTTTAGTAATTATCCACATGAAAGGTCAAAAACTGACTTGTATTTGGGCAGCGGATATACTTTGATCAGCACAATGTTATTAAATGTTTTTGAATTACCTGACAGTATTTAAAGTCAGAGAATATATCATAAAACCCAGAGATGGGAACCTTTTTTTTTTTTTTTTTTTTTTTTTTTATGAATAGAGTATATGGTGAGATCATTAAAATCCATAGACACAAACACATTTTTTTTTAATGGGGAAAAAAAAAAAAACAACTTAGTGAGAACCTGGTCACCACTAGCTCAGTTAAATGAGGAACAAACCTTGCCAGTTTGTCATAGTTCCTCCACCAGTTGTGGTCTCACACCGGCAAACCACATGATTTACACAGCAATGCTAATGGCCTGGCTCTCTGCACCTAATGCTCAGCAGAGAGACAGATTTTTAATAACTTCCTTGAATTTTTTTTTAATTTCAGGTTTTTGACATCATAAACAATAATAATCAAAGAGTTTTCATAAAAACTACATTTATTTCCCATAACAGAAAAATTAGAAACAAAAGCCATCAGTAGAACTGAATTGACATACAAATGAATCCATAATGCTGTAACCTAGAAATAGACATCAGAGGATCCTAGATCTAGGAGGTCTTAGTTTTGTAACCTCACGTGATTTATTTTACCTTTCTAAGCCTTTATACTCTCACCTACAAAAGGAGTCATGAATAATATCAACTTCATACCTTTGTTCCTCATATTAGATAAAATAAGCGCTTAGCTTTTTGCCAGGCAAATATTAAATGTTTTCATGAGGGTACTATTAAATAACTCCTTTTTAAAAATGTTTCTATAAACTTGTATATCATATCTCTGAGAACTTAAGAAGTAAACTGAAAAGTTTCAACATCCCTGACCATGAATGGTGTCCTACTTCTAGGGATGATTCTCTCATCCTCTTCAAAGAACTGAGGCACATGTTACTCAGCTTGAGACCATTGACATCTGACACCTTTTGTCAAATGGAAGCAGAGTGGGCATGCCAATAAGCAGATGTTTCACTCTTGGAGGAAAAACAAAGACCATTCTTTTTGCTCTGAAAATGTTTTGTCCAGAATCTTTAAAGGGGATTTCAGGAGGAAATAAGTAAATTTCTCAATTGAAGGAAAGTATACAACTTTGAGATTATGAAGAAACCATCTAAGATCCCTCCTATATGCAGCACAGGAGACTTTTCAAAAGTGTGAAGACTTAGGACTTAGTGGCAGAGTCTTGCTCGCAGTCTATGCAGAAGGTACGAGAAAGATTTTATGGCATCTCTTCTCAATAGAATTAGACGGTAAGTTTGCTGCTATACTACCTTTTTTGACCTTAATATGGCAAATTTAGACATTATTCACGTGGGGGAGGAAATCTGATAGCTCTGGTTATCTTGTAACACAGGTTCTTGTCAGTGGTGGATTGCCCAATAAAAAAGCCAAGACCATACAGGCACAAACACACACACAGACACAAGACAAAAACCTTATATTTGAAAGGAAGAAAATTTTAAACACGCAGGAAGTAGTTACTGTGAAGAAGTACGTGGTTGGATTAGTTTACAACAGTTTTTGAGTTTATGATTTTATTCTTTTTAATTATGGGGAAGTGACCGGGCATTATAATGTTTTTGGTTTTGTATCCAGTCCTCTCTTGTTTCTGGAGATATTGGATCTTTGACTTTCTGAATCTTAGCCTCTTCTTCAGTCCGGGACGCTAAGCTCTCTGCAGGATCTTATGCAAACAGCCTCAATTTCAGATTGTTTTCCAGGAATGCATCAATTAAAGCTTCTTCTTTCTACCAGTAAGGTCTCTGCCTACCCAACTAGAGCAGAATAAACAAATCCTATAGGGTATTTTCTGCCAATTGGCTCCAGAATGAGTCATTGGTAAATCATTCCACTGTTTTACTGGCAAGCTGCTCTGAATAATAATAGAGTGTATGGTGAGATCATTAAAACCCATAGACACAAAGGCATTTTTTGCATTCTTTTGCAGTGGATCAAGCTTCTTGGTGGGAAGCAATCATGTGTATGATATCGAACACAATGGTGAATAAAAACCTAAGAATGTTAGCTGACAGGATCTCTAAAAGCAAGGAAAATGAATTCATAGTGGTCTGTTCAATGGATACTTAAACAATGAGCCATCTTATCCATAGGATTATTAACAGACTCTACAGTGGGAGGGCTTTTGTGAGTATTTACATGAAATAGAAAATTATCACATTTCATGCTAAAACACACTAAGAGGTTTGTCTATATGTCTCTCTCTTAAGTATTGTTTCATCAGTGGTCTAATATTTTCTTTTCAAACTTCTATATGATGCCATGAATCAGTAACATTGGTACCACAGTCCGCCTTCCCTTCCAGGAAAAGTTAACATCAGATAAACAAAAAGAAGGTTTGTCCAGTATAATAATTTCAATGGTTTTGCTCCAAAATCCTGGAGCCTGTCACAGTAACTTCCTCCACTTTACCAGAGGCTCCCATAAGCTCCATCTTTACATGCCACAAACATGTCAATCCTCAAATGACATAGAAGGCCTAAATGTAAGCATGGCTTGAACTTCAACAAGACTGAAGCATAGCCTTTTATTTATGAGTCCCAATAAAAGCTAGCAGGTTTAAATTTTCTCAGTTAATGGATTATACTGGCAACTTTTATCGCCAAATGCCTTTGACTTCATTCTTATTGATATGCTGTGCCAGCAGCCTCAGGTTCCTTTGGAAAAAGTTTATTTAGTGACTTATGGTATACACTTGTCGCATTGTTCAAGGATATTTGTTCAAGGGATCCAACCTTCTCCTTAGTCAAAAGGCTCTGAGTCTCTAAACTGCATCTTGGAATTGAGTGACAGTCTGTACTTTCCCGTTTTCTGACTTAAACCAAGTTTCTTTTCAATAGATGTAGAGGTGTTTTTTGTTTGTTTGTTTGTTTGTTTGTTTGTTTGTTTTTTCATTTATATATATCAGATAATATTTTACTAGCTTGAAGGTTTTTTTTTAATATATCTAGGAATCTAGTAATCAATTAGCCACAACTTAGAGTTGCCTGAATATCAAAGCATTCTATTTGTCAATCCACCCCAACAGCTCCTTTGATGGGCATTTTTATTCTGATGATTAATTTTTATTATTGTCACTCCAGGATCCCAATAGTACCTTGAAAATCAAGGCTTTTATTTCAGTAAAGGCAGCTTGCAACATTAACCTTGGGCTTCGGAGGAAAACCACTCAGAGATTTCACAGACAATGGTGTTTCCCACTTAAAGGTAGTTAGTAGTGCTTTGGCAAAGGAACTGTAATTTGGGTCTTTCTGGTGTAACTAGTGTTATTCATCATAAATCTGTTCTAACATTTGCATCTCCTTCAGATTTCTTTTTCCTCCTCCCCACCCCCCCATCCCGGGGCTTTCTGCCATCTCAGTCTTTTTGAATGTGGTTCACTTTTGTGTGTAGTTTTTAGAGAATTATTCAAACACAGTGTTAGGGTGACTTCCAGCTTCTGGAAACTAACACACTGAAGTAAAAATCTTAAGAAAATACACACAGATGGATAAATTTGACTCAATCCATGTTACAGAGGGCTCAGCACACTTAGAATCTGTTTCTCCTCATGTCCCTCAGTTCCTGCCAAAATAAATGATCCAAACTTCCAATTATTTTTTTGAATATGATATCTCATCTCAGATCAGATGAAGCATGATGGGATCTGTCCTGTTAAGAGTCTAGAGGCAAAGAGGAGTGATGAGGGTGGGTCTTGAGGAGAATAGGTATCCTATCTCAAAGTGAGATTATTACAGGGTCTTTAAGCAGGGAAAGATGTCTCCCCAGAAAAGGAAGGGAGGGACTTCTTCCAATGGCAGCAGAAGAAGGCTTGGGGTAACGTAATGGTTCAAGTTGCACAGACTCTTCTGATTCCGATGAAAGATTTCCATTCCACATCTTAGGAACTCATTTTTTAGTATTCTAACCTTTATTTTTAAAAACTCAGTAAGACTTTTCATTCAATTTACATTATTATTTCCCAACTGGCATGATTAAATTTAGAATTTGATACTTAGCCCTGTCAACCCTGTGGCTGTAAGAAACAAGATATTATTTCAGAGCCACAATAGAAGCTCTCTGCTACTCTGTGTCTTGAGTACTTGATTTAATGCAAGATTTTATCATTTTCCTTTACAGTATAGCCAGAAGTAGCTATCTCATATGAACTCTATAGTCATCATTTCTACTATGATGATCAAGGGTAATAGCAATTTCATCTCTGGAAGACTTGATTTCAAATAACAACCACTGGTTATATTTTAAGCAGTAATGAAGTAACTTCGTGCCATGAATATTTAGTACCCCTTTTCCCACTGTCAGTGAAATCACCAGTGTGCTTTAGCTCAAAGAGGGGTGTAACCCAATTCTAGAATCCCTATTTAAAGTCTGTTTCTTGACACTGCTTCTGGTAACAAGAACTATACCAGTTAGGTTCATATCAGGAAAAGAGAATCTATACCACATAACTCAATGTAGTAAGTATAGTATACAGAACTAGTTATAGAGGTACTTGAAGACCTGAAAAAAAGAGGAATGTGAAGGAAAACAACTTCAGAAAGTCCCTTAGGGCAACAGGGACTGGGGAGAGCAATGATGTTACTAGGGTACAGGAGCCATGAACACTGGGCAGGAGCTGAACCCGCAGAGCTGGAGGTAATTCTCAGGCCTACTTGTAGGAGCTGGTACATGGAGTGAGGAGGTGCATCAAGGCAAAGCTGAAATATGAACCTGTGTTGGAACAGTGACTAGAGGTGGAGTTGCCTTGACCTTTCCTTACTTAACTGTTCTTGGCGTCTGTGCTTACTCCATTGACTGAACCTAACTGAAACCAGTGGGTAAAGAAATACGAGGAATGACGTTTGCAAGTTGTCAATTCCCTGAGAACTAGAGGTAGATCTGAGATCAAACAGGGAAATGACTGGTATAAAATTGTTATGCATTCATGTCCAACATAGGTCATGTGTTCTAAACAGAAGACAAATGTTGATTTGTAACAGTGTAGTTAGGCTATTTACCTAATATTTGAAACACATAAGAAAGAGGCATTCTTTTTTTTTGGGGGGAGGGTTACTGATAAGGCTTAGAGAGATTCTCTATCATTACACCACACATTCCACTTTTAGTTTTCTATTGCTGCTGTAACAAGTTAACACAAACAGCATTTACAATGTGGGTTTTAAAATTTTTGTTTATGTTTTATTTTATATTTGAGAAAGAGACAAAGTCAGAGTGCAAGCAAGGAAGGGGCAGCGAGACAGAGACAGAATCTGAAGCAGGCTCCAGGCTCTGAGCTGTCAGCACAGAGTCTGATGTGGGGCTCGAACTCACGAGCAGTGAGATCATGACCTGAGGTGAAGTTGGATGCTTAACCAACTGAACCACCCAGGCACCCCTACAATGTGGGTTTAACACTGGATGTGGCTATTTTTTTTTTTACCATCTCTGTGTTATTTTTCTATTGCTACATAACAAATGATCACGAATTAGCCACTTAAAATGAAATCCATTTATTATCTTACAATTGTGTAGGTGAGAAGTCTGAGCCAACTCAACTGGCTCACAGACTTAGGTATCTCTTATTTGAAGACTCTCGGGAATAATCCACTGCCAATCTCGTTGTATTATTGGCTGAATTCATTTCCTTGTGGATACAGGAGATGTTTGCTCTCTTGCTGCCTTTCAGATAGAGGCTGCCCCTTTCCAAGCACATGATCTTGCCAAATTCAAGCTATCAGTATGGCCCATCAACCCCTTCTCGTACTTCAGATTTTTCCCCCTTTTGCTACCAGAGAAAAGCCTCTGCTTTTAAGGGCTTGCGTTGTTAGATCAGATCCATCTCACTAATCTTACTATCTTAGTGCTGATTGTATCATATAATATAACACAATTAAAGAAGTAATATCATCTTCAAAGTTTCCAGAGATTAGGGTTGGACATTATGGTGGGACAGAGGAGCATTTCAGAGTGTCTGGTGCCCCAATGTCACACCCACAGTAAGGCATACAGTATACCATTCTTTTTTTTTTTTTTTTAACGTTTATTTATTTTTGAGAGACAGAGAGAGACAGAGTGTGAGCAGGGGAGGGGCAGAGAGAGAGGGAGACACAGAATCCGAAGCAGGCTGCAGGCTCTGAGCTGTCGGCACAGAGCCTGACGTGGAATTCGAACCCACGGACGGCGAGATCATGACCTGAGCCCAAGTCAGACGCTTAACTGACTGAGCCACTCAGGCGTCCCTACTATGCCATTCTTACGTCAACATCTGCTTTGTGCTTCAAGAGTAATAGCATTGATTACCTTTGACATTTGATAAAAAAAATAAAATACATATTTTAAAATAAAATACAAATTCTATTTGATGGTAACATTTTGAATTAATTCTTGAAATAGAAAAATTCTGACGTTTGTTAAAATATGAGAAAAGTTCTGTCAGTATATAGTAAACAAAATACCAGCTCTTTTTGAACAAAGATGATTTTTTAATAGCAAAACAGCTCTATAAAAGGGGAAATAGGATTATAAAAATACCTAGGTCCCAAGCTTCCAATATATTTTCTGAGACGTGTGACTTTCCGGATAGTTTCCTTTTTCCTAAGGAAGTAGCTGTTTGAGCATTGTGTAACTTTCCATCATTACTTCTTTCAGAGCATGAATTGTTGTCTCTCTGTATCCACTGTGCTGTGTCCAGAGCACCTGTACTCAGATATTAGGATAGCAAGCCACAAATTTATCTGTAAATTTAGAATGTTTCTCACTGTGAAAACACCATGGGTTATTAAAAAAATATCTAGGAATTGGGAGTTGACTGAGATACTTTCCCCATTAATTTAAATTACTACTTGATGGGGCGCCTGGGTGGCGCAGTCGGTTAAGCGTCCGACTTCAGCCAGGTCACGATCTCGCGGTCCGTGAGTTCGAGCCCCGCGTCAGGCTCTGGGCTGATGGCTCGGAGCCTGGAGCCTGTTTCCGATTCTGTGTCTCCCTCTCTCTCTGCCCCTCCCCCATTCATGCTCTGTCTCTCTCTGTCCCAAAAATAAATAAAAAACGTTGAAAAAAAAATTAAAAAAAAAATTTAAATTACTACTTGATATGATATTTCTTTCCTTGGAAATAGATTTTCTGTGTTGACTTTTTAAGAGACTATAAATTCTTAAGGAATAATCAGTTAACTATTAACTTTGAGTTATTCTCAGCAAATGACAATATTATGTGATAATAACACTGTGAACTTCTTAAATTAGACACGTGCATTAAAACAAACCCTTCCTTGTTGGAAATCCAAGTGATTGCCATTAGCCACTTTAGTATCACAGCAGGTTACACAAATTATTATTACATTTAATTAGCATTCTGACAAGTTGTGGAATTCTTTACCTGAATTCAGATTACACAGAGAAAATGATTCGAAAGCATTTCCTGCTTTGAAAACATCAAAGCAAATCAAAAAATCAACTCCAATCTTATTATTATCAAATACCTGGGTAGCAGTAAAACAAATGACAGAGGAAGAAATGCCAATTATAAATGTTTTAAGGTGACATTTGATTTTCCATACAAGGAGATTATTACAAGCAGAATGATATAATTCAACAAAACTAACTGTGATATGATAGTAATGCTACCATTGTTCATCTCCTCTTCTTAATAAGAGAAATGATATAAAATATATCTTCATTGAATATTTAGGTCTTCATTCAATTCCTATTTAATTCTATCTCTGATGTAATACATGTTAAGAAATTAGTTATTTTGAATTATTGAGTATCATATTAAAGTTTCCAGCAAAAGTGAGTTTCAATGTCAGAAAAATATATAGACTTATATCCTTGAAAAAGTTTCTGTGCTGAAATACAATACCGTAGAAGAAAATAGAATGATAAAAAAGCTAAGGGTGTGAAAATACATTTAATGTAACACTAAGTAAAATTACTTTCATACTTTGAAATATTTACTAATGATATGACTATTTATTAATGATGATTTACTAATGATATTTAGCAGAACTTTCTCATACTCTGGTAGTTTCTTGGTGTTAAATTTTGAATGTGATGAAGAGTAAAACTTGTATGAGAATAGATTCATTTCAAAAAGAAATAAATGTCTCATGTCTGTTATATTGGAAGTAAAATCAAATACATGTATATAGTAGTGTATACTGTTTTATTTCTCATAAAAATATTTATCTCATATATAAAACTTTCACAGAAAAGCTATCGGAGTATAATTAGAGGGACTAATCCAAATAGAAACTGTTATCCAGACTTAGATAACTCAAAGTTTCAGGATAGTTATAATACATTGAAATTCACAGTGGACACATTCTTTTTTATTGAATAATGTAAGACAACATTTTTCAATTCCTCACTTTAACTTATATGTAACCACTGGTGGTTTCCCTTACTGTGGACAGAAAAAGGAATTGTTACTAAGAAATTCAATTATTGAATTCTATATTAGAAAATCTGCCTTAATTCACCATAAGTGGTGTTACTTCGTAGTATAATTACAGAATGCTATAAAAAGGATTTTTTTTTGAAAAATACATGAACTAAAGGGATATAGTATATAATGTCCATAAGGATCATTCCAAGTCTATTGAACATTAAACTCTAAAATTCCCTACAATAAAGATATTTTAAAATGTATTAACTTGCTTAATAAAGATAAGTGCTATTTAACAGAAAGCTTCTTCTTGTCCTTCTTGTTCTTGTTCTTCTTCCATTATCTTGACTCCCTACATACAAATTAATATGGCTGCTCGGTAGTCAGATCACTTGGGTATAGGTTCTGCTATCTGAAAGTTAGGTGATATTGTGCAACTTAATTGAGCTTGTAGTGATCAAGTTTTTCCATCTCTAAAATAAGGATAAATAGTGTTATTTATGTCACTAGCTATTTTGAGGATTAGATGAATTACTACAAGTGAAGATAATAGGGTAAAAAACATATTTCACGTAACAAGCACTCAATAAATGCCAAAGCTATGAATAAACAATACACGAATTAAGCAACACACAATTCCAAAAGAATCTTTTCTATATTTTTAGTTCATAGATCTGGGCATCTTTTCTTACTTCATCCATTCTGCCTACAAAAATAAATCATCAACAATAGAAGCATAGCAGCAACTTAGAACAAAATCTTTCATTAGCCTCATGAAAACCATACAAAATAATTAGAAGCATGGTCAAAGTTTGCCAAATCTTCAACCCTCAGAAAATCCTGAAGATAGAAGAAAACTATCAATCCTAACATGACTTACTATACATGATAGTGGAAAAAATACACATAAGAAGAAAAAATGTCTGCAGGATTATGCCAGATGTTGAATAAGAATAAGGAATGCCAAGGGGTCAGAGAAGTGGTTGATTCCAGAGAATACAAAAATCGATGAATACAGTGAATTTACTCTAGAAGGTAGGAGGCTCTAATGCATGCAGAAACTGCTATGAATGCTGAAAATAAATAGAGCAGGTCACTGTGCTATTGGTAAAGGGAATAAAGTGTAGGCAGTACAAAGGGAATTAAGGTGGAAGCATTGTTTTGTAAAGATGCCACTCAACTCTAGCAAGAGAAGAAAGAGCCTTTTAGTGGAGACACCAGAAAAAACTATCCTTACACTTTCCTGTTTTCTCCATTAGATCATTCTGCTAATAGCTGGACCAGGAAAATTCCATTGATTCAAATATGAACAATGAGGAAGAAAAATGAGATTATAATTAAAGTACACACCGGCATGAGCACAGAAAACCAAAAGAAATCAAAGGATTTAAATTACAAACTGAATCAGGAAATTAATTCAAGAAAAAAGCATTTCAGAAGTTTAGACGAATTTACAAGTAGCAAAAGGGAGAAAAGAGACCAGAAAAAGTAAAGAAAGTGAGGATATAAAGGATAAGAGTAAGAAAAATAAATAAAATTTAACAGAAAAAAAAGTGAAAGTATTAGAAAAAGATTTAGAGGGAAAGATCATACTAACATACCTATAATTGGAGGCCCAAAAGTAGAAACATGAACCAGTAAAAAAGAAAAAAGAAAAAAAGAGAAAGCTATGAGAAGCTCAGACAATATTATATGATATATAAAATTCTCATTATTTTAGATGTATTAATGGTATTTTAGCTATCTTAAAAACACTCTGATTTTTAAAAGATGTATGCTAAAGTTTTAGGCATAAAATGTCCCAATGTCTGTAATTTTATTTATAAGTACTTTAAAGATGTTGAACATTTATATTCTCCTACTGATTCATCCAAAAATCTCAAAGGAAAGTTTTCATGCACAGTGGTTAAGAACACCAGCTTTGGATTCAGATAGACCTGAATTCAACTCCAAGCTAGGCCACTTCATAGCTATGCAACTTTGGCAACATTACTGAATTTTGTGTTCTATGTCTAAATCAGAAACTGAATGTGAATACACATATACACATTCAAGCACCTAATAACTGAAATGTAATGGCCGTTATTCTTCATTTCTGGGACTGTCCACAAACTATTTTAGGACATTTCTAAACCAATTTGTATGAACCTATAGAAAATAATAGAAATATTTTATAATTAAAAACAGTGATAGAAAACAGCAGAATCCCCTCCCCAGACTGACTTCTCCCTCATAAGATATAACTAGCTGCTACAAATTTCTACTATAGCTGCTTCAGTTCTTATGTTTGGTAATATTGAAATCAATAGCTAGGGAGAATCTGATCACAAGCAATAGCTACTCTTTACTGATAAATTTTAATGTTTTTTTTTCTGTCAGTGTCAGAATCATTTTCAGTATCTCTCATTATTAATGAATTCAAAAAATGTTCTTGAATTATAGGGATTTCTACTCATGATTTTTTTTTCACGTTTCCATTGGGACTTTCACAAAACCCTTTACTCTTTGGGGAATTAATATTTATATTTTATCACCTTTATTGTACTTTGTTTATTTCACTAGTTCTTTATTTTTATTCCTAGTTCTTTATCTTTATCTTTATTTCACTAGTTGTCATATTTTTTTTCCCCTGTAGGTAGAATAGACTCAAGAATTTGAAATAGGACTCTTTACTTCAGTACGTCTTTCTGTGCATATTTTTCCTTACATATAATTTATTTTTTAAGTTTGTTTATTTTGAGAAAGAGAGAGAAAGAGCAAGGGAAAGGCAGAAAGAGAGGGGGAGAGAGAATCCCAAGCAGGGTCCACATTATCAGCACAGAGTTCCACATAGGGCTCGATCCCATGAACTGTGAAGTCATATATAAATGAAAATAATGATAAAAATAACATTAGTCATGGTTGGTTATGGGCTTCCTTTGTGCAGCTGTGTAGCAAGAACTGTACAGATGATGTTTCACCATCTAGAACATTGTTAGATCCTTGGATTTGATGTGGTTAAGGGCAGCCTTCCCCAGAATATGCCACTATGGCATACTGATTATTTTAAATTAAAGTTATTTGAGAAACAGCAGGTGCAAGAAGGAAACTTGACCCTCTTTTATGTTGCCCTGAAAGCAGGAAATAAACCTCCCATGTGAGAGATACCCTCCCTGCACCAGGAAGTAGATAGATATCTTTATGGACAAAAATATGAAATATGGGTCCAATAAGGCTCTATTAACAAACTCTCCTTAATTTCTTTACTAATTAGCACCCAAGCTTAAGTTTCTTTCTCTTAGCAATTCTTCAAAAAATTTTTCTCAGTTCTTCAGAGTCTTATTGTTTCTTTGTCTAAAAGGTATGAAAGCTGCCTGATTTAGTCAATTCTTTGGGTTTCATATTCTCATGGGACCCTCATATGTATGCAATTAAATTGGTTTCTCTCCTATTGATCTGTGCAGTGTTAGCCTAATTATCAGATCCCAAAAGAGCTCAGAGAGGCAGGAGAAAATTTTTCTCTCCCCAACAGATTTTACTTTGATTGAGATGAGAAGCCCTTATAATATTGTAAGCAGAGGAATGTCATGCTTATATTTTAACATGACACTCTGTCTTCTGGGATCAAATAGACCAAAGAAGCATGAGAAGAAAAGCAGAAAGACCATTAAGTTAGGAGCTATTTCAAAAATTTTTGCAAGTGAAGATTATAATTTGGATCAGGGGCTCTCTGTGAAATGCATTTACTTCATTCTTTTTTTTTTCCTCCCCACCTCGCAACTAATTCTTCCTTTTCTTTTTCATCATAGAATGATAGAACTCTATACTTTCAGACTTTGATCACTCACAAAAATGGGTTCTTTCTGTGTCCTAATTACAAATAATCAGAAGAGAGGATATCATTAGCCCTCCCTTAGTAAGGTATACATTTAATTAGATTATGAAGAGTATAATACACTTATAACTGCCAGAAATGCTCACCCATGCATCGCGTCTGGGTCATTCACAGAGAAAAGTATTCAACAAATTATGAAAAGAATGTGTAAGTCTGTTGAGGTCTATGTAGGAAATGAACTTGCAGTGAAAAGAGAAGTCAATCAGCAGATGATGTAGAAGGAAGATTTAGACATGAGAAAAACTCAGAACATAAAACAAGAGAGTACATGATCATGGATATTTTTAGCTAAGAGATTTACCAATAATAAAATAGGAAGCATTTGGCACTAAAACTTGGACCTATACTGCAATTTTCACCATGTATTATTTTCAGATATATATATATATATATATATATATATATATGCATTATACATAACACGTTTATTCACATATCTATCATTTCTATATTAAGACATATAAAATATGGATATATTTAAATCAAGTTGTCTCCTAAAGGACTAATTCCATTGTCATGTTAAAAAAATCTGAGTTAATTTGTAGCTGTTTAGATGCATATCTAAACCCAGTAGAATTACCCAATTTGAGAAGTCAAAATCCTGATGCCCAGAGTTTTGGCCAGGGAAGTAAGCATCACTATTTACATATTAAGGATGAATCAGGTCCTATTTTACTTAATAATGATTATGCATAAGACGTGTATTTGCTTTTATGAAGTAGCTTTTGGTTTTTATGGTTTATAGCATTTCTACAAACATGAAGATTTTTGGAGGAGTGAAAATTTTCTGAATCTTTATTTTCTGAGACCCAGGAAATTATATCTGTTTTCTCATACATTAATACCACATAATCATTTTCTACCACTTTATCTAATTTTATTGTTTTTTAAACCTATTTTCTGTCTTGAATAAATAGGAGAGGGAGACGTTAAAAAGAGAGAGAGAAAAAAAAAAAAAAAACTAGTGTTATTACCTAATTAGAATAGTTAGATAATAAAGTCCTCATGAAAGTTAAGGGTGAAGGGGAGCTGAAATTTGCAATCCTAAAATGTGTCTCTTTGGTATGGGGATTATTTTAAACAAATAGCATACACAGCTAAACCTCAGAAGACTGATTAGAGTTTTCATCCTGTAAGAGACTTTTACATGTATAAGGGAAATCTTTGTTAGGGTGTCTCCATTGCCACACCAGGAAAAGAGAGATGATTCATCTCTAGACTTTCTTATTGGCGGAAAGGCCAAGAGCTTAAATTTGCATAAAAACTTTATCCTTGTTTAGTGTGCTTTTCCTCTTTTCCTGGTAACCTCCTGTAACTGACTACCGCCTTCAATATCTTGGGAGTCACTCAGTTTCTTAGTGTCTCTCCCGTATACAAGAGGTATACATTCTATGAAAAAAAATTTTGAGGCAAAATTATTATATAACATCATATAAGTTTCAGGAATATAACATTATAATTTTATATGTACATACAATACAAAGTGACCACCACCAAAAGTCTAGGTACTATTCATAATCAAACAATTGACCTCCTTTACTCATTTCAGTCACCCCCTCACCTTCCTTCCTCTCTGGTAACCATCAGTTTTTTCTCTGCTTATTTGTTTCAGTTTTTTCAGGTTTCACATGTGAGTGAAATAATATGGTATTTATGGAATTTGCCTTTTCCATTTCACTAAATTTCACTTTGCAGAATACCCTCAAAATCCATCCATGTTGTTGCAGGTAGCAGGATTTTATTTTGTTATGGATGGGTAGTAAGTACATATATCTATATCTATATCATCTATAGTATATCTATCAATATATGTTTACTCAATCATCCATCAGCGGAGACTTAGATTATTTCCACATCTTGACTCTTGCAAATAATGTTGCAAAGAACCATAAGGGTGGATATATCTTTTCAAGTTAGTGTTTTGTATTCTTCAGATAAATACTGAAAAGTGGTAGAGTTGAGTTATGTGAAAGATTTATTATTAATTTTTTGAGGAACTTCCATATCATTTTCCATATTGGCTGCACCAGTTTACATTTTTACCAACAGTGTGCAATGATTTTTCTCCACATACTCTCCAACACTTGTTATTTCTTGTCTTGTTGAAAATAGCCATTCTAATAGGTGTGAAGTCATAGCTCAATGTAGTTTTGATTTGCATTTCCCTAATAATTAATGACATTGAACACATTTTCATGTGTCTGTTGGCCATTTGTATGTCTTTGGAAAAAAAGAAGATGTTTGTTCAAAATCTCTGCCCATTTGTTAATCGGGTTTCTGTTTTGTTTTGTTTTTCTTTTTCTTTTTGTTTTTCTTTCTTTTTTTTTTTTTTTTTTTTTTGCTGTTGAGTTGTGTGAATTCTTTATATATTTTGGTTATTAACCTCTTACTGGATATATGCTTGCAAATATCTTCTGTTTTTTATTTTGATTATTGTATCCTTTGCTTCACAGAAACTTTTTAATTTAGCACAGTTCTATTTATTTATTTTTTGCTTTTGTTTCCCTTGCTTTTGGCATCAGATCCACAAACAAACTGCAAAGACCAAAGTCAAGGAGGTTGCCATATTATTTTGTTTTATGGATTTTATGATTTCAGGACTTACATTTTAGTTTTTAATCCATTTTGAGTTAATTTTTGTGTATGGTATATAGATAGTGGTCTAGTTTAATTCTTTTACATGCAGCTGTCCAGTTTCCCCAGCACCATTTATTGAAGAAACTGTCCTTTCTGTATTTTATTTTTGTCTCCTTTGTTGTAATAAATTTTCCATACATGTGTGGACTTATGTCTGGACTCCGTTCTGTTTTGTTGATCTGTGTGTCTGGTTTTATGCCAATACCATAATGTTTTGATTACTGTAGCTTTGTAGTATAGTTTGCAATCAGTAAGCATGATACCTTCAACTTTGTTCTTCTTTCTCAAGATTGCTTTGGCTACTTGGGATCTTTTGTGGTTTGATACAAATTTTAGAATTATTATTTCTAGTTCTGTGAAAAAATGCCATTGTAATTTTGATAGGTATTGCATTGAATCTGTAGATTGCTTTGAGTAATATGGATACCTTAACAATATTAATTCTTTCAATTCATGAACACAGAATATTTTTCCTTATTATGTGTCTTAAATTTCTTCCATCAGCGTCTTATCATTTTCATTGTACAAATCTTTCACTTTTTTGTTTAAATGCATCCCAAGGTATTTTATAGTTTTTGGATGCTATTGTAAATTGAATTGATTTCTCTTTTTTTTGTGTATTTATTTTATTTTGAGATAGAGGGAGAGAGAGAGAAAGAGAGAATGCAGAGAGAGAGAGGGGGAGAGAGAGAATCCTAAGCAGACTCTGCACTGTTAGTGCAGAACCCAGCACGGTGCTTGAATCCATGAACCACAGGAACATGACCTGAGTTGAAATCAAGAGTCGGATGCCTAACTGACTGAGCCACCCAGGTCAGGTGCCCCTGGAATTGCTTTCTTAATTTATCTTTCTGATAGTTTGTTATTAGTGTATATAAATGCCACATTTATGTATCTTAATTTTGTATCCTTCAACTTTACTGAATTCATTTATTAGTTTTAACAGTTTTTTGATAGACATGTCAGGATTTACTATTTATATCATCATGTCATTTGCAAATATTAACTGTTTTTCTCTTCCTTTCCAATCTACATGCCTTTATTTATCTTTCTTGCCTTATTGCTGTGGATAACATTTCCTATACTAGGTTGAATAAAAGTGGAAAGATTCATCAATCTCCTCTTGTTCCTGAATTTAGATGAAAAACTTTCAGGTTTTCATTATTATGTTAGCTGTTTTGTTTTATTTTATTTTATTTATTTTATTTTATTTTATTTTATTTATTTATTTTTTGTGACCTTTGTTATGTTGTGGTATGTTTCCTCTATTCCTAGTTTGCTGAAAGTTTTTTTTTATCATAAATGGATATTGAATTAGTGGTTATTTAGAATATATGTAAAGAGATTCAATTCAAATTACTTCATTTAAGTTTTATCTTAGAAAATTCCAAACTAATTAAAATAAAAAAAACCCTGCTCTATCACTGGCATCTTTAAGTAAATTTTATGTAGATTTGTTAAATATTTACTCTATGTATCCTTCTATTTTTTAGTGGCAGTATCTTTATTGCATTAAATGTATAAATAGTTTCTTTTATTCATGTGTGTTTAGGTAAGAAAATAAACACAAGCTAAATACTATGTGAGTATACTTAGTAAAGAGAAACACTTCAAATTCAGGCTTAGGAATTTAAGTTTGAATTACCTATACAGACAGAGCATATGACTATTAGGAGGGATGCATTCTTTCCAACTCCTCTTTAAAATTTCAATGCAAAAATAGCAAAAGATGACAATTGGAAACATGAGAGAAAATTAAGATTGATGTCCATCCCATTTAAGAAGAGGTTTCTGTTTTCTGTAAGCCCTATGGATTTGAACAGAAAATCTCAGTCAATGGCAAGATACTGGGTCTAATATTGGGGAAACTCTTCCTGCTTTCTTTTTTCCTGTCGCCTAAATGGGAGAAGTTACAGCATTGAAGTAAGCAGCTGAAGAGACATATGAGATTGGGGAAAGATGGCCTTGCAAGAATGACATTTGCATACTAGTATCTAATCCAGTTAAGTTAATAACTCAGGTTTGGGTACAGACAGGAAGAGTCATGAGCATGGGGCAAGAATTTGAGGCAAGTACTTTGCACTGTTGTTCCTGTTGTTGTTTTTCATTAACTTTCAGTCTGTACAAAAGAGAAAGGAATTTAGTACAGCAAATGGGAAAAGAACATTGTACACCTCACACGCATAGAATAGTTGACAGAGTTTGATTTTAGGTGTATATGTGCTCCTTAGAGGATGAATAATAAGAAAGAAAATAAAGCTGGACTCATGGAAATAGACTGCAGTCTGATAAAGAGAAAACCGTATCTTGAAAGTGTAAGGAAAAATATAGCTTTTAAAAGTGATTTATTGTAGTAATATTTTAGAAATCTGTTATTTTAATGATGTTCAATAAGTCTCAATGAAATAGTAGCAGAGACATAAGAAAAGAACATCTTTGCAGTGAATAATAAACAAAAGACTACAGACTTTGTAAGTATAGAAACTAAAATAAAGGTGTTTTGTGTTACAGTAAGATGCAGAAATTGAAGTGTCCAAGGAGAAGCTATAAACAAACAAACAAGCAAAAACATTAGCAGTGAACAAGGCTTAGCAGCAGGAGTTTAGGACCTTGTCATTAGGTCTGTCCCACAAATATGATTAGCCACTCAGTATCTAACACCATGGATCAAATTCTGAGTCAGTAATCAGATGGATTCCCTCAAGTCTGTGAGTTTATCTCCTTTGTGTCACATGGTCCCTCGTTTCAGTCAGTCATTGCTGGAGTAAATATGACCCCACAGACTGCCAACACCTGTAGCCAGTGACAGATAGACTTAGAAGATGTGACTAAAAGGAAGAGCAATGTTCTAGTACATCCTAACAGAGCCAAAGAGTAGATACCAAAGAGATACCAAAGAGTGGAATTAGCCTTACAGACAAAACAGTGATATAGAGGAAAGATGTATTATGATGGAAAGAAAAAAAATTTAAAGGATAAAATGATAATTACAAAAGTGTTTCCAAAGAATGTCATGTATTCCTGAGGAAGGGAAAATGAGCAATTAGAAACGTAGCAATAATAAAATACATGCATAAGGAGACTTTCATTAAGCTTCAATTAAAAAAAATCCAATAAGCATGCCATATTACAGTCAAAATTAGTGAAATTAGATTTATATCTAGAAATAACTGGGTATTTTTTCTTTTAGTTTTAAGGTTAAAAAAATAATGCCTATGTAATTTAGGCATGAAGAAGAGATAATCTAGGAAGGAATAAAAATTCACCATCATGTCTTCTCCAATACAATTCTAACTGCCAGAACTCAATAGAGAAAAAACCCTATGTAAGCTTTGAAAACAACGTTTGTGATTCTAGACTTACACCCAACAATTGACCTCTTTGCCAAGTTCACATCGCACAAATATATAGAAAAGGAAGCATACACTGAAAAAAAGGTAAACAATATGACAGATGTAAAGCCAACGAATATTAGTAATGACAATGAATATAAAGGTTTTAGTTTTTCTACTAAAAGACAAAACTTCCCAGATTGTGTTAAAATTCTAAATATATAAACACCTCTCACTTGTAGCATCACCTGTTACGTCCAGATAATTTTTGTTGGCAAACAAATCTCTGGAAGAACTGTTTGCCCTATTACATGTAATAAAATCACTTCTGTTCAACTCTAATGTTCCTTCTCAACACTCCCACAAATATCTGATTTAGATAGATGTCTTTTCCTCTACTGCATTTACCATAATACTTAGTACACAGTATTTCATTTCTTTGGTGGTGACCACTTATTGTAGTATTTTTCCTCTCATTCTTATGGTTACAGTGATGATTTCATTAGCAGATATATTCTTGCAATAAGGCTAGTCTCCTGGACATGACTGAAGAGACTTTTTGGGAAACATTGATTTGACTGAAGAAAGATAAATAGTCTCTTAGGGCAGTTGGATCTATGGGATCCTTGGAGGTCTTTTTTTTTTTTTTTTTTTTTTTCTGTCTAATGAACCAAGAAAGGAGGGTTGGAAATCTGGAGAGTGTCAAAATGCAAAGAGTAACAAAGATGAGGGGTGAGGAAAGGGGTTCGACAGTGTTGTTATCTGCTTCTCCTCTCTTCTGACTCAGATGCCTGGCTATTTGGGGTTTTGTGAGACTGACTCTTTCCTTATAACAGATTACCCTGTTTACTTAGTTCAAGTTCAAAAAGACATTTTGTTTCTTAAGTAACCATTATGTTGAGAAAATCAAATACTGATTTTTTTTGTAAATAATACACATATATTTCTTGTGTCTTATGTTCCTTTAATCAGCTTTTGGGGCTATTTCTTTACCCTGAATTTGGACGAAATCTAGAGCAACTATCATTACTTTTCTAAGTACTTACTCTTCAGATATATAAAGGATCATATGACTACTTTAAGTAATTTAATTCACTTTCAATTAATTTAATTAAAATATCCAGTCACTTATAATAATAAAACATCCAAAACTAATAAAAATGTGGCTCTCTATTCCCACAGCTAAGGTTTGCTTTAGGCAGAAACTTATAATTGTGCAGCTGAATGATAGATATAGTCAACTTTTTCTCTTTCTTCACCTGCAGTCTTTTCCCTTCTCCTTCTTGTTAACTACAGTTGTGACCATTCTAGAATGTGAAGCAGAATTATTTCTTGAGGGTCTAGCATGGTTATGATATTAATTGAAATTGGAAAATACTTAAAGTTGCTTATCCTATGAAGTCTGTTATGGGTTAGAGATTTTCCTCTTTGAATCTTTTTTTCAGTAGTTACAAAAATGAAGCCATATAATCTCTCATTCATCTCTAGACATGTGATGATAACTCATGTTCTTCTGAGCTCTGTCCCTCCAGGCTGCTCATTAAACATGACCTAACTTGAATCTAAGGAAGGCCTCTTTTGCATGTTATCTACATATTGTTCACAGAAAACACACAGGCATCTGTTGCCTGGATGAATGTGTAAACGATTCCAACAAAATCCCCTGCCCTTACTTTCATTGTCAACTCAAGCATTTAAGCTTATACTTACCTTTTTCAGTTTTCCAGGATGGTCCATTTTGTTCTCCAAATGTGGGGCACATAGGATATCCTATACCTTTCATCCAAATTTCTTTTGCCTAGTAAGGTATAAGGAACAGACATGTAGTCTTAGAAACCCTCTTTGCGGGGATTTGGGGAGGAAGAGGTGAGATTTACAATATAGCTTCTTCCACAGAAATCCTCTTCTAAAACCTTCCTCCAGCACCTCAGGCTTTTAATGAAATCAAAGAAGATAAGTGATTTAATAATCACAGTTTAGTCATTTCCCTCATTTTTTTGCAAGTCCAATGTGGAAGTATATTGCACCTAATTCTGGAGTGTAGGCTTCATACTCAAAAATCAATTTGAAACCATAGTACCTTATTTTATTTTTTTATGAACTTTGTAATTTTAATTGCAGTATTGGTAACATGCAGTATTATATTAATTTTAGGTATGCAATATAGGGATTCAACAATTCTATACATTACTCAGTGCTCATCATGATACATGTACTCTTTAATCCCCATCACCTATTTCACCCACCTCCTTCCACTGAAAATCCTATTACTTAAAACAAATATAACTTTCACCAATATTTATTTACAATGTATTCTATTAGACATGCTGAGGGCAAGGCCCAAGTCCTTGAGTTAAATTGTATATTCCCAGTATTAGTATCTAGCATATATGAGCTAAATAAATATATCTTTAGAAAAATAATTAAAGTCAAGTGAAACTTTTTTTTTTTTTAATTTTTTTTTTCAACGTTTATTTATTTTTGGGACAGGGAGAGACAGAGCATGAACGGGGGAGGGTCAGAGAGAGAGGGAGACAGAGAATCGGAAACAGGCTCCAGGCTCTGAGCCATCAGCCCAGAGCCCGACGCGGGGCTCGAACTCACGGACCGCGAGATCGTGACCTGGCTGAAGTCGGACGCTTAACCGACTGCGCCACCCAGGCGCCCCAGTCAAGTGAAACTTTAAAGAAGTATCTAGATGATGGACCAATGGTTCACTGTAAGAACTGGATTATATAAGATTGTTAAATCCATTCATGCTTGGGGATAATACTTTAGGCGACAAATTTCAACAAAGACGCCCAGGTGACCACAGGAAAAAGAACTCAGTTTTTACTCACGTTTGTGAGAATTGTCTAGGGGATTGTTTGTGGATAACCAAGTGAAGAAAATAATCACAAAGAGATATTGTTTTCAGAATAAATGATATTAATTTTCTCACTTATTTAAAATGGTGATGACACCAAGATTATTACATTTGGGAGGACATTGTAAGAAAGGAAGTTTTCAAAAGGAGAAAGGATAAGTTTTTAGACAATAGAGCCATAACAAATGAACAAGGGCTTCTGTTTGTGTTTTTTGTTTTTCCTTAAAATTAAAACCACAAAACTTGTACGCTCAAAGAATATTTATCTAGTAGTTTGGGGCTCATGAGTTTTAACACTGTAATTTGTCTTCTACTTATAGTTATATTTTCCTTTATTTATTTTTTTAAGAAACATAACTTTCTATGTAAGAATGGTATCCACCACCAGCAAGTTATAGGATCTCTGAATTGAGGTATTCCCTCATTTCTTTCTGTTAGGCTTTCATATAAATTTTAGAAGTACTAATAGGCCTTTTTAAAACTCAGTATTCTTTCAGAAGTGCTTTTCTTACTACTTCTCGTGACCTATGTTTGTTTTTTTTTATTTTTATTTTTTATTTTTTTAATGTTTATTTTTGAGAGAGAGACAGAGCGTGAGCAGGGGAGGGGCAGAGAGAGAGGGAGACACAGAATCCGAAGCAGGCTCCAGGCTCTGGGCTGTCCGCACAGAGCCCGACACAGGGCTCAAACCCACAGACCATGAGATCATGACCTGAGTCGAAGTCACATGCTTAACCAACTGAGCCATCCCTGGAGGCCTAAGAAGGTGAGAACTATGTGTTTTGAGTGTGACATTCCTTGGGCAACACCCCAGGCAATTAAAAACAAATCTTACTAACAGATTTGAATTGTTTGTTGTCCTTTTTCATGTAAAATTTGGTATGTAACTTAAGAGCAAATTCAAGAAGAATTCTTAGCATTTTGCATTATAATTCTTGCCAGTTTAGAAGACTACTACTTCATGTCCAGCTATACTCAGAAATCGATCATATAAACAAGATAGGATCAAACTTCAAACATACACAATATAGAGTGTTATAAAATACAGTAGAGAATAAGAGGTGGTTTGGAAAAATAAAAGTGTTATTTTTATTTTTTTGTTGTTATGCCACAAAATATAATACTAACTTCCTAAGATCATTTTCTTTTTTCTATCTTATAACTTTGAGATATAATTCACGTACCATATATTTTACTCTTTTAAAAGTGTAGATGCTAAGGCCAAAAAAGAGGGAGAAAAAGAGAAAAAGAGAGAGAGAAAGAGAGAGAAAGAAGCAAACCACAGGAGACTTAATGACAGAGAACAAACTGAGGGTTGATGGAGGGAGGGAGGTGGGTGGGGAAGGGCTAAGTGATTGGTGCCTATTAAGGAGGGCACTTGTGATGAGCACTGGGTGTTGTATGTAAGTGATGAAACACTAAATTCTACTCCTGAAACCAATACTACACTATATGTTAACCAACTAGAATTTAAATTAAAATTTGAAAAATAAAAGGAGTATACATACTAATTTTTTTAGCATCATGAGAGGTATGTGCAATCATCACCATGGTTAATTTTAGGATATTTTCATCACTTCAAAAAAAAAAAAAAACAAAAACAAAAACAAAAACCTGTATCCTGAAACTTTTACCTCTAGTCCCTTACCTTTCCCAGCCCTAAGTGACCACTAATCTACTGTTTATATAGATTTGCCTATTCTGAATATTTCATATGAATGAAATAATATGTGATCTTTTGTGACAGGCTTATTCCACTTAGCATAACATTTCCAAGCTTCATCCCTGATGTAGCACGCATCAGTACTTAGTTATTTTCTGTGGCTGAGTAATATTTCATTCTATAGGTATATGACAATTGGTCTATCTGTTTATCCATTGATGGACTTTTGGGCTGTTTCTACTATTTGGCTATTATGAATAGTGTTGCAATGAACATGAAAGTACAAGTATCTGCTTTCAATGTTTTGGGTATATACCTGCAAATGAAATTTCAGGGTCATATGGTAATTCTATGTTTACCTTTATGGAGAACTCCTAAACTGTTTCCCATAGCAGCTGAGCCATTTTACATTCTTACCTGCAATGTGCAAGGATTCTAATTTTTTTTCTACATCCTTAACAATACTTCTAGTTTTTTGTTTTGTTTTCTTTTGTTTTGTTTTTAGTTATAGCCAACCTACTGGTTGTGAATTGATACTTCATTGCCGTCTTAATTTTAATTTGCCTAGTGACTAATGATGCTGACAATCTTTACATATACTTGTTGGCCATTGGTATGTCCTCTTTGGGGAAATGTATATTTTAAGTCCTTTGCTCATTATTAATTGGGTATTTGTCTTTTGTTGTTGAGTTATAAGAGTTCTTTATATATTCTGAGTACTAGACTCTTGTCAGATATATGATTTGCAAGTAGTTTCTCCTTTATATAGGCTGTCTTTTCACTTTCTTGATGTCTTTAAACTTTCTAATTGATGCATCATATAATTCAACATTTTTTACTTTCACTTGGATACTATATGCATTAAAATCAAGTAAATAAAATGGATGTTATTTAAATGAGAGATAAAAATTAAAGCATTTTCAAGAAGTGATAATTGCTAAGACTTCAAAGTTTTTGCTGTTATTAATTGGATTGCTGAGTTTTCCATTAAAAATTATGTGAAAATGCATATAGTTATTATTAGTGTAGCAGTATTTCTCATATTACTCTTGCCTTATCTCGTTAGCAGAATGAACTCCATTAACCAAGCATATTTCATTAATCTACTGCTATAAAATAACTTACTGTTATAAAATCTCATGGTTGGTAGTCTTTCGAAGTATTGACTTCCAAATGACACAAATGTTAATAGCTAAATTATTTACTTTTGAATAAATTTTTTGGAACATTGATTGATGCAATCCATGAATATTATTAAAGAATCGACTGCTCAGAATAAACCATCCAATGTTATCACTTAAAAAGTAATTATTATATATCCATGACTTAGATTTATTCTTTCTTTCACTAATTTCTTATATTTACAGTCATTCCATTCTCAGTATTCTCTGCTATGTGCTACAGTATGAGGGGAAGTGAAATAACCTGATGCAATCCTCAAACACATTTACCATGAGATCATGACCTGAACAGAAATCAAGAGTTGGATGCTTAACTGACTGAGCCACCCAGGTGCCCCTAGTGTAGGTTCTTAATTATGGAATACGATTCAAGATTTTACAATGAAGTAAATTTTACAGAAGACATGAAGGCCATCAGAAAGTACAAAACTATATTAAAATGAGAGTTCATTATATGATTGATTATCCAAATGGTGTCCACATCTGATGTTAACAAGGAAACCAACAATATGGATTAAGTTCCATTAGTCACTTTGGTGCAGGGCCTTGAGCCTAACAGAACCCAGGGCACAGATGTGTCCTGTAAGTAGGCCAGATGTTTTAGTTTAAGTGCAGATGATTTATTACTTTGTGTTTAGTTGGTGGTGGGAGGTGAAGCCAAGTTCAGCAGTAACATGAACCACAGAGCATGCAAGTTGGACATAAATGAACTGACAGAAGGATATTTTCAATGATCTGAAGCACTTTATTGTTGTGTTTTATGTTGGAATGACCACTGATTGTGTGGTTCCTCTGTTGTCTGACAGTAGCCTTGGGCGTCTCCTTTCATTTTTACCTCTTCTTATTCCTAATCTGGAGAGGTTATGGAGACTCTTCCATTCAATTTTGGCTTATGAATCATGCCCTTGGGTTTCTAAAACAATAACCCTATCAAGAGGGTATAAACTCAAATATCCCTTATGAGTTTTTTTTCTTAAAGCAGAGGCTGAGTTTTTGTTGCTCTGTGGTATTGCTACATGTTGGACCATAAAATGATGGCTTTTCGTTCTTTCTGAGACCAACTTTGCCAATTCAGCTATTTAATGTTATGCCACATTTGTTGCAAAACCAAAAATAGATTTACTGAAATAATTTTTCTTTAACCTTAGTTTTGATAATCAAAGAATGAAATAAAATTTATCAGCCATTTAACAAAGGTAGTAATATTTTCTTTATTTTTTTCTTTGTGAGTTTAAAATATTTATACATAAAAAAAAACATTAAAAAACCACAAAAACATAGGTTAGGGCCTCCTGGGTGGCTCAGTCAGTTGGGTGTCCCACTTTGGCTCAGGTCATGATCTCCAGGTCTGTGGGTTCGAGCCCTGTGTTGGGCTTTGTGCTGACAGCTCAGAGCCTGCTTTAGATTCTGGGTCTCCCTTGTTCTCTGTCCCTCCCCCACTCACACTCTGTCTCTCTGTCTCTGTCTCTCTCTCTCTGGAAAAAACAAAACAAAACAAAACAAAAACAAACCGGTTAAAGAGTAGAATGCAGAATTTATAAGACATGATACTTAATGTACTTTTCATGCTTGAAATAGGATGTTTTTACTTTCCAATCTATTGTGGATGTTTCAGTGGGAAATTATGTAGTAGGATTGTAGGAGGAATTGTAATATATACCGTCTTGTGTCATTTGACCTACTCTAGTTGGGTATTGGCTGATATTTTCATTCAAATTTTCCTAATCTTTGTCTTAATGATTTTTTTTCCCATACTTCACCTCCCTGCTCCAGAATATGCAAACATATCCAAGGGGAATAAAGGTAAAGAAATGAAAAGGAAGATGGCGAACATATAGATAAGACAGAAGGACAAAATACTTGCTGTAAGATAGCAAGTTCGAACAGGAATGTGATAAATTCATTCCATTTCTAGTGAAGGGGTTGAGAATGTGTCTCCCTAAAATGTGCCACTTTGGCATGTGGATTACTTTGAGCTGAAATCAATCAAGGCCCCCAAAATTCAGGAAGATTTTTTTTTACCTCCCCCTTCATTGCCTAAAAGAATTTAAATAGAGGGCCTGGTCCAGGAAGAGAACTATCACCAGAGATAACTAAAAGCATATGATCTACTTATAAATAACTGGGGGGGGGGGGGGGAAGCTCAGCAAGGCCAAGAGATCAAATTCCCCTCAGTGTATAATCATCTCTGTATGACATGGAAAACAGTTGTTTACCAAACATTTGCTCTTCCCATCTTTTTGTAAGTTGTTCCTCCCCTTTGAAGTTTCACCCCTTCCCCTTGTCTATAGTTCAGGATGGCATATAAGCCTCAATTACCTGACTGCCCGTGGGTCTCATATTCCTATGGGACTCCCATGCATATGTAATTACTGTATTTTTCTCCTGTTAAGCTCTCTCAGGTCAATCAATTTACCAGGAAAAAATCTAGGAGACCAAAGGAAAAACATTTCTTCCTTAATGCTAGGTGGGCAAAAAAATCCAATGGACATCTTTAACTGGGACATTTCAGTGCTTATAGAATCTAATTATCTTTGTGTTCCTCAAAACTCTGGAATATCTTATAGAATCCAATTTATAGCATGGTAAGCATAGGAAAAAGGACATGTTTCCCATGCTTGAGGCTTGCCTTTACTACACGTTAAAGTCTATGTGTGTGGCCCTCTGCACAGTGATGTGAGATGATGCAGTGAATGACTATTTGTCAATCTGGGGGCACAGACTTGTTTCTTAATTTGGTCCCTGATGTAATCTCCTGCATTGTAGCTCCATTTTTACTCATATCCTGCAGGTATTGTGCAAACAAGATGTGTGCAATTTGATATCCCCTCATTTTAACCATAGTTTCCTGCTCTTTGTGTCCTTCTGATGCAATCAATTAATGAGAGAGCAAAAATTCATGATCACAATTCCATGACAGAGTTAGGGAAATGTCTCCTAGTCTTCTAGTGTCTACATACCTAACACCACTGTTCTACTCTACAACTGCAATTAATGGCAGCAAGAGTCTTTTTATTCAACTTGCTGGCTTCCTGTACTTCACTCAGTGTCTGAGCATGGGCCCTGTCCACTGTAGTTCCTTGAAAGTAAAAGTAGAATGAGCCTTCTCGCCAGGACCTATTTCCAGGAAGTAGGAGGGGGTTGCCATTGGCTTTATGCCTTATGACAAAAATAAGAGGTGATAGATAGTGTGGGTGGAGTTGGAGAAAAAGAATATATCACCATTTTATCCTACCATGTCTTGATTTTTCTTCTGTATAAAATACAACATGTATAAATGCATAATTTCACAGGCTGTATTTTCTGAAAAGAACTGATGTAATAACTAGAGGTATTAATAAAACTCGCCAAAGGCCAGCACATTTTGAGCAACATTTTGGAGCTAAGAGGAACAGCATTTCGCTTTCTCAGATAAACTCTTCAATGATACTGTGCTAATTCCTTGAGGCAAAAGACTCATTCTTGACTGGAAAAGGATATCCCAAGGGAAACAAGAATTTGTGTGCCTATGAGTAACCAGCAGGAAATTATAGGGAAGCAATTTGAGGGCTGATCAGCATCTCCGAGCACAGATTGGGCTAGAGAGTAAGATATGAGAAGAATTAGAATGGTCACAATCTCTCAGACTTCCCAGAGGGCTTCAAGCCAAAGACCTTTCCAGGCCCCTCAGTGTTGAGAGCACAATTTTGCCTACTTAAGATGTTCAGTAATTTTAGCTCTCAACATACAAATGCATGTGTTAACTTGCTTTAACTTCTGTGTTAAACTTCAGAATTTGTAGTACTATTTACTTTCTTTTATTCTGGTTAGCATTTTATGCCCTAATTTGTTCTATTCTTATTTGAATTCATTTAAAAATTTTTGCATGTTTATCTTTTCCTTTTAATCTTTTAGTCCTTTTGTTTTTACAATCTCACAGTTAATTGTTCTTAGTCGATTTATCTTTTCTTAACTCTTTTATAAGACTTTTTCTTTTATCTCATATTTGCTTTGTTCTTGTATTACTTATTTACCTAGTTTCTTCTTATCACCTTTAGGCTTTGTTTTAATTATTTCCTTTTTATGTTATCTATTTTTCATTGTAGTTTTTAATTTTTTATTATCTTCTTTTCTCATTCTTATCTTTATTTTAGTTTATCTTAACAAAACAAGCAGAAAACACTAAAAGGTGCAGTAAGAAGTGAGCAGTGCCTCTCTCTGCCATAAACGAGAGAGATTTCATTCTTTTCCCTTGTCCATTTGGGTGTTCCTGTCTCTTCCAGCAAAGAAAAAAAAAAACATCTATTCATAAACCTCCTGTCTTGAAACCCTCAGTTTTGAAAGTGAGTGTGGGACAGTGGTGAAGGTCACAGTTTTGAGAATAAAACAAAGCTTGATTAATATTAGAATCGTGCTCCTGGGAATGTTACCTAACTTCTAGCATTTGAAGTTTTATCTGTTATAATAGTAACAGTAACTTTAATTTTTTTAATGTTTATTTATTTTTGAGAGAGAGGGAGAGATAGAGCATGAGCAGGGGAGGGGCAGAGAGAGAGGGAGACACAGAATCTGAAACACGCTCCAGGCTCCGAGCTTTCAGCACAGAGCCTGACGCGGGGCTCAAACTCACAAACAAGATCAAGACCTGAGCCGAAGTGGGACGCTCAGCCTACCGAGCCACCCAGGCGCCCCATAGTAGTAACAGTAACTTTTAATGGTGTGTGGATTAATTCATGCGGAATGTATTTGCTAATTTCCAGTTTCTCTGCTCCACTAATTAATTAATTAGGATATGAATAGCACTTAATTGTGTTTCCAGGAGGGTGGCAACCGCTGTTTCTATATTACCTTCTAAAAACCCAAATCTACTTACTCTTAGTCCACTGATACTCATCTTTGTGTCTGTCATTTCTGGGCCAAATAGACTATCATGGTAGTTTCATTTTTTCATTCACTTTCTTATTTTTTTTTCTCTGATTCTTGTATCTTTTTCTTCACTTTGCCAAAAAAGAGAGTAGTCCTTTGTTTTATTTTATATTTTTTTAAGGTTATGTATTTATTTTGAGAGAGAGAGCAAGCAGGGTAGGGGCAGAGAGAGAGGGGAGAGATAGAATCCCAAGCAGGTTCTGCACTGTCAGCCCAAAGCCAGTGCAGAGTCTGATATGGGGCTTGAACTCACAAACTGTGAGATCATGACCTGAGTTGAAATCAAGAGTTGAACACTTGACTACTGAGCCACCCAGCGCCCCCAAGAGACTTGTCCTTCAAACAAGGTCTGAGACTCCAAAATTCTGTGAAGATAGCCTAAAATAGCCAAAATGCTACCATTTGGCTGATTTCTTCATTCTTGTGGTAGTTGTCAACTTAGATCATCCACTTACTCTATTTAATAATAATCAAGAGCCATATTTCACTCACAGATTTTAATAGCATTGTGCATTAACTGTGCTTTCTACTTGGTCTCAAATTTCTCTGCTGGGAAGCTGCAGAATGAGATATTGGGATTCTAAATTCAAAGTCCCTGATCTATACTTCTAGAATTTGGTATCCAGAACTTACCTTTTTGATGTCATCTCTCTTTCTTAGTTTTGCCTGACATAATTATCAAGATAATAGATAATATTGTATGTGAGTTTAACATTGGTTTCCTTCCCAAATGGGGCTTGCATGGGATTCACTGGTGTCTGTCATGCACAAAAACTATGCCAATACTCAGAGTAGAATAATGGTTAATATAAAAATAGACTGAGCAAATTAGTATCAATTATTTAGATCATTTAGTGTCAGGCTGAGCTTGTTTCAACATATTTCTCCTCCTCATTAAAATATTTTCATGTATTTTACTTCAAGATACATATTGCCTAAGATGTGATTTTTTGGAAAAGGCATTAAGCCATATTAATGTAGCTTGAAAAAGTCCATCTTTTACAAAGCTCAGCAGATGATTTGTTTGCACAGTCACATGCATTGTTAACAGACTTATATTCTAAATGGCACTATTTTATTTTATTAAGCTAAAACTTTTTTTCTTTTGTGAAACAATCCTTAAGAATAATTTCGATGTTTTGCATATGCTTATATTTGTAATTGTAAAATAGTGTTTGAATTTTTCATGCAAGAATGGTATCCATTTGGTTTTCCTCCAGAGGCTAAAATAGGAGAACAACAGTGTTTGAACATCAAGTAATCCGCTCCATTATCAAGACACAATCTTCAAGGAATCATGATAAGGTTTCTCACCTAAGGCAGAATTCAGGATTTTAGATGCTACAATCACATCCAGCTCTTTTCTTTGTTCTTATTCTCAGATATTGAATAGACTTTCTAACAGCCAAGTGACATGCTTTCCACTAACTGCCTTCCAAAAGTGTTTGTCAGTCTTCACTAGATTTTTAAACATTTATTTTAATATATTGTCCCCTTTGTCCTTTGACTTCTCAACATTCAAAGTAATTCAAAATAATCATTTCTGCATCAGTAACAGTATTTGTCACATCGACTCTTGTTATTTACAACCTACTATACATGACAACTTTTCAAGGATAAATGCTAGCATATTTTTGAGACCTTAGAATTATTTTTTCTTTTCAAAAACATTGTTCTGTAAATAAAACCGGAAAACATTGCTTTCCATTTTCACAAACTGAATTTCAGATAGAAACACTATTAAAATATTTTTATGACATAAAATATACTTCTAATTACCACCATGATGAATTAACTTTCTTGAACTATCAGTGTCTATGCATATTCCTTGTACTTCATATGTTCCTTTCAATTAATTACATGAAATAAGAATGAAATACAAAAAGTAACAAAAGCATTTCCAGATACAATTCTGCTTAATGAGGCTGAGCAGTATAATTGCCCAATATTTGAGCAACTTTACACTTTTTTTGGGTGGGGAGATTGTTTTGGAAATATTTGGATGTTTTATTGCATATTTAAAACCAATATGGAATCAACCAAGTGATTTTTTGTTCAGTCTTGTCTTAGCTTAAGCTTTGTAGCCAGCGGGTAAACAATACTCTGAAAATCTCTCTCTTCCAATGATGCTTTACAGCAATTGCTAACATTGCTTTTTAACATGGGAGCTTACGGTTCACTAAAATTAAGACTAATTTAGCCTACTTTCAATTTTGCAAACATGACAAAAACAGATCAGATTCATCAGTAGTTTAAAATCACTCACGGAATTATTTACATGTAGTAATTCAGACTTCAGTAATACCTACATTTGGGAATGAAACTTGATTAAAAGATTGCTTCTATCTCCACATTTAATTCCATATCAAAATTTGATATGAGAAGGCACCATTCAGTAATATGTAATGCATATTATGTATTTGTTCATAAAATAATTATGCTTTATTTGTTCATAAATAATTTCTATTTCAAATTTGCTTTGGTCTTCTTAGAAGACTCATGCTTATTGTGTTGAAAAAATATTAATTTACAAATAATATCATGTCATTGTCTTTCTTTAGGCAGATCTTGACCAAGGAACGATTCAACAAAATTATTTCAATTTGAGAGACAAATTTTTTACCTGCAATTTTCAGAAATTTGGGGACACATAAATAGGACTTCTGATCATTGTCTTCTTAAAAAAACTTTACTTATTCTTGCCTTTTTGTGTAATATATACAAAATTTTAATTTTAATTATTATTTTTAATACAAATAATTTTATCAATTATATGTGCATAATCATAAAACTGGAGTGGATTCCTTATGGTCAAGACTTTATGGTGCAGCTCTATTTATATGTTAAATGCAAATGAATTTAGAAATAAAACAAATAGAATTAAGATACTGTATTTCACATGAGTGAAAGAGTCATTTTCCAGTGCTGCCAGCTAAATGCCAAAATTACATGCCGGTAGCAAGTCATGAAAGGGACCATTGAAATGTCCAAAATACAAAATACACTTATGCAAACATTTTTGAGATTATCTTTAAGAAAAACCCATAAATTATGAAAATTTATATATATTATCTATAACTCCTAAGACACATCCATTGAATCTCAGATGTGGTTTTTTTTAATTTTTTTTTTTTTTTTTTTTTTTTTTTTTTACTTTTAATTCCAGTGTAGTTCGTATACAGTGTTATTTAAGTTTCAGGTACAGTATATAGTGATTTAACAATTCTATACATGATTCAGTGCTCATTAACATAAGTAGACTTTTAATCCCCTTCACCTGTTTCACCCATCATCCCACACACTTCCCCTCTGGTAACCTCCAGTTTGTTTTCAGTAGATAAGTGTCTTGTTTTTTGTTTGTCTCTCTCTCTCTCTCTCTCTCTCTCTCTCTCTCATTTTTTCTTTTTTGTTTTGTTCGATTGCTTTGTTTCTTAAATTCCACATATGAGTGAAATCATGTGGTATTTGTCTTTCTCTGACTGACTTATTTTGGTTTTCATTATATTCTCTAGTTTCATATATGTTGTTGCAACTGGCAAGACTTCATTCTTTTTTAAAGGCTTTATATATTCCTGTGTGTGTGTATGTGTGTGTGTGTGTGTGTGTGTGTGTGTGTGTGTGTGTGTGTATGTCTGTATACAACCTCCTTTTTATCCATTCATCTATCTGTGGACACGGGCTGATCCCATAATTAGGCTATTGTAAATATTGCTGCAATAAACATAGGGGTTCATATACCTTTTCAGATTAGTATCTCTGTATTATTTGGGTAAATATCCAGTAAGAGAATTCCTGGATCATATGGCAGTTTTATTTTTAATTTTTTGAGGAACCTTTTGCCAATACTTATTTCTTGTGGCTTTGATTTTAACCATTTTTTGTTTTTTTGTTGTTGTTGCTGTTAGAGTAGGATTTCACTTTTCAAAATTTTAATTCCAGTATAATTAACATACAGTATTATGTTAGTTTCAGGTGTACAATATAGTGATTCAACACTTCCATACATCACTCAGTGCTTATCATAACAAGTGCACTCCTTAGTCCGTGTCACCTATCTCATCCATTCCACTCCCTCTTCCCCTCTGATAATCATTAGCTTGTTCTTAATACTTAACAGTCTGTTTCTTGGTTTTTCTCTCTCTTTTTTTAACATAGCATAATTGTTTTGTTTCTTAAATTCCACATATGAGTGAAATCATATGGGATTTGTCATTTTTGGATGACTGACTCATTTCATTCAGCTTTTTATTCTTTAGCTCCATTCATGTTGTTGCAAATGACAATATTTCATTCATTTTATGGCTGAATAATATTCCTTTGCATGTATATACCACATGTTTTTTTATCCATTCACCTATCTCTGGCCACTTGGGCTACTTCCATACTTTGGCTATTATAAATAATGCAATAAACATAGCGGTGCATGTATCCCTTCAAATTAGTGTTCTTGTGTTTTGGGGGTAAATACCCTGTAGTGCAATTACTGAATCATAGTGTAGTTCCATTTTTAAATTTTTGAGGAAACTCCATACTATTTTCCAAAGTGGCTGCACCAGTTTGCAATCCTACCAACAGTGGGTACCTTTTTCTCCATATTCTTGCCAACACTTGTTGTTTCTTGTGTTGTTTTTAGCTTTTCTGACAGGTATGAGGTGATATCTCATTGTAGTTTTGATTTGCATCTCCCTGTTAATGGGTAATGTTGAGAATCTTTTCATGTGTCTTTTGACATCTGGATGTTTTCTTTGGAGAAATGTCTGTTCATGTTTTTGGCCCATTTTTTAATTGGATTGTTTGCTTTTTGGGCTTTGAGTTATATAAATTCTTTATAGATTTTGGATACTAACCTTTTAATGGATATGCTATCTGCAAATACCTTCTCCTTTTCAGTAGATTGTCCTTTGGTTTTGTCGATTGTTTTCTTTCCTGTGCAGAAGCTTTTTATTTTGATGAAATCCCAACAGTTTATTTTTGCTTTTGTTTCCCTTATCAAAGGAGAGCTAGCTAGAAAACTGTTGCTATGGCTGATGTCAAGAGAAATTACTGCCTGTAATTTTGAGTTTATTTTTGTGTATGATGTAAGAAACCGACCCAGTTTCATTCTTTTGCATGAAGCTGTCTGGTTTTTCCAACACTATGGCTTGAAGAGACTTTTTCTCATTGCATATTCTTGCCTCCTTTGTTGAAGATTAATTGACCATAAAATTGTGGGCTTATTTCTGAGCTCTATATTCTGTTCTATTGATCTATGTGTCCACTTTTGTGACAGTACCATACTGTTTTCCTTACTACAACTTTGTAGTATATCTTGAAATTTGGGATTGTGATACTTCCTTCCAGTTTTGCTCTTCATTTGCAACATTGCTTGAGCTATTTGGGGTCTTTTGTGGTTCCATAAAAATTTTAGGATTATTTATGCTAGTTCTGTGAAGAATACTGTTGGTATTCTGATAGGGATTGTATTGAATGTACAGATTGCTTTGGGTAATATTAACATTTCAATAATATTTTTTTCTCCCAACCCATTGGCATGGAATATCTTTCCATTTGTTTGCACCATCTTCAATTTATTTCATCAATGTTTTCCTGTTTTCAGAGTACAGGGGCTTCACCTCCTTTAATTATTTTTGTATTTTTATTTTAACTTTTGATGAGGCCTCAATTATTTCCTCCCTTTGTATTTTTGTAGACATTTGGAAAGCTCATGTAAGGTGGCTCACGCTGTTGTTAAAAAGAAAAAAAAAAATACTGTACTGCATCATTGTGGAGATTGTTGATTTTCTCCTCCCCTACCTCAATTTCCTTGCATTTCACATCAGGTAACAAATGTCCCATTTTCCTTCAGTCCTGAAGCTTTTTTGCTTCTATTTTTTCCCATCTTCCTAGCCTGTTTGACATTAGAAGCATAGAGTTTATTTTGTTCTTGCTATTATTGTTGTTATGGGGTCTGGTTCTATCAGATAAAACTAGATTTGCCTTTGAGTAAATAGAAATTATGGTTTTAAACCAGTAAGTGATTTTATTACTTTCACCCTTATAAGGCTAGAGGTATTCAAACTGGGTATGGAATAGCAGCACTAAATTATTATTGGGAATTCAGACTTTTTATATCTTTCCATTTAGCTGTTTGGACACATGGCTTTGACCTCATACTCAGTGTTTTATAGTAACTGCTTGATTGTTTTTCCTATGGAATCATGGCTAAATTTTAGGTAAGATATAAGGTGAAGAAGACAATTTTAGGCCAATTAGTTTCTTTGTTTAAAAAGTTTATAAATAATCTCTGTTTATTTCTAATTCGTGTAAACTTTTTAAAGCTTTTTAAAATGACTACTTCTAAGTGTAATAGAATAGGGAAATGCAATTTCTTAAATGAGCACATCAATACCTAAAACAGAATCAGGTCTCTTTTAAGAAGGAAGGAGAAAGGCACCTGGGTGGCTCAGTTGGTTGAGTGTCCAACTCTTGATTTCAGCTCACGTCAAGATCCCAGGGTCATAGGATCAAGCTTTGGGTGAGGCTGTATGCTGAATGTGTAGCCTGCTTAAGATTCTCTCCCTCTCTCCCATTCCCCTTTCCCCCATTCTGTCTCTCAAAAAAAAAAAAAAAAAAAAAAAAAAAGAAAGAAAAAAGAAAGAAAGAAAAAAATGGATATAGCATACACTGCAGGGAATCGTTTTTTTAATAACTTGGCTCCTTTAAATGCACAATTTTATTTGAAATGAACACATTTTGTTTCTTTCTTTTTGTTTTTCTAAGATTAAATGGGCTCCTCATTTGCATATAACTTCTGCAAATATATTCACTCTGGGTGGTTAAAAAAACACTAACATAAAAACAAAAACAATTTAAAACTTTATATTTGTAAGTTTTCTCCATGAAACGACTCTTTAAAGATAGTAAAAATAACTAATATGCAGTGGTCACGATATAATCTCCACTAGTCTCTCATAAGAAACAGATGTTCCCTAAAATTTTAACCATCATCAGAGATTACAAAACATTGTAATTTAATTTAATAAAGAAATTCACATATGCTTAAAATTGAAGACCAAACATACAATGTAAACAAAAAAATAATCTTTGAAAAAGTAATAACAAAAAATTCTTTTGCTGAGAATCCCAAATTAAATTCTATTTGCTTGAAACCCAAATTAAACAATTAAAAGGCCAGTACTTAAATTAATAGTGTTTTAACATAGTGATACTTTATTGTTTTAACACCTTGACAACAAGAATTCAAATTTTTAAGTTTTGTGAATGTTCATTTCTTGTGTGTGAAAAGAATAAATTTACATAAGGTAACTACTATTATTTAGAACAACCGGAAAACAAAAGCCATGAATAATTGTTCCAAACATGGAAACAAAAAACCAAACTGCGTTATTCATAACCAATATTTGAAAATGTAAATTACGTCTTTGGAATCATTAACAAAATGTATTTTAAATACGCCATAGGTTTTAAAAAAGATCTCCTATGGACCTTCTGCTTTGATATCACATCATTTTTGAGTAAACATCAATATCTTGGGAGTTGTGGGCACATTTTATTTTTAAGACAACAACAACAACAATTTTCCACATGAACAGCAGATACATATTTGCCAACAATCCCTCTGTTTCCTTTGCTGCATTCCTCATGTCATCTCCTCTGTGGCCAAGAAAGTAGAGCACTACATAGAAGGTAAAAGCTCTCTTGGTTTCTGCATTAATTTACTACAAATTCTGGAGAAGTGACACATGATAGTTCAAAGTTGTGTTCCTCTAGACGTTTCCTCTTGCAGTCATTTTGGGATTCAAGTTTTTTCCTTTATAGTGTCTGGATCCAGCCAGCAAAAGCGAAGAGAGAGAGCCTGGAGGATCCATGTTGTTAGTTAAAATAACGGAACGAAGGAGTGATACAGATCACTTCCATTCCCACGTTATAACCTGACACAGAATGGGAGAATAGATTTTGAAGTGAGCCCAGTGCTCAAGGATTTTTCTGGAGAAGTACGGCTTGTTACAGATACCAAATGATCATGAAGCAGGCTGCAGTGGTATTTCTGATTGTGGCCAATGGCAATAGTCAATTGTTGCGATCAAAGTATCTGCCACTTTAATCTTAAATGCCCTACTAATTTTTAAGTTTCACTTTAAGTAAATAAATGAGCAAATAAGTGAAAAGATTGCACAATGTGACTGTGACAGTGCTGTGTTCAGAGAAACAGCCTCTTTTCATGGTTTAAGCATGTATTGGGAGGGATTAGGATTCTTGTGATTTTATGGTAAACAGCAGCACAGTACAAAATACCAAGTCTATGTCCTATAATAAATACAGACTAATATATTCTGGATTTGCAAAAATGACTAAAAAAATGGTATTTTCAAACCACAAATGAAGACTATGAAACACATGATTCTGTACATTATCTTTAAGTTATTTAAAATATTTTCTTTTCCCCAATTTTTTTTATTTACAAAGATTTTAATATTTATTTATTTTTAAGAAACAGAGAGAAACAGAGCATGGGCAGGGGAGGGACAGAGAGAGAGAGGGAGACATAGAATCTGAAGCAGGCTCCAGACTCTGAACTGTTAGCATAGAGCCGGATGTGGGGGCTCGAAGCCATGAACAGTGAGATCATGACCTGAGCTGAAGTCGGATGCTTAACCTACTGAGCTACCCAGGACGCTTATTTTTTAATTATTTTAATGTTTATTTATTTTTGAGACAGAGGGAGAGAGAGCTTGTATGGGAGAGGGGCAGAAAGAGAGAGGAAGCACACAGAGGACAGAGAACCCCAACCAGGCTTGGTGATGTCAGTGCAGAGGCACATGTGAGGTTCCAATGAACTCACAAACCATGAGATCATGACCTGAGCTGAAATCAAGAGTCCAAAGCTTAACCAACTGAGTCACCCAGGTACCTCCGAAATTTGAATTTTAGTTTAGATTATAATAAAATCACTTCTGACAAACTATTCTGTTTCTGATTTTTGTCACAGGTTATTCTAAGAAATTGTCTTATTACATAATTGCTTTTTGTTGACCACCCCTTAAAGACAATGAATGTTCCAAAACTGGACCTTTTTAAGATTTCAAAGCCTTGAGCAAGATCATTATTGCAGGAGTTTTTTTTCCCAGTTTTGTGGTGTTGAAGCAAGGAAAATCAGAAAAGTGCACCAAAAACCAAAAAGACAATTTCAAAAAAAGTATCCATCCAAATGGGCCAGACTAAAGGGCCAAGCCCAGCTATACTTGGATGGAATTACAAGATGAAAGAATCAGCTTTATGAGAGAAATAAACTAGATTTCATTAAGTACTAGAACATTAAGACAGACATCATTTTATAAGTAAATTGAGGTCTCCCATATGAAAGAAAGGATGCAATTATTAGTCTCAGGTCACCCCAGAAAATTATTGAAGTACACGTAAAAATTTTTTTGAGGATTATGACAAAACTACTACTTGATTGAAAAAGCAACATTTATCAATGAGTATTTCCTTTAACTGAGTAAAGAAGCCATAAATTGCTTCTAAAATTGGTTCATCAAGGTGAAATTCAAGGTGACAGATCACTCCTTTGACAATCCCCAATATTTTCTCTTCTGAAATATGCAAAACTTAAAATTTTGGGAAAAAAAATCCAGGATTTTTAATAGACTTAAGTGGTATCCCATTTCACTAGTTAAAAACCAAAAACATCTAAAGATGAAGAATGGCTAAATTATTCCACCAAAATGGAATAAATAAACTGTGAGACAATGATTACAATAAATAATTCTTTAGCAAATTGAAGAAGATTGATTTTAACTAATAAGTTATCCTTTACTTCAGGCATTGAATTTTTATCACCATGACATACCCTGACAATAAGACTTTATTCATGCTTTTTTGTTGTTGTTTCATAATGACCGTATTAATTGCTGAATAAAAAATATGGTAGGGCGCCTGGGTGGCGCAGTCGGTTAAGCGTCTGACTTCAGCCAGGTCACGATCTCGCGGTCCGTGAGTTCGAGCCCCGCATCAGGCTCTGGGCTGATGGCTCGGAGCCTGGAGCCTGTTTCCGATTCTGTGTCTCCCTCTCTCTCTGCCCCTCCCCCGTTCATGCTCTGTCTCTCTCTGTCCCAAAAATAAATAAAAAACGTTGAAAAAAAATTTAAAAAAAAATGATGTAAAATGAAATAGAAATAGAAAATCAAGATCAGAGAACAGTGAACCACATTTATGTTCCTGAGAAAGTCTATCATGATATATTTAAGTTGAGGTTCAAATTGACCTCAATTAAGCTGCCAAGTCTTTAGGAATTAACAATATATTCCCAATTTCAAAGTGTCTGAAATAATTTATTCTTAGGGTGGAGGGAGTTTTCCCAGCATGACATTATAAAATAACGATATCCCTGATTAAATGTATGTGTACAGTGCAGTGTGCAGTGTCCTCATCATTTATAAAATATGTAAATGTGGGGCACCTCAGTGGCTCAGTTGGCCAAGTGTCTGACTATTGATTTCTGCTCAGACCATGATCTCACAATTCCTAAGATTGAGCCCTGTGACAGGCTCTGTGCTAACAGCATGAAGCCTGTTTGGGATTCTCTCTCTCTCCTCTCTCTCTCTGCTCCTCCCCTACTCTCTCTCTCTCTCTCTCTCTCTCTCTCTCTCAAAGTAAATAAATAAATAAACCTTTAAAAAATAAGAAAACATGATAACCAAAAGTAGAAATTTACGTCCACCAATTTATTATTGTGGGTATGATGGGAGGTAAGAGTGGGTGGAGAGTATAAGAGAAGTTGAAGGACTTTCTTAGGTTTTTCATTTGTGAAACAGCTCATGAAATTTAAATCATTTTTATAAGCATCTAAATAATAGTAATTATCTAAGTTGTTATTGCTAAGTATAAAGATTTTAAATACACTACATTTTAAAACCCCATTTTACCATTTTTAAATGGTTATGAGCCATAATCTTTATGGGTTTATTAATAGGGCTTTAATTTGAATATGTGCCAAGTAACTATTCTTTGTTGTAGGTGTACAATTTGTTCCGTTTGGTACAAAATAGATCTAGAAAGAATTAAACTTAGTAAATGCTAATCAGTATTTGACCTTTTTGTGATGAGTCAAAATACTGTCATATTAATTATATATGTAGTCTGTCACATAAAAGTAGAATATACCCAATTCCAAAGGCCTTGGGAATCTATGGAAGTAAATGAACATATCTTACTGGTTTTCAGCATTCAAATACTAACATCTGACAAAACACTTAAAATGTTTAAGTGGTATTGTGCATGCTTGTTAGGACTTCTGGTTTCTTTTTTCCATGCTTTTCTAAGCATATCATAATTTACAAGACACTGGACTCTTTTTTATCTCTTTTTAAAATTTTTTAATGTTTATTTATTTTTGAGAGAGAGACAGAGACAGAACATGACTGGGGGAGGGGCAGAGAGAGAGAGAGACACAGAATCCGAATAAGACTCCAGGCTCTGAGCTGTCAGCACAGAGCCCTATGCAGGATTCAAACCCATGAACCATGAGGTCATGACCTGATCCAAAGTCCAGAGGCTTAACCGATTCACCATCCAGGTGCTCCCCTTTGTTTATATCTCTTATATCTCTTTGTTTATATCTCTTAAGCCCACTGCAGTGTTTAAATTTTTTTAAACAACATTTCTTATTCCAGCACATTTTTCTTTGTCTTTAATGACAGCTCTATCTCCTTAACTCTGCTTATTTCACTTAGACTACTTTTTCTTTACTACTGTCTTCTTTTGCCTGTTTCCCTCCATTCCCCCAGATGCATTCCAAGTTTCTGTTTTTGGCCTTGTTCCTTCTATCTTTTCCACACATTAATTACAATGGCCCTCCAGCTGACCCTTCTATAAAAATCCTTCATTCACTACAAGGCCCTAAATGATCTGGCACCCACCTTTGCCTCTGCCTCATTCCTACTTTTATACTCACCTTCACTCATTATGAATGCTCCAGCTGCCATGGCTCCATTCTCTTCCTTCAACTTGCTAAGATTATTCTTATTTTAAAATCTTTGAATTAGTTTCCTCTGCCTGGATTTCTCTGCCTTCAGAATTTGCTAGAATGACAGTGTTTTAATTATCAAAGCTTCTTAATATAATAATTAAATATGTTATAGGAAAAGTCCCTTATGATTACTCTTATTTTCTGCAGATTCTGGGCTAATGGCATTGTTCATTTACCACATGGGTGATCGAATCAGTTTATCTAGACACAAGAAATAACACTAAGGACAAATGTTATCAATTTTTATTAGGTCACATAAACTTTATGGATTAATAGATTAATCCAGAAAGAAGTGACATCTTTACAATGTTCAGATATCTTTCCATTGGTTCAGGTTGTCTGCCGTGTGTGTGTGTGTGTGTGTGTGTGTGTGTGTGTGTGTATGTATCTTCCTCAATGGTATTTTAATATTTTCTCTATATATATCTCATACATTTCTAAAGCAATTTCTAGGTTATTTATCTTTTCTTGCTGTGGTGATTGCTGCTGTTGTAATTTTTTTTTTTTTTGTTATGCAATTTGACTTAATACATGAAGACTTTTAGTTCTTATTTGCATGGACATTTTTTAAAGGTATTCTCTTAAAATAGGACTCTTACCAATAGACTGAGTTGGTCTAACTTATTGGTCTAACATCTTCCGTAATGTTGTTTTGCTAGCTCTGGTACTCACTTTGCTTTCTCTCAAATTTTTTCAGCTCTCCAGTTTGTATTTAGCCCTAACACATAACGTATGATAGCAAACTAAATGAAAAGGTTTAGCATATATACGTAAGCAAAGTTAAGTTTCCTAATATATGTCTTCTTTCAGTAGGTTGCAGTCCCCTCAACCACAGCAAACGCTTACTGAATTCCAGGTCTTATCCACAAATGTGCCTCTCCTTTTTTATTCACTGTCTCTGTTAAAAATGCACAGTACACCTGCTTAGCCCAGTGTGATAACTCTGATCTCCATGCTACTATCCTTGTAGGTTGGCCACAGATTCCATTGAGTCTGTCTAAAATATTTCTAAATTCTATCCTTTCTTCCATAAAACACTGCCACTCAGAATAAAGACTTCATTTTTTAAAATTTCTTAGCTATTTATTAGTTCCTTAGCTGATATTCCCAAGCATGTCCCCAGAGTTTTCTTCCTCAAATATTTCTCCCAACTACCAGTAGAAGCTCCTTCTAACATACAAGTTAATTACATAAATCCCTCTCTGAATTTCTTAAATTATTCTCTGTATGTTCCAGAAAGAAAAAAATCCAGTCCTAGTAGAATAGTATAGATGTTCTTCATGCCCAAATGTGCATGTACTTAGATTTACAGGTGCCATCCCTTGCAAGGTTCCTGACTGCAACATGCATTTGCTCCTTCATTCCCTTTCAATAAAGCCATTCCACACTTTTATGCCTTTGTATATACTCTCTTGCCTAGGACAGTGGAATATGAATTCCCCTCGAGACTGAGGACCCTGGATTTAATTCCTAATCCTTGTATAAACCCAGGTATACATTTTAGTTTCTCTTAAATATTTTAGTAACATAAAGAAAGTAACACCTTTCTTCAGTCTTATCATATATGGCATCACAATTAAATAAATAAAGTGTATTTACTAACTCATAAGAAAATTAAGTTTATTTATTTATTTATTTTGAGAGAGAGAAAATGTGCGAGATGAGGAGGGCCAGAGAGAGAAGGAGAGAGAGAAAATCCCAAGCATGCTTCATGCTGTCAGAGCAGAGCCCGATGCTGGGCTTGAACTCATGAACTATGAGATCATGACCTGAGCCAAAATCAAAAATGGGACGCTTACCTGACTGAGACACCCAGGTGCCCCTACTTACCAACTCATGGTAGTAGTTTTTGATCTGTATTCTTCCCTGTTTTCTATATAATAAACTCTAGTTTTCTTAGTAGAGTGAAGTAAGCCTTGCCTATTAGGTGAAGAAGAAACTTCCTGTTCTCCCACCCCCACCACACTCCTTTCTCACAGTCATTCCATACCAAGTGCTTCTCTACCATTTGGTCACACCAAACAGCATTTATTTCTCAGAATTATAATTATTTTATTATCTATTTGTCTCTCACACTAGGTCGTGACTTCTCCAAAGAACATGATATTTTTTCACTTGTTTTTTTTTTTTTATCATATAGTATAATGTCTGACAATTTAAAAAAGCACTCGACAATTGTGTGATTTCTTCCTGAAGAATATCACATATTAAGAAAATTAGGTATATATTTTTGTTTGTTGAATAATTTTCAAATTATTGGCAAATGGGGATTATTGTTAGTAGTGTTTACTTATGTTTAAATGGCTTTTGCTTGCTGACATTTGATAAATCATTTATTAACAATTATTCAGAAATAAAGAAACTGTTGAATAATTCATTTCACCCTATTCACCTCTCAAAAGCTAATTACCTGGTTTCCATGACCTTTGTGCATTTTTCTATTTGATTTCATAGTCACTTCAACAAATGCTTAGTGAGAGGCTACTATGTGTAAGGTAGTGAGGTTATTTAATTAAAATTAATATTTTAGCCTGCTTTAATTATATCTTCAACCTTCACTATGATGGCCTTGAAAAAGGAAGTCCTTGTGCCATGTTTTTATGCCAGGTTCAATCCAACAAATATTTAGTAAGAACCTACGGTCTGGCAGCAAATATGCTACAAGATGGAAATAAAATAGTGAAATGTAACTTTATCATTGCCCTTGCAAAAATTATAGTGCCTTATGGACCCTGCTTTTTAAAATTTATTTATGTATTTTTAATGTTTATTTATTTATTTTTGAGAGAGAGAGAGAGACAGAGAGAGAGAGAGAGAGAGAGAGAGAGAGAGAGAGAGAGAGAAGGAGAGATGGCACGCAAGTGGGGATGGGGCACAGGGAGAGGGAAAGAGAATCTCAAGCAGGCTCCACACTCAGCATGGAGCCCGATATGGGGCTCAATCCCAACCTGGGATAATGACTTGAGCTGAAATCAAGAACAGGACACTTATCTAACTGAGTCATCCAAGTACTATTTACTTAAGTATTTTAAAAAATATTCAATGCTAAGTCATGCCTTGTTATGTCACATAATTTTTAAGGCTAAGCTTTAATTCAGTTTAAAATTATTTTATAATTATAATAGTTTATGCATTATTTCAAAAGAACATAAAAGAATGACTAGAATTTACTTAGCACTTACCACATGCTTTTCAATATATGCATTTTGATATATTATCATATTTAAGCCTCAAAACAACTCTTATTACATGATATTGCTGTTAGCTACTCTCATTTTCATAGACCTAAGAAATTTGGAACTTGCCCAGCATTTTAAAGAAGTATTTGGAAGAATAAGGATTCAAACAAGTTCTGTGTGACCACTGAGCCTGGGTATCACCACACTGAACAGCTTCAATAGAAATACCTTGTGCTAATGATTTGTTACATAATAATGCTTGGTAACAACCACAAAGCTTCAGTGGCAAAAAACAATCAACACTTACTTTTGTGCCCCAGTCTGTGGATCAGCTGACTGGCTCTCGCTGATCTGAGTTGACCTCCACAGGGCGTCCTAATGGATGTGAGGTTAGCTTGCTAGTTGGCCACCAGTATGCTTATTCACATGTTGGGGGCCTCAGGTGGGACAACTGCTCTGGATCAGCTCTCATCTACATGCGTCACCTGCCAAGGAAAGAGGGCCAGCACACCAACATGGGGAAAGCAGAAGACAACAAAAGAGAGTGGACACATGCAATGGTTCTTGTGACCTATGCTTGGAACTGGCACTTCCTCTCTTCTACCACATTGTTTTGGCAAAAACAAGTGTTAAGTCAGCTGAGACTTAAAAGGTAGGAGAATAAACTTTCCCACATTATAGGAAGAGCTGCAAAGTTACATTGCAAAGGGCATGAGCATATAGAAGGATCCACATTGGAGTTATGTTGTAATCAGTTACCACAATCCACCTCCTGACAGATTATTCACATCCCTTCCATCTGTGAAATATATTGAATCCTTCAAACCCAACACTCAAAATTCATAAAGATCTTATGATAATTAGGTCTGGAAGTTGGTGTTTGGAAGTAGCTCTTCTTAATTTCAAGAGCTGTGAGCTAATGAAACAAGTTTTCTTCCCCCTGGCCCCCCCCCAACCCCCGCATATAGTAATGACACACAGACAGATAACTGTTAGAGAGATGGATCCTCCCATTTGAAAAGAAGAACAAGAGGCACATAGCAACCTTTGGCAATTGCAAAATCTAGATTTTGCCTGAATCACTAATCTGAGGCTACTATTTCTTGGCTGGGCCCTGAGATTAATATTCCTTGACGAGGCTCTTGTTCTACAACTGGGGACTATCTCCCCAGGCGTTGTTTACCTGACTTTGCTCTATGGGGAGTTCTTCCATTGTTCTATTTGGTCACTTCTAAAAAGAGTATAGAATATGTCATTTGAGCTACTTCCACTTTCCTAGCCTGATGCTTGTTGTTTAAAGATGGGATCGTAGTGACTTTTTTTGTTTGTTTGTTTTTCATTTTGAACAATCTCAGTCCTTTTTAGACCAGAATGCTGGACTTTTTACCAAATACAATACTTTGTTTAACAGAATTCACCAAAAATAAAAGACAACATTCTTATCAAAGCAGGTCTTGCTATTCAATACGATACATGAGTAGAAATGCAATGTCAGCCTGCTATGAGGGAAAAAGTCCTGAGAATCCTTTATCCATTTGAAAATGTCCACTGTATGGTGGCTTTCGGTGCCTCAGTTGGTTGAGCACCCCAGTTCAGCTCAGGTCATGATCTCATGGTTTGTGAGTTCAAACCTTGCATCAGACTCTCAACTGTCTGCACAGAGCCAGCTTCGGATCCTCTCTCTCCTTCTTTCTGTCCCTCCCCAGCTTATGCACACTCTCTCTCTTTCTCAGAAATAAATAAACATTAAAAAAAATCCTGTAGGCAATATGTTAATTATCTCAAAGGCCTTTCAAAGGGAATCATAGGTAAGCATTTGAATTGATCTTTACCCTTATTCCACTATTTATTTTGACAATTTTTTCATGGTTTAAGACACTGGGTATGCTAACTGGTTTTCTTTTCTAAACTAGCACCTTCTGGCCCCCGGTTAATTTTCTCTAAATTCTGCTTATCCACAGTAGGTCAGGTGTTTTTTCAGCTCAGCTCTTTCTTGGGGTTAATTCTTGCCCAAGTACCATTGACGGTTTCATCATTTTGACAGGAAATCTGATGACTCAAAGAGTGGGTTTGACATAGTTTAATACAACAGTTTCTTTCTTTTGTTTCTTTCTTTCTTTTTCTCTTTCTTTCTTTCTTTCTTTCTTCTTTCTTTGTTACATTTTATTTTTTAATTTTATTTAAGTCAATTTAAATTCCAGTTAGGTATAATATAGTGTAATATTAGTTTCAGCCATACAATATAGTGACTCAAAGCTTCCATAAAACACCCAGTGTTCATCACAATAAGTGCACTCCTAATCCCCACCAACTATATTACAATTATTTATTTTGTTGTCTCTGAATTATTAATCATGTTAATATATGTCTTTCTCACTCTCATCTTATTAGGAAATGTCCATATGACTTCTCTTAGTATTAGTCTTATTTTTGGCACTAAAATGTTTGACCAATTTGGTAAATTTTTTTGTATGACATGGTATTTGGAGCCATCTTTTTATTTTATTTTATTTTATTTTACTTTATTATTTTATTTATTTTTATTTTTTCAGGGGTACAGTTGTCAGAACACTATTTTCTGAATAGTCCCATTATTATTTATTTATTTATTTTTTCCTTTTTTGAGATGGCTCCATCACAGCAACTAACAGCTCATATCCATTCAGCTTATTTCTGGACTTTCTATCGAAAGTCTTTTCATCTGTCCTTCTGGGAATGCTCTGGAGTTTACTGCTTTATGCTGGCATTTTATCATGTGCTTACTATCTGCCAGAGCTAGTATCTGTTCTTTGCATTTCTTCGTTAGGACTTTCTCCTTTATACTTGTTTGCTCATTTTCCATGTGATTTTTGTAAAAAACTTTCCTAATAAAAAAATGTTATTTCATTAATTAATTCACTTGGAGAGAATTGAAATCAACATAATATTAAAGAATGTGATGTAATTTTGTATCTTGAGAACATCATCTGTTTGCTTCAATAGTTTCTTAAGTTTTTTTTTAGGTTTGAGTTATATCCTACTTAATAGAACTTACAGGTATATTTAATTATAATTGTGCTTATAGGTATAATTAATTTTCATTGCTATTTCAAATAGGTTCCTTTATATAGTTAGAATTCTTAATTGTAATCGACTGAATAAGGCACACTGGCTCTTTCTGTTTTTTATAAATTTGCTTGGAATATTATTGATTTGTCCTATTTGTGATTGATTTCAGTTGATTCTCTTCCATCTTATAGATATACTGTCATTAAATCTGCAGATAGATAATTTATTTTCCCTATTTCTTATGCTTTTAGTACTTCATGAAATTTTATTTACATTTTCTAATTGTTTTGATAGACTCAGGTATAAGACTTGACCATTTAGAGGAAAATTGAGGTTGGGATAGCTCTGTTTTACCACCTTAAAATATTCTTATTTTCTCTTTTCTTGAATTTTTATTTTCAAAAAAATGTTCAGTTTAGTCAAATAGTTTTTATCATCTATGAAAACATTCTATGATGTTTTTCTAGGAGTACTGATTTGATAAATTGTATCAGCCAGTTTAACAATATTGAAATATCCTTCAATTCCTGGAGTAAACCCCACTAAATTATGTTGCATATATTTTTTTAGATATGTGTTGAATCTATTTATGGTTTTAGATCAATATTGGTAACTGCTATTTTTATTTTATATTCTGTAAAATTACTGTTACATATTGGTATTAACATGTGTTCAATTCATAATTGAACATGGAAGATCTTTTCTTTTTAAGTAGCTGGAAATTTGTTCGTAGCATTTTAGTTGTCTGTGTTTTGGAGATTTACTAAAATTACCGCAAAACAGTCTCTGATTCCCTAATGCTTTGGTTCAGTTTGTTTCATTCAGTTTTTGTTATTATGACATTGTTTGGGGCAACATTCTCCATGGAAATCATTTTATAGACTTTATTTTCTTTGCAAGTTTTTGAAAATTATATTTCCCTGCAAATTATCTATTTTAAACAGGTTTTCAAATTTATTTGTATATTTTAAAACAAATCTATTTCATTTGATTCTTATAATTTCATATTCCTATGTCCATTTCCTGTTCTTTCTTTCTTTTTGTTAAGACTTATCATTTATTTATTCTCCATTGCTACATTAGTAACTTATCCATTAATTCTTTTTTCTTAACAATATTCTTATAAGCACTAAATGAAATGATAATGCTCAAAAAATGTCCTTAGTTGGTATAACACTACTTAAACTATAATACTATAGTACGTGTAGAAGTATTATAATATTAGAGTATATATAAATATATATAAATCATTCTTTGGATACTTAATTCAATTGGCCTTAATTGCTTATAAAGTGTGCAATACAATTATAGAGAAGATATCTAGAGATTCACATTTTCAGCTGTTTCCATAATTTGGTTATTTCTTGTTTTATATGTTCCCACTTTTTCCTTTTTTCCTTTATTAAAGGAGTTAAGACTTTTTCTGGTTGGTTGGTACTTGTAAAAGAAAAATCTTTGGCATTTATACATTAGTTAAAATATTCTGTGTTCCAACTCATTGATTTATATTTAATATGTTTCTATATATGTCTAGAATTCTTATTTCTATGTTACTGTATAAAGATATGTATAACTATTTTCATTGAAATGGTAGACATTAGCATCATGAAGCACTCTTTTCTTATGTAGTGGACATTAACCTGAATTCCAGCTTACTTGGTTTTAAGATCACAATCCTGCATGGTGCACTTTTGCTCAATATATTATTTTTCAGCCTTGTGAATCAATTTTTACATGTGTCTCTTCTATGAGGCACAGATTTATATTTGCTTATATCCAAAGAATAGCTACTTTTTAAAAGATGAATTCACTCTATTAACCTTATTGATATTGCATTATTATTATGGAGTTTTGCCACTATTTGGTTGTATTTTCTGTTAGCATGTTTTTAAAATTTTTTTATTAATATTTGTTAAGTTTTGAAAGAGAAAGAGACAGAGTGTGAGCAGGAAAGGGGCAGAGAGAGAGAAAGAGGCACAGAATCTGAAGCAGGCTCCATGCTCCCGGCTATCAGCATAGAGTACGATGTAAGGGCTCAAACTCACGAACTGTAAGATCATGACCTGAGCCGAAGTTGGACGCTTAACCAACTGAGCCAGATGCTTAACCCACTAAGCCACCCAGCCGCCCCTTCTGTTAACATGTTTTATTTATTTATTTTAAAAAAATAATGTTTTTATTTAATTTTGAGACAGAGCACGAGCAGGGGAGGGGCAGAGAGAGAGGGAGACACAGAATCTGAAGCAGGCTCCAGGCTCTGAGCTGTCAGCACAAAGCCGGACAGGGGGCTTGAACTCACTGAGTGTGAGATCATGACCTGAGCTGAAGTCGGACACTTAACCGACTGAGCCACCCAGGTGCCCCTGTTAACATGTTTTAAATCTTTCACTATACAATCTGTTTCTTTTTTTTTTCTTTTTTTTTTAATGGTTTATTTATTGAGAGAGAATGAGAGAGAGAGAGAGAGAGAGAGAGAGAGAATGATCAGGGAAGGGGCAGAGAAGGAATCCCAAGCACAGAGGGAATCCCTGTGAGATTCACAGAGAATCTACACTGTCAGTGTACAGCCAGTCACAGGACTCGATCTCAGACCCCTGAGATCATGACCTAAGCCAAAATCAAAAGCCGGTCAATCAGTTGAGCCACTCAGGCTCCCCTGTTTTCTTTGTTCCTGTGTTTAGTTCTGACATTTGAGTATTTGCATTTTTATTCAACTAACACCTGTTATTATTGAAACTATATATATATACATATACATATATATTATTGTAGACATTTTTTATTCGTTTCTTAAATTTTTTTCAAGTTTTTTTGTGTTTTTGGCCTTGCCTTGAGAGAGACAGACACAGAGTCAGTAGGGGAGGGGTAGAGTGAGAGGGAGAGAGAGAGAGACAGAAACACAAACAGGCTCCGCACCATCAGTGCACAGCCCGATGTGGGGCTTGAACTCTCAAAACCTCTAGATCATGACCTGATCTGAAACCGAGAGTTGGACACTTAACTGACTGAGCCACCTAGGAGCCCCTAGTTTCTTATTAATAAATGAAAAATTAGCAAGTCTTCATCTTTCTTCACTACTTTCTCCATTTTCACTTGATAATATTATTTTTCTTACCCTACCTTTGAATAGCTTCTCATAAAAATGGGTATTCTGCATGTGTGTTTGGCCTTGCCTTCCATACCTCTCTAAACCAAAATATTTAACACAAACTTCTGCTCCCACTCTTACTCACTGAAGTGACTTAATTTTCCAGTATGATATGTAGCACAATTACTAAAAACAAGAAGTATAACTTTTTTTTTTCTAGGAACAGCCCTTTTCCTTCATGAAGGATACCTTTGCTGGTCCTCTGGTATCTCAGGATCTGTCCTGCCTACCTCTCTGCATTTAGTGAATTAAACCTGTTTTCTTCTCTCATCGAATATGGAGTATGTCTGTATGATTTCAGTATGAGGAATGAAAAAATGATTCTTTCCTGAGGTCTCCAATAATTCTGGAAAGTGGGCAAGGTGAATTCTTTCATCTTATTTTTTACAATGAAGGATCAGAAAACAATATATGGCTGGTCAGGATTTACAGCCATCATACCAAAGAGCTAAGACTAGAAATGCTTTCTCTCTATATCCAAAGAGGTTGTATTGAAAAGTATTGCAATATGTTTTCACTCTTATGTGGATCCTGAGAAACTTAATAGAAGACCATGGGGGAGAGTATGGAAAAAAAAAAAAAAAGAGAGAGGGAGGGAGCCAAAACATAAGAGACTCTTAAAAACTGAGAACAAACTGAGGGTTGATAGGGGGTGGGAGGGATGGGGTGGTGGATGATGAGTATTGAGGAGGGCACCTGTTGGGATGAGCACTGGGTGTTGTATGGAAACCAATTTGACAATAAATTTCATATTTAAAAAAAAAGAAAAGTATTTAAGTAAGATTACCTGTCAGCTATGTCTGTATAAGCTCATGTTCTTTTATTATTAATAACAAAATATGTATTTGTAATAGCAAATAATTCTCAATAATGTGATGTCTAGCCATGTCATGATGTAACTCACCAACACTGACTGGTTCTCTTGATTCTTGTCTCAAACTTGTGTACATCTCTAGTTTTTCCCCTTTCTCCATAATTCAAGGAAAGCCAAAGCTCTTGTTAGTTACATTGCACATGTATTCAATTGATGACATCTTGCACACATGTTTGTAATAATGTATTAATATTACACCACGGAGTACATGGAATGTGAAGCCTTCCCCATTTTGAGCAACTATGATTATCTTCCAGACGTTTGCTGAAAAGGATGTGACAAAAAAAGAAGGGGTGTGTTAAAAAATGTGGTGTAGTTTTGTTCTTTTGTATAGTGATGCTCTAAATAGCTCTGGGTATAATGAAAACCTTCTGATGGGGTTAGCAAAATAAATCTCAAATGGAAGACATAGGGAATTCAGAACTCAAGCAGGCAGGACACCTAAAAAGAAACACGTTTCTGTGCTTTGGGAAGCTCATATTTCAACTTCATAGTTGATAAGTGATAGTCTGCTCAGAGGAACGACTCCAAAGCCAAACAGGCCAGGGATGGGCACATTCTATGCTTATGTGCCATATGTCTTCTCTGTGTGTTTCTATGTTTTGACATAACAGAAAAAAAATAAAAATATGAACACTTAACTTTTTCAAAATTTTGTCTCTTGGAATGAAATCAGATATATGATAGATTTTTTGAAGACTTTGGAATAGAGCCATTGACATTTGACTTTGACTTACTGAACAGACGTCTCTAAGGCACCTGAGAATGTATACAATGCATTCCTGGAATGAAATTAACGAGGGATTGAATTTGAGTAGCATTATGTATTTTTAAAAAATCAAAGAAATGGTGCTCTTTTGTACACAGGCTGATTAATAACATCGCGGGTTCATATTTTCACATAAATTATTTAATTTGTGTCAAAAATTCATATATTGTCCATTATCCTAAGTTGCAGATCACTGACTTAAAATTAGAATGTGACATTTTAAATAACGTCCCCAAAATGTTAGAGTAAGTAAACTAATATGTCTTTATTAGTCCTTGAGAATCAATTTCAAAAGCCTTTAGATTCTGATGAAAATTATGCAAATTCCAGCATACTATCATCCTTATAGTTTATGTTAATTTGACATTAATGTTAGCTGCCTATCTCACTAACAATAATCCATCTGAACTAGCAGGCTGGAATACCAATTACTGAAATGAGTGGAGCTCATCCTTGAAGTTTCTTTTCTCTGTTGCAAGTAGACATATGTCAGCACACAGGGAATAGCACAGATGTATCAAAGTCTTTCAAGTAACCAGGCATCTTTGTGTAATGGAGCAGGCTGTGGTTGACATACTAAATCTTAAAAAGAAAAAGAAGTCACTTTGTATTGAGAACAAAAAGAGCTGAAAAAGAGAAAAATTGATGTGAAGATATTCTTGTACATTTAGAGTCATTATTAGAGAATGTTGACCAAGAAGATTCTCTACCGCACAGTGGATTAGTATGCACTTTATTGAATTTGTTTGTGAGGAATTCAAGATGCTGATTGATTTTTTTAAATAGTTTATTTATTTATTTATTTATTTATTTATTTATTTATTTATTTTCATTTTCCTCCCTCTTGGCTCTGGCTGCTGAGGATGAATTACTTCAATTTCACTTTGAATGAAAGTAAAATTTTTAAGAAAAGGAAAATGGCTTTGCCATTCAAAACACATTGTTATTTGTCTTCAAAGGAAGAGTTAGCTGGAATCTATGAATTTTTGTGCATCTCTTTCTTATAGTAATGGCATTTTTTTTTTACATTAGACTTAAGTTGAATAACTGGGAACTCCTTGAAGAAATCCTCCAACTTATCTTCCTTGATGTTTTGTGGGAAATACAAATACAAATGATTCAAAGAGTATATGCCAATCCTCAAATGCCTCAGTAATTACTGTGCCACCTTTTTAATGATAGTATGATAGGTAAAAGGTTACTTAAACATATTATCCCTTTATATACTTACACATTGCATTGAAGCATTAGCTAAGATTTTATCTGTGTGTATATATGCATTTTCCTTGTTTTTCCCAATAGTTATAAGGTTGTTAAGGTTTAAAACAAGGCTTAATTAATTTTATACTTTTCAAAGTGCTTGAAGCAATGGAAATTCAATTTTTTCTAATTGTATCACAAATATATAAATGGGTGGAGAATAGTTAAATACACACCCCAAAGTGCTGTAACATGTCAATGACAGTTATCACAAATGTATATGAGGAGTAGATGATTATGAAAGACATAGAGAAGAAAGCATAAACTGATAACTTAGAGGAGATAGTTCAAGTGTCTGGACAAGAAAATTGATCCTGATATAATAATAAGTTAAAGATAAGCTACCAATTGAAATAGAGCTACCCAAATGGTAAAAAGGCTCCTAGGATAAGGAATATTCTTGCCGCCTCAGATATATTCTTCACTGATTGAGTTTCATGAAGATGCAGTGATTACACAAGAATGGGGATAATTTAGAATGTATATTGTGAAATGTTTTGAATAGAGAGAATCATAGTGAACATGCATATACCTTTCACCTATGTAAACAACTATTTACATTTGCCAAATTCGTTAAAATAATTTTTTGCTGAAATATTTTAACATAATTACAGAAAACATCATAATTTATCTCTAAATATTTCAGTATGCATTACTAAAATTAAGGATATTTTCCTCCATAACAATGCTATTTGCACAGTAACAAAATTAATAATAATTCTCTATATTGTGCCCTCATACTGAAATTCCAGAATAGAGATTTTAGTGCCATTGAATTTTGACATGTATTGTGCCAATGCCTGTCCAATCATTTTATTTTCCATTTATGAGGAGAGCAAACTTGTGTTTCTGATGGATTGGCCTGATAATGCTTTCTTTTTTAATATATAAAGTTGTTTATTTATTTATTTTGAGAGGGAAAGAACAAGCGTGAGCAGGAGGGGCAGAGAGAGAGGAAGAGAGAGAATTCCAAGCCGACTGTGCACTGTCAGCACAGAGTCCGACGCGGGGCTCAAACTCTTGAACAATGAGATCATAGCCTAAACCAAAATCAAGAGTTGGACACTCAACGTACTGAGCCACCCAGGAACCCTGATAGTGCTTTCTTAAAGAGCTTAATTTTGGTATCATAACCTGAAAGCTGCTAAGAGAGTAAATCTTAAATTTTTTCACCACAAAAAAGAACTGGTAATTATGTGGCATAATGAAGTTGTAAGTGTTAGCTAATGCTATGGTGGTATATCTATATCTATATCTATCTATCTATCTATCTATCTATCTATCTATCTATCTATCTATGTCTATAGATATATGAATGTATAAAATCAACAGGCTATACACCTTAAACTTATACAATGTTATATGTCAATTATATTTCCATAAAGTTTGGGGGAAAAAAAAGAGCTGACTTGTAGGGATTGTTGAAAGGCCTTAGGATGAAGCCAGTGATGAGTGCATCTGTTCAATTAGAAACTGATATCAAAAAACAAGCTGTAGCCTCTGCTGCCCAGTTCTGGGGCTTTCAACGTGGTCAGGTGCTGACATTCATTTCCTGTATATATTTGCAGAGTGGCCAAAAATTGAGTTTCTTTTCCAGAGGGTAAGTCCAAGCTACCTCCCCATAAGATAATGAGAGATGTGAGACTCGGTATAATTTGTCCTTATTGGGCTTCTGCCGGTAGGTTTCTCTCATGTATCTGCTTTGAACTTACATCTTGTCTTTTAATATTTACACATGACTCTTGATCAAACATGTAATGCCGAAAAGAGTAGAAATGGAGAGGGGGCGTGTAGAGACTCACATACCCGCTGCTATTAAAGGTACTTCCAGGGGTATATGCCAGTAATTGTAGGAGTGGGGAAGGTATTGCTATTCCTACAGTAGTCTTAAGCATAAAACAGATTTGTGTATTTTCCAATTTCAAAATTTCTTTCAAATGACAAGTACAAGAAAAATAGACAAGTACTGAGATCATTTCCAGATATACTAGAGATGAGATGATCAAAGTGATACTGAAGTATTATATAACATTAAAAAATTACAAAAGGAATATGTAGGAGTTAATGGATAATTGCTCTTCATGGTTCTCTTGGAAAACAAAGGTTAAAAGGAAACTATTTGCCTTTGTTCTCCTTGAGTAAATGTAAATACCTTAAAGAGATGCACATATACAAATCTACTGAACACATCCTTTGCTCTTTGTAGAAGCAAATGAGGTACTCCAATTATCTGAAAGGGATGCATGGGAAGGGAAAGTGTATGAACTTCCATCTTCTACATAGCAGTATTTATATGGCATCCTTTCTGGAAGACCAAGAAGAAAAAGTGCAAACTGCTCCAAAATATTTTGGTTGTCCCATCTGAGTAATTCTAAGACCACATTTGCTCTTTCCTGACACATACTTTAGGGGAGCATGGCAGTATAAACAAATCATCCATATAAAATCAGTTCCAGGATCACAATGGAACCTTTTTCTATATTGTTCCAATTCTTTCCATCTGATTATTTAGTACTCGCCACCTTACCTCACACATACTGTTCCTTCTCTACTGTGCATTATGCAGCATGAATGATCACAAAACAGATCCCAGCACTGTTAAGATCTTCTTGAATAATTCTCGCATCCATCCGGCCCATCAGCCTAAGGTTTATGGTTGCACACTGCTCTCCTGTACCCATGAGCTACAACACCTAGATGTGTATACCATTTTTCTCCCCCGTACTCTTGTCATTTCCTCTATCTGTGAGTTTTATAAAGATGTGTGCAATCTGATAAATATGTGGATGTTTAAACCCTTCAGTCCTGACATGAAATTTTATTATTAATATGTATAAAATACATTTTATCCATCCAATATATTTTTGATACATATTTAAACCTGATTTAGTTCCAGGAATAAATGAAAATAATTTTCAAAGAATCAGAAGAAAAAACAAGGTAAAACAAATTAAAAATAAAAAGGAACAATTCAATGAACTTTATACTTGTTATTAGGTAGTTTTATATATGTTATATGTGTTATATGTGTTTATATGTGTTATAACTTAATAATTTATATATACACGCACACATACATACATAAGGAAGAAAAGTAAGCTAATTGAATTTAACAGAAACTAGAAGTACATGTGATTTGAGGAGGAGAAATAGCACATGACAATATATGCAATAAGTCTCCCTAGGTTGCAGATGACATATTCCAGTAAGGTGAATGTTTATAAATGTTTATTGCCTTGATATGGTGGGTGTTGTCATGTCACTTCCTAGATGATCTCTTCAGAACTTTGGTAGGCAGAATTCTAAGATTGCCCCATGATCTCCATCCCTTGGTATTATGTCCATTAATATGGACATGAATATATTATATTAGATGGAAAAGGGATTTTGTAGATGTAATCAACATTACTAATCAGTTGACTTGTTATCTGGGTGGGCCTGACCGGAATGTATGAACCCTTTGAATGCAAATATTTTCCCCTGATTGGCTGGAGAAGCCAAAGTTAGATTCTGTGTGGGAAGGATTCGATGCAACATTGCTGGCTTGAAATGGAGAGAGCCACGTGACAAAGAATGTGAACAGGTTCTGGAATCAGAGCAGGAGCCCTGGAAAACAAGGAGACAAGGATCTTAGTTCTATAACCACAAGGAACTGAATTCTTCCAACAACCTGTAAGTGTTTGCAAGTGGATTCTTCTGTAGAACCTCTAAATAAAAACCCATTTGACTTTGATTTCAGCTGTGTGAGATTGTCAGCAGAGAATCTAGCTTAGCCTGCCTTCACTTTTTCTGATGTAGAGAACAGTAACATAATTATTATTATTTTTTGTTTGTTTGTTTTAAGCCACTAAGTTTGAGCCATCATCAGGAGCTAATGGCTGATGGCTCAAAGCTGACGGACTGAATAGTTATGCTCCTCTAAAATTATGTTGAAAACCCAGTCCCCAATGTGATGGTATTAGGAAGTGAGGCCTTTGGGAAGTAATTAGTATTAGATGAGGTCATGAGGATAGAGCCCTCATGAATGGGATTTATACCCTCATAAGAGTCATGCCAGAGCATACTTTTCCTTCCTGCTCTCTGTAAGAGCAGTCTGCAATCCAAAAGAAGGCCTTCACCTTGATATCAGACTTCCAGTCTCCAGAACAGTGAGCAATAAATTTCTGTGATTTATAAGTTACTCAGTCTATAATACTTTGTAATAGCAGCCCAAACAGACTAAGACATACTCTATAGAAGTTGTCTTTGTCCACAGAGAGCTGACTTGACCATGGCATGCCCCTCTTTGAAGGGTTACCCACATCCAGTGTTTGGTTGATATGGGGTATGAAGGTGTAGGCTTTGTCTCATGTAAGTCAACTCTGAAGGACCATCCTGGCTTCAAAGCTTCCTATGATATTGACTAAGATGTCTGTGGTACTGCATTGCAGATCAAATTCTATTTCTGCTAAATCCTTCCTCTCTTCCTCATTTACAGTTGTTTGTGAGGACACATCCCAATAACTTCCTCCACCTAGATACTCTTGTCAGAACCTGTTCCAAGATACTCTTTTCAGAATCTGTCCCCTGGAGAGAACACAGTCTAACACATCTCATGTTAGGTAGAGAGATATATGCAGATTATATTTTTTCAATTTATTTAATTTTATGTCAAGTATATGATAGAAATCATACACACACATATGCACAAACACATATATACTTTTTCTAAATTCTGAAGCAAGTCATGTTTCTAAGTATGGTGAGTGTTTCACAGAAAGCTAAATATTCTCTGTATCATTTCACACCTTCCTCCTTTTGGAAATAGAACCCCTATGTGTTAGCGTAGTACATGGCTATCCAGATATGGTATACATTTCTCTGACTCCCATGCAGCTGGATGCAGTCATATGGTTAATTTATCAACAAAGGAATATGAGCAGAAGTGATGTATGTTATTAACATGCCACATGCTTGAAAGGAAATTGCTTATTCTCCATTTACCTTCTTTGCCCCTTCTATTACCTGGAAATGGTGACGGATCGAATAAACTCAGAAGTTATATATAAAGGAGAGTCATGCCACACGGCCAACTCATGTCAAGACTGATACTGGAAAAAATAATAAGTTTTCATTATATTAAAGCCAATTTATTTTAGGGTCTCTTGATAGCAGTTTCCCTGAATTTTTTGCAATGCTATAGAATTATTTGGAGAAAAGTTTGTGTCCTTTCTGCTTTACTTTCATAGATTTTAATGAATAGAATTCTTCCAGGTATGTCACTTGAATACACATAATTCCTACTACACCATACAAGTGTTCTGAAAATAACACCCCGGAATTTACCAAGTCAATTTTTTCCTTATCTATAAAAAATTCAGTATTGCTATGTAAACTAAGGATGTGCGTGAAACAAGAGACTTATTAGCGTAAATATATTGAAACACAATGAGGCATGTCTATAGGATGATGACACCTTCTTGTTATCCTAATGTGAGTGTATCTTAGACTTCTTTCCATGCCCATGTGTTATATTAAGATGATTGGATATTGATTATGGAGGCAAGGTCTGCCTTGAAATGTTTGTGGAGAGACAAGAGATTTCATTGGAAGATGGAGCCTGGTAATAATGGAGAAGAGATAAGAGATTGATAGGTTTGATCTAACCATCAGAAAGGATGTCAGTGCTTTAGGTGGTAATTAGCAGTTTCCAATTCTGAAACATTTTTGTAAATGACTTAGTTACTATATGTTCACTCTTTTTTTTCTCGTAGTGGAATCCTTTGTGGTGTATTTGATGTTGTTCTTTCTGAATTCCATTTATGTGTGTGTGTGTGTGTGTGTGTGCGCGCGCGCGCGCGTGCATGTGTGAATGCATTTAGAGTGAGGATCAGGAAAATTGTAATCCTGTTTTATTCCACAGCTGGGATTTATACTATAGGAGTTCCCCCAAAAGGAACAAAGTCAGCATGATTACACGGAAAGATAGTAAATCAATGGAGATGCTAAACAAATAAGAACAGTTTGAAATAGTAGTTAATTTAAAACTTAATCATATAGTCAGCCTAGGAAGCACGATGATTCTGGGGGTATAGATGGTAGTTTATTTCCTTCATATCTACATAGTATTACATATGATTTTGCTGCAAAAATTTCTGGTTATTGCTTGTTCCAAGTTATCCTTCAGGAATTTGGTAGTAAGTAAAAGATTGGGTTATAGTTCTTCCTAGTGTGACAATAGATAGTCTCACCTCTAGAAGATATTGCCTACTTATATTGTGAGAAAACCATCTTGGCTAGCCCAAGTGGGTAAATGGATAATGTGAGAAGGAAAGCAAAGATAACATTCATAACTGTACCAATGCTAAGTAACAAAACTGGGCAGGATCCTAATTGATTATCTAATTTACTTAATATATTACTATTAGGTATTAAAGATCTAATTTACTTAATGTTACACTTCTTTCTTTCTCTTCCTCTGGAAAAAAAGTAAGACCCCAAGTACAATATGATGGAAGAGCAACATTTTATTTCCTTCTTGCCTCTATTGCTGAGAAGAATTGCTCCCATTTATTGAGAGACTTCTACAGGCGTTGTCTCAGATGAAATTATTATTTTCAGACTCAAATCATTTGATGGCTGATTAAAATTTCAGCATAGAGAAACTGCTGAAGTTCACACAACTAAAGTGTGCCAGAGCTGAGTTTTAAATCCAGATCTGCCAGACTCTTTCGCTTGTTACCAAAACATATTGCCTCATAAATATTTGCTGTTTGGATAATTGACTAATTATAGCTAATATTATATGACACACCAAAACTGGATTGTACAAAGTATTCTACCCAGCTTGCTAGGAAAATTCCCATTATGCTCTCTAAATAAAAGCTTTATGTTAAGTAGTGTTTCTTAGATGTTAAAATAGTGATTTTGGAGATAATCTATTACAATCAAAGTAAACTGATTAAAAATTTGCAATGTACATGATAGGACAAGAGTCTCTGTCACCACCGCCCCCCCCAACACACACACAAAGTCACTTAGTTATAAAAGAATTATGGAAGTTGCTCATGAAAAGTCAGTGTCATCCAAAATAAAATATGGGGAAATGATTGAAGTGGTTCTCTTGGTTATAAATATTCTCACTCAGTTCTAATCCATAATTATAAAAAAGAGAAAACTCAAATGCTTTAATTTTTAAAAAGAAAGCTGAGCATTTGAGCTCTTCTGCTAGCAGAGTGGTACCTGGCTGTTAAATAAGCTGAGATTTTCAGTATCTAAAATTTCACGTCTCACATTACACTCCTCCCTGCCTTTACATCAAGTTCAAACAACTTTTATTTTTAAAATATCCTCTACTTTTCCCCTCCTACAGCTATTCTCACATTTCAGCCCACTCCTTATATCTCTGCTTTATGAAAGTGTATTTCTTTTCATTGTTTTTTCCACTGTTAAAAGTGAGCATTCTCACTTCATTAACTCATTTGCACTAAAACTTCATTTACATGTTTGCCCTTGATAGCTACTTTTTTCCATAAGCCTTCTCTCAAACATCTGAATTATTGTGACATTTTGGACTAATCCCAAGCATTAGGAAAATGTCTGTTTCAGAGACACCCTAAATTGCACTTAATATTCAACTTCATTTGTAAAGTGGGTATGATAATATGATCTTAATAACAATGTTTAGTGAGTCAGTAATTATAAACTGTGTGATCAGTGTTTATTAGACTCATTGTAATTTGCTTATGTAAAATGGAGGTTAAGTCATTAACCTTGGTGCTTACCTCAAGATTGTAAATGGACTTGCTTAGGTTGTGAAGAGAATCAAATGAGATAATGTAGATGGAAGTTATTTTTAAAATGTTTATTTCTCTGTTTATGGAATTTATTATAATCTAAAATATTTAATCAAGTTTTCTAAATGATAAATAGCCCTCTAAACAACAAAGAATGCAAAGGAGAAAGCTAATGACAGTCCCAGGCTAGCTGTAAATTTTCTTCTTTGTTCTGAGTACTCTGCCTTTTTTTCTTTTTTATTTTTCGTTTTCTTCTTTCACTGTTCTTTCTTTTTCTTTCTTTCTTCTTTCCTTCCTTCCTTCCTTCCTTCCTTCCATCCTTCCTTCCCTCCCTCCCTCCCTCTTCTCTTTTCTTTCTTTTTTTTCTTTCCCTTCCTTCCTTCCTTCCTTCCTTCCTTCCTTCCTTCCTTCCTTCCTTCCTTCTTTTCTTTTTCTTTCACGTCCAAACCATTCCTTTTCCACATAGAACCTCATGGAACTCTCTTACTCAGTTTCCCAGTATGGTCTTACTACTTTGTAACTGTTCAAAAGATTCATGCCTTAGTGATCTAGTTTAATCTTCTTTCCTGCAGTTTACTTGGACTTAAATATATATAAATAAGTGTATTCATACCTAACTGTAAGGTTGTAAGTGTTCATCATTTATGTTCTAGTCACTTTTTATGTTTATTTATTTTTGAGAGAGAGAGAGACAGAGCATGAGTGGGGAGTGGGAGAGGGCAGAGAGAGAGGGAGACACAGAATCTGAAGCAGGCTCCAGGCTCCGAGCTATCAGCACAGAGTCTGAGTTGGGGCTCAAAGTCATGAACGGTGAGATCATGATCTGAGCCAAAGTTGGACACTTAACTGACTGAGCCACCAGATGCCCCTACATTCCACCAATTAACTAATAACCGAGTTATGATTTTATACAGTGTCCTTTTAAAATTTAAATTTTTATCACAAAAGAAATTTGTTAGCTGATCTTTAACTCAGATACATTCAGATGGTGCTTTATGTAGACCCGTCAAATCATACCAGTTTGGTATTTTTTTTACTCAAACTCAGCTTTCTCATGAGTGTCCAACTTATGAGAGAGGACCAATGTATGTTAAATGAAGATATACCTATTTTAAAAGCGTTAACAATATGTAGTTTATAAGGGATATATTCTAAGATGAAAACTATGTAAAAGCTTTTACATAGAAAAAATGGAAAAAAAAATCTTAACAATGTTAACTGGCATTTTTGCCACAACTTTCAAGATTTTTATCAGACTGACATTTAAGTCTTTTTTACTTCTTTCCTTGAAATTGAAATTAGAATAGTGATATATCAATTTAAACTTCACGTAAATGTTTGTATTTTATTTTGTACCATCGGGTTTTGGAAACATATGACAGCAGTTACAGTTAAATTCACCTAATATCTGTGCAACATTATTTTTCACTGGCTTTGGACAGTATTGCAGTTGGCTGAATTGTTTTCATTCTCTGACTTTGAGTTGGTTTGCAGTGGGTAACAAGTTACTTTAATTTAGCTAAGGTGCCCTTTCACATTCTACCAACTAAGCTGAATAGTCTCTAGCTTAGTATAAGTAGGTAACATTAACTGGCATCAGAGTTCTTTGAGGAGTTCACATGATTTATTCATGCGATAAAGATTTCTTAGCACCTTTTGTTTATAAGGGATTGTGCTAAATAAAAATAAAAAAGCTGTGTAATATGTATCTCTTTATCCCTCATATTTATTGTAGTGCCTAACATTCAATAAATGCTTGAGTGAATGAAGAAATACATTTAAATAAATGAAGCACTAAGTAAACAAAATATTAATTATTAAAATCTACTTCAACTTCTTATAATATTTTGAGCACATAAACTAGAAGTCATATAAACAAAGAAATTGCAATACCGGGGATATATTGTAATAAGTGAATATGTAAATGGTAATAGGATGCTGAATAAATCAACGCAACAATTTGGAATTGTGGAGTGGATCCTAATACTAATTTCAGTTACAGATGAAAGAGGCTCAAATTTATTACTGTCTTACATGAGAAAGATTTGCATTTCTGTCTCACATACTAAAAGTCTGGAGATAGGTAGTCTAGGGATAGTATGTTGGTTCGGTCTTCTACAGGGCCTCAGACTCATTACAACTCTATTGCAAGGCACAATAGTTTCCTTCATCCTGGATAGTTGATAGAGTACCAGTCATCGTATTATTGTTAGGGACATCATACTGATGTTCCAGCCATCAGGAAGGGTGAAAGGGTCAGTATAAGAGGAGCAAGGGGGATGCATCAATCATTTTTTTAAGTTTATTTATTTATTTTGACAGAAAGAAAGAGAGAGAGAGAGAGAGAAAGAGGCAGAAAGAAGGAGAGAGAGAATTCCAAGCAGTCTCCACACTGTCAGTGCAGAGCCCAGTGCAGACTCAAATCCACAAACTGTGGGATCATGACGTGAACTGAAGTTGGACACTTAACCAACTGAGCCACCCAGAGGCCCCATGCATCAATCATTTTTAAAGAAAAGCTCCCTGCAGCTTCCATGTGATACTTTTGCTCATATTTCATTGTTCCAAACTTTATCTACTACCTACCTAGTTTCACAGATGTCCTATAGGGAGTATAGTATCTATGATGAGCAAGCAAGTGCTTTCCTGTCAAAAAAAAAAAAATCACAAAGTTTTTCTAAAGAATGTGACTTCTGACATGAATTCTGAAGCAGTATGAGCTTGAGGAGTCCATTCCTCAAGGAGGTAGAAGGTAAAATAAACATAGAAAATGGCACTTGCAGAGACATAGAGGTTGGCTAAAGTATGCTATGCTACATCATATTAACTTCCAATGTATTAATTTGGACTTTAGGTAAAATTTTAGAATTACTGATGGATTTTGAAACTGAGTTACAGTAGCAGGTTGTTAGCAGACAAGTATTAGACACAGAGTGATTGGCTAGCATGAAGATAGTGAAAGTGAGATCACTGTGACACCACTGCATAATTCAGTTACAAAAAAGACTGACTGCTAAGAAGCCCTGTCTTGAAATAGAGTCACACTGAGGGTAGGGCTTGAATATATGAATTTGGGGAAGTGGGGGGACACAAATATTTCATGTGCTATTCTGTATTTTTACTATAATTTAATACAAAGTTAACTCTTTTAAATGGATGATTATTTCTCAGACCTGTAGAAAGAAAGATACAATCTGTAGATTGGACTTACAGCACCAAATGCTACATAGAATGAAGTCCAAAAATAGCAAAACAAGTACATTCTAACATTGACTTTTTCTAACATTAAGGACAAAGAGAAAACTTTAAAAATTATATAAAAACAGACATTTAACACATAGTTTTCCTTTATATTTCTCTGTGGCATTGCATACAAGGCAGCAATATAGCAGTGTATTCATAATGCTATCGGAAAATAACTGAAAGCCTAGAATTCTATACCCAGCCAAACCATCGTTCAACAATGAGGGTGAAAGAAAGGTACTTTTAGATATAAGAGTTTGCCATAAATAGTTTATCCATCACTTTGTAAGAATTATTCACTGATTTACTCCAGCATGAACAAATACTCAGAAGGCAATAGTGGGATTTAAGAAGTATTAGTATAGGGTGCCTGTATGGCTCAGTCAATTGAATGTCTGACTCCCGATTTCAGCTCAGGTCATGATCTCACAGCTTGTAAGATCAAGCCCTGCATCAGGCTCTGTGGTAATAGTGAGAAGTGTGCTTGAGATTCTTTCTCCTCTCTCTCTGCCCCTCTCCTCTGTGTACTTTCTTTCTCTCAAAATAAATAAATAAACTAAAAAAAAAAAAAGAATAATGAACAATGGATTTAATACAAACAATAGTAATTATAAGAAGATGGTATTTTAACTTTTTAAAATTTAGTAACAAGCTCAAAAATTCCAGAACACAGCAAAATGATAAATAACTGTGTAAAAGGTGATATTAGATGGAAGTAAAAGTATGCTAAGGCTTTTGTTTTTGGTTTTATTTATTTATTTATTTTTGGTCTAGTTTGGGAGGAAAAATATTGTTAATGATTAATTTTAAACTTTGTCAGAAAAATATATGGATTAGTAACTAAGAATACAAATTGAATGTAAAGCTTTAAAATAATGAAATAAAAATGGAATAATGAAATAATTGTCAATGATATTGTGCAGAAAATCTGAAAATAACAAAGATATGTTCATAAGGTGAAATAGAAAGGATTTGATGAGAGATTGGATGTAAGACTCAAGTCAGGAGGTGTCAAACATGAATTAGGATTTTCTAACCTGGGTATCCAGGTAAAAGCTCATATCAGAAAAGCAGTGCAATATGAGAAGTAGGTTTCATGTAATAAATATAACAATTTTAGACTTTTAACTATGAATTTACAGTTAAAGAAATAAACTGATAATGTTGATTAGGTTACTATAAAGAGTTTAAAAATCCAATAATATGATATTCGGTTTATATTTATAAAGCTAGATAAAATTCCTCTTCCATGTGACAGGTGTATAATCCACCTTTTATTGAAATAAAAGCAGTATATAGAGTATTATGTATATGGTAACATTTAAAATGAAATAACATGTACTCTAAATGTTAATGTACTCTAAATATGTTAATATGTGTTTTTATTTAACATTATTTAATATCATGTGGTGTCTGGGTGGCTCAGTACGTTAAGCTTCTGACATAAGCTTAGATCATGATGTCACGGTTCATAGGTTCAAGCCCCACATTGGGCTCTGTGCTGGTAGCTTGGAGCCTGGAGCCTGCTTGGGATTCTGTGTCTCTCTCTCTGACCCTTCCTCACTAGTGCTCAGTGTCTCTCTCTTTCTCTAAAATAAGTAAACATTAAAAAAAATTAAAAAGCTTTATTTAAATATCTTGAAGAGTAAAAGGAGAAATATCACAGTTATCATAATTATAATTATGGTATTATATAAATGTAATGGTGAATATACTCATTAACCTGAAACACAATAATTAAAAACACTGTAGTAAGTTGAGACTGGGTCCTCACAGCACTAATACCTGGTTTAAGAAAAAGAATATTGAAATTGTGTCTGTGAACTCATACTTCCTATTTATGTACTTTCTCAAGATCAAATATATAAACTGAAAAGAATCTTATAAGTGGATTTGAGGGAAAATGTTAGTAAATATATTACCCTATGAATGAGCTTATAAATAAGAAATAAGAAGACCAAGCATAAACTATTAAATAAAAGTTAATGTGACTATTATAATAAAGAGGTAGTAAATCATATGACCATATTCTAGAACAGATGTTATTTAAACCACTACTTTAAGTAACTGTTTAATTGGAAGAAGATAATACAAGTTTCTGTGAACATACAAACTTGGTAATATTTCCATGATATTAACTTGGTTTTTATTAAACTAATAAAATGTGAGATATAACAAGTAAGGGGGAAACTTTGTAGCATCTATTAAAATTGGAAATTTCATAGACGAGAAACTTTTAATAAGTTTTACAAGACAAAGCAGATGAATTGGGATGGGGTTATACGGATGGAGTTCAGTACACATAGGGATAATTCCACCCTTCCCATCCACTATGAACTTTCCTTCAACTGCCTTCATCAATTTTGTGGCAATTTCTTTTGATTTTCAGTGTTGTGTTTCAAAAGGAGGCTTTTGAAAATGGTTGGCCTTTCCTGATGCCGTATTTCTCCTTCTATAGTGGTGACTTCTCTGTCTTCACTGATAATTACTTGAAAAACTATTAATTTTAATGGCCTTGGCAGATGCAGTTTCTAGGCAGATGATTTCTGGAGCAGATAATAGTTGTAGCCTTGGTAACAGATATACTGGATCTGATTCCATACATTAGTATATCATTTTCTATCCTTAAAATAAAAGGAACAACCTGATTTAAAGAAAAATAAAATAAAACCCCAAAATACACACAAAACGTGTCACTTTATTTCCTACTGATGGATTAGAATTCATCCCAATATTTGCTAAGCTTATTTTAGCTTTCAAAAAACTTAATATTTTATGGAAATTAACTATAGAAACTAATAACATTTTAGATCTATCCCTTAAATATTCATAGTTTTTTTTACCATAAAGACTTCATGTCCATTTTTCTTTTGTAGTCATTGAAAACATTTTCAGGATTTTCTCCATGATATTGTCTCAATCTTATCTCTTACTCTTTTTACTTTGTTAACTTACACATTTTTAGGAAGACATCCATTTTCTTCAAATATTGAGTCTATTTTATTCTATTTCTCCATAGTTTAACAAATGCTTTGGAGATAATTTTATTTACTTCCTTGGTTTTTGAAAAAGAAATTCTTACATTGTTTACAATATTTTTAGCAAAAAAATCCAGTTCCATTGATTTTTTCTTGTGATTTGAAAAGCTTACATCCTAAGTTTAATATTTTACTAGTTACACATACACACACACAACAAGGAGTAAAATTGTAGCCATGGATTTATCCCTGTGCAAAATATTATTTTAATGACTATTTAGATCTAATTCTTAATTATGCCATTTCCTAGGTGAGCAAATTTTTTTTGGTACCATGAGTTTTTCTTTCTTAAAATCTTTAATTTGGATTATTCTCCCCATTTGTCTTGGTTACTTTCACAACTAATTGTTTTCAGAGGACTATATGATCAGTATATATTTTCAGAGTTGTAAGTCTGAAAATGGTCATGTAATTGAACAGTAATTTGGCTGATGAAAGACTTCTAGGACCATCTCCTTTTCTATTTCAAACATATATGTCTGACTTTTAGTACTTAGTTGTGTAGATAAGTGTAATTTTATTCCATGTCCTGGTAAAAATGGTATGTCTAGAAGCTTGTAGAATTTTAAAATTTAACTTTGAAACAAAATGTTTGATCTGAATTTGTTTTGGTGTTAATGTCCACCTATAAATCTTTCTGAAACTCATTGGTCCCATTTAATATGCATACTCAAGTCCTTTCCTTAATTGAGTGAAAACTATTATTTCTTGGATTCTTCTTTCTTCTCCATCAGCTTTGTTGTCATATTCTGGAGTTCTTATTTTATTTATAATGAATTGCTTAGAAGTGCTCTGATTTCCACAATTTTTTTTTTTCACAGTACCAGTTCCTTTTCAATGTCTTCTTTGCAGTGCAGGAATTCTTTGACTTAGTTTTCCTTAATATGTTATGCAAATGTTTATGTCAGTGTCTTTAATGTTTGGAATATTTTTTCTAAGCTAAATACTTATTTTGGAATAAATTTTTGAGCATTTTCATATCATTTGTAGCTATTTTTCGTAAATACTCATTATGTTATCTTCCTAGGTTCTTCAGGTTAAAATGGACCTTCATTCAGAGGTCCGTTCTTACCTTCATTCAGAGGATTGCAGAGCAATGATAAGGGGGGAGTGTATGACAGAAGACATCTCTATCCTTTTTCCTTTTAGATTGCCCTAAGAAAATTCTTCACAATGAGCTAGTGCATGTTCTCACTATGCTTGTACCTGCAACCGTTACTGACAGAAGTTCTTCATTGTACCAAATGTATGGATTGGATTATCCTCTACTGTGCAATGACATTATAGATTTTTTTCTTATTGGATCGCTGTGTTGTTTTAGCAAGAAATGGAGTGTTCATGTATGTTATTAAGGTTTTTGTTGTTGTTGTTGTCGTTGTTAAATAAATTTCCAGAGAAAAGAAGTGTTGCAATATTAGTTCTGCATACATTATTTTTTGTACTTTTTCTTCCATGTAATAACTGGAATGCCCTGCCATGAGGACGGGGCCCTTCCTGTATCCCTCTTTGTTTGGGATTCTGTGAAGATGAAATGAACCCCTACTCAAAATTTGATTTGAATATTGAGACTGAGGACAACTGACTGAGGACTGAGGACACCACCCCAAAAAGGGATAACTAGGTTTATCACTTACACAGTGGGGCTTCTCTGATCCAAGCTGATCAGAAGATGGTTTGAAAGAACAAGAAAAAACACTAGCTTGTGCTTTCTATTATAGTTAAAGTTTGGTACCAGTTTGAGAATTTTCACATTTTATGAATTTAAAGGAAACAAAGGCTTCTGTGCTTTGAATTTTCTACCAATGCCAAAGTAGATCGCACTTAGTTTTTCTTATCATTTGTCCAGATGCAAAGCAAAAAGTAAAATGGGGGGTATCTCTTAAAAGCCGTCAGCTAACATCAAAATATTAAGTCCAATGCCTTATTACACCTTGTGACTGTTACTATTATTCTTTAATAGTGCAACTTTGACAAAACACTGTTACTATTGTCCCCTGACTCTGTATATTCTAAGTTCCATGAATACTTCACCTTGTTTATGGTTATAAAGCTAGAGCCGAACACAGTTTTCTAAAACTGACTTTATCGGAAAAAAAATATGAGACATTAAATACACCTTTAATACTTTAGCTGAATTATCTTTTGCTTAAACGATAGCTAATTAATACACCATGATTTTATTGTGATATAATTATGTGTAATTAATATGTAATGGATTGTGATCTAATTTAATGTGATGTAATTATGAATTGACAATGAAATAATGTTTTGGGGAACATTATGTAGTTGGGTCAAATTGACTTTCCAGGAGGTAGGTTTTTATCAGATTTTTGTAGGTGCTCATACACAACTTGACTTTTTTTCTTCCTTCCTTCCTTCCTTCCTTCCTTCCTTCCTTCCTTCCTTCTTCATCGTTTCCTTTGCTTTGCTAAGACATTTATTTATTTGTTGTAGGCATTTTTATTTTATTTTTTTTTAAATTTTTTTTCAACGTTTATTTATTTTTGGGACAGAGAGAGACAGAGCATGAACGGGGGAGGGGCAGAGAGAGAGGGGGACACAGAATCGGAAACAGGCTCCAGGCTCTGAGCCATCAGCCCAGAGCCTGACGCGGGGCTCGAACTCACGGACCGCGAGATCGTGACCTGGCTGAAGTCAGACACTTAACCGACTGTGCCACCCAGGCGCCCCTGTTGTAGGCATTTTTAAAGTGATATTTTGATAATATAGTAATATTTGGTACCTCCCCCCAAATATTAAAACAAACTAAATAGAGACAGTGCAGGATAATAAGAATAGCAATAACAATAATAATACAAAATCTTACAGTCAGACAGTCATGGGATTAAATATTGACTGTTCCACATACAGTCATATATATCTAGGTATGTAGGCCATGTTGTAATCTGTGACATGAAATAACACTGTCTGATAGGATGGGGGGGATAAATTAAATAAAATATTATACATAAAACAAAAAAATATTAAACATGGTAAGGCATCTGGCAAAAAGCAGTAAGAAGTAAAAAGATATAAATTTAAGTCATATAAATTTATATGTATAGCTGTTATTTTATTTCTTTGGTATTTTTTTATTTTTAGTATTTTTAAAATGAAGGAGACTACGTATCATCTACAAATCCAAATCCAAAGCTCCTCTTTAAGCTCCTAGAAGAAACCCATTTCTGTGCCTTGTGGTCAGGGGATTTTTAAAATGATAATATGGGATAAGGCCAAGAATCTGTAATTTTGTGAAGCTTTTCAAGCAATACTGAAGCATAACTGATTTGGGGAACCACTGATCTGTACAATATGCTCATTTTATACCTAAGGATTTGTGGTCCAGGAAGGCTGTTATTTTCTTAGTGCCATAAAGCTAATTTGTGACTGAGCTCATCATTGCCAGTTTAGGCCTTTGTTCATAGTGACATTTCTAGATACAGCACTTATGCACAAGAGCCAAGAGGCTTCATGAATTTAATGAAGTATGCCCATAGATAAGCCTTTCCTAAGAAAGCCAAGATAACCCAGTGGAAGCTGTGCATTGATCATACTTGGCCAAGGACGAGTCCCTATTGCAATAATGATGAAGTTTGGGTATCAGAGCCTTGTGGCCAATGAAGTTTTTGCCCACTTTTCAGTCCAGTCAGTTTTTGGAAAAAAAAAAATGATATTTAGGGAAAAGAAATGGATTGTTGTCTTGGATTCATCACTTAGAAATATAACTGCCTCATCCTTAATCTTAAAGTCAAGATCATACTGAGAAAAGCAAATTGAATATAGATCTTTGAAATACAGAGCAGTTACTCATTGTTAATATTTTATTCTGGAGACATCGTGATGCATTTCTTGGTGAGTGCAAAATAATATCACTATTTTATAAGCTTTATAACTTAATATATGATCATCTTAGTCTTATCTTCACTCTTAGAATTGACCTTACTCTTATTAAGATTGCTGAGTACTTTAGCTGAAAATTATTACCACACATTAGGAATCTTTTATTTTCTCACATCTTCCCTTGATGTCAGAGCCTGGGATTCTGAAAGGCTTCTCAATACTGATTTGCTGAACAATGACAGATCTCTCACTTAAAACCTAAGCAAACCTCCAATGGAAAAACTAAGAGGTAATAAACCTAGAAATATGATGACCAGGACATCAAATAGTGTGCATGTAATTTTCTATCAGTGCTTTCACTAGACACTTATATAGTAGTTTTCTTGAGACACAGAGATAATATTGGTGGTTAAAATTGCTGTTTCAACTTTGAAATAAGCATACCATTTTCAGAACAAAAATAGTACAACTGAATACATAGCACAGAATGGAGTAAGTGTTCATTGAAGTGAAAGATATTTTGAAGATATTTTGAATGCAATTTGGACAGTGTACCTTTTGATAGAGTAACACGTAACATATATATTATCTCTAGAAAAGAAGACACAGTTTTCACAAATTCTAAGGTAGCTCATGTTCCTTCATAAACCTTTGGAAGAGAAACCTTTATGGCAGATTCCTTTTTTTTTTTTTTTTTTTTGTACCCTGTCCTCTATTGAAGACAAAATAATGAAAACTACCATTTATACTAAAAGCTTACATTTTTCTTCTCATTTTCATTTTAAGGAGTCGAGAATTTTTTTTTAACTTTGGGATTTTGGGGGCACCTGGATGGCTCAGTCGGCTAAGTATCTGACTTTGTCTTAGGTCGTGATCTCATGGTTCTTGAGTCTGAGCCCTCGTTGGGCTATCTGCTGTCAGCATGGACCTGCTTTGGATCCTCAGTTCCCCTCTCTTTGCCCCTCCCCCACCTGCACCCTCAAAAAAAACATTAAAAAAAACCTTTGGGATTTTTATAGAAGCTATGTAAATGGTCTTATGTTAATAGATATTGTTAATATTTAACAGCTATATAGTGCTTTTGTCTGAAGATCCCATAGGGCATTTTGAGTATTACAATTTCCATTTTATAGAAGACAAAAGAGAATTCTGAGACCAAAAAAAAAAAAAAAAAAAGTGTAGTTATTACAAAGCTTTCTGAGCATATAGCTAACAATATACTGGAATGGTTGCAATGAAAATTGTCTATTGTCGTCAAGAATTTGTTTTTATGTGAAGAATTGCTAATCTGATCCTAGAAGGAGAAGGTTGTCTTACTGTACCTGATTGGTGTTCCTTTAATTTAGTTTGGTTTTCATGCTTCTCATTTATCTCTCCTTTTTCAGGCACACTGTATCTTCAGTCATTTTAATTATTTTTTTTTTCTTTAGTGCCCCCCCTAGCCATTATTAGAATATTAGAGCCCACTCTCTAAAAAGGGAGGGTAAGAAATATTTTTATGTCTTGTTTACTGGCCAAATAAACACAAAATCCAACTACTTTACCTGCAGCTGTGGTCTTGTGGAGGTTAATGGTTATATTGAAGGTTTAAACAATTTCAAGCATTGAAACAATTTCAAACACAGAAACTGGATACTTTTGAGCTGAAAGCTTTTTCCTTCATCTCTGAATTATTTATCTTTCTGTGAAAACAGCAATGATTTACAAAATTGTTCTTAGAAGTCAATCCAGGGACCATAGTCTCTTTATTTCTCTTCATTATGTTGAAACGTTATGTGTACTATTTACTATATTATTTTGTTTAAAAGCACAGTGTGATTTAAGATAGAAGATGGATAGCAAGACAATTTCTTTAGTTATTTACTATTTTTATTGTGTCCTTACTGTTGTAAAAGACTTGAAAAATGGAGAGTTATTTTCACCTCTGCAATCTTTACAGTTCTGACTTGAGGTTTACTTTCTTTAGCAGCCTTTACCCCTCACTATCATGTAACAGAAGAAAATGGCATTTAAAACATATTTATTTATTTTAAGAGATAAATAAATAGCAAGCGGGCGAGGGGCAGAGAGAGAGGGAGACAGAGAATCCCAAGCAGCCTTCCTACTGTCAGTGCAGAGCCCCATGCGGGCTCTGGAACTGTGAGATCATGACCTGAGGTGACACCAAGTGTCAGACGCTTAACAGACTGAGCCACCCAGGCACCCCCCAAAATAGCACTTTTAAAGATGTGTCAGAGACACTTTATCCACCTAAGACTATTTTGGGTTCAGAAGATAAAGGCACTAGAGGGGAGAGGCAGAAAGGGTTGCTAAGGAGGGAAGGTGTTTGTAGAGACCTAACTCAAAGTAACGGGGAGAGCTTCCTCAGACTGAGAAGTAAAAAGATTGTTTTCCTTCTTTGTGTCCCTATTGGTTTAGGAGGAGCAAACTGGTGTTCAGCTTCTCCTGATGTGGGTATGTGCTAATAGAATGTCTGTATGTAAGAACCAGAGAAGGAAGTGACAGAATCTGTGATGGAATGTCCCTTCTGTAGGGAAGCCTGCTGCAAGGGCATCTCTGAGTCCATCCAGGCTTCTTTGGGTCCCAGAGGGAAAAGGACTCTACTAGACTGCATTCTGTGGAGAAGAAGGGGCAACAGAGTGACAGCCATAATGCAACAGGGGTTAGGTCTCTTCTTCCTATGATTTGGCAAAACATAACCCCTCAAAATTCTGCCTGACTCTAGATGGGGAGGAGACCCTGAAACATGAAGGAAATGGAGGTTCACCACTAGCAAGTTGGTATCTGGGTTAAATTGAAAACTTGAATTATGAAAAATGATAAACAGTTTATTTTTGCACAAGACTTGTGTGGGGGGGGAGGTAATTATTAAAAATGTGGGAATTTTAAAATTAAGATATATTTTCAACTCAGCTTTAGAGTCCTGAGAAAGAAGGGCTTCTTCAAATTATTTATTTAAGTGAAATATATCACTTATTTCAGCACAGATTTTGTTCTTAATTTACCTTTCATATTCTGGTGAGTAATCATTTGTTACAACAAATTTATTTTTCTTTTTCTTTATTTTATCTCTTTTTAAAGTTTATTTATTTATTTTGAGAGAGAGCATCAATCCCAAGCAGGCTCTGAGCCCAATACAAGGCTCAATCCAACAAACCACAAAATCATGACCTGAGCTGAAACCAACTGGCCCATTAACTGGACATTAACCCAGGCATCCCAACAAATTTATTTTTAAAGATGTGAAACTGAGATATTCTTTTGAGTTTAGTAGTAACAAGAATTCCATCTACATATTTTTTTTTCTTTTTAAGTAGGCTCCACACCTAACATGGGGCTCTTACTCACAACCCTGTGATCAAGAGTGGCAGGCTCTACCAACTGAGCCAGTCAGACACTCCCATTTACATAAAAATCAATAGTGTTTTTAGACTTCTGTAATAAGAGCATTTATAGTAAGCAAACATAGGATGTTGTTAGTTGTGCTGTGGAAAATCCAGACCTCCAAATAAATGGTAAACAAATAATTTAATTTATTTGTTAATCCTAATTTTTTACTAATATCTGAAAACTTTTGAATGAAATAGAAACATCGTTTTATTTTATATAGTAAAACCTTATGGGGGAGCACAATTCATTCCGGAAACATGCTTGTAATCCAAAGCACTTGTGTGTCAAAGTTATTTTGTTCTGAAATTATGGAAAGAATTAAGAATTAAACTCATATGATACATTCCACAACCCAAAAATATTTACATAAAATGCTTATAATACTGTAATACAATACAAAATAATAAGGAAAATACAAAATATCAAGAAAAATAAACAAATTAATCTTTGAAAACTTTGCAGCTGATGTTAGGGAGACAAGAGAGAGGAGGATTATTGTGTAAGACAACTTTCGCTATCACTAATGGAATCACTGCAATCTATTTGCTCAATGGAATCTTTATCTGCATGGGGGCAATTGCATACACTCATAAGAATGTTGACTACAGTACAGTATTAATAAACTCTTGTCATATGCTGTGTTTAATGTAACTGGAAATAAGGCAGCAGAGGAAAGGGTCTATATCTGCAGGCAGCCTGACCTAGAAGGAAGCAGAGCATTCCCAACCTTACTCTTGTATAGAAAAGCAAAGGACTGTTCATAGGTGTCACTTTGAAGTGACCAAAAAAAAAAAAAAAAAAAAAAAAAAAACACTAGTGCCAGTTGTGGGCATCTTACAAGGTTCTGAAATATCATTGAGTTCTCCCAAACACCATGGTCTGAGACTGAGCATCCAAGCAAGGGAGACGATCACTCACAATCCCTCAGCAAGAGAGAGGGAGAGAGAGTGACTGAGCATGAGAGAGAACCATTGGCTCAGTTGTGATCATGTGATATTCGGTGTGATGTACTACTCATATTGCAAGACATGCCACGTTTATCAGGTTAAAATTTATTAGAAATGTTTTCTCATCTTGCAGGACACTCGCAGAACAAGTTACTTGTAATTCAAGGTTTTACTGTATGTAGAAATAAATTTAAATTTTTAAATGTTTATTTACTTATTTTGAGAGACAGTGTGAGCATGGGGAGGGGCAGAGAGAGAGGAGAGAGAGAAGTGCAAGCAGGCTCTGCACTATCAGCCCTGACAGCCTTAACTCATGCTCAATCCCATGAACCCCAAGATCATGACCTGACCCAAAATGAAGAGTCAGACCATTAACTGACTAAGCCACCAAGGTGTCCCAATTAAAAAAATATATTATACATTAAATATATTCATATATCTGTGCATAAATGGTGTTTTAACTTAATCCTCACAAATCTGAAAATTACAGTCACTGTAACCTTGGGAACATATTTAAATGGAGAAAAATTGGGAGAAAATCTGAATTTAACATGAAAATTAATTACTTATTAGTTTAGCCTACAAACTATCTATCAGACCAAAAAAAAAAAAAAAATCGGTCTTCCTTAAGACTTTGAAATGAGGAGAGGGAGAGGGAAGATGGCGGCGTAGGAGGATGCTGGGCTCACCGCCCGTCCTGCTGATCACTTAGATTCCACCTACACCTGCCTAAATAACCCAGAAAACCGCCAGAGGATTAGCAGAACGGAGTCGCCGGAGCCAAGCGCAGACGAGAGGCCCACTGAAGAGGGTAGGAAGGGCGGCAAGGCGGTGTGCGCTCCACGGACTGGCTGGAGGCAGCCGGGGCGGAGGGGCGGCTCAACGGCCAAGCAGAGCCCCCGAGTCTGGCTTGCAAAAAGCGGAGGGGCCTGACAGACTGTGTTCCGACACAAACGCGACTTAGCGTCTGGGAGGTCATAAGTTAATAGCTCTGCTCAGAAAGCGGGAAGGGTGGAGGACAAAGGGAAGGAGAGCTGCTGAGCCCCCTGACGACAGAGCTCAGTTTGGTGGGGAACAAAGGCGCTCGCCAGCGCCATCTCCCCCGCCCATCCCCCAGCCAAAATCCCAAAGAGAACCAGTTCCTGCCAGGGAACTTGCTCGCTCCGCGCAAACACCCAACTCTGCGCTTCTGCGGAGCCAAACCTCCGGCAGCGGATCTGACTCCCTCCTGCTGCCACAGGGCCCCTCCTGAAGTGGATCACCTAAGGAGAAGCAAGCTAAGCCTGCCCCTCCTGCCCCTGTGCACCTTGCCTACCCACCCCAGCTAAGACGCCAGATCCCCAGCATCACAAGCCTGGCAGTGTGCAAGTAGCCCAGACAGGCCACCCATCCCCACAGTGAATCCCGCCCCTAGGAGAGGGGAAGAGAAGGCACGCACCAGTCTGACTGTGGACACAGCGGTGGGCTGGAGGCAGACATCAGGTCTGACTGCGGCTCCACCCACTAACTCCAGTTATACACCACAGCACATGGGAAGTGCCCTGCAGGTCCTCACCACGCCAGGGACTATCCAAAATGACCAAGTGGAAGAATTCCCCTCAGAAGAATCTCCAGGAAATAACAACAGATAATGAGCTGATCAAAAAGGATTTAAATAATTTAACAGAAAGTGAATTTAGAATAATAGTCATAAAATTAATAGCTGGGCTTGAAAACAGTATAGCTGACAGCAGAGAATCTCTTGCTACAGAGATCAAGGGACTAAGGAACAGTCACGAGGAGCTGAAAAACGCTTTAAACGAAATGCATAACAAAATGGAAACCACCACGGCTCGGATTGAAGAGGCAGAGGAGAGAATAGGTGAACTAGAAGATAAAGTTATGGAAAAAGAGGAAGCTGAGAAAAAGAGAGATAAAAAAATCCAGGAGTATGAGGGGAAAATTAGAGAACTAAGTGATACACTAAAAAGAAATAATCTACGCATAATTGGTATCCCAGAGGAGGAAGAGAGAGGGAAAGGTGCTGAAGGGGTACTTGAAGAAATCATAGCTGAGAACTTCCCTGAAGTGGGGAAGGAAAAAGGCATTGAAATCCAAGAGGCACAGAGAACTCCCTTCAGACGTAACTTGAATCGATCTTCTGCACGACATATCATAGTGAAACTGGCAAAATACAAGGATAAAGAGAAAATTCTGAAAGCAGCAAGGGGTAAACGTGCCCTCACATATAAAGGGAGACCTATAAGACTCGTGACTGATCTCTCTTTTGAAACTTGGCAGGCCAGAAAGAATTGGCACGAGACTTTCAGGGTGCTAGACAGAAAAAATATGCAGCCGAGAATCCTTTATCCAGCAAGTCTGTCATTTAGAATAGAAGGAGAGATAAAGGTCTTCCCAAACAAACAAAAACTGAAGGAATTTGTCACCACTAAACCAGCCCTACAAGAGATCCTAAGGGGGACCCTGTGAGACAAAGTACCAGAGACATCACTACAAGCATAAAACATACAGACATCACAATGACTCTAAACCCATATCTTTCTATAATAACACTGAATGTAAATGGATTAAATGCGCCAACCAAAAGACATAGGGTATCAGAATGGATAACAAAACAAGACCTATCTATTTGCTGTCTACAAGAGACTCATTTTAGACCTGAGGACACCTTTAGATTGAGAGTGAGGGGATGGAGAACTATTTATCATGCTACTGGAAGCCAAAAGAAAGCTGGAGTAGCCATACTTATATCAGACAAACTAGACTTTAAATTAAAGGCTGTAACAAGAGATGAAGAAGGACATTATATAATAGTGACAGGGTCTATCCATCAGGAAGAGCTAACAATTATAAATGTCTATGTGCCGAATACCGGAGCGCGCAAATATATAAAACAATTACTCATAAACATAAGCAACCTTATTGATACGAATGTGGTAATTGCAGGGGACTTTAACACCCCACTTACAGAAATGGATAGATCATCTAGACACACGGTCAATAAAGAAACAAGGGCCCTGAATGAGACATTGGATCAGATGGACTTGACAGATATATTTAGAACTCTGCATCCCAAAGCAACAGAATATACTTTCTTCTCGAGTGCACATGGAACATTCTCCAAGATAGATCATATACTGGGTCACAAAACAGCCCTTCATAAGTTTACAAGAATTGAAATCATACCATGCATACTTTCAGACCACAATGCTATGAAACTTGAAATCAACCACGGAAAAAATCTGGAAAACCTCCCAAAGCATGGAGGTTAAAGAACACCCTACTAACGAATGAGTGGGTCAACCAGGCAATTCGAGAAGAAATTAAAAAATATATGGAAACAAACGAAAATGAAAATACAACAATCCAAACTCTTTGGGATGCAGCGAAGGCAGTCCTGAGAGGAAAATCCATTGCAATCCAGGCCTATCTCAAGAAACAAGAAAAATCCCAAATACAAAATCTAACAGCACACCTAAAGGAAATAGAAGCAGAACAGCAAAGGCAGCCTAAACCCAGCAGAAGAAGAGAAATAATAAAGATCAGAGCAGAAATAAACAATATAGAATCTAAAAAAACTGTAGAGCAGATCAACGAAACCAAGAGTTGTTTTTATGGAAAAATAAACAAAATTGACAAACCTCTAGCCAGGCTTCTCAAAAAGAAAAGGGAGATGACCCAAATAGATAAAATCATGAATGAAAATGGAATGATTACAACCAATCCCTCAGAGATACAAACAATTATCAGGGAATACTATGAAAAATTATATGCCAACAAATTGGACAACCTGGAAGAAATGGACAAATTCTGGAACACCCACACTCTTCCAAAACTCAATCAGGAGGAAATAGAAAGCTTGAACAGACCCATCACCAGCGAAGAAATTGAATCGGTTATCAAAAATCTCCCAACAAATAAGAGTCCAGGACCAGATGGCTTCCCAGGGGAGTTCTACCAGACGTTTAAAGCAGAGATAATACCTATCCTTCTCAAGCTATTCCAAGAAATAGAAAGGGAAGGAAAACTTCCAGACTCATTCTATGAAGCCAGTATTACTTTGATTCCTAAACCAGACAGAGACCCAGTAAAAAAAGAGAACTACAGGCCAATATCCCTGATGAATATGGATGCCAAAATTCTCAATAAGATACTAGCAAATCGAATTCAACGGCATATAAAAAGAATTATTCACCATGATCAAGTGGGATTCATTCCTGGGATGCAGGGCTGGTTCAACATTCGCAAATCAATCAACGTGATACATCACATTAACAAAAAAAAAGAGAAAAACCATATGATCCTGTCAATCGATGCAGAAAAGGCCTTTGACAAAATCCAGCACCCTTTCTTAATAAAAACCCTTGAGAAAGTCGGGATAGAAGGAACATACTTAAAGATCATAAAAGCCATTTATGAAAAGCCCACAGCTAACATCATCCTCAACGGGGAAAAACTGAGAGCTTTTTCCCTGAGATCAGGAACACGACAGGGATGCCCACTCTCACCGCTGTTGTTTAACAGAGTGCTGGAAGTTCTAGCATCAGCAATCAGACAACAACAGGAAATCAAAGGCATCAAAATTGGCAAAGATGAAGTCAAGCTTTCGCTTTTTGCAGATGACATGATATTATACATGGAAAATCCGATAGACTCCACCAAAAGTCTGCTAGAACTGATCCATGAATTCAGCAAAGTTGCAGGATACAAAAATCAATGTACAGAAAGAGGTTGCATTCTTATACACTAACAATGAAGCAACAGAAAGACAAATAAAGAAACTGATCCCATTCACAATTGCACCAAGAAGCATAAAATACCTAGGAATCAATCTAACCAAAGATGTAAAGGATCTGTATGCTGAAAACTATAGAAAGCTTATGAAGGTAATTGAAGAAGATATAAAGAAATGGAAAGACCTTCCCTGCTCATGAATTGGAAGAATAATTATTGTCAAAATGTCAATACTACCCAAAGCTATCTACGCATTCAATGCAATCCCAATCAAAATGGCACCAGCATTCTTCTCGAAACTAGAACAAGCAATCCTAAAATTCATATGGAACCACAAAAGGCCCCGAATAGCCAAAGTAATTTTGAAGAAGAAGACCAAAGCAGGAGGCATCACAATCCCAGACTTTAGCCTCTACTACAAAGCTGTCATCATCAAGACAGCATGGTATTGGCACAAAAACAGACACATAGACCAATGGAATAGAATAGAAACCCCAGAGCTAGACCCACAAACGTATGGCCAACTCATCTTTGACAAAGCAGGAAAGAACATCCAATGGAAAAAAGACAGTCTCTTTAACAAATGGTGCTGGGAGAACTGGACAGCAACATGCAGAAGGTTGAAACTACACCTCTTTCTCACACGCTTCACAAAAATAAACTCAAAATGGATAAAGGACCTGAATGTGAGACAGGAAACCATCAAAACCTTGGAGGAGAAAGCAGGAAAAGACCTCTCTGACCTCAGCCGTAGCAATCTCTTACTCGACACGTCCCCAAAGGCAAGGGAATTAAAAGCAAAAGTGAATTACTGGGACCTTATGAAGATAAAAAGCTTCTGCACAGCAAAGGAAACAACCAACAAAACGAAAAGGCAACCAACGGAATGGGAAAAGATATTTGCAAATGACATATCGGACAAAGGGCTAGTATCCAAAATCTATAAAGAGCTCACCAAACTCCACACCCGAAAAGCAAATAACCCAGTGAAGAAATGGGCAGAAAACATGAATAGACACTTCTCTAAAGAAGACATCCGGATGGCCAACAGGCACATGAAAAGATGTTCAGCGTCGCTCCTTATCAGGGAAATACAAATCAAAACCACACTCAGGTATCACCTCACGCCAGTCAGAGTGGCCAAAATGAACAAATCAGGAGGCTATAGATGCTGGAGAGGATGTGGAGAAACGGGAACCCTCTTGCACTGTTGGTGGGAATGCAAATTGGTGCAGCCGCTCTGGAAAGCAGTGTGGAGGTTCCTCAGAAAATTAAAAATAGACCTACCCTATGACCCAGCAATAGCACTGCTAGGAATTTATCCAAGGGACACAGGAGTACTGATGCATAGGGGCACTTGTACCCCAATGTTCATAGCAGCACTCTCAACAATAGCCAAATTATGGAAAGAGCCTAAATGTCCATCAACTGATGAATGGATAAAGAGATTGTGGTTTATATACACAATGGAATACTACGTGGCAATGAGTATAAACGAAATATGGCTTTTGTAGCAATGTGGATGGAACTGGAGAGTGTGATGCTAAGTGAAATAAGCCATACAGAGAAAGACAGATACCATATGGTTTCACTCTTATGTGGATCCTGAGAAACTTCACAGGAACCCATGGGGGAGGGGAAGGAAAAAAAAAAAAAGAGGTTAGAGTGGGAGAGAGCCAAAGCATAAGAGACAGTTGAGAACTGAGAACAAACTAAGGGTTGATGGGGGGTGGGAGGGAGGAGAGGGTGGGTGATGGGTATTGAGGAGGGCACCTTTTGGGATGAGCACTGGGTGTTGTATGGAAACCAATTTGACAATAAATTTCATATATAAATAAATAAATAAAAAAATAAAAAAGACTTTGAAATGAATGTTTTCATTTAAAATTTTATTTTAATTTTGAAGTCCTACAATGGTATTCAGCATTTCTTACTTGACTATGGAATATATACAGTCATCTGTGTTGCATGATAGTGGCTATTTTAAATCCAAATCCAGCAGCTATGGATTCAAGATAACATTTAGCAAGGATGATCTGTAGTAAAGAAGAAACAATCTTTTAGAAATTAAATTAAGCAATTGTTTTCTTTGTGACTACTGCTAACCAATGTAGTTTCTGTTAATGAAGATATCTACTAATTAAACCAAAGTACAAAATTATGCTATAGTACTGGTAATTTCAAGTAAAAATATTTATTCAGTGTTTACTACAAGCCAGACCTTTTTCTAGATAGTTATGAACTCATGTAATACAAACAATAACCCATACCTGTAAGTCCTGTGGTTATTCCCATTTTCACATCTGAATAAACAGAGGAACAGCAAGTTCAAATAACGGACGAGGGATCACACAACTACCTGGTAGAGGGTAGATCTGGAATTCAAATTCAGGCAACCTTTCTTTCTTCAGAGCATATACTCCTGTTCACTATGCCACAGGGCTCTGCTAACTTAGAAATTACTTACATTTAATGAGGGCTCATTATGTACCCAAAACTTCGCTGTGCCATTTAAATCATCACCCCCTTTACTACTTAAACCACAGCTATGGGTTAGAGCTATTATTATTCGTATTTCAGACGTTAGAAAAATTTAAAGGTAGCAAATAATTGGCCCAAATAAATAGGAAAATAATGTGGATGAGAAATGTGAACTTGGTTCTTTCTCAGAATCTGAAGTACTTAATATGTCTGTCAAAGTGTTATCCCACAAATGTGCACATAACATTTTAAACACTGTGTTATTGCCAAAGATGTTGAGTAATAATTTCTGTACTTCTAACTCACTTAGAAATGGCCTGAATGATTGAATATATATTTTTTGTAACTAGTGAAAGATAACATCCGTAGCCTTAAGAATCTTTAAATATGAGATGAGTTTCTAAAATGTTTGTATCAATTGACCTAGTTATTTTTGAATTGGAAATCTAATTCTAAAACATAAGTGGTTTTGTATATAAAAGCTATTTACTACATAAATATATAGCAGTAAAAGCAAAAAAAATTAATAATTGCTTAAATACTAAGCAATGGGGAGAGTTGAGTAAACAGTAGTATTTATTCTTGATAGAAAATCATGCATCCATTAAAATATTTCCTAAGAGTAGGCAATAACATAGGAAACACTTATGTAAATATATTCAAAATAAAAATTTCGATATAAACTTGTTCATACGGTAACAGTAAAATTATATTTAGTGATTTGCTCTCTCTCTTTCTTTTACTCCTGTGATTTTTTTTCTCTTCAAGCATATTTGTAAGAAATAGAATAAAGTTCCTAGGAAATGAGATTGTATTAACATAGTGTAAGTTAGAATGCAAAGTTATTTATTTTGTAATGCTTAAGAAATGATGTGCAATTAGAATACCGTACTTTGTCTGGATTATATTGTGTTTAAAGACTAATTCCCAAGGATATTACATTAAAGGTTACTTAATATAGGTGGTCACAGGGGAATTACCAAAAAGCAGTTGTGTTATTTATGTTAGAAAGGGATTGGCTAAAAACAGGAAAAATAAAATATTAACTACAAACATCAGTGCTGAAGTTTGTTTTTCTTAGCTAGTATAGAGAAAGCAGAATAAGTCTATTCTATTTGCTTTAATTTATTAACCTGAACATTCCCATCAACACGTTGGTCCCAATTCATTTGCCTTGAGTATTTGTATGATAGCTTCCCATGGAGAGTATGATACTAGGAATGGGTAAAAGCATGTAAGGCAAGCCAAGCCCAGATGGGATTCTAATGGTTAAATTCAATCTGGACTATAGGTATAAGTTTCCAGATGTAGTTACCTGCAGGGAGGGTTTTCAGTTTAACTAGCTTTCAGGACACACAACACTGTTTGTAGTGTTTAAAATAAGCAATCAGTCCAAGGTAGCCTGTATAAGGAGCATACAGGGCTCTTAGAGCCAGGTTGATCCAAGGTCAAATCCAGAGTACCCTATGTATTAGCTGTTCACTCTTGAGTAACTCACTATACTACACTAAGTTCCAGTTTCCCCATCTATAAAATTGAGTTAATCATAGAACCTGTCTCATGAGGTTGCTGGAAGGATAAATTATGTGTGAACTTGCTCCACAGTGTTCCACATGCGATATATTATCACCATTGTCATTGTTAGTAGTGATGTTGCATCCCAAGTCACATGAGGAAATAGATGAGTGTTAAGCAATGACTCCATAGATGTATTAGATATAGAGAAAGGTTTGGGTCATCTCCGGAGTAGGAAGCTTCTGTCTTGAAAGAGTATAGCTGGGAGTAGGAAAGCAGCTAGAGTGCAGAATGAAGAATTAAGGCAACTCTGGAAGAATCAGAAAAAGAAGGGCTATATCACACCTTGAGTCTTCTGTTACACTGACAGCTTACCTCACATAGAAAAAAAAATGAAAATCTCTACTTATAATTAAGAGTCTTTATCTTGAGGGTGAATGATATGAAGAACTGGTTTAGGCTGTAGCAAACACCAGGGAAACTAATGTAGAGGAAGAACTTTAATCAGAAGGAAATTATGGACTATAAAGTTCAGATTTGGAGATAAGAAGAAGAAAAATGTAGTTTTATATTTTGAATATAACATATATTAAATTTGAAATTAAAGGGGCAAAGTATGTCACCAGTTGTAGATAAACATTTAAGAAACAAAAAGAATTAGAAAGATAATACCTTATTATAAAACAAACAAACAAACAAGAAAAAAAAAACACCAAAGGTCCATGAATTGACTTCTTCTTTGTTGTACAGTTAAGTTTCTTCTAATGTACTTGTGGATATTTCCCATTTACAATTGCACCAAAAAGAATAAAATATCTAGGAATAAACTTAACCAAGGAGGTAAAGACCTGTACTCTGAAAACTATAAAACATTGATGAAAGAGTTGCAGGTGACCCAAAACAAATGGGAAGATATTCTATGTTCATGGATTGGGAGAACAATTGCTAAAATGTCCACACTACCCAAAGAAGTCTACAAATTTACTGTAATTCTTATCAAAATACTGTCAGCATTTTTCACAGAACTAGAACAAATAATCCTAAAATTTGTATGGAACCATGAAAGACCCCAAATAGCCAAAGAAATCTTGGAAAAGGAGAACAAAACTGGAGGTATTACAATCCCAGATTTCAAAATGCACTACAAAGTTGTAGTAATCAAAACAGTATGGTACTAGCACAAAAACAGATACACAGTCAATGAAACAGACTAGAAGGAACAGAAAAAAAAACATACTTTTATGGTTAATTAATATTTGACAAAGGAGGCAAGAATATGCAAAGGAAACAAGAAAGTCTCTTCAATGAATGGTATTGGGAGAACAGGACAACTACATGCAAAAGAATAAAACTGGACCACTTTCTTATACCATAAACAAAAAATAAATAAAAAATAAATAAATGTCAAAATGGATTAAAGACATGAATGTGGGATCTGAAACCATAAAATTTCTTGAAGAAAATATAAGCAATAATCTGGTTGACATCAGCTCTAGAAACATTTTTCTAGATAGTCTCCTTTGGCAAGGGAAGCAAAAGCAAATTAGATTATTGGGACTACACCAAAACAAAACAAACAAAACAAAACAAACAACAACAACAAAAAACAACTTTTGCACAGTGAAGGAAACAATCAACAAAACAGAAAGTTAACCTACTGAATGGGAAAACATACTTGCACATGATATATCCAATGAAAGGTTAATATTCAAAATATATAAGAAACGTATACAACTCTACACCAAAAGAACAAATAATCCAATAAAAAAAGGTGGAGGACCTCAATGGACATTTTTTTCCAAAGACATACAAATGGCCAACAGACATATGAAAAGATGTTCAGCATCACTAATCATCAGGGAAAACCACATCATGTCAAAACAGGGAAAACTAATCATCATGTCAAAATCACAATGAGATATCACCACACATCTGTCATAATGATGAAAATCAAAACCAGAAAAAAAAAGTGTTATCGAGGATGTGGAGAAAAAGGAACGCTGTGCACTGTTGGTGGGAATGCAAGCTGGTACAGCCATTGTGGAAATTGGGATGGAGGTTTCTCAAAAAATTAAAATAGAATTACTGTATGATCTAGCAAATTATCACTTTTGAGCATTTGCCCCTAAGAATAAAAAATCACTGGGGTGCCTGGGTGGCTCCGTCAGTTAAGCGTCCAATTTTTTCTCAGGTCATGATCTCAGGTTTTTGAGTTTGAGCCCTGTGTTGGGGTCTGTGCTGACAGCTCCAAGCCTGGAGCCTGCTTTGGATTCTGTGTCTCCCTGCCTCTCTGCTCCTCCCCCCGCTCCCCCACCGCTCACACTTTGCCTCTCTCTCAAAAATAAATAAAAATTTAAAACGTTTTTGAAAAAGAATACAAAAACATTAATTCAAAAAGATATGCATCGCTATGTTTATTGCAGCATTATTTTCTATAGCCAAATTATGGGAGCAACTGAAGTGTCCACTCATAGATGAATGGATAAAGAAGATATGATGTGTGTACACACACACACACACAATGAAATATTACTCAGTCAAAAAAAAAAAAAAAGAATGAAATCTTGCCATTTGCACCAGCAGGGATGGAACTACAGGGTATTATGGCAAGTGAAAAGACAAATACTATATGATTTCACTTGTATGTGGAATTTAAGAAACAAAACAAAGAAAAAATAAGAGATTAAAAAAAACCTCCTAAATACAGAAAACAGACTGGTGATTGTCAGAGGGGTGGTGGGTGGGAGATGGGTTGAAATAGGTGAAGGGGATTAAGAGTACACTTATTGCGATGAGCATTAAGTAATATATATACTTGTTCAATCATATTGCAAACCTGAAACTGATATAGCACTATATGCTAATTATACTTGAATGAAAAATGTAAAAAAACAATAAGTAAAAGTTTTCCTCTTTTATAAAAACTTTTTTTCCACCTAACTGAATTAAACAAACATGCAAACATTAGCCAAAAATCATTGAGAGTGGCTTATTTGAGAAATCAATGATTAATTTAAACAAATAGATTGTTTAAGTGGAAATTGAACTTTCATTGTACAAAACTTGGTGGGGGGAGGATTTTAATGGTTTCAATTGATTACTAGGCTCTCTAAACACTTGTAGGCAGCTACTCTTTCCTCTCCCCTTGACCCACCAAGTCTCCCAGCTCAGCAAGTGTTGGCTTTGTCTTTGCAACATATTAGTGCATTCATAAGCCTCAGAAGGCTAAACTCTGCCCCATCAAATTCTAAGTATTCTTCAGTCTTGGCTAATCTATGCTTCATGTTACCTGTCAGACCTAGGACTTCCCAAAGAAGCTTGCAAAATGCTGAGCTACCATCTGAGAAGACAGATCTTCCCTTTATCACTCACACTTTCACCCCACCCCCAAATATTTATTCTTATATTGACTTTAGTGATACACGTGGGCATCCTTTCCTCATGTACAACAGTTGCATCTAAGTTTTCCTTATATCATGTCTGCCCTATATCTTGCTTCCATTGACAGCATTTTATTTTATTGTGATATTAGGATTAATGATGTTTTCAGGTGATGCCAGTCTGGTTTATTATTATAAAGTTTACCATCAAAATTTTGCCTAATGATTTTAGTGTTGATGATCATTACCTAAATCTATTATTTCATTGTATTATAATAGCTTAGATAGTGGTAACAAAATATTATATTTTCTTTGTAGTGGGAGGTTTGTGGTCTTTTTACTTACTTCCTTTGATTTTTTTTTTTTTTTGTGATACTATTTTTAAGTGCTGTAGTCAATAGAGATCATCTGTACTTTACTATTCTGGGGACATTTCACCTACCAGAAACACAGAGTTTGTATATTATTGTGATTTTCTGGTCCCCCAAACCCTATCTTCAGGGATATAGACATTATCATCCTGTATTTAGAAAATTTATTTAATGAGCATGTACTGCTTATAGACTAGGGGGAAAAAGTATTTTTAAAAGCTGGGCAATAGAAGCAGAGTACATCTAATGCAAACTACTGCTGGTAAATAATTAAATATGCTTCCACTACAAAATCTAAGGATACCTTTTACTTATAATGATAGTTTGGGGACATACTGATGTATTTTATATAAGTTAGCCTACTTACTAATACAGTTATGATGAAATATATTTTATTCCACCTTAAAGCAAAGACATAGTCCTTAAGAGAAGTGTACTATAATTTTCATAGTTGAAAACATGTTATAATTAAGCATCACTATCCCTGTTTCAAATATGATAAAGGCTTTCAGTAACCTTTTGACATTTTTGAAGGCCTAATTCTCAATACCTTCATTGCAGGTCAATTGGAATTACTAGTCCTCTGTGAGAGCTTTGTCTCTCACAGTGTGTAGTTTCAACCTCCAACCCCATATTGCCATTTTGCAGATTTTTGCAAAGGATATTTTTGGAGGATATATTTTACCCCACTTGAATATTTACAGGCTGACCTCTAATAGCACTACTAAGGAGCCACTTAATATTTGCCAAGCACCCATGGAAGGAGAATAGTGTGATCACATCATATCTTTGAATACTGCAGTAAGTAAAGGGTGATTTCTCATACAGATACAAACTTAATGAAAGTGGGATTATTGACATCATGTTTTTTTAAAAGAAATCTCCATATTTACCTTTCAATAAATAACAGACTAATACATACCTACTTCAGAGATTTAATTTTGTAGTTTGCAATTTCAAGTACATGTGTTACTCTGCAATGGAAAAAAAAAAGTGTTTAAATTCCCTTAGAATAAAATATAAGCATTTCCTCAGCAGTACACATTGCATGAAATCAAATGATCTCCTCTTGATAGAATATAGAACTATGTCATCTTTTAAAATGTCAAAGTGAGATGCTCCAGGAAGAAGCAGTGTTTGAAATATTGCTTTCATGTTGTCATGACTAAAAAGTTCATTCAGTGCAGTTTTGCAAATATTTACTTAGTAACATCCATGTGCAAAAAAAAAAAAAAAAAAGAAAAGAAAAGAAAAGGAAAAGGAAAAAAGGAAAGTGTGAATTACACAGATTGTGATTTTATTCATAATAAATAAAACCACTTTGTGCCCTGTTACAAATTCAAACACCCACTAAGGACAAGCAGTAAAAGACAAGCATAAAGCTGTCTGAAGGTAAGTGGCGGCATTGTTTAAAACGAGCTTGTAGCAACCTAGGAAGGTATCGATCATTTCTTATAGGCTGGAAGGAGAGGGACAATTGATTCTCAACTCTGATGAATTGCCTTAAACAACCAACTTTGGCCTGCAACCCCAGCATTACAAGATCTCATTGTTCAATGGCATTTGAGTACCTATTTTTAGATCAATTGTTGTCTCATTAAAAAAAAAAAAAAACAACAACTGTATTTTAGCCAAACATAATACTTGTTAGAACCTCTACACTAAACTCTTAGACATTTGTGAGAGCTTCTGCATATTCTTCAGTATACCAATTTCCCCACAATGACATTAGTAAAGAAAGGAAGCAAATGCTTTTTGTTAATTATTCCTTAAGTAGTTATATTTAAATATAAATGTCTTGTCTAGAAAATGAAAACAAACACTATCGTTGACCATGCCCTCCAATCCCTCATCATACTTTTCACTTTAGCATAATTTTCACTTCTGTCCTTCCTCAACCTATTTTTGGTTTAGTAAAGATTATGTAGAATTTCACTTTCCAACTTATTTTTATTTATTTATTTTATTTTTTAATGTTTACTTATTTATTTCGAGAGACAGAAGCAGGTGTGCCTGCATGCACATAAACAGAAGAGGGGCAGAGAGGGGGAGAGAGAGAGAGAATCTCAATCAGGCTCCAGACTGTCAGTCAGCACAGAGCCCAATGTGGGGCTCAATCCCATGATCTGTGAGATCATGACTGAGCTGAGATCAAGAGTCAGAAGCTTAACTCACCAAGCCATCCAGGTGCCCTTACTTTCCAATTTTATTGTCATTGCTATGAATATGTGCCTTTTATATTTCAAAAATAATTTTAACAACAGCATTAAATTTCATTAAACCATATCAAAATCCTGTTACACCTAAGTTGTGTGTTATTTCTTACCATTCTTTCCTAAATACAATGACTTCCATTCATGTGTCTTTGCCTTTAAAAATACATATACAGGGCTTTCCTTTTTCTAAAAGGAGAGAAATATTAATAACCTGAATTATTCCAAATGCAGTGAGCTCCCACAATCCCGGGCTTTCCTCAGGAATCCTGGTTGAAAAAGGGATAAAAATGCACGGCTCACCTAGTGCCACTGTGTTAACAGTTCTAAATTTCAGGTTCAGTTCTGTGTCTAGAACTGATGTACTCAGGGCTTTTTTTTCACCATTTGCCTAATTCAGGCCAACAACGGAAGGTATTGAGAAATAGTGCCAACTACTAGATTTATACTCACTTTTGATTTCGAGTTTGAATTTCCATTCTGCAGGGTGGGAGCTTTAGCCATGAAAAACAAACCTGTGAAAGAACGGGAGGATTAAACATCCATTCCCTTCCCGGCTTTGCAGTGAATATAAACTGACTCTTTCAGTTTATGCACCTACTCATTTTCTACTTTAGAGCAGCTTTTATGCTAAGAAAATGTCTGGAGAACTTCTATCTCCGGGGAAGAAAAGTGTGTTATATGTCAAAGCTTCAATTGTCAAAAGACTGTAATATTTTTAAAGGGTGGGCATCAAGGTCAAATCCAAAGGCTAAGTCCCTTTCCTTCCCTGAATACATTGCTTCCATTTCTCTTCTCTCTATTATAATCAAGTCTATTTGTTAAAAGGTTATGCAAAATAAATTAGGCTTTTAGAGCACTGACAGCTCAGCCATAGAGAAATTCTTTCCTCTATTTTTTTGTACTTTATACGTGAACACCTGCTACACTTTTAATGAGCTTTAAATTATACTTTACACCCATGTAACAAGAATGGATATTGCTCTTTAGTTATAATCAAAGAAAATATCAGGATGACTTCTTGCTAAGAGCAACAGCTTGTCAAAAAATAATACTTCCTCCAGTAACAATATAGATAGATAGGCCTAGGTTGATAGATGGAAAATATGATTTACACTACAGTGAGAGTTATCAATCTTTTAAATTTTCTTGTCTTCTGGGATTTAAGGTGAATCTGTCATTGCTCTATGACTGTGCCTAGATGATTTTCTTTTGTTCTTATCTTTGTTCTTTCAGTGTCCCTACTTCTTATGGACTAAAAGGTAAAAATAAAAAATTTCCTTTATGTTTTTATTCTCTCTGACTCATTAAAATATATGGACTTTAAATAAGATTCCAAGAGCTTCCTGAAACACCAAAATATAATGATATATATTTATTTTTTGAATTCCATTTGCCCCTGTAATTTGATTCACTTTTAAATACTTAACCCTATTTAAATGACCCTTCGTCATTGTCAGGCTTCCTTCTTAAGCAGTTTAATAATGACAGAAAAGCAAGAATTTAAAAATGAACAGTAGGAATTTGGCTATGTTCCATCTTCACCTAAGAGATCTTAGACTTCATGGCCAACCAGAAGTAATTATTTTCTACAATCATGTCAATGTAATGCCATCTACAGAGCAGTGGGATGATTGAGTGGAAGAGAGGACTATTGTAGAAATAAATAAGACATAATGTGATGGAGGTAGAAAAGGGGTTGGGGCAGAGAGAGATCCCGGCTCTGAAGGCTTCTGTCCAGTATCCCAGTCAGGTGCTGAGAGAGGCAGGATAATGCATTAGAAGCATTGCAGCTATAGTGAGTCTATAAAAGAGTACCTTCTTCTGTGTTGAGATGAATGCTTCCCCGTTACACGCTGTTGTGCTGAGTCATATGGTAGAGATGCGTCCATGACAATTTCATTGGTGCTTACAATTGTACTTATTGTTTTGTAAGTTTTCCCTTCTGTACTGAGAAGTAAAGGTGGCCTGAACATGACCACTCTGTTATTTAAAATGACTTTCCAAATATAGAGTTAAAATGCAAGTTGAAAGAAAGAAAGAAAGAAAGAAAGAAAGAAAGAAAGAAAGAAAGAAAAGGAAAGATGAGGGAAAAAACACACAAAAAAAGCAGGAGCAGGAGGAGTTCCTGGGTGGCTCGGTCTGTTGAGCATCCGAGTGTTGATTTCGGCTCAGGTTGTGATCTCACAGTTTGTGAGTTCCAGCCCTGCATCAGGCTCTGTGCTGTCAGCACAGATTCTCTCTCTCCGTCAGCTTGGGATTCTCTCTCTGCCCCTCCACCACTCATGTGCACTCATTCTTTCTTAAAATAAATAAATAAACATTAAAAAATGGAACAGGAGGGGCGCCTGTGTGGCTCCATTGGTTGAGCGTCCAACTTCGGCTCAGGTAATGATCTGTGGTTCGTGAGTTCGAGCCCGGCATCGGGCTCTGTGCTGACAGCTCAGAGCCTGGAGCCTGCTTCAGATTCTGTGTGTGTCTCTCTCTCTGCCCCTCCCCTGCTTATGCTCTGTCTCTCTCTCACTCAAAAATAAATAAACATAAAAAAAATTGAAAATGGAACAGGAAAGTAGTATGAAAGTTAGGGAAGAAAGATGAAGAAAAGGAGAAAATAAAGAAACAAGATAAAAATATTTTAGCATATTTTTCCATTTTATAATTCCCTTAAGTTTTGGAAACAATGCACTTCTTAATTGAAAAAATAGTCAACAGAATAAATTCTGTAAGTTCAGCTTTTAATTTTTTCATTTTTATAAAAATTATTTTTAAGTTTTTGAACTAAAATGAATAAAATTTAGATAAATAACCTTTCCTTCTTCATGGGCTTCCTAAAATAATTTACCTTTGTCTGTGTGAGCACCCGTTACTGTACTCTCCTTTTCAAAAGGAGAAAGTTAAATGTCTCATTAAAAAGAGGAAGAAGAAATGTACTTTTTCCTCTTATCACCAGTAACAAAAAACTTCAAAAAATGTTTGGTTCCAAAGCTCCTCAATATGCAAGCTATCTACTTATACTAATTATTCAAGCCTTGAGAGACTGAAAACTAAAGATAGAATTCTCGTGAGAAAAAACAAACTCTACATTATGTGTGAGCTTTCCTCAAATACAGAAGCCATTCAGAGTAGCTTCTGAAAGAATATAATGTCTGTTATTTTAACTTAGCTAATAACAATGATAACTGTTTATAATAAAACAATGACAGTAATGGCATATTTACAGAGATATTTCTTCATTCAAATGACCTTTAATGATATCATTATGTATGCAAAAAATGTCCTTCAAGTACCCTTGCCCATTTTCTCTGAAACTAATAGAATAGAATACAAAGTACTGGAACTAGTATTTGATTTTTCTTGTGATTTGAAGAAGCACAGAGATAAAATGTATTTAATCCAGTGAATACGCCCTGCTGCATTCTGTAAGATGTTCTCCAATGCAGGGAAGTTTTTACTTACCTTGATTTTTCCCGTTGCACCTGTCTGCATGTTTAATAAATGGTGCTTAGTTTTACCAAGGTGCTAAAGCTGAAGTTCAAATACAACTCTGTATCAAGTATGCACTTATGTTTGGTTGTGTCTATATACAACTTAAAATAACACATCATTTGATAGCTCTAGGTAAGGGTTAGAGACATTTATCTTATATTAGAACATAGTAATGTCAGACTCATTCAGTTATTTAATTGAATCCTCACTATGTGAAAACTAGAAAAACTTCTTTAGTTCCAAGTGTAGGTTTTGGTAGTCATCAAGCAGATACATTTGGAAAACAACTATTTTTGATATAATTAGAATGATCTCCTTATATGAAATGCATGAGATCCTCATTTATTCAAAAATGGTATTGAACTCCGAGCACGGGATATAACTGTGTGTGTCTCTGTTACAAGACGGTATTGTAAATAGAGGTAGAGGTATAAGGCAACAGGAAAGTAAGAGGCCATCATTTGGTATTATTGGAACTTACTGAGAAAATTGTAGGGTCACAGGACTAAGCTGACTTAGTAAATACGAAAGCTTAAAAATGAGGAAAGAGAAGGCTTGTTTTGACTACTGTACCCTCAGCTGCAAGAAGGCAGCCTAAACATTGACTATGATAAACGCATGCTTGTTGAATTAATAATGGAGAATGGCTGATTAGAAAGAGCAAGTACCTTTAATTCTACCTCCTTTTTCTGCTAATTCTAAACTGTACAGGCCTGTTTGAGCTATAGTATAAAGTTTTCGTGTTTCTCGGCTATTTTTACAAGTGCTGATTATATTCTAACTGCACTCTCTCCTATTTCTCTTAACACAGACTAATTGCTGTCCTAGTATTAGAGAATCAAATGTCCAACAACAGTTTTCCTCTTCCTTCCCATCCTCCCAACTCCCCATTCACAACTTTACTAATAGCATGTTTAGGCTCATAAAATAATAACTTTGAAGCTTCGGTCCAGTATCCCTATAGTTGCCTGAGCAGTGCCTATTAAAGAGATTAAAAGGTACAAAATAAATTCCCCCAGGGGATAAAGCATGTTGGAGTTGCAGAACAAGAGGGTGGGATTATTGTGGGTTGTTGTATGATGAATCACTTGAAATTCCACCTCTACACTTTATAGTCTGGGCTAATGAATCGAGATTAGTGATCATTTTTTGCCTAGCAAAAGGACCCTGGCAGAGATACTGGGAAATTATCCCCAAAATGAATATAATGATTTGTAAGGCAAAATGAACACGGTGAGGAGAAATTGGAGGAGACTCTTCCTGAAGTGTTCAGCTTTTTGAATGTTTCTCCTTAATCAGAGGATGTCATATTACTGACACAATTTTATTTATTCTTCAAGTACCCAAAACCTTTTAGTAAAGTCATGTGTACTTGTAGATGTCTATACGGTTTTGAAAGTTAAAGAGATGATGTCAACAAATGGGATTGCTGTCCCTCTTGTCAGCTTCTCCCTGTGCCCTGTAGTATTTTGGTGTGTGAACAACTTGACATGATTTTCTCTTATCCCAGACTTGTCACCTTGCTCTTACATTATTTTCTCATTTCTTTACACATTTCAGTAAGTAGAGACTTCCATGTTCTTTGTGTCAAGGGTAGAACATTCCAGAAGAATAGGGAAAACAAGAAATGTTTTTTCTCTGTATTTTGGACTTTGATAGTATAAAGCCTCTGGGAGAAACATTAAGGTTTCATCTCCACAGAAACCAGATTCAGGAGCATTCAAGCAAAGTATGGGTGAGGTTTTTGAATTCTGACCCCTCTCTATGTGGGGGATTAGTGAGTCAAAGAGGAAGAGGAAAGAGCTGAGATGCTGGTTGCACCCCTGTCTGGAGTCCTGAATCCTAACTTCACATGCATCATCATAGGAAGGAGAGAGGATAACAGAAATCCCACACGGATTTTGAGAAATCTGAATTCAGAGAGGCCTTTAACGTTTTGTTGGTACATTTCAAGAAAGCCCACAAAAGACAAGGTTGAGGATGTGTTTACCTGACGGGTATAAAGCCTCTTGGGAGGTACACCTTTCTCTGTAAGACGGGAGGGCAGCAGAACAATGCTAGCCTGGAGGTGCTAAAGCACTATATAGGTGGCTCCATTAATTCCTCCATCATGATGGAAAAGCAGTAGAAAGATCTTGTGCATAGAGAAGACAAAATTATTTGTCTTAATGACAACCAACCTCAGAGGCAAAAATGATGACTATTGTCAGGCAAAAATAATGTCTGTGTGGCTGCCTTTAACAGATTGCACTTTGCCACCGAAAGCAAAAGCATCTCATCAGATACCAAGGTGAATTGTTAACGACTCAGCTCAGATGACAACCCCTAATCCCTCCAGGGAAATCCACGTTGGAATGGGGGAAACCTTAAACTGTCTGGGATTAATTTACCTTCGATTTGTGGAATGGATGTTAGAAAGCCAGTTGGATTATAGAAAACATGTAGTGAACTTTTTTGCACTCTTGAGTTTTGTGATTAAATTCAGACTGAGAATTTACAACTGCACATGTTCCCCAAGATGGCAGAGATGAGGTGAGTCCTTGCAGGAGTGGATATAACTGAGAAGATGGGGTATACAAGAGCAGCTGCTGGCTGAATAGTTCAGAGAGATTTTGCAATAGACCCTAACTTCTGATAGACTCTAACTTCCAATGTATTCTAGAGAAAAGAGAATATCTAGAGATCTGCTTTTAAACCTTTAAGATGGGTGGGTGGTAGTACGGGTAAATACTCATAAATAACACTATTTGCCTTTAAAAGGATACATTTACAATGTGTTAATAGTTAAAAAAGACAATATATGTAAAGTACTTAGATTAGTTGCCTGCTGTGATCTTTAGTTTTGTGTATATACTTGATTGGGCAAAGGGCTACCCAGAGAGCTGGTAAAACATTATTTCTGGGTGTGTCTATGAGGGTGGTTCTGGATGAGATTGGCCTTTGATTTAGTAGGCTGAGTAAATATCCGCCTTCACCAATGTGGATGGACATCATCCAATCCTTTAAGGGTCCAAAAGCAATAAAAGGCTAAGGAAGGATGAATTCTCTCTCTTCTCACCTGGGACATCCATCTTCTCTTGCCCTTGGATATCAAAGTTCCTGATTCTTGGGGCATTAGACTCTGGGATTTATTCCAGTGGCCCCTCTGGTTCTTGGTTCTCAAGCCTTTGGACTTAGAATGAATTATACCACTGGCCTTCCTCATTCTCTAGTTTATAGAATGCAGATTGTGGAGTTTCTCGGCCTCCATAACTACATGAGCCATTACCTAGAATAAATCATATACACACAGACACATGCAGACACATGCACACACACATGCACACACACACGCACACACACACAGACACACACAGTCAGTTCTATTTCTCTGGAGAATCCTGACTATCACACTTACATTCAAGTAGGTCATACATTTTCTTAGTTTCCGTTGTATTTTCTTTTAGAGATGGAGCTAGAGTCAAGCAAAAACATTTGTGTTTTTGTTTTCTTTTGGTAGTGGGAAGGAAAATGAGAAAAGGCAATTGAGGGATCAATAAGTCAGCATAAGAATTTTAATCTCAAAATACTAACTTTAAAGAATAGCTAGAAAGCCAAAATCCATTAAAGAAAACCAGCCAAATGTGTACAAAATGCACATATACTTTATTTTACATATTTCTATTTTTATGTAAGAGAATGTGTTTTTCTAATCACTCTCATTTGCCTGATCATTGAGCTGTTCATTCATTTTAAACTGTTCTGCATTTCCCTCTGCAAGAAATTCTGAGTGGGTAATTTTGATTAGTAGCTCTTTCTGCATATACATCTTTTTGTTCTTATTCTCAACTGTTATAGTTTTACTTTTTATTTTAATATGGCTCTTCATTTTATGACTTGTGATTTAGACTAATATCTCTGATGTGAGTCATTAATGCAGAGATTTTATCATTTTACATTGACAAAAGTATGAAAATACATTCATTTATTCCTTTAATAAGAAATGTCATACCATTGGGATTTAATAGGTAATTATACATGAGAAAATGAAGGAATGTCAAGGTCTTTGTTAAGTAAAAGCAACAAGTCATATCATTTTTATCTTTGTGAAGAAATAAGTCTTTTTGGAGGTAATGGTTTAGGAAACATCTAGAAAAGAAGGTTTTAAAGAAAGTGATGGAGAAAACAGTTTCTTGCCTGCAGCATGGATCTGCTACAGCACCCTGGGAATCTTACTGATCTCCACGTTGACCATGTAGCAATGACTCAACCACAGTCTGAACCAAGTGTTAGTAGAACGTGCTGTGATACTCCCTGGAACATGATGAAAGAAGAAGTCTTGTGAAGAGCTGCCATAACACCATTTCTTGTTCTCCTTGTGTCTTTCAGGAGGCTTCCCTTTTCAGGTGTTCATCTACTTCCTTAGTTCTATCAGGCCTGAAACCTTCTGTGTCACCCCATTTGAGTACAGCTACAGACTCTAAAACTGCTTGACCATGGTTTAGAGTTGGCTCCCCAAAAACAGAGCACCCTATACCCATGCTGCCTATCATTTGACTCCGTACATTTGGTGTGGTATTGTGGAACTAGGAATGATAGGTACTGACATCAGTGGCCATGGTTTTGTTGTCTGCAAGTAATAAACTTGCCAACTCCATTTGGGTTCATTGTCTCTGTTTCAGGTGAATGTAAGTACTGAAGGCCAACCTTGCAGCTGACAACAGGCTGTTGCTTAGGGATTGGTTGACTACTCAACTGGCACAGAGATTATAATCAGTGATAAACTACTATCCTGTGTAGATGGTAGGATGTTTCACCATTGCTTGATTTATATACCACCTTTAAGTATTTTCATATATTTCCATCTTCTTTTATAATTTTTTCTCTTGCTTCAAACATACAATGTTTCATTTTACTGGATGGATTAAAGCTTTTTGCTTATCTCCTTTCTACACATGTATGTATACACACTCACGGATATTTACCAAAATGGTACATACAGTATAACCCCAAATGTTTAAAAAAATGCCATGGAGTAAAAGGCAAAAGTAAAATGTTGTTTGTTTAGTAGTGGAGGTAGGTGTTCTCTGAAATCTTTTCTCCATCATCTTCTAATATTCTAAATATGTTTTTCCCTTCAGTTTATACTACAAAATGATCAGCTATTCTTTGCCTTCTCTTCCCAATAAGTAAAGTCATTTTATCCTGAAGCTTATCACTGCACATTTACTCTTGACTTCATGTTTGTTTTCTGCCTCTAAGAAAAATTTAACTTTTAAAGTCTTACATCATCTTTCATTTTTAACTTTTCCTTTGCTCCTAGGCCTTTTTGTACATCATGTAATCATGATTAGGGCCATTTATCATTAATAAATACACAAGAATAAAATAAACTTTGTCAAACTGGAAAATCACTGATCTTGTATCCAATGCCTGTTTAATCTTTAATTACCAAACTTGAAGGGTAAAAAGTAGCCTACACTCATTGTTCCCACATGTTTACTTCCCACTCATTTCTTCACTCAATGGGATCTGGTGCATACTCCACGCACCCAACTGAAATAGTAAGGTCACAGATGACTAATCACAGATTTCTCAACCTTATTAATACATGGATTTGCATATAATGTATATAAAACGAACAACACAGATTTATTCTAGGTTTTTTCTAACTGATGTCTACTGTTTCTAAATATGCTCTTTTAGCTTATTCTACTTTGACTTCCCCTAATGCAGAACTTTTGCAATTTTTTTTACTTAATTTTTTTTACCCTGTCTATACCTTGAAGATCTCTAGTTCCCAGCTTTAATAATTACATTTATATGCTTGATTATCAAAATGTATTTATTGCACATATACTCCCCTAAGCTACATTTCGATGTATATATAGGGGATTTTTACTGATTCTCTTAGGAGCTCCTTAAAATGAAGATAAAATTACATACCCAATGTTAATTAACAAATTAATGTTGACATCTTCAATGTTCATATGCTTCTCTTATATTCATTCCTTATCTCTACAATAAATATGTCTTTTTCCAATATTTCTAGAACTATCATTCAGGACTTTTCTACTCAATGACCCAACTATTTTCCCCATCCATTTGACAAGTCTTTATTTTACTTTTCCAGTGTCCTTTGAAGTGATCTCATCTTTTCACTCCTGTTATTGTTCTACTTTAGCCCTTATTTCAACTCTTAAAATAGACCCTTTATCAACCAGCTTATTGCCAATATACCTTCCTCACATAAGTCTTATGCACTTCTATGCCAGATATGCTTGTTTGTATACACACAACCATCACCTTCCTCTCTACTAAGAAAGCCCCAGTATTGCTTTGGCATTCACCAACTCTCGTCCCTAGGAATACTACATCTCTGTTGTCTCCTATGGTTCATCACAGTTGGTCTATGTTGGTCATATTTGTTTTATTACCCTTGACTTGATTGTTTTTGTCATGACCTGTGACTAATTCCAAGAAATTGTAACTGATGGGAAATCTTTTGTAGGCTCCTGGGAGAGGCTTTATTTACAGATGAGAAGAGATTCAAGATTAGAAATGACCTTGTTTTTAACAGGACATCAACTTTCTGCATATGAAGCTTAGGCCTGTTGTAACATCAACCATGAAAGGAGATGTCACCAGAACATGGAGATGATGAGGCAGATGAATGGAAAGTCTCTGATCTTTAATGAAATGACAGAGCATTGAATTTACCAATGCTCTAACCACAGTTTCTGTAGTAACTTCTATATAATATAACAAACCACATACTTTTAAAGCCTTTTTAGCTTAGTATGCTGGTTTACATTTGGCTGTTATTTAGAGCCTAACCAGTATCTGTTACAACTCAAGTCATTTCATTTTATTGCTTATAGAGAACCATTATCTGCAGTCCTTGCAGAATAAATTATATCACTATTCACACTGTATTTAAGGACCTGTATGAACTTGTGACAACATACCTTTTAAAAAATACTCTTCACAACTTTTATGTTCCACCCACAATGATCTTTTAATTCATTGTTCTTGAACATGATTTAGAATCTTTCTCTCATTTGCCATGCTATATTTTACTTTCCCCTTGTAATCATTATGATCTTCTAAGTTTGAGTTAAAAAAAACACAATATTCATGAAATCACCCTATTTTTTTTTTTTTTTCTGGTTGGAATCTGAATCTCTTCATCTGTTGGGTATTTATGTCAGGTGGTAATTTTATTCTAGTGCCTGTCACAACCTTTTCTGTAACATAAAACTGTGCATCATATCTTATTTTCTCCTTGTAATTTAAATTGTACTTAGCAGTGTATCTACCTGTACAAAGTTTTTAGTCAAAAGTATGCTTTGTACATAGTACTTTGTACAAAGTATGTACTTATGTACATACAAAAGAATGTAGAGCATACTTTTGTACATGAACCAGAAATAGGGCAAACAAAAAAAACAAAACAAAACAAAACAAAAAAAACCAAAAAAACCCCAAAACTTTGAAACTCCTCACCTAGAAAAGAGAAAAGGACACTTGCTGAAACTTATTCCTACGTTAGGACACCAGGATTGTGATTTGGGTATTTTTCTTAGAGACATTTTATACTATACTCAAGAAAACATTTACACAGCTATTCATTGCAGCATTCTTTGTAATATGAAAAAAGTAAAATGACCAATGAGCTCATCTATAAAATGAAAAAATAAAATTTGTTTACATCATACAATGAAATGCTAAATAGCTACTAAAATAAATTATGTGTCAATGTGCTTAGATCTTAAAAACTTAATATTAGATAAGTAGAGAAAATTGTATAATGTAAAATATGATTCAGAAGTTTTAATAGTAAGATAACTGATACCAGGAAGGAGACTTGTAACAAATACCTTGACTTCAAGGAAAGGACTTCACAACTATAAATGGAAAAACACAAGTCTATTTTTAGGATCGCAAAGCCGCAAAGTAAAAGAATACCTCTTATTGATTAATACAGTAAAATCGTGGTTTGCGAGCGTAATTCATTCTAGAAGCATGCTTATATTCCAAAGCACTTGTATATCGAAGTGAATTTCAAGAACCATTGGCTCAGTTGTGATCATGTGACACTTGGCATCAGGTACTACTTGTATTACAAGACATCGCTTGTTTATTATGTTAAAATTTATTAGAAACGTTTACTAGTCTTTCAGAACACTCGCAGAACAAAGATACTCGCAATCCAAGGTTTTACTGTGTTTGTGAGATGTAAGAATGTCCCAAACAGGAAAATCATGCATCTTCTTTCTCAACTACTTAGCACGACTGAGATTATCTGCATATCCATGCATCATGACTGTATTCCAGTCTGAGAAAGAGAACTTTTTTCTCCCTATTCAAGGCAATTGTCCTTCCTATGTTCCAGACATTATTCACACCATTGTCTAGAAAACTTTACACCCACATTTATTCATTTATTTCCTCCTCATTTCAACTTCTACTTAGTATACTTTCTTTTCTGTTTATAGTTTATAAACATGAATCTCTTTCTCGTTCACTTTTTTTTTCTCTTTCCTTTACACAAAGTTATTTTAAGGAAGTATTTTGTATGTATTATCTTCATTGTCTAAATTATCATTTACTTCCCTGATCGTTACTGTATTCTATTTTCTAGCATTCACCTATTTTAGCATTTCTCAAGAAATTGTATTCACCAAATCTAGTAAACTCTCTGCTTATTTTTCTTAACTCCAACTGACCACTCTCTTATAAGTGAAGCCCTGTTTCCATTTTTAGACATTTTTATATTTCAGAAATTCTCTAAATTTTAGAAAACTGCCTATCCTTTTTAGATAAACATTTTATTTAAGAATAATTTTAGATTTACAGAAAAGTTGAGAGGATGAGACAGTATGTTATCATATGCCCCATGCTCAGTCTTCCCTATTATTAACATCTTAGACTGGTATGGTAGATTCATCATAACTAGTGAAACCATATTGATATATTATTATTAAATGAAGTTCATTCTGTGCCGGAATCTCATTCCATATACCACTTCACAGTTAGCTGCCATATCTCCTTCAGGTTCTCTTAGCCGTGCTGCTCTCTCAGATGATCCTTGTTTTTGATTACCTTAACAGTTTTGAGGAGTATTGCTTTGATATCTTGTGGAATATAAATGTAGAGACTGTGGAACATTCTCTATTTGTTAAATCTCCTGTGCTTGGGTGGAATGACTCATCTTGCATTTCTGGTCTCCATGCCAAGAGTCATCAGTTACCTCTAGATGTTCCAACCAAATCTGCTTTTGTTGTACTCCAGTTTCCAGACGAGGACTTAGTGAGTAAGCTCTGATCATGGAGAGTTCCTTTGAAGCTTTTATTCTCAGTCAGGCCCATTTGTATTCTAGGCTATATCTTTACTAAATAGCCCTATTTTTTTAAGTGTGGAACATCTGCTTTGTTCATTTATAAAGTGGGTATTTTTATTCTAGTTTGGGTCCTTCTATCATACCTTGGCCAGAAAGCTGGTGATCAGGGAGAGTGAATGTTCTGTAATTTTAACGCTTATCCAGTCCCATGATTTGAATACACACTTACATGCTCACTATTAATATATCTTGAGCCTGAATCACTTTCCCAAAACTTGAAATTTAGATTTTTATATAAGGTACAGAGACAGTTAGTTTCCTATAGGCATCCAAAAATCACTATGTCCAAGCCTTACTCATACTCTCTCTTTCATGTCTTTCTTTTCCATCATGATTATTATTAGTATACACCTACTCACTCAAGCAGGAAACATGGGACCCAGCTTTTCAACTCCTTGTTATTTTTTGCTCCCTAATCCCGTGCCTAAGTAAATCCAGTTAATTCTGCTTTTCTTTTTTTTTTTTTTTTTAATTTTTTTTTTTTTCAACGTCTATTTACCTTTGGGACAGAGAGAGACAGAGCATGAACAGGGGAGGGGAAGAGAGAGAGGGAGACACAGAATCGGAAACAGGCTCCAGGCTCTGAGCCATCAGCCCAGAGCCCGACGCGGGGCTCGAACTCACGGACCGCGAGATCGCGACCTGGCTGAAGTCGGATGCTCAACCGACTGCGCCACCCAGGCGCCCCTAATTCTGCTTTTCTAATGCATGTATGTTTCTCTAATGTTTCTTCAATTCTGTGCTTCTTTTTCGTTACTGTTAAGGACGTTTACTTAGATTAGCATACAGACTCGAGTTTTTTCCTTGCCTTCCATTATAAATTCCCTAATTTATTCTCTGCACTACTGCCAGTACGATCTTTGCCAAATATAAAGCTAATCATAACACTCTATTGTATTGGCTTCAGGACAAAACTTTTATTTTGTTATAATTTATTTTTTTTAATCGCGGCATGTAAAACACTCAACTAGCTCCAACCTTATCTCTTGATATACTCTGAGATGTATACCATGCAACGGTTATATGGAAACATGCACATTTTATAAAACAAACTATGCTTTTCCTGTCTCAGTGCCTTTTCACGTAGTATTCCCTTTCCTTGGGATGCCCTTCCCTCTTCAACTATTCTTAGTTTATTAATTTTCCTTATACTCATGATTTACTCATTTGTCTGTTAAGACTTTGTTCTTTAGTAAGATCCATTTAACTATAAAATATGACAAATCAACACTTTCTCTGGGCTTCTAGAGCTCCTACCATGTGCTTATCTCTTACAGTTCTCATAGATCTAGATGATTTTTATTTATTATCTGCATATAAATTAAGTGAAGACAATGCATTTCATTCTAGAAGTAAGCACAGAGTTGGGCATATTGTGTGTGACTGATGTTTGCAGAGTAGATGAAGTAATAGAAATAGAAGATTCAGAGCTACTGGATAAACGACTTGCTCAGTAGGGAGTGGGAAAGGCACACCCAGTGACAGCGCCAAGGGACACTTTTTCCAGTAATTGCTATTAATAATTTTTCCATTCTTTGATGTACACAATTATTTTTTGTTTGTTTGTTTTCATTCTTAACTGCCCTAAAAGCAATCTTATAGCTCCCAGTATCCTCCCTAAAACCGACTTCTACCCCAAGCTCCTCTGTATCAGTTAGGGGAATTTTGACTTATAGTAATTTAAAAATCCCAATTAAAATAGTTTACAAATATAGAAATTTGTTTTTTCACGTAGTAAGGTATCCACAGCTATGGCAGTCTTTATGAGCAGCTTTAATTTCTTTAAAATATTTGGTGTAAGCAAAATCCCTGTGGCCTTCATCTTCAAAGTCTGTCAATGGGCAAGGGAACTCTAGAATCCCCAGAACTCATACTTAGACATAACAGTGTCTTCAGGGAGAATAGTCACCTCTCTCACCATTTTCTCAGGAAGGAGGAAATCATTCCATGTACCTCTCTTTACTTCTGTTACTTCAAGACTCATTTGCAAATTTTAGGTAATTTGTGTATCCTAACGTAAGGCTTTCCAAATGCTGACCCTGAAATAGGAATGTGAATGGAATAATTTATTGGGGATGCACCAGGAAAGGATGGTAGGAATTGAAGGTCAGAATGAAAACAGAATGCATTACACTCTTGGTAAGGAAGTTCAGCCTTGCCAGGGATCTTTTCAGGAACTCTGCAGAATGCAAGGAAAAATTGGAAATTTATTCTTCAAATCTTATCCCTCTCCAGGTGGTAGTGGGTATTCCCTGGCACATCCATTAACCTTGCACATGGTCAAGAATCTCATATTGTCTTCAGGCAGATAGATGCATGTGATTCAGGTAGGACGTTAATGGTATATACAGTTAACTGTCCACTGGAGGTATAGACAGATCACATTTTGTTTGGGCCAAATAAGGCAGGACACCAATAATGCCTGCTACAAAGGACATTTCAGAAGAATTCATCACCAAGTTAATTGGAAAATAATTACTTGTGTAGGCATTTCAATTTTGATGGATGGATATTGGAGTATCAACTGTCATGACCGCTATAACCTCAATAAAGGACTTTTGGGTTAATACTGAGGAAATGAAACTAAACTGAATAAATTCAGTGGTACTCATTACTCTAACATCATTAAGTTTCCAGGCTAGTTATGTACAAAAAGAAAACATAAATAAATCTAGTATTCTAATATCTTATTATTTTCCCCATCATCACTAAAGACTCCAGCCACTCTGCTTCATTTGTCTCAGATTTCTATGTTTTACTATTCCTATTTTTTGGCTATTAGATCAGTTTCCTCCAAATATAAGATTCTGAAAAGAGTCAATGTCACTCTTTCTTACAATATTTTAAAAAAATCAACTCACAGTAAAGACAAAAAGCAATTCAAAAAAAAAATGTAATAATTTTTAACATTTGGCTTTATTAGCTTTACTTTTCTTTCTATATGTATTATCTATCCATCTTCCCATTATTTGCCAAACCAATGGAAAGGAAATTATAGATATCATGATGTTTGACCCCTAAATAATTCAGCCTGCATTCTCAAAAAATAGGGGTGATCCTCTTTATAACCACAATAATATACTCAAATCAATTTAACTTTGATAAAACAATGTTATATAAGATTAATATTCAGATTTTCCAAATTTCCCCAATAATACCCTTTATAGCTGTTAGTTAGATTGTTTGGTTAGTCTAGGATAAACATAATTATTATGCATTACATTTAGTTGTCAAGTCTCTTTAGACTCTTTTTTTTTTTAAAGTAAGCTTTAAGCCCAATGTGGAGCTAGAACTCATGACCCCAAGGTCAAGAATCAGCCTCTAAGCCCCTTAATTTATAATGTTCCTCTGGGGAATCTGGGTGGCTCAGTCAGTTAAGTGTCTGACTCTTGATTTTGTCTCATGGGCTCAGGTTATGATCTCACTGTTCATGAGATCAAGCCCTGCATCCATGCTGACAGTGCTGGACCTGCCTGGGATTCTCTCTACCCCTCCCTTGCTCTCTCTCTCTCTCTCTCTCTCAAATAAATAAATAAACGTTAAAAAAATAAAAATAAAATGTTTCTCTTACTTTTTTTGAGAGGGAGGTATAATTATGGCAGTATAGATTTTTAAGTTCTAGGCCAGTTTTTTAAATTAAAAAACTATTTATTTTAGAATAATTTTAGATTTACGGAAAAGTTGCAAGTGCATCCACTTTGCTTTATCTAACATGGTGCATTTTTCAAAAATGAGAATCAACATTTTTGCATCAGTATTGTTGAAAATCCTGCCTTATTTGGGTTTCTTCAGTTTTCCAATTGATGTCCTCTTTCTGGTTTAGGAGCTCATCTAGGGAACTACATTCCATTTATTTGTCTTGTCTCTCAGACCTCCTCTGGTATAGGTCAATTTCTGATTTTTTCTTGTTTTTCATTGTCTTGACAGTCTTGAGGAATACTTAGCAAATATCCTGTAGAATGTCCCCAATTTGGGTTGCCTTTTATATTTATTTTCTTTTAAAATTAGGCAGTTATTTCTCTGACATTGACCCTAGCAACATTTTTCTAGGTATGTGTCCTGAGGCAAGGGAAACAAAAGCAAAAATAAACTGTTGGGATTGCATCAAAATAAAAACTTCCTGCATAGAGAAGGAAACAGTCACCAAAACTAAAAGATAATCTGTTGAATGGGAAAAGATATTTGCAAATGACATGCTCAATAAAGGGTGAGTGTCCAAAATATATGAAGAACTTCTACAACTCAACACTAAAGAACCACAAATAATCCAATTAAAAAACAGGCAGGAATCACGAACAGACACTTTTCCAAAGACATACACATGGCCAACAGGCACATGAAAAGATGTTCAATATCACTCATCGTCAGGTAAATGCAAATCAAAACTACAATGAGATATCATCTCACACCTGTCCGAAAGGCTAAAGTCAAAAACAAGAAACAAATGTCAGCAAGGATGTGGAGAAAAAGGAACCCTCCTGCATTGGTGGGAATGCACACTGGTGCAGCCACTGTGGAAAACAGCATGGAGATTCCTCAAAAAGCTAAAATACAACTACTCTATGATCCAGTAGTTGCAGCACTAGTTAGTTATCCAAAGAATACAAAAACACTAATTTAAAAGGACATATGCACACCTATTTTATTGCAGCATTATTTATAATAGCCAAACTGTGGAAGCAGCCCATGTCCTTCGATAGATAAAGAAGAGGTGAATGAACATTATTCATCCACAAAACATAATGAAATCTTACCATTTGCAGCAACAAAGAAGGATCTAGAGAGTGTAGTGCTTCGGAAAAAATGACAGAGAAAGACAAATACCATATTATTTCACTCCTATGTGGATTTTAAGACACAAGCAAAGTAAAAAAAAAAAAAAAGTTTTAACTACAGAGGATAAACTAATGGTTATCAGAGGGGAGGTAGGAGGGAGAGATGGGTGAAATAAGTGATGGGGATTAAAGACTATACTTAACATGATGAGCACTGAGTAATATATTTGAACCACTATATTGTACACCTGAAACTAATATAACACTGTATGTTAACTATATTGTAATTACAATTTAAAACCTGATAAAATTTAAATAAATAAATAGGCTAGGAAAATGGGTTTTTTGAAAGCCTATCACAGAAGTGAAGTGTCTTTCTCACTGCATCTATCACATGGCACTTAATACCCATGTGATCTCACTGATGAGGTTAACATTTACCAGTGGGTTAGGCTGTTATTTGCCAGGTTCCTTCATTGTAACATTTCCTTTATCACTTTGTTTTGGAAGCAGCTCATTAAGTCTAGAACATTGTGGTGTGGTTCTAGCTTTGGCCACTGGGAAGTCTTTCAGCATGCCTGTATTTTTGATAGTCATTCTTTTTGATTTGCAGCCTGCCTTTCCCCCCAAATCTCTTGTCTAAACCATCTCAGTATAGAAATTCAGGACATTCAGACCACTGACTTTCAGTAAGTCATATAAGCAGGAAGAATACTTTTCAGTTGAATATTTAAATTTTATAAATCTACTTTCCATCATGTGATATCTCCAACAACCTAATTTGACATATGAGGCATTATTAAAATATATTTACTATGGTGAAATTAGAAATAAGTAAAATATAAAAACTGAGCTATCAAGCCATCTGTTGAAAAAATCTTGATACTTAAAAGGACTTTCCTTTCCCTGACACTTGTACTTCTCTCCCACCTCTCATATGCTGCTCTATGTATGACAGCTGCCATGGGTGATTAGATTTCTCACCTGCAAAAGCTAAATTCCACATGCTTAATATATCATTTTCTCTAAAATCATATAGTCATAGAATGGGTAACTATATTTATGCATGGATATATTTGTATATTGGCAACTTATATTCCACCACAGTGCAGAGGAAGCCTCAATATGTCAGTTGCACTTGACAGGGGACTTACTTATTACTTTAATTTTTCAAAAAGGGCATGAATATTTTTATACACTTTGGTCTAATTTTAACTTGTCTACTCAGTGTCAAATGACATGTAAAAAAAGGTTGATTTTCAATAAAGAATTTGTTTAATATCATGGCTATTGATTGAAATGTAGCAAAGAGCAAATTACAAAAATAAGGTCAAATATATCCCTATATTTTACTTTCTTTTGCATATAGTACCAAGATATATATACAATTGTGTATATATACAATTATATACAAAGAATAGAGAAATAAAGTAGTTTAATGAGATGGTGTGAAGTTTGAATTTTAGTTATACTACTTAATATTTCTCATCTGTATAAAATAGAGAAAACAATAATCTCTTAACAAGATCATTGTAGCAATCAAATAAATTTAAATTAATACTGAGTATTTTTATTTAAGAATCTGTGGAGCAGTGGTAAGTCATATTCAACTTTTTAATATTAAAATACATTCCCTTATTTCCTCTAAAAATTAAATGAGTTATGGAAATTTTAACGAGTAATTTGTAACTATTCCAGATGACAAGTCAAACGATACAGGATCATTTATTGAGCAAAATCCTCCCAGACAAGAATGCCTTTTGCTTGGTGATTAGGGCTCATCCTAGCCTTGAACCCACTTGTTTCTTGCCACCTCCTTGCCCCTTTTCAGAGGATATAGCAGCACCTGTCCTCTCAATGTTGTATTTAGGCAGAAAATCAGGGGAGATGAAGGAGAAATACAAAATGCAACAGGAGGTTTACAACCATATTCATTTCCTAGTTCTTCTCCACTAAATCAACATATTTCCAGCAGGGGAGACTGGAGATTTTCTGGAATACCTAGGCTTATCTTTATTCTATTACTTTGCTACTTCTTTTCCCAATCAAGGCTTACCTTAAGGAAGGTGAGGAAAGTCATTTTCCTTCAATATTGCTTTTGGAAAATGATAGGGAGATTAATGGAGCTCATAGAGAACTCATGCTCTGTGATCTTAAACCCTTAGGTGTCATCCTGTGTTTGTCCTATTGTTCCATGCCTATAAATTGCATCTTTGGAAGTGACATGCATTTCACTAGAATTAATGGAATATAAATATGTAAGAAGTTATCTCTCAATGAATTTGATCATCTCAGTCTCTTAAACAGATCAGTATTGTTTCCATGGGTGTATGAAATTGCCAAGGACTATTTTTAAAGTGTGTGAAAATGCAAAACCACCGTAATAACACCCACTGTTGCCCACACACATTTGCTATATTATTTCCTGGACCTTATGAATATGTATACATTTTTTTGCATATCATATGTCTATTCTACTTAAAATACTTTTCAGGTCATTGAATAATTTCAAATATTATATAAAATATCAATGATTATGATATTTACTATCAGGGAAATGATTTAGGCACTGTGGCAAACATGAACTAACCCAGCCCAAAATTAAAGGAAATACTCTTAGTTATTTGACTTGTAATAACTAAATACATAGTTACAATTAAAAAAAATGGATCCTATAATTAGGGTAATCTGCATAAGCAAAATGTGGAATATCTACATGTTTCCTTTGCTTTATAATATACAACATTTTATTGTGAATAATGACTGGTAATTTACATGTTTTCTTATAAAAACTTAAATATAATTAAACACATCAAAAATCGGTTTAAAAACAGAAATTAGTTCTGCATTCAATATATTAGAATGCAGTTCAAACAACCAAAAGTGCAATAATAATAAATCAAAGTATATGCCACCCATTTTATGCATACTGTATATAAAGCATATATTTCACACCTTTTACAAAAAAAGATGACAATCGTTACACTGTACATCCAAGGTGCTTAAGATTGATACCCTATTTTAATTGTTTCTTATCAGTTTACCAATACAAACACTAATACTCATTTTAAGCCCACTGATTTTGTGTTTGATTTTGCAAACTTGATTATATTTTATTTTATTTTTGTTTATTGTAAACTTGGTTATTATAAAATTTTTTTCAATGTTTGTTTATTTTTGAGAGAGAGAGTTAGAGTACGGACAGGATAAGGGCAGAGAAAGAGGGAGACAGAATCCAGAGCAGGCTCCAGGCTCCAAGCTGTCCACACAGAGCCCTATGTGGGGTTCAAACTCATGAGCTGTGAGATCATGGCCTGAGCCAAAGTCGGATGCTTAACTGACTGAGCCATCCAGGCTCCCCTAAACTTGGTTATTATAAAATTGAAACTATATAAATAAGAGGTTCATACCTATTTATACCCTCCAATAATAAATAGTTTAAATTTATACTAGTATGTGGTTACAATAGAAAATCTGATTATAATTTCTCCTCTAGATGACATTATTGTGTTGCTGGGAAACTAAGATTTAAATTCCTAAAATAATCTGTAAATATGGTAAAGATTGGAGTCTACTGTATGATTCATCAGCTGATAATCTAAGAATTTTAGAAAGAAAGTGATCAGTGTAGTCTCCTGCATTGGATGGGAAAGTAAGACTGGCCAAGGTAGAAAAGGGTGTCCTTGTTGGGCAGTAAACTGGGATGAGGTAAAATCAAGGAAATGCACCCTGAAATAATAGAATTGGGATAATGACACATTTGAATATTAAACCTATCAATGTGAGCAAAAAGACTAAAGACTAATTAGATACAAAAATTAACCTCACATCTGACTTTTTGAAGCAGCTCAATTTACTTTAAGGATGAAGTCTAAAATGAGTTCCAGTTCTTAAAAAAAACATTAAAGACCATATTAGTATAAACCTATAGAAAATATTTCTTAGGGCTTAAAATTTCTATTTTTTCCCCTTTTTTTTTCAACGTTTTTTATTTATTTTTGGGACAGAGAGAGACAGAGCATGAATGGGGGAGGGGCAGAGAGAGAGGGAGACACAGAATCGGAAACAGGCTCCAGTCTCTGAGCCATCAGCCCAGAGCCTGACACGGGGCTCGAACTCACAGACCGCGAGATCGTGACCTGGCTGAAGTCGGACGCTTAACCGACTGCGCCACCCAGGCGCCCCTATTTTTTCCCTTTTTTTATTGCAAGTATTATAACTATTCTAAAACTGGTTTTAAATATAATTCTGGAAAAATAGCCTTGTCATACCTGATCTTTAGATTGATTGATTTATAAATCAAAGGAAAATGCTTTGAATACTTGTAAGGCAAGTATCCTATTGGAAATGATAGGCATTGATTTAGTTCAGCAGTAAATGAGCAACTTTTGAGATCCCTGGAGTCTATGTATAGTGGAAGCTACTCTAAATAATTTCTTTTAAAAAAATTATCTGGTTTAAAATGATCTCTATTGACTCTGAAATAAATGCTGACTCACGCTTATAGAATATTCACCACTTGTAGCAAATGGTTAATCTATAATGCCATGAATCAGTTGTTTATTTCCAAAACAATGCAAAAATTATTTATTTTTATAATAAAATTATGATGAAAATTATGTAAAGTGATACAGTATGAGAGAATACACTAGTTATTTGAATGAAAAATAACTTATGTACAAATATTTGCTAAAATTAAGTCACTAAAAATTATTCTCTACATTTTTTAAAGACCATAAAGCATCAAAGAATGCTAATATCTGTGAGGGTCAAGGGCAAGGCTCCCCAAGATGGGCCACTTTGGCATGAGCATTACTGTGAGTTAAAAGCAATCCAAACCCAGCAGATTCAGGAAAACTCTTTACCTCCCCCTCAACTTCCTGCTTATAGCAGGAATAGAGCTATTAACAGAGATTTCTCTTTATTTAAGAAACTTATCTGGATAATATGACAACTTTTGTTTTCCAAACATTTCCTTTTACCTTCCTCCTAATTGTCCTTCTCTCCTTTATATCCTCAGACCCTCCCTTCTTCTTAGCTCATATAAGCATTATGTTGCCTCACTGTCTTTGAAATTTCCATGTGTATTCCTCATATATATGCTAATAAATTTAATTTTCTCCTGTTCCTCTTTCTCATGTCAATTTGATTTTTGGTCCAGCTAGAAGGACCTTAAAGAGCAGAGGAAATTCTTCCATCCCAACATATTGAAAATAATTCTGAAAGAAGATTGTCTCTCTACTGTCTGTGTTTAAGTTCTCTCACTTTACTTTAAGGAAGTCATAATTGGAAAGCATATTTCTGTGATATATGCCAGAAATAAAAAGAATTCTGTACTTTAAATATTTATTTTTTTAAAAAGACTGTAAATTGTGTGGTGATAACTGGATAGCTCTTTGATAAAAGATAACCTGGGTTCTTTTTTTCCTTCCCACTTCAGGATAAATTCAAAATCGATTAGAGAATAAGGGTGCCTGGTTGGCTTAGTTGGTGTAAGCCTCCGACTTAGCTCAGGTCATGCTCTAACAGTTTGTGGGTTCAAGACTTGCATTGGGCTCTGTGCTGACAGCTCAGAGTCTGGAGCCTACTTCAGATTCTGTCTCTCCTTCTCTGTCTGTCCCTCCCCTGCTTGAACTCTGTCTCTCTCTCTCTCAAAATAAATAAACATTTAAAAATTTTTAAAAAATTGATTATGGAATAAAATGTAAAAAAAAAATTGGAACTATATGGGAACTAGAGGAAAATTGTTGTGAAGTTTTCAGTGGGCAAAAATTTGGGGAAAAACACCATAAGCTAAGCCAAAACTAAACATAAAACTGAGAAATAATATTTCTAATACGACAAAGAGTTTACATCCCTACCTACCAAGAGTTCTCAAATTTCAAGGAATAAAAATCAGAGTAATTGGGAAATGATATAAGCTATAAAAAATTGACCAGTCCTGATAGCATATTTTTGTGGTTAACCTGATTCCCCTCAGCATTCTTTTAGAAGGTATTTTAATCATTCCCATATATGCTTCTATTTGGCTTAATGAATATTGAAAAAATCCCTTTCATGGAACTACTTACCTCATAAAAATGAAAAGACCATGCATAAAAAGAATTAATGCACACTTTGTATAAATTGTAATGATTTGTCACTCTTAAAATCTGCTGCCCCTTTTAAGGACCCTTTGTTGGTTCTTATACATTCTTTTTAGTCCATTGAAGACTACATGAGCTTAAAATGATGGTGCTTTCCATATAAAGAGAGTTTTCAGGTGATACTAATTAATGGATTCTTATTTTTTTTCCTGGTTCTCTATTTTAAAACAAAGCAGCCTTTTAAAATCTAGCAGCTGCTAGATACTGCATCCTTGATGGTACAACTTAACAATATGTAACATTTACAAAATTTACAGAGCATAAGAATAGTTTTTTTGCTATCATTTGAAGTTTTCTAATTTATTTTTTTATTAAATCTTCAAAAAAGCTAAAAATAAAAAAATGTGAATTTTGCAAATGAACTTGTACTAAAGACAGCTTTAAATTCTTTGTATAGGAGAGTGGTGCATTAGCACATACTTTGAAGTGAATTAAGCAGTCTTAAGCAAAACCATTAAACAAATATTTATAGAACAATCTTAACAATTAGGGAAGGTTGAGCACTGTAAAAAATGTTGAATAAGTTTTCTTCATTGTGGTCCAGTATGTTATTTTAAATAAACCATAAGTAGAAAAAAATCTTTTGGAAAATTGTCTTTTCTTTTTTTCTTTCCAATGGGAAAAAGCACTTTTAAGTAGTTACTTAACATGGCATAGTTGTGACAATTTATTTAAGTAAAAACATATGGAGTAATCAATTTTAGAATGTGTCTTAAGGCAATGTATTTCCTTACAGAGATATTTCACAAGAAACCTTATGTATATAATTTGATTTTATGATAGGAATGTGGTGATATATTATTTCTCTTTATACTTCTGAATCTATATAATAACAATGAAATACACCCGGGATTTATGTTGTATTCTGACAAATATAATTTATGTTAGAAAATATCCTTTTCATTTTTATGAATTATAAGCAGGAAATAATATTACCTAAAAATGCTCATTTTCTGTATTCAGTGTGTGCACACACATACACTCAGATAAAAATGTGGCCACTTGAACACATGAATTTAATTATCTATCCTTATTACTACAATAAGCTATCTAACACTAAATTCCCATATGTCATGGATACTTACCCCTGAAGGAAAGTGTTGCTCTTTCTAATTTGTGGCATTTTTAATTTATCTGATTAACATTTGCCTCCTTTGAATTATAAACAAGTTTTAATAATAACCTTTTGATTAGTGAATGACTTTTCATAACTCTAAATGGGGATGAAAAGAGATGTAGATGTCAAGTACATTAGAATGTGACCTCTAGCTAATTAAATTAAATTAAATTATCTAACATTTTTCAGCAAATTTACCAAGAACTTTCATATACTTTATTTCCTATGATAGTTGCAGAAATTCTATTTTCACCTCCATTTTACAGATGGGAAAAATGAATTTCAGAAAGTAAATGAATCACTCAACATCATTACTCAACAGTGGTAACTTGGATTCATACTCAGTCCAGCTTCCATGTCTAGTTTCTATCTGTTGTCTGACTATAGTTATTCATTATAGTAAATATTTTATTATTGGAAAAATATAAGCTTAATAATTTGTAGATAGCCCTATAAACTTAACACCTCTCTGTCAAATTTATACATGGTGTTTGTTGATAAGAAATTTCACTATGTAAAAGGTATTACTGAATTTTTTTTATTTAAAAAAAATATTTAGTGTGTGTGTGAGAGAGAGAGAGAGGGAGAGAGAGAGAGAGAGAGAGAGAGAGAGAGAGAGAGAGATCAAGTGAGAAAGAGCAAAGGAGAGGTGCAGGGAGGGAGAGACAGAGAATCCCAAGCATCTTTGCACTGTCGGCACAGAGCGCAACACATGACTCAATTCTCTGTAAGATCATGACCTGAGCTGAAATTAGGAGTCAGGGGAGCCCTTAACCGACTGAGTCACCCAGGCGTCCCTGTTATGGAATTTTTAAACAGAATATACATTCAGTTTTCTTGTACCATGCATCATTAATACTGTTTCCTCCAATGTAATTCTGAATGTCTATAACTACTGATATGTGTGTATATAACTTACATATATCAATATATACTATATATAATTTATTTATGAAACCTTTGAATTAGAATTTATTTTATGCAAACAAGGCACTGTAGAAGACAAGTGAATATTTCAAAACCAGAGGATTTTTATCATTTATGTGAATGAATAAAGCAAAGGAATTACCAAGAGCCTGTAATTAACTAATGCAGCTAGAGTGGAAATCACTAATATATGAGTTCCAGAGATAATTTAACTAGTAGTACCTCTCCTACATCCAAATATCATATAAGCAAAATAAAAAATACAGTGCTGGCGTCATAATCCAAAAGTTCCATGCCCTATACCCGGGAGAAGATCAACACAGACTGAAATGACTAGGAATATAACAACCACATAGAGATACCCTGAGGTAGGTCAACACTTCTGGCAGTAGCAAAGTTACATTAGAAAGTTGCGTTTTCCATAGATAAATCATAAAATAAACCAGAGTACAAATCACAAAATAAATTCCTGGGTAAGTTTGAAGTCCCATATGAAGCATATATAGTCAAAACAAAGTTTTTCGATATTGGAACGATTTATTGTTAATGTATAATTTGCTTTTTGGAGCTAAAGGGAACATTTTTGGTCAAAGTAGCAATGATTGGCAATAAGGAGGAGCCATATTCTTTGGCAAACTGCACCTAACTTGTGATTTCTCTTTATATGAGTTTGGTAGAAAAGTTATTCTTGAAACATATATTAATACCTACCATTAAAATTCAAAATAAATCATAGCTAGAGAGTCACTTTATATAGTTATAAAAATTATTAGAATAAAAATAAAGGTATTTAATTCATTATAGTTAACACTGATATTTTTATTTATTCAATTCTATTTTATTATTTCCATTTTTGATGTGAAGATTGCAAACATGAAAGTCAAATGGTATAGAAAACATGCAAAAAAAACCCCACAACAACATCATCTCATGTATTCATTTCTTAATCACAATCCCATCAACCCTCTATGAAAGCAATGATTTTTAAATGTCTATATCTGGATCTCTTGCATGGGGTGGGGGCTTTTTTGTTTGGTTGGTTTTGCAATACTAAGCAATTGTTTTTGCTAGCATTTCTTGAAATGTGAACGTAACAATTTTTGTTGTTACTCTGTTCTATGATAGATGAAATTAAGAACACATAGAATTCATTTCATGTCAATTCTTTCTCTTTAATTTTTGGGTAAATATACAATCACTTTAGTCACTTTTATAAATAATATTCAGAAAATAAGTTCTTATTTCACAAATTTGTGCTTTTATTGACTATTATTAGAAAATTTTCAAACATTCAAAAAAGCAAAGATCAGAGCATAACAACCACACATATGCATACTCATCATATAGTCTTAGCTAATTATTTTGTGTATATATATGATATATATAATATACATATTTAATATATTTTTCTATATATGCTGTATTTATTTACATAATTTGGGCTGAATTATCTAAATTTTCTACATTGTATTTCACCTTTGTATGTTCCTGTATGTTTTCCTTAACACATTTTCCTATATAACCATAACAAGGTTCATATTTAAAAATGGCTTCTTTTTTAATATTTGTTTTATTTTTTATTTATTTTTATTTTAAAACTTTAAAAAATTTTAATGTTTATTTTTGAGAGAGAGAGAGAGAGAGAGAGCAAGCATGAGTGGGGGAGGGGCAGAGAGAAGGGAGACAGAATCCGAAGCTGTCAGCACAGAGCCTGAGTGGGGCTTGAACCCACATACTATAAGATCATGACCTGAACCATAGTCAGATGCTCACCCGACGGAGCTACCCAGGCTCCCTATTTTTAAAACTTTTTAAGTATAATTTATTGTCAATTTAGCTAATATACAGTATATACAGCGTGCTCTTGGCTTTGGGAGTAGATTTCCATGATTCATCGCATACATATAATACCTGTTCCTCCTCCAAATGAGTGCCCTTCTCAATGCCCATCACACATTTTTGCTTCTCTCCCCAACCCCTATACACCTTCAGTTTGTTCTCTGTATCTAAGAGTCTCTTATGGCTTGCTCCCTGTCTGTTTGAAACTATTTGTTTCCCTTTCCCTTCCCCCAAATTCCACATATGAGTGAAAACATATGGTATCTGTCTTTCTCTGACTTATTACACTTAGCATAATACCCTCCAATTCCATCCACGTATTTATTTTTGAGAGAGAGAGAGAGAGAGAGAGAGAGAGAGAGACAGCAAGGGAGGAGCACAGAAAGGGAGATAGAGAATCCCAAGCAAGCTCTGTGCTGTCATAACAGAGCCCAACGTAGGGTCAAACTCAGAGAACTTGAGATCAAGACCTGAGCCAGAATCTGGAGTCAGAGTTTGATGGTTAATTGACTAAGCCACAAAGGCACCCCAAAGAAAATGACTTCTTATATAATACCTAGTTCATATTTAAATGTGTTCAATTGGCATCAGTTTTAGATATCTCAATAATTTTTTTTTTAATTAAGAAAGAAAGAGAGTGAGCAGGGCAGAACAGAGAGAGAGAAAGAATCTTAAGCAGACTCTGTGCTGAGCACAGAGCCTGACACAGGACTCAATCTCATGACCATGATATAATGATCTGAACCAAAATCAGATCAGATGTTTAACTGACTTCACTGCCCAAGCACCCTGGCATCTCTTTAAGTCCATTCTATAACATAAAAAAGTTAACACTTTTTTTTTCTGCTTTTCCCATCTTTCTCTCTCCTGACATCCACCTTTTAATTTTTTTTTTAATATTTATTTATTTTTGAGACAGAGAGAGACAGAGCATGAACAGGGGAGGGGAAGAGAGAGAGGGAGACACAGAATCTGAAGCAGGCTCCAGGCTCCAAGCTGTCAGCAAAGAGCCCGACACGGGGCTCGAAAGCACAGACCGTGAGATCATGACCTGAGCTGAAGTTAAATGCTTAACTGACTGAGCCACCCAGGCGCCCCATGATATCCACCTTTTATACTTAGGCTCACCATAATTTATTTTTTGTTTTTGTTTTCTCATTTTGCTTTGTCTATAGTTTGCCTATAAAACTAAAGCAAAATTATGGAAAAGTAACAGTAGAGTTTGGAAAGTTGAAGGCCTTTAGCCAATTCTTTTCTTTGCTCCATTCAGAAACAGAGTATGAGATTCAGCATGAGCAAGTGTCTCCTGGGGTACCTGTGGAAAAGTGAAGGTGGTTGGATGGGCTTAAGGAAGAGTTGAATAACCAAGCACTTAGAATTGAAGGCCTCAGCTGGACTTACAAGGAACTCTCATGCTAGGTTGACTCTTCAAAATTTCCCTTCAGTGTGTAGGGGTGTTGGGCTTTTTTATCTCCATTTGCATCAGTGGCACACTTGCTACATTGTGGATGGGGTGTAAGCTTGGGTCTTGGCAGCTTCCTTAAGCTATGGGAGATTTCTGGGAAGCAACTCAATTGAGAACTTTCAGAAGCTGCTGTAAGTTTGGGAGAATGCCTCGGTCCTGAAGGGATGTCTGGGTGGCACATCACAGCATCCACTATGTCAGGAGCTGAGCTGAATTGGAAAGAGCTGAGCTTCCAGGTGTGGCCAAGTGCTGCCACACTGCCAGATGTCACAGTGGTCAAGCTAAAATGAAACTAATGGTCAAGCTTTTAATGCCTTACTTACTGCAATAACATAAGCAAGAGAGTAAAAAGGAGAATGTGTTGGTTCACCCAATATTCCATTGTTCCCCATAGCACAACACTGAGTGAGAGTCAGGTGGATCAGTGCAGTCACGGAGATTGTTTTCTGCCAAAGGAAACCAAAACCCAAGACTCCTCTGGTTTTGGTGGGAGGGAAGACCAAGATGAGGGAAAAGGACTGAGAGTGAAGCAAAGTGTGTTTGAGCCCTCGGCTTTTGGCAGAGGCACCCGGGAAAGGCCTCAGCTGAATGCCTCTTCACCCCACCCTCACAAGAAAGCTCCCAATTGGAAGAACCAAGAATAGGAATGAAGATAGGAGCTATAGCCTGGGCAGGGAAGGGGATCTGAGTCCTCGATTATAACTCCCTCAGCGATACCAATGCACTGGCTAAGTCCCAAGCTTGGGTGGAGAGGGCGATTTCTTCCTATTAGGCCTGCCAGGTGAAGTCTCTGTCATTGCCTGGGGTCAAGCCTGAAAGATAACAAAGCTGAAGCAGCCAGGAGGGTAAGAGTCAGCACTAATAGAATGCATGACCATTGCAGTAAAGATACTGAAGGATACTGAAAATTTGGACAGAAAAATTTAAGTAAAACAATTAAAGACACTTCAGTACTTCAGCACACATATACAAACCACCCACACACTCACACCTCCACATAGTTAAACAGAAAAGAATCTGAAAGAATTCAGACAACAAAACATTTCCCAAATACAGTTAGAGAATAGATCTGTCGTTTAAGACCTAAATTAGTGGTCTGGAAGACAAATGGGAAGAAATACCTTGAAGTATATGTTAATAGTATAAAATGAGGGAAAAGAATATGACACGATAAATATAATTTGATTTAATTTTTCTTAAATTTTTAATGTTTATTTATTTATTTTGAGACAGACAGAGAGAGCTTGAGCAAGGGAGAGGCAGAGAAAGAGGGAAAAAAATAATGCCAATAATCTGCTCTGATAGCGTACAGCCCAATTCATGACTCCATATCATGAAACATGAGATCATAACCTGAGCTGAAAATCAAGAGTCAGATGCTTAACCAACTGAGCCTCTCAGGTACCCTTATAACTAGATTAATTTTAAATATGAAAAGGACATAGGATACAAACAAGAGTAAATAAATAAAAATAAACCTGAGTATTCAGTTTGAAAGAGCTCACCAAAATTCAGGAAGTCCTGAGTGGAAACGCAGCTCGTTTCAAGGCATTTATTTTTATTTGGGAATTGAAACATGTGTCTTAATATACTGAGAATATGATTATAAGAGGACACTGTAATACATATGATTATATACTTATTAAGTATATATATATATATATATATATATATATATATATATATACTTATACAAATAAGCAATATATGCTTATAATATATAGCAATATATTATACTTATAAGGCTATCAAGTTATTAATATAGCAAGAGGTACAGGTGAGTTATATGGGTTAGGATGAGAAGGAGAAGTAAAAGAACCAATGGAATAAGATAGAAAAAATGGAACTGCCATCAATAATCATGGAATCCTTCGTATATAGAAATAACATCGGTCTTTATTGTTTATTCAATTGTTTCAAATTAACACTGGTTGATTTTCAAACAAAATGGCTGTGGAATTATATCTTTGGAAAAGATATAAAAACATAGTAATCAAATGCTCACATTATGGAGCAACCTATCTATATTAAAATCTCAGATCCAGCACTTACTAAAGTATGTAACTTTAGACAAATTACATAAACTCTTTCCTTTGGTTTCCAAATTTGTAAAACATGACATGGGATCAGCTTCATAGGACTGTATTGAGATTCACTACATGAAAAGATCATAGAACAATAACTGGTAAATAGTAAGTTTTCAATAAATGAATATTGCTTTTATTATCATTGCTATTGTTTTTACATATCCAATGTCGTGATGCTTGTGTAGGAGAATGTGCACAGCATGAAAATCATCTTGTTTTGCTCTATCACAATTTGCTTCAAAATAGTGTCTTGACTTATTCACAATGTAAGTTGTCCATTTTGTTTTAGAGTTTATCATTTCCTTATTTTATAATTTTGAAAAAAGAAGAAAATGTTTTCTATATCATGACAAACTATATCTTCCTTATTCAGTTATCATATGATATCTTTTTTATTCAGTTATATATCATAAAGATAACGATAAAAGATTATATATAATAAGGAAAATGATATTATACCATGGACATAGCATCTGTGTCCAAATACTCCCCTTTTCTTCTATCACAGTAGAAATGGTTCCAATTTTTTACTTTGGTCAAATATTTAATTGTACACTGGATGGCATATTCTCATACTCATACAGCAATATTACTCAATTATCCCTTTATTTTTGCATTGTCTAGTTTTCTTTCTCTATTATTTTCATGAGGTTGTGAATACGCTGTAGGTTTCATTATTAAACAAAATGTAAAACAAAACAAGACCAAACCTTTCCTTGACCTAGCTACCTTCACATTTCTTTATGTGTGAAAGAGCAGTCTGTATTTGCTAACTTCACTTCTTGTCTTGCCATTTCATGAAAACCAATTCCTAGCAAGCTTTTTCAAGACTACTCCAATTGAACAGCTCTAGCCAAAAACTTCCTCCCATCTCAGCATGCATTCCTACACAATGTAACTTTAGTGTTCCCAACATCGATGTCTTTCCCAGCTCCTTGAGTCTGGTTTGCTCACCAAAGCATCTGCTTTTGGCTTTGGGGCTATGTGATGGAGGAAACCTAGAAAGACAATAAGCTGACTGTTGGTGGACAATGAAGGAGCTGTGGAGAAATTTACATATAAAAAAATATAAAGTGAACAATGTATATATAAATATAGAAATTATTACCTTTCACTGATCTTGCTGCTTCTTTCAACTTCAGTTTATCTTAAACTGTGGCCCTCAAGAAGCTGGAGAACAGCTCTGTCTATTCTAGTACTGTCTTGCCATGTTCCATTTCTTTAGGTGCAGATTTCAGGATCTTGCTTCTAGACAGCTCCTCATCTCTGGCCAGTTGTGTTTTCTTTTCAGATGGACTATTTGGGAGGTCCATGTTTGTATCTAGTCACCTCCTTTTCCAGAAGAGAAGCTGAGCTTCAAAAAACTACATACAACTCCTGTTTGCTCAGTATTTTCTTTGGAGGATGGCTACTAATGGCATCAGGGGCTGTGCAGTAAAATGAAAGGAGGACTTGGGTGAGGATATTAGTAATAGGCAATGGGACAGTTGAGTCAGTGGAGAAAGAACCAAGGAAAAGCAAATGAAGCTATGGAGTACTATCTGAAATAACCATAGCACATCAACACTACCAGTAATTTTATAACTTGTAGTGACATACAATGTTAGTAATTGAAATCCTTAAACCTGATGACTAGCCTTCAAAGATAGCCAGAGATTTCTCAGTAAATGTAGAAAGGACAAGGAGAATCTTACATACCATGATAGTAAACTCTGTGGGGGCAGACATTTTATTTATCTCTGGTCCCAACACCAGTTGAACTTCTTGCGTATAATAGACTCAATAAATATTTGTTTAATATGGATAAATGCATGTTAAAAGTCATCAAACTTTATTTAAAAATAGGTAGGAAAGCAGGAATATTTTGACATATTTAGTAAATAATGTAGCTTGTCTAGAGTCTAGGTATTATAAAGATCAAGGCACCAAGCTTGAAAGGGAGTAAAACACTTGTTATTGTATTACTATCTTATCACTGCATAAAACAATCAGTATAAGACAGGCATAATGCCAGAGCCTTTTGGAGATATTTTTTTCAAGATGTAGGGATGTCAGCTTTGTATAGAGAGTGCATATTTAGGGAATTGATAGGCTTTTTAGCATGTCTTAGTTCACCCCATACCATGTAGGAAATTTTATTTTGAGACTCTGAATATGACCATATTTTCCTTGTATAAATAATTTTAAGATAGTGTTTTGAGAAACATTTTCCTTTAATTATTTAGTAGTCTTACATGCATGCATGGGATGAAAATGGGAAATTTATTTTCTGGGATCCTTGCTAATCAATATTTGGGGTATATACAAATAGATTATTTGATTTAACCAACATGCCTACGCACATGTAATATAGTTTCCCATTCTTGTTAGGAACAAATTGCTTAGTAAACTCTGAAGTTGCCTTCGTAAGTAGCCACTGCGTCTTGATCAAAAGAAAGCTCCTTTTTGATGGTGGCATGCCAGCACACTGAAGAAGAAAGGAATTTTGGAACTGCGTGCCCCAGCTGCACAAGGCATTAATAGCAGCAACAACAGACTAGGGTGGCAGGTGCACCTGACTAGAAATTGAGAAAGACATGCTGTGCTATTTGCAGAAAAAGGTTCAAGCCTCACCCTTGTGCATTGTGGAGACAAACTAGATCTGCTGCAAATTAATAGGCAAAGGCTAGAAATTGGATATAGTTCAGAAAAGGTTGGAGAGACAGTGAGTTCAAAAATCAAAGCAAGGAACAGGAAGTTCCTAGGAAGCTGAGCTGAATTTCTATAGGCTTTGAGGGAAGAAGTGGGTACTTGTCTCTTTCTATGTTAAATATCCTGTAAGAAAGTTTCAGCTGTCTAAAGATTATTAAATAGATATTAAGAAAGATGTATTTACTTTTCTTATGTTACTGAACATGTAACTCTAAATCTGGGTTGGGGGCATAGTTAAAAAGAGGTATATTTAATTTCTGAAATATTATAAATAGAATATATTTTTTAATTGTAAAGCATTTATTTTTACTTTTTAATATAATTTATTGTCAAATTGGTTTCCATACAATAGAATATCAGAGCTCTTGGTGAGGAAAGAAAGAAGAGGAGGGAAGGAAGGAAGGAAGGAAGGAAGGAAGGAAGGAAGGAAGGAAGGAATAATTTTTTTTCTTTAGAAGCTTAGGCCAGCATATTCTTCTCTGCTGATGACAAATAATAATAATACTGCTTTGACTCCTAAATTCTCCAATTTTCAATCTCTTCAAGTAAAGCAATTATTTTTATATAAATATGTGTTTGTGTATGAGAGTGAGGGAAAAGGATTACTACTTTTGTTTTTTGTTGTTGTTGTTGTTTTTTTTTTTTAATTTTTTTTTTCAACGTTTATTTATTTTTGGGACAGAGAGAGACAGAGCATGAATGGGCGAGGGGCAGAGAGAGAGGGAGACACAGAATCGGAAACAGGCTCCAGGCTCTGAGCCATCAGCCCAGAGCCCGACGCGGGGCTCGAACTTACGGACTGCGAGATCGTGACCTGGCTGAAGTCGGACGCTTAACCGACTGCGCCACCCAGGCGCCCCTAGGATTACTACTTTTGAAACAGCATCTATTCTTAAGAATCAAAATTAAAACTGAAAAGAACTTTACTTTTTAATATTTTATTTCAGTATTTGAAATCAATACTATTACACAGGTTGAATTACAGATTTCTATTTGAGGATATTTTACTAAGTTTTATTTGCATCGTGATAACTTTAAATTTATTAGAAACTCTTTTATGCACAGGAGTAGTTTAAGAAGCATATTGATTACCTATTCCTGGCAGTTAAAAATCTATAAAAGGTTTGACTATAGAGTCATCTAAAATTAACACTCAATGTATGAAATATTATTAGAAAGCTTTTTAGGTATTATACATTTTTACGTATATTTAACATACATAATATGTGATATACATAATATGTACTATTTATTGGTCTATCCTTCTCCCCCTCCCTAGTTATTCTCTCCCTTTCTCCCCATGTCTTCTTAGAGAATCTAATACTGTCTTTTCAGAACCTGTGCTCTGTTGGTCAAACCATATACCTTGGAATTAAGAATACACACCTTAGTTTCTTTTACACTGAAGACTGTTTTGGAGGCAGAGTGTGTAACAGTAGATGTTTAGAATCTATGTAACCAAGAGTGTAACAGTAAATGTTCAGAATCTATGCTTAAAAAAAGTATAACTTGAAGGTAAACCTGAGTCACTGAATTTATATCCTTTTAAAATAGAAATTTAGCGATATCTTCATGGGCAAACAGTGTCAATTCTAGTCCCTTCTCATGTAAAGATAGGAGTGACAGATGAGAGGGAGAAATTTATTTTCTGTGGTTTGACTTGGGTGGTTGGTTGGTTGTTCTTTTAACATTCATTTTAAAGCTATAGTTTAGTTGTTTCCTCTTTTGATAATTTTCTTTATTAGGGGAAGTCTAACTTCAACTTCTGAGGTAAAGGAAAAAAAAAATAGAAGAAACTTACATTATTCCTCAGAGCCATAAGCATAGTTCTTTACTCAAAAGCTTTCTGTTAGAAGAAGAAGTTGAGGACTATCTCCTCAAAGCCTTTAAACAACAACTAGGATTACAACCTGGTATCCAGCTAGAGGAAAAGAAGGCAGTGTAGGGGTCGAGAGCAAGCCACCCCAAGGTGGGGCACTTTGGAAAGATGATTATTCTGAGTGGAAGGCAGTGAAGATGCTACAGGGCTCAAGAGAAACTTCTGACCCTCCTTAACCACATAGAAGAATTTAGAAGAGATAACTATCATCTGAGTAACCCATTTGTATGTCAAGGTGAGCATCTAACTGCCCAACAATTCTTCTTATGGCCCTGTGAGTACATTTTTTTCTTCTTTCTTTCTTTCTTTCTTTCTTTCTTTCTTTCTTTCTTTCTTTCAAGTTTATTTATTCTTGAGAAAGACAGAGATTGAGAGCACTAGCAGGGGAGGGGCAGAAAGAGGGGAGACAGAGAATCCCCAGTAGGATCTGCCTTGTAAGCACAGAGCCCCACACAGGGCTTGAACTCAGGAACCGCGAGATCATGATCTGATGCAAAATTATTACCTGAGCCGAAATCAAGAGTCAGATGCTTAACCAACTAACTGATCCATCCAGGCACCCCAAGTACATTCCTTTCCTCTGAAGTCCCAGACCCTTATCCCCCCGCTCCTTAGTTCAGAATGACATGTATACCTCATTTTGCCTAACTGCCTTTGGAATTCCCATGTCTGTGTGGATTCCCCATACATATGCTATTAAAGTTGGTTTTCTCCTATTAATGTGTCTCATGTCAGTTTGATTCTTAGTCTAGCTACAAGAACATCACAGGGTACAAGACATTCTTGCTCCCGACAGCAGCAAGTTTGGTAGAATGTGTTCAGTGCCTGTTTAGTGGCAACAGCTTAATCTCTGTCCCTAGAAGACTGGTGTCTGTTGTGTCCTTCTCCAGTCCCTATGAAGGTACTCAAGGAATTTACACTGTCATACACCAAACTGAGGTGGATAACTCAGATTATTAAACTGGGAGAATCCTTAAGGATTCGTTAAAGCACAGCCTTGTACAATGCCACACAGCTACTGATTACTGGGAAACCTTAAACAGAGAAAACCAGATGTGTGACAAACACACATGGAGCAGATAATTTAGAATTGGGGCAAGGAATTCTAGTTGATGATTAACTTCATTTTATTCAAAACTCTTTGAATTTGTTTAAATTTCTGTCTCATACCCACTACTGCTTGATTTAAACTGTATTTTACACAGTGAATGCTAAAGAACGTTTTATTTGAAATGAGCATGTTGAGTACATTTCCCAGGGAATATGTCTGTGGTGATAATGAGTGCTTGAAATTAGTCTTTTCTACCTGCCATTACCTGAGAATAATAGAGTACCAGTAATAAAGTTATTCGTTTTATGTTTGTCACCTGCTATTGTCAAAGCAAACAACATTGACATAATGCTTAATACTTATCCTAATCACTGTTTACCTTAAGCTGTCAAACAAGATTCGCTCCATTTCAACATCACTTTCTAGTATATTGTATTGTTTAATGTTCACATTTAAACATTTTATTTACTTTCTATACCCAAAGTCTCAGCTCTTTTAGTTTCAGTACAAAAATTATAAATTTGAGCCTTGCCCTTGATTTTTTTCTTCTCTTTCACTCTCCGTTCCCAATCACTGTTCTTCAATTTATCTATTTTGCTCTACCTGTTTAATACTACTGGAGATAATTCTAGGATAAATTGCCTTCAAGTCAAATTTCTATTAATGCCAGAGTCGTCTGATTCCTTTCTCGCGCTTTTAGTTTTGTATTTTTCAAGTCTAGCTATCACACCTACAGAAGAGCGATGGATGAATTTAAAAAAATCCATTCAAGTGCTTTTTGTTTAGTCATTCGTAATTCAAGACAGGATTGTTGACCTGCTATTTTATAGTTTTTGGAAGTATAATTCATTTATCAGGAGGCGGGGAAGATGGGTAATTCGACAAACAAATCAGATTTGATTAAAGCTGTTGACAATATGAAATTCCACTGCATCAAATTGGTCCATATCTTTCTCTTTTTGATTTGGTCTTCGAGATCTCTCCCCAACTTGTTCACTAGTGCCACTCCCAACATACACACAACCACCACCCTGTCCCAGGAAACACACGCACCAGAATTACTGATCTGCTTTATTTCTCTGAACGCATCTTGTTATTTTTACCCACCATATGTCTGTTCTTGATGTTCCCTCCTCAGTCTGTAATTCTTTCACTATCCCTCACCTGACTAATGCTTCTTGACTTTTAAGGTTCAGATAGATAGTCTCTGATCCGGAAAGCTTTCCTTAACCACTGGAGAGTATCTATCATTAAGAATGAGATTAAAAGTCTTTTTTCGGGGTGTTGGGTGGCTCAGTCGGTGGAACATCTGACCGGCTCAGGTCATGATCTCGGCTGGTGGGTTCAAGCCCTGCAGCGGGCTCTGTGCTGACAGCTTGGAGCCTGGAGCCTTGTTCGAATTCTGTGCCTCCCTCTCTCTCTGCCCCAGTCCACTTGCATTCTGTCACTGTCTCTCTCAAAAATAAATAAACATTAAAAAAAAATTTTAAGTATTTTTTCAGTGTTCAAATAATTGTTAGGGCATTCTCTATCACCGCATTCACCATATATTATGAGTACAGTCCTCATGTGTCATTCCCACTGACTGCAAGCGTTTGAAGATACAGATCATTATTATTCATCTTGTTTTCCCTGGCATTGGCACTGTGATTGGCACATGGCACATGATTAGGATTGAATAAATTTTCCCAATTAATATGTATATAATACGTATTGTATATATATACATGTTGTGTATATATACATATATATTGTATATATATGATTTATATAATATGTTATATATTTGTGTATAATCATATATATGATTTACATAATGAAACAAAATGTATAAATTTCTGCGTATTACTTTATTCCTAACACCTGGTGATAGGAAGACATTTCATACATTTTGAAGGCACTTCTTGACAGATGTATTTCTTTTTCTAAAAATGTTGGTTGATGAATCATCATTGCTTATTTAACAGTTAAAATACAACATAGAATATTTTAAAGGAGTAGGGACAAGGAGAATGATTTCTCAAGTAAATTAATATTGTCTTTGGGGGGCGCCTGGGTGGCTCAGTCAGTTAAGCTTCCGACTTCAGCTCAGGTCACGATCTCGCGGTATGTGGGTTCGAGCCCCGCGTCGGGCTCTGTGCTGACTGCTCAGAGCCCGGAGCCTGTTTCAGATTCTGTGTCTCCCTCTCTCTGACCCTCCCCCGTTCATGCTCTGTCTCTCTCTGTCTCAAAAATAAATAAACGTTAAAAAAAATAAAAATAAAAAAAAATACTGTCTTTGGAATTATTTCAGATTTGAATGGGTTCCACTTGTCTCCCCACATCTATTTACTAATTTCTAACCAAATGCCTGATTTCTGATTTGTTAAATTCTTTTTGACAGGCTTTCACTTCCATTCACCCCTGGTCATACGTTTGTTTGTTCTCAAAAATTAATGCATCTTGCAGCTCACGATGAAGAGTTCCACTCTTGGCAAATTGAAGAGTTTTTGTAACTAACACTCTGATACGTGTATAAATAATCATGATTTTTGTATTATCATGATTTTTTTTTTCTGGTGTTCCATGGCAAATCAAGCTTTTCTAATTATTTTCACATCCCAACATTATAAAATTCAAGTTTATTTACAGTTATGGATGTGATTTGTGTTTGCTTTTTAGTTCTTCCATATTAGTCTGTATTTTAATTTTTAGTTGCTCTGTCTTTTGAAAGCAGTGATCGTTTTGTTAAGCCTTTAGTTTACTTTGAAAAATCAGGTTATTACACATTCTTCAGCTTTGTTGCTGTATTTTAATGGTGTATACTCATTCTCTCTCGAACAATTATTTATTTCATCACTTTTCATCATAATTTATATGATATTAAACAAATTCTTTAAAATTTCCCATGTTTAAATGAGTTGGACATCTTTAGACTGTTAGGAAAAGTAGTTAGGAGTATCCTCGTTTGGTTTCTTTGTGTTTTTTTTTTTTTTTCCATGTGTACAATGTAATGCTTTCCTTTCCTACTGTGTGTATTAGAAAATGATTGTGGGGTGCCTGGGTGGCTTAGTCAGTTAAACATCCAGCTCTTGGTTTCAGCTCAGATCATGATCTCGTGCTTTGTAGGTTTGAGCTCGGCATCAGGCTCCACACTGACAGACTGGATCCTGCTTGGGATTCTCTCTCTCCCTCTCTCTCTCTGCTCTTCCCTTGCTTGCTCTCTCTGACTCTCTTAAAATGAATAATCTTAAAACAAAGTAAAAGAAAAAAAAAAGAAAGAAAAGACAAGAAAATGATTGCCACAGGGGCACCTGGGTGGAGCAGTCGGTTAAGCGTCCGACTTCAGCCAGGTCACGATCTCGCGGTCCGTGAGTTCGAGCCCCGTGTCAGGCTCTGGGCTGATGGCTCGGAGCCTGGAGCCTGTTTCCGATTCTGCATCTCCCTCTCTCTCTGTCCCTCCCCCGCTGTCCCTCCCCGTCCCTCCCCTCAAAAAAAAAAAAAAAAAAAAAAAAAAAAAAGAAAGAAAATGATTGCCACAATAAGCCCAGTAAATAAGTATCACTATGCATAGTTACAAACTTTTTTTCTTATGATGAGAGCTTTCAATATCCACTCTTCCAGCAATATTCAAATACACAATATAGTATTATTAATTGTAATTACTATGCTGTACATTACATTCTCATAATTCATTTTATAACTGGAAATCTGTACACTTTGACCCTTTTCACCTGTCACCCCTCGCCCACCTCCAGCAACCTCTATTCTCTATATTTATGAGCTTAGGTTTTTTTTCTTTGTTGTATTTTTTTTTTAATTTCACATTTAAGTGAGATCATATGGTATTTTAAGTTTTTGTTTCAATTCCAGTTAGTTAACACACAGTGTAATATTAGTTTCAAGAGTACATTATAGTGATTCAGCATTTCCATACAGCATCCTGTGCTTATCATAAGTGGCCTTAGTTCCCATCGCCTAGTCTACCCATCTTCTCACCCATATCCCTCTGGTAGCCATCAGTTTGTTCTCTGTAGTTAAGAGTGTTTCTTGGTTTGCATCTGTCTGTTTTCCCCCCTTTGTTTGTTTTGTTTCTTAACCACATAAGCATGAAATCGAATGATATTTGTCTTTTCTCTAACTCATTTACTTCACTTAGCATAATACTCTCTAGCTTGTTCCATGTCATTGTAAATGGCAAGATTTCATCCTTTTTTAAGGCTGCATAATATCCCATTGTGTATACATATACCTTCCTTTCTTTATCCATTCATCAGTGGATGGACACTTAGGCTGTTTCCATGATTGGGACAAAGTATATATTGCTACTATAAACATCAAGGTGTATGTATCCCTTTGAATCAGTATTTTTGTATCCTTTGGATAAATACCCAGTAGTACAATTGCTGGATCGTATGGTAGCTCCACTTTTAACTTTTTGAGGAGCCTCCATACTGTTCTCTGGAGTCATACAGTATCCACCTTCTGTCTCTGCTTTAAGTGTGGAGTGTTTTCTTTCTGTGCGGACTTTCCTCTCTCTGTCAGAAATCTCTGCCTTCCACCCAGTGTTCCAGTGTGATGGCTCTACAGGATTTGTGTTTCAAGATGGCACTCTCAGTGTTACATAATTTTGCTGGTAAAATACTTTATGAAATTGCCTTCCTGTGGATGTTACTGTCCAATATTAAAATATTTTTATTTAATTTTTTTTTTTGATTCCCAGTGTCCCTGCCCTGTTTATTTTTCTGTTTACGTGCAATGCCTTCAGGGTTACGCATCCTGGTCTGCAATAATTCACATACCGTGTATGTTTGATGTTCTCAGAAGCTTACGCTGTCAAAATTATACTTTATTTTCCCACAAAGCATCTTCTTTTTTTCAGTTTAGGCAGCACTTGAAGCTCATCAGGATTTTACTAAGTCTCCACTCAGAATTTGCTTTGCTTTTGGAGTGTGTGTGTGTGTTTTGCTTTGTTCTGCTTGTTTTGTTTTTGGTTCCCCAGAGTATAGAGTACATTAGTAATTTCCTTTTACTCTTTATCTTGGATCCATTAAAAATGTCTATTTTATAATGCTACGGCATTGTGCTTAACACCACCTGTACTATCAAAGGAATTCAACGATGACATATTTAATTAGAACTACATTCCTTACACACTTAATTTTATGCCTTTAAAATTGCAACACAAGTAGCATAATGTCCTGGCCTTGATATCAGAACAGATTTATATGCATTTAATATATCTATTTGTTCCTTAAACGAAAAGTGATGCTACATAAACATCATTAATATCAATAAGTACAGACTACATATTTATCCTCTGGTTAAAAAATGCTTTATAGTTTCTAAAAATTGTGAGGTGCAAAGAAATAACTAATGTTGTATTTTATTAGGGTAAAGCATTATTTTACAAAGTATGTTCTGTGAAATATCCATTCAGTGAATACCAGTGAAAATTAAAGTATTTCTTCACATTCAGAGACTAGACAAGGTGTCTTCTATCACTGATTACGTTCGACATCGTATGCTGGAGATACTAACCAGCACTAGAAGAATTGTAAAGAATGGAAAGAAAGAAAGAACATTGCTTTTTGCAGAAGACAAGACATATACAGAAAATTTAAAAATCCAGAAGACAATGTGAGTTAACAGATTTATTTAACAAGTGTATTGGACCCAAAACCAGTATACATATATCAATAGTTTTCCATTATATTAGTTATAAAAATTAGACATGTAATAATATTAGTACGAAATTTTCATTTTTGAGATTAGTAAAAAATTATAGTGTACCTAAGAAAATATTTAAAGTAAAATGATAGTAGATTCATGGGGAAACCTATTACTTCTTACTTAAGAAAAAACTTAAGCATGCAAAGATACATATCATATAAAAGAAAAAATTAAGTGTCATAAAAAGATCATTCCTTTTTATATTGATTTATAAATATAATGCAATTCAAGTTATATAAAAATGATTTTTTAGGGGCGCCTGGGTGGCGCAGTCGGTTAAGCGTCCGACTTCAGCCAGGTCAAGATCTCGCGGTCTGTGAGTTCGAGCCCCGCGTCGGGCTCTGGGCTGATGGTTCAGAGCCTGGAGCTTGTTTCTGATTCTGTGTCTCCCTCTCTCTCTGCCCCTCCCCCATTCATGCTCTGTCTCTCTCTGTCCCAAAAATAAATAAACGTTGAAAAAAAAATGATTTTTTATATTGGCAAGTTATTCTTGAATTGGCAAGTTAATCAATAATATTTAAGACAATTTTGAAAACAAATTAAGAAAGACTAATTTGCCATACCAGATATTAAGGTTTACAGAACTATAGAACATAAAACTGTTATACACATTGACCACAGTGTTGAAATTTACAGTGGCCTTGTGACCCTGGTTAACGACCATGGTTAAAGAAATTCCCTTACCATTTTGTGTACCAGTAAATAGCTTACTGCAAAGAAACAGGCTGCCCTATATATGACTTAGGTCAGACTCATAGATGTCCTCATTGTTTACTCCAACTGGCCAGATACTGAACCTCCAAATTTCCATTTTGGGCAGTATAAATGATTAATTGAACTGTATTGGCCCCAATCAGTTCAGACTAAATATTTGGTATCAAACTTTGGTTAAGTTACTATTCCTCCTAGACTTTCAACCAACGTGAACAAGTAGACACCTTATTAACAGCCTCTTCTAACAATAGGCTGGATCGCGGTAAAAGATTTTCTAATCTACTATCTGATTATACCACTTCATTCATCTCACTTCCCTACCACTTGTTCTAGAAAGTCTTGTTTTATACCTCATTATAAAAACAAAACCTTTTTCTGCCTAATCTTTGGGATGCTTACAGAGCTTAAACTCAAAGTGTTCACTCTATTACAATCATCCTTATTTGTCTATTCTATTAGCTCCTTCTCTGCTCTTGCAATAACTCTTTCAATCTCTCCCTATCTACATCTGGAACTGTTTATTATTTAACATTGACCAATAGAACAAAAAGGCAACCCACAGACAGACTCAAGAATTTATAGATTTTTTTTTATTATAAGGAAGAAGGGATTACAAGTCAATGGAGAAAATAATAATTACTTAATAAATTATGATGGGAAAATGGACTAGTTACATGGAAAAAGTAAAATAGAAGCCTAGCTCATTATACATACAAATTACTACCAGATGTGTTGAAAGATGTAAACATGAAATGGAAAATTGTGAAGTCATGAGAAGAAAATACTGAATACATTTATAGCCACAGTTAAAGAAAAATTGCTTTAGTCAAGTTCCAAAAAGTACAAATTATATGATAAAGGTCTATATCTGACTTCATTAGAATGCATTTTTTTTCTGGGAGACGGGAAAAGATATATTAAAGAAATTTAAAAAGCAAGAACCAGTCTAGGACAAAACATTTGTAATGTATAAAGCGAGGACAGATGGCATATTCAGAACATACGGAAAATCTACTTATTCTAGTCCTCTTGCCTTCTCCAAAATTTTCTAAACAATCCAGTCTAAAAGTCATTCAATCTTGGGGTGTCTGGATGGCTCAGTCAGTTGATTGTCTGATTCTTGATTTCAGCTGGAGTAATGATCCCAGGGTCATGGGATTGACCCAGTTGGGTTGCCTACTGGGCATGGAGCCTGATTGGAATTTTCTTTCTATTCCTCCACCCCACAGTCCACTTGCACTCTTTCTCTCTCTAAAAAAATAATAGTAATAGTAATAATTAATAATAATAGGGGGACCTGGGTGACTCAGTCAGCTAAGCACCCAACTCTTGATTTTGGTCGGCTCAGGTCATGATCTCACAGTTTTTGAAATCAAGCCCCATATCAGGCTCTGTGCTGACAGTGTAGAGCTTGCTTGACATTCTCTCTCTCTCTCTCTCTCTCTCTCTCTCTCTGTCCCACCCCCTCTCTCTCTAAATAAACTTAAAAAAAATAAAAAAAGTAAATAAATTAAAAAATAATTAAATATATATGTATATATATGTACGTGTGTATACATATATATATATACACACACATATATATGTATTTTAAAGGCATTCAGTACATAATTAAGGGGGACAGAACCTTGGCGACACAAGTAGAGCATTGGAGCCTGAGCACAAGATGGAAGGAGAATGTCCATGGTGGGGATGGTGGGGGGGGGGGGGGGGGGGGGGTAATGGCAGTGGAAAGGAGCTGACAAAGTGGAAATGGGCTAGCAGAAATCAGTCTGAGCATATTGAAGTATGACTCCCAAAAAAGTGAAACCCAAAAGATGGCCTTGGAGGAAACAGACACATTTGTCATTGGGATAGAAGGAAATATGTCCAAAATAATGTAACGATTTAATAATCATGCGTAACAAACCACTTTACAGAAGCTTGCAATAGTACACATTTATTTCTCAATGACAAGTATGTGGGAAGGTTGTGGTATGCCTCTTCTGGGATTGGCTGAGATTTATTCTAAGCTCTTTGCTGGGCTCAGGTCAAATCCAATCATCTCCTATTGGCTAGTGAGGACAATTTGTATCATGCTGAATGGAATGGCTGAAGAGCAAGAGGCAAAGAAAAACAAGGGAAATTATTTAAAACTCTGCTTAACATGGGTTTGCTATATCATATTGCCCAAAGCAAGTCAGTACCTGAGCCCAAAACAATGGCTTAGAGAATATTACTCCTTGTACTCTACAGGGAGATACAGCAAACTGATACATGTATCAAATGGTGTGGATTTATTCTACTGCAATTTGTTTAGGGGAGAGAATAAGATCAGTAATACAGTCTACCAAAATTAGGTACACACTAAATTTTGACTTTTTAGGTAAGGGGCAAAAAGATGAGCTTTATTTATTTTTTTTTATAAAAGGTAAAGATACAAGATTTAGGTGTATCTTTATAAAAGATACCTTTTGTAAAAGGTAAAGATTACCTTTTATAAAAGGTAAAGATACAAGATTTGTCTGTATTCACTAGAAGTAGTGAGGTAGTGAGGTAAATTATTTGAGGAAAATAGTGAAAGCTTTAAATATATGATGAAAGGAATGAAGATGTGCACATAAAGATGCCCAAGCAATTTTGAGTCCCTGGTAGAGGTTGAAGACCATGCATTTGATAATGCCATCAACTCAACGAGGTTGGGACCATGGCTGTAAGAGTGGTTGCTGAAGGAGAATACAGGTAATGATGACTGCACTTGGAAACAAAACAGGTTGAAATTAGGGTACTGATGGTAGTGCCTACATAGCGAAACTGGTGACAGTATTTTCATGAGTAAATAGCTTATGACCCAAGTATAAACGTTATGTTGTGAAATGATAATATCAGTGGGAAAAGAAAGCTTGAGAGCTTCAAAATAATGGGTGAATCTTAGGAAATTGCCTTTTGTATAGGAGAAACAAGCACAGTTAAATATTTTCTATTTCATATGCTGCAACCTATAGTTAGCTTCTTCCAGACAGTGAGAAATAATGGTTTGGAGCTACAAGAATCCATTACACGTCCATCTCTACTCTTCCTTTCTGATTATGTTAAGTTTGTGGAAAGTGGTGGAGAATGAGAAATTTCCACTAAAGACAAATGGGAAAAAAAAAGAAAAAAGAAAAGGAAAGAAAAGAAAAGAAAAGAAAAGAAAAGAAAAGAAAAGGGAAGGGAAGGGAAGGGAAGGGAAAGCAAGGGGGGGAAGGGAAGGAAAAGGAAGAAAAGAATATAGAAAAGAAAACAAAAGAGAAGAGAAGAAAATAAAAAAGAAAAGAGAAGAAAACAAAAAAGAAAGAAAAGAGAGGAAAAGAAAAGAGAGGAAAAGAAAAGAAAAGAAAAGATAAGAAAAGAAAAAAGAAAGAAAAAGATCCTTTGGAGAATTACAGACCTCAAATAAAGAAGCTGCCAGGTTCATCTTTGGGCAGTTTTAATTTTCCACCTAATAGGGGCACATGGGTGGCTCAGTCTGTAAAACATCCAACTTCAACTCAGGTCATGATCTCACGGCTTATGAGTTTGAGCCCCGCTTCAGGCTCTGTGCTGACAGCTCAGAGCCAGGATTCTACTTTGGATTCTGTGTCTCCCTCCTTCTCTGCCCCTCCCCTGCTCATGCTCTGTCTCTCTTAAAAATAAATAAACACTAGAAAAAAATTTAATTTTCCATACAATAAAAGCTAAAATTCTTGGTCTGATATGGAACTATATTCAAAAGGTGATATTTCCATAATTTGCATGCCAAGTCTCGTGATACCACTTTAAGTGATTTGAAACTGTGCTTGGGCATTGGGAGTGGGAATCTTGTGTTGATTGTCTCTTTGCCTACTCCAGAACTCACATTATCCACTAGTTACATGTATACTGAAGGAATCAATCACTGTATGAATATTTTTTTTAATCATTAATCTTTATTCATTTTTGAGAGCGAGAGGGAGTGAAAGTGAGGAAGGGTCAGGGAGAGAGAGACACGGAATCTGAAACAGGCACCTTGGGGCTCAAACCAATGATCCAAGAGATGGTGACCTGAGCTGCAGTTGGACGCTCAACCAACTGGGCCACACAGTTGCCCCACTGCATGAATATTTAATAACACAAATTAGTTAGCATAACTCACTAATAGTGAGCATATTTAATTACATAAAATAATGAGCATAACTAATTGAGAGAATTACTCCAGAAAAGGTACTTTTACTGAAGTTCTTTTGAGGGATAAGTTTGACAATTATTTGAAAGAGATACATCTACATGGCCGTCAAATTGGAAGAATAGGCCTTAAGAAGAAACTCTTAGTCTCTGTTGTTTTGTTTTCCATTTGAAATGGTATAAGATACAGATTTATCTGGTGCAACTCTGAAAACTGTATCCATTAATTACTGTTTAGAATAAAGATTCTTAATACTTCTTACCAAAATATTTGTAGGTGAGAAAAAATAATTTCCCTCTATCCTTCAAAATAGTGGGGCCCAGAGAGACAGATTAACAGGACACACACACACGTTTATTAACATGTATGCCTCATGCATGAATGGGAAACACCCAGTGAAAAATGAGTAAATCAAACTGAGGGTTTAGAACTGGTTTATATAGCATTTTCAACAAAAAAAGCAATACATTTTTTGGAGAAATGATGTAACAAAGGAAAGCAGTCTTAGGCTTCTAAGAGCAGGGAACTGCAGGAAGATAAATATGTGCAGAGAAACTAATGGGTGATAAAAGCTAGCTAGTGAAGTTTGTGATTTAGATTCCACGGTGCCTTCTGCAGGCTGACAAGGTCCACAGTTGACTCCGCTGATTGATTAGCTTTTGTCTTTCCTGGTGGAGAGGGAAGCAGGGCACCTTTGGAAATTTATGTCCTGCTTTTGGGCAAATACGGGAGGGCAGGTTTGCATTTGTCTTCAGCTCAAAAATAAACCTTAGGCCAAAGTCGTATATTTTGGGGTGGCATATTTTACTACACTTCTTGCTGGAACATGAATTTTAGGAAAAAAAAGAAAAGAAAACACTTAGCATAAGACACTCTAGTTCTGTACACGTTGTTGTAAATATCAAAACTTCCTTCTTTTTGATCACCACGTAGTATTCCATTGTGTGTGTGTGTGTGTGTGTGTGTGTGTGTGTGTGTGTGTGTATACACCACATCTTCTCTATCCATCCATTAGTTAATGGACATTTGTGATCTAGACCGTGTGCTAGAGTGTATTATGCTAAGTGAAATATGTCAGTCAGAGAAAGACAAATATCATATGATTTCAGCCATATGTGGAATTTAAGAAACACAACAGATGAACATAGGGGAAGGGAAGCAAAAATAAGAAAAACACAGAGGAAGGCAAACCATAAGAGACTCTTAAATACAGAGAACAAACAGGGTTTCTGGAGGGGAGGTGGGTGGGACGATGGGTTAAATGGGTGGTGGGCATTAAGGAGGGTACTTGTTGGGATGAGCACTGGGTGTTACATGTAAGTGATGAATCACTGGGTTCTACTCCTGAAACCAATACTATACTGTATGTTAATTAATGTGAAATTAATTTAATTCATTAAAAATGATAATAAAAATTTTAAAAATAAAAAAACAAAACACTTAAAGTACTGTGATATTTGAAACACCATAAAGTGCCTTACCTCCTAAGATTTAAAAGCACTCCACTATTATATTCTTTTTTTTTCTATTTGAAAATTAACTACAATGTTAATGTAATAATTAGAAAAATACTATTAAAGAAATGATAAAAAATTATTCTGAGTTTGCTAATGTAAAATGAAATATTAATGAGTTCAAACCAGATTATGAACTGAAACGATATCCAACTGAATTTTTTTATTATTTTGTGACTTTTAATGCATAACAATTCATTCAAAGGCATTATGTATTCACATTTATAAATCATTTTTAATAAAGCAAAAGCTATTTTAGTTTTTTAATTGAACATTTACAAAGTAGACTTTGATGCTTCATGTGATATAATCCCAAATACAAAATGATTGCATGGCTTATACATATATTTGAATGCTAATTTCTTTTATCTAATGCCTTTAGCTGGTTTAAAGTTTTGCAGTATCTTTTATCCTGTTAATATGTTTGGTTGATATCTTTGAAACTTCAAAGATGATATTTTGTCGATATTTGTAGAGCATCTCAAATTGTAGTATGATATTTAATGATAGATTTACATTGATTCTTGACATATTTATGACTCCAATCAGCTTTAATTTTATCTGCTTTTCTAGGATAAAGTCATTTAGCTACAAAAGATTCAAGTGGTTTAAAGATTATCAAACAGTATGTGTTCTTTTAGTTATATAGCTTTAAGTATTCCTATTGTAGGGGAAAAAATCCTTGAGATGTAACAAGCCATCAAACAAATACATAAAGTGCCTTATGTTTCATTTATTTTGTTGCATTGGTTTGTATCCTTCTTTAAGTTTTTATTGTAGCCCTTAGCATAAAAAAGTTAATATTAAGAAGGAAGAGATTAAAAATAATTTTGGATCATGATCTTCTCAGTTTCATGATTTCTGAACATCCTTTAAAATTGATATGCTGTGTTATTCTCACGATTTCCATTAAATAAGATATGTAAAGAATAGAAGTAGGATTTTCAGGTATTTGAGAGGAACTTTTTATATGAATCACTGTGAAAACAACCTGCATTTACACAGGCAAATCATATTCTTTAAAAACTTGTAATAAATATTAAGAAAATTGTGCTCTTTTTTTCATACTGAAAATTTTATCACTTTCCAAACATCAGAATTTTACATTATGAAGGAGAGAGAGAAATGAATATCAAAGATGAGGTTGGTTGTGCATGCAAAAGTTTTGTCTGGTGGAACTTGATTCACGTTATTTGAAGTCTTTAAACTCATTGTAGACAGTGGATATAAAAAAAGAGCAACATGAAAAGAAAGTCACCTTTGGAAATTCAAGTTTGAGAAAGTAAAATATTTGTAATATTGTAATGTACAAAATAAATTCTTTTTATCAATCCATACACTTCAGGTGGCTTTTTTTTTTTTTCCACTGAAGAATTAGCAAGTTCATGAGTTAGGACTCTCCACATTATGCCACAGGGACACAACAAAAGCTTGCTTTTTTATTCTGCCACATGTCCATTGAAGATAGGCAAGACGTTCTGCTCCCTCCATCCTCAATATGGGAAAGGAAGTGTGGCCAAGCACCTGCTGTTGTTTTCAAAGTGTCACCCCATAAGTGACACAAGCCTCTCTCGCTCACATTTCATTGCTCAAAATGAGTCACATGGACACATTCGATTTCAAATGCAATGAAAACACAGTGACATGGCAGACTAGATGCTAAATACTTGTGAAAGAACATGCATCTGCTATTGAATATGAAACTGTGGAAATATATGACAGAATAAATGTCAGTGATGTAAGTGATCCATGAAAAAGCTTTAAAAAAGTAGATAAACAGCATAGAATCTCAAACAGGTAGTTCTTCCACCATAAAGATAGCTTAAAAAAAAAAAAGGAAAACTTTAGAATCATAAAATTCTATCTTAAATACATGGTTTGGATTGGGTTTCTAGTTTTTGGTCACGGGCTGCACTCTATGAATACAACTGTCATGTGAAAATAGTTTCAACGAAGTTAAACACTAATATACAGCTAAATTATCATTTAGACATATACTCTCCTTTGCTAGAATGAGAAGGGAAATTTCGGTTTCTAGGCTTAATACTATAGGGTGTAGGCAGTGGAATCTCTTGTTTGTTAATGTAGATTATTTGAGTCAGCAAAATGAAGTCGGCAAAATACAATGAAGCCAGATGTATTTTGACTTCTAAATAGACTAAAATTAAGTCTGGCATGAATTATTGCAAAAACTGTCTTCTCCCACATCAATAAAGGAAAGAATCTCAATGTTTTAGTGAAGTCATTCTTACGCTTCCAGAATTTTTAGCATTGATAGAAAAATGCAGTTAATTGCTTTTAAATTTATTCAGTTGTCTTTTTAATACTTTATTTAAGAAAATTAAGTTTAGGGTACCTAGGTGGCTCAGTTAGTTAAGCTTGTCTTTCGGTTTCGGCTCAGGTCATGATTTTGCAGTTTGTGATTTCCAGCCCCACATTGGGCTCTGCACTGACAGTGGGGAGCCTGATTGGGATTCTCTCTCTCTCTCTCTCTCTCTCTCTCTCTCTTTCTCTACCCCTCCCCTCCTCGTACTCTCTCTCCCTCTCTCCATCTCTCAAAATAAATAAACTTAAAAAAAAACAAACAAATGTATAAACAGGTCAACATAAAGCTGTTTTCTTAGAGTTCTTGAATGAAAATTATAAAAGAATGCAGAGCTGAAGAATGTTTGAAATTTGTTTTCAAATAAAGTCTTAAATACTTTTAGTTATCTCAAACTATCATTATGAGTATTATTTTTGTTTCTAAACATCAAATAAATTTTTTATCTCTTTTAAAAATATATATGGCTTGGAAATACCTTCACAGGCTTGGCAGGGGTAAATTATGTTATTTTCCCAAAAAAGTAAACTTTTCTTGGATGTCACTGTGTAGAATTCTGAGCACAGTTGTTCATGCTGGGTTTTCTAAGCTGAAAGATGTCACTGCCGGGTCTTAAACACATGGGGTGCAGTGCCAATAAGAACAACTTGCCCAGTATCTGTCAAGCCAGGCCGAGTATGGGGCAGTGCCCAGAATCCATGAAGAATACTCTGAAGGTCAGGACATCAGCTAACTGAAAAGAGTTCAGAATGAACTTTTAAAGAGTATAAAATGCCTTTATGGTTTTTAACATGCAGAAAAAGAATCAGGATTTCTTGGCTATCAGAAATCAAAATGAATATCAATGGCTTGGTTAGAAGTCATACCCTTTAGGAAGTATTATGGCTCAAAAATAATGCTACCCATAATTAAAGAAGTAATATAATCAATTTTTCCTTCAGAATGACTGGAAAATACTTCCAGTATTTAAAATCTAGAAAAATATTATTATTGAAAAATGCAGAGTTAATGAATCTTAGCTTATTGAATACATGAGAGATTATTTATTTAGCATTATAATCAAAAGAGAACAGGTACACCATGATTCAGAACAAGAATTTAAGTAAGGGGAATTTAATTTCCAATCTCTAGAACGGACAAAGACGTAGTCATCATTTTTTTTTCTTTTCTTCTCTGCAACGTAAGCAAGGAATAAGTGAGAGATATTTTTAAGCTGCATATTTAAAATGAAAGTAATAGACATGGTTAAAGTGTTTCTTTTTGAGTAGGTTTTCTCAACTGGATACTAGCAAACAAGAAACAAGACAAGGAAGCAGCTAACAAAAAATATATACAGGATAAAGTAAGAGAAAAGTCAGTAAAGAAATCTCAAATAAATACATCAGCTGAAACCAACTGAAGTATACCGTCATATAACACACATTGGGATTTTCTTCTCTTTCTTAATTTTCAATTGTTTAAGTAACAACTTCTTTATAATTGAGGACTTGGAATCATGTTTTAAATGATATTTCCCCTTTAACAAATTCTCCAACTACTATTATATTTTTAATGCCTCGCTAGCATTTGATTTATCCTCTATTCCCATGGGGACCAAGTTGCAATAAAATGTTGCCCATTGGATTTGCTAACATGTTTGACTTAGAGCATAAACTACTCATATTACACATTTGAAGGAATATATGGATAACTATAAATACAGAATGACAAAATCAAGAGATTGTGTCCTTTGATTTAAAAAAGAACATATGTGGTTTATATGTTTTCTTATTTGAATTTCTAGAAGTTATTAAAAAGTACCTTTATCATGAGAGCAATGGAAGTTGTCAAAAATTAATATATAGCTGAAAAAATGTGTTAAGTGATTAGTGTTCAGATATCTTAAAAATGTTAGCAGTTGCACAACAACCTTATATATGTATTTTTTTCATTAAGAAAAAGGTATGCTCACGTCTAGGGTAGGTGTGAAACTACAACTCTATTCTTGGAGAGGTCTTTAGGTAATTTCTCTGTAAGCTTCTTGTTAATTAAAAATGGTTTCTAATAAATAAATCAGATTTTGTCATATCAGTCAGTAAACAAGATAACATCTTTATTGACTAAGTGACTTACATTTTGTAAATGTGGAGAGGAATTGGCTTCAAATTTTAGAACTAAATTTGAAAATTAAAATTTTATATTGGAAACTTTAAATAACATGACATTAAGATTTGTTCTAATAAAAGATTTCCGTTTTTTTTAAGATTGCACCTTTTATTTTTTTAAGTTTATTTTTTATTTTTTTAAATTTACATCCAAATTAGTTAGCATATATTGCAACAATGATTTCAGGAGTAGATCCCTTAGTGCCCCTTACCCATTTAGCCCCCAACTCCACACAAGCCCTCCAGTAACCCTCAGTTTGTTCTCCATATTTATGAGTCTCTTCTGTTTTGTCCCTCTCCCTGTTTTTATATTATTTTTACTTCCCTTCCCTTATGTTCATCTGTTTTGTCTCTTAAAATCCTCATATGAGTAAAGTCATATGATTTTTGTCTTTCTCTGACTGAATAATTTCACTTAGCATAATACCCTCCAGTTCATCCACATAGTTGCAAAGGACAAGATTTCATTCTTATTAATTGCCGAGTAATAATCCGTTGTATATAGATACCACAACTTCTTTATTCATTCATCCATCGATGGACATTTGGGCTTTTTCCATACTTTGGCTATTGTTGATAGTGCTGCTATAAACATGGGGGGTGCACATGTCCCTTCGAAACAGCACACCTGTATCCCGTGGATAAATGCCTAGTAGTGCAATTGCTGGGTCATAGGGTAGTTCGATTTTTAGTTTTTTGATGAGCCTCCATACTGTTTTCCAGAGTGGCTGCACCAGCTTGCATTCCAGCAGCAATGCAAAAGAGATCCTCTTTCTCCGCATCCTCACCAACATCTCTTGTTGCCTGAGTTGTTCATGTTAGCCATTCTGACAGGTGTGAGGTGATATCTCACTGTGGTTTTGATTTGTATTTCCCTGATGATGAGTTATGTGGAACATTTTTTCAAACTGGCTGGTGGTTTTCATGTGTCGGTTGGCCATCTGGATGTCTTCTTTGGAGAAGTGTCTATTCATGTCTTTTGCCCAATTTTTCACTGGATTATTTGTTTTTTGGGTGTTGAGTTTGATAAGTTCTTTATGGATTTTGGATACTAACCCTTATCTGCTATGTCGTTTGCAAATATCTTCTCCCATTCTGTCGGCTGCCTTTTGGTTTTTCTGATTGTTTCCTTTGCTGTGCAGAACTTTTTATTTTGGTGAGGTCCCAGTAGTTCATTTTTGCTTTTGTTTCCCATGCCTCCGGAGACCTGTTGAGTAAGAAGTTGCTGTGGCCAAGAAGAAAGAGGTTTTGCGTGCTGTCTCCTCAAGCATTTTGATGGCTTTCTGTCTTATATTTAGGTCTTTCATCCATTTTGAGTTTATTTTTGTGCACGGTGTAAGAAAGTGGTCTAATTTCATTCTTCTGCATGTCGCTGTCCAGTTTCCCCAGCACCACTTGCTGAAGAGACTGTCTTTATTCCATTGGATAGTCTTTCCTGGTTTGTCAACAATTAGTTGACCATAGGTTTGTGGGTCCATTTCTGGGTTCTCTATTCTGTTCTATTGATCTGAGTGTCTGTTCTTGTGCCAGTACCATACTGTCTTGATGATTACAGCTTTGTAATACAGCTTGAAGTCCAGGATTGTGATGCCTCCTGCTTTGATTTTCTTTCTCAACATTGCTTTGGATATTCTGGGTCTTTTCTCATTCCATACAAATTTTAGGATTATTTGTTCTAGCTCTGTGAAGAATGCTGGTGTTATTTTGATAGGGATTGCATTGAATATGTAGACTGCTTAGGGTAGTATTGACATTTTAACAATATTTGTTCTTCCTATCCAGGAGCATGGAATCTTTTTCCATTTTGTGTGTGTGTGTGTGTGTGTGTGTGTGTGTGTGTGTGTGTGTGTCTTCTTCAATTTCTTTCATAAGCTTTGTATAGTTTTCAGTGTATAGATTTTTCAACTCTTTGGTTAGATTTATTCCTAGGTATTTTATGGGTTTTGGCGCAACTGAAAATGGGATCGATTCCTTGATTTCTTTCTGTCACTTCATTGTTGGTGTATAGGAATACAACTGATTTCTGTGCATTGATTTTATATCCTGCAACATTGCTGAATTCATGAATCAATTCTAGCAGTATTTTGGTCGAATTTTTTGGGTTTTCCATATAGAGTATCATGTCATCTGCAAAGAGTGAAAGTTAGACCTCCTCCTGGCCAATTTGGAGGCCTTTTATTTCTTTGTGTTGTCTGATGGCAGAGGCTAAAACTTCCAATACTATGCTGAATAACAGTGGCAAGATTGGACATCCCTGTCTTGTTCCTGACCTTAGGGAGAAAGCTCTCAGTTTTTCCCCATTGAGGAGGATATTAGCATTAGGTTGCTTATATATGGCTTTTATGATCTCAAGGTATGACAATTCTATCCCTACTTTCTTGAGGGTTTTTATCAAGAAAGGATTCTGTATTTTGTCAAATGCTTTCTCTGCATCTATTGAGAGGATCATATGGTTCTTGTCCTTTCTTTTATTCATGTGATGAATCATGTTAATTGTTTTGCGGATATTGAACCAGCCCTGCATCCCAGGTATAAATCCTACTTGGTCATGGTAAATAATTTTTGTAATGTATTGTTGGATCCAGTTTGCTAATATCTTGTTGAGGATTTTTGCATCCATGTTCATCAGGGAAATTGGTCTGTAGTTCTCCTTTTTAGTGGGGCCTCAGTCTGGTTTTGGAGTCAAGGTAATGCTGGCCTCATAGAAAGAATTTGGATTTTTTCCTTCCATTTCTATTTTTTGGAACAGCTTCAAGAGAATAGGTGTTCACTCTTTCTTAAATGTTTGGTAGAATTCCCCTGGAAAGCCATCTGGCCCTGTACTCTTGTTTTTTGGCAGATTTTTGCTTACTAATTCGATTTCCTTACTGGTTATGGGTCTGTACAAATTTTCTGTTTCTTCCTGTTTCAGTTTTGGTAGTGTATATGTATCTAGGAGTTTGTCCATTTTTTCCAGATTGCCCATTTTATTGGCATATAATTGCTCAAAATATTCCCGTATCATTGTTTTTATTTCTGCTGTGTTGGTTGGGATCACTCCTCTTTCATTCTTGATTTTGTTTATTTGGGTCCTTTACTTTTTGTTTTTGATCAAACTGGCTGGTAGTTTATCAATTTTGTTAATTCTTTCAAAGAACCAGATTCTGGTTCCATTGATCTGTTCTACTGTTTTTGTTTTGTTTTGTTTTGATTTGGTTTCGATAGCATTAATTTCTGTTCTAATCTTTATTATTTCCTGTCTTCTTCTGGTTTTGGGTTTTATTTGCTGTTCTTTTTCCAGCTCCTTAAGGCGTATGGTGAGGTTGTGCATCTGAGGTCTTTCTTCCTTCTTTAGGAAGGCCTGGATTGCTATATACTTTCTTCTTATGACCACCTTTGCTGCATCTCAGAGGTTTTGGGTTGTGGCATTATCATTTTTATTGGCTGCCATATACTTTTTAATTTCCTCTTTAACTTCTTGATTGGCCCATTCATTTTTTAGTAGGATGTTCTTCAGTCTCCAAGTATTTGTTACCTTTCCAAATTTTTTCTTGTGGTTGATTTCAAGTTTCATTGCATTGTGGTCTGAAAATATACATGTTATGATCTAGATTTTTTGTACTTACTTAGGGCTGATTTGTGTCCCAGTATATGGTCTATACTGGAGAATGTTTCATGTGTACTGGAGAAGAATTTATATTCCACTGCTTTAGATGAAATGTTCTGAATATATCTGTTAAGTCCATCTGGTCCAATATGTCATTCAAAGCCATTGTTTCCTTGTTGATTTTTTTGATTAGATTATCTGTCCGTTGCTGTGAGTGGGGTGTTGAAGGCTCCTAATATTATGGTATTACTATCAATGAGTTTCTTTATGTTTCTGATTAATTGATTTATATATTTGTGTACTTTCACATTTGGTTCATAAATGTTTACAATTGTTAGGTCTTCTTGGTCTATAGACCCCTTGATTATGATATAATGCCCTTCTGCATCTCTTGATACAGTCTTTATTTTAAAGTCTAGATTGTCTGATAAAAATATGGCTACTCTGGCTTTCTTTTGTTGACCGTTAGCATGACAGATGGTTCTCTATCCCCTTATTTTCAATCTGAAAGTGTCTTAGGTCTAAAGTGGGTTTCTTATATACAGAATATAGATGGATCTTGTTTTCTTATCCATTCTGTTACCCTATGTTTTTTGATTGGAGCATTGAGTCTATTGACATTTAGAGTGAGTACTGAAAAATGTGAATTTATTACCATTATGATGCTTGTAGAATTGGAGTATCTGGTGGTGTTCCCTGGACCTTTCTAATCTTTGTTTCTTTTTGTCTTTCTTTCTTTCTTTCTTTCTTTCTTTCTTTCTTTCTTTCTTTCATTTTCATCATTTCTCCCCTCAGAGATTCCCCCTTAAAATTTCTTGCAGGGCTGGTTTAGTGGTCACAAACTCCTTCAGTTTTTCTTTGTCTGGGGAAACGTTTGTTTCTCCTATTTTGAATTACAGCCTTACTGGATAAAGAATTCTTCACTGCATATTTTTCTGATTCAGCACACTGAATATATCCTGACACTCCTTTCTGACCTGCCAAGTTTCTGTGGATAGGTCTGCTGCAAACCTGATATGTCTTCCCTTGTAGGTTAGGGATTTTTTTTTCCCTTGCTGCTTTCATGATTCTCTCCTTGCCTGAGTATTTTGTGAATTTGACTATGATATGCCTTGTTGATGATTGGTTTTTGTTGAATCTACTGGGGGGTCCTCTGTGCTTTCTGGATTTTGATGTCTGTGTCTTTCTCCAGGGTAGAAAAGTTTTCTGCTATGATTTGCTCACATAACCCTTCTATCCCTATTTCTCTCTCTTCTTCTTCTGGGACCCCTATGATTCTGGTGTTGTTCCTTTCTAATGAGTCACTGATTTCTCTAATTATTAAATCATATTCTTTTGCCTTCATCTCCCTCTTTTTTTCTGATTCATTATTCTCCATAAGTTTGTCCTCTATATTTTGTTGATTCTCTGTTCTGCCTCATCCATCCTTGCTGCTGCGACACCCATCCATGATTGCAGCTCAGTTATAGCATTTTTTATTTCATCCTGACTAGTTTTTACTTCTTTTATCTCAATAGAAAAGGATTCTACTCTATTTTCGACTCCAGCTAGTATTCTTATTATCGTGATTCTAAATTCTGGTTCAGACATCTTGCTTATATCTCTGTTGGTTAAATCCCTGGCTGTTGTTTCTTTGTGCTCTTTCTTTTGGGGTGAATTCCTTTGTTTCATCATTTTGAAGGAAGAAAAGGAATTAATGAGGTAGAAAGATTAAAAAAATAAAATTTAAAAATATTAAAATTAAAAAATTAAACAGACACACACACGCACAATTGAATAAATGATGCTAGATCCTAGGTGTATTTTGTTCTGGGTATTGAAAGTGGTTTGATATATTAGAGAAAAAAAATGGGAAAGAAAAGGAAATCATTTGAAAAAATGAATACACTGTAGTAGACTAAAATGAAATGATGGGAGTTAAATAGAATTTGAAAAAATGTACATGAAAGTAAAGAATATAGCAGAAAAAATTAAATAAAAATATTTTAATAGAAATTGAAAGTAAAAATGAAGTCTTTCTGTATTCAAGAAAAAGAAAAGGAATGAAAAAGAGAAAACAGGGGAAAAAAAGGAAATCATTTGAAAATTTGAAAAAGTGAATACACTGAAGTAGACTGTAATAAAATGATGGACATAAAATAGAATTTGAAGAAAATTACAAAAAAATAAAAAAATAGTAAAAAAATTAAGAAAAAGATTTTTAATAAAAATTTAAAATCAAAATGAATTTTTTTCTTTCTGTATTCAAGAAAAAGAAAAGAAGTGAAAAAGAGGAAAAAAGAAAGAATGAAAATTGAATAGATGGACCTGCTAACAGATTTAAATAGGACTGAAATTACTTCATTTTCCCCTAGAAGTCAGACTATGACGTGATCTATAGTCCACAAGCTAAGCAAAGGGTGAGACTTGTGTTCTTGAAGAGCAAGGTTGGCCCAGTTGGGTGGGACTCAGTGTAATGGCTCTGTTCTCCACTAGATGGCACTGATAGCCTACTGGGGTGAAGTGTTGTGGTGCTTGTAGGTGCCTATGCACATCAGTGGGAACTGTGAAAATGGTGTCACCCAGCTACCCAGTCTCTAGTATCCAAACTCTGTTCTCCCCCTTCAGCAATCACGCTATCCTGTCCTCTGTCTTCAGCTTTCATCTACTCCCCACTTTTTCACTGTCTGTGACCAAGCCCCAGTACCTCTCTCCCAAGTTTTGTCTCAGATGCGGCTGTTTTCCCTGACCCCTTACTTCTGAAAGACTGTGGCTTTGATCTGCTCTGTCCGTCTGTGGAAGGGTCTCCCTGAGCAATGGCCAAATGTTGGCTGCACCCTTGCTGGACCCTGCTGCTGCTGGTGCCCCAAGACTGCAGCCACCTGCCAGCCCACCCCAGAAAAAGTTCATGAGACAATGTAGCAGCAGCGTTTCGGGGATTATGGAAAATCACAACACACATCTGGCACCAGGAGTCACCTTTAACGACCCTGTTCCAGCACCAGCGAATGTGCCCCTTCTCTGGGGTCTGCTGGGACCAGGTGGCTTCAACAGTCCCTACCAAATATCCTTCCAGCAGTGAAACCACTTTTCCCCGTGAGGCCCAAGAACCTCCTGGACCCCACTCTGCTCCTGGGATTCGCCTTTCCCACCAGAGCACTGCCAGGTATCAAGCTGTGGATTTGCATCCTTTATGCTCCCCTTGTTTACAGTCTTAATGGAATATAAACCCTCTCCTTTCTCCTTTCTCACTTTTTAGTTCAGTCCCTCTGGCTGTTACCATTGTTCAACTTTCTCTCCAGCTGCTTTTGGGGAGGGGTGCTTTTCCCGTATTCTCCCCGCCCCCACCGTGTCCATCCTCTCTCTGTCCGCAAAAGCGGCTCCCTGCCTGCTGTGGCTTCTCCCTCCCCAAGTTCACCTCTCTGCACTGTGTGCCTGCTGAATTCTGTGGTTCAGGTTGTGCAGATTGCTGTGTTAATCCTCCAATCAGTTTTCCAGGTGTGCAAGATGGTTTAGTGTTGGCCTGGCTGTATTTCACGGATGCAAGACACGCAAAAAACTTCCATCTGTTCCGCCATCTTGGCTTCTCCTGTTCTACTAAAAGATTTTTATGGGAGAGAAATGTGCCTGGATCAAACATTACTGCATGAGGCTTTTTTTTCCTAAACATATTTAAATGACTTTAAAATTACATTTGTTCATGTCTTCTGATCATTATTTTCAATTTTAAAAAGAACAATTTCTACATTTAGAATTTCCCCAGAACAAGATTAATAAACTAAACAGACAGCACCACTTTGTAACATTCAAAGTAGCCTACTAGTAATAATAGAAATTTACTAATTTCTAGGTTAAATTAGTTTAAGTTTTTAAAAATGCTTACAGTAATTATCCTAATTACTCTGACCATGTTTTCTTTTGGTGAATTTATAAGATTTTAAAACTCCATTTAACCCTAAAGAAAAGCCTTTTTTCTTAAAGCTCTTATTTCTTTTCAATTATACTTCCAATTATGTTAATAAATCAGACTTAGCTTCATAAATTAATACAGCTAAAGAAAATTTTCAGTAATGCATTGACATATTCTCAGTAATTTTAAATAAAAGTAACGTACTATTTAAGGATGATAGATTGAGCTTTGATGATGTAATAAATATACATATATATTAAAAAGAATCACACAAAAGTTTTTTTTTGTTGTTGTTCTTCTATGGTTACATGTCAATATCAAAATGTTAGTCTGCATTTTTCTAACTACTTTTATTAGAAGTGTCAAAATATTTGTGAGGGGTGACATAATCTAATTTCAGTCAGTTGAATGATGAAACTACTTACATGTTTTACATCTTCAGTAAAAAAATTTTTTAAAAAGTCAAAATTGGAAGAAATTGAAACAGGAACACTGCAAACTATAAAATATTCATTTCAGGTTTTACTCATCAAACTACTCATTGTGTATGCTTTTCATGATTTTTCAAAGTATTTGAATTTTTTAAAATTATTTTTAAGCAAAATTTGCATTTATGAACACTTTCAAAATGTACTAAAACAATCAGCTTCCCCTCTCCTGCACAAATAGGTAATAACTGTATTATTCTGGGTATGCGGGAGCTATCTATAATATATCACTTAATTTCTCCCTTTTGAATGGTATTCTCTTTGCAGTTCCCTGGTCAAGGAGAATATCTGATTTTACACCATCAGTGTAACAAGAAATTTCCCCATCTCTAATTTTGCTGTTGACTGATGTACGATCACCGTAAATCAACTTGCTGCCTCTAATTGCAGATTGCTCTGTAGTGAAATAAGGAAGTCTGACCAAATCATCTTTAAGATCTATTCAGGAACTCATATTATATGTAATCTGCAACCTCTGAAATGAAAACATGTCAGTTTCCATGCTCTTAGTGTCTCACCTTTCTTCCTCTTCATTTAGTTTTATTTATTTTGTTTTCAGTGTCTAGGTCTCTAGTGGAATAGGATATATGGGTATTATATTTTGAATGTGGAAGCCTAGTTTTGGGGCTTTGTTAACCCATATGATATTATAGTAAATATCTTCTTGTATCCCTATTTTTAGCTAATGTGTAAGATACCATTTGTCGTAATCTAATATTTTGTATTCGTGTAAATATGTGGTTTGAAAAATCAAATAGTGCTATAAATTTATAATAATAGGAGCCTTGTCCTATCTTTTTTCTTACCTTCCTGGTGTATACCTTCAACTCCTAAGTTGTGTCTTTTGGAATTTAACTCCTAAGTTAATTAATTAACTAATTAAGTAAATATTAACTGAAAAATAGTCATGTATTTATCTTTTCGTCTTGGAAAATATCTACCAAATTCCTATTCTCAAAGATAAAAGAGTTTTACTTTCTTACTATTGACCCTTTTTTTTTCCTTTCGAAACATGATTCATGCTAAATTTCAAGTGAGAGGAAGTAATCATTAACAAAATGTGTGTAATTAAACAAAACTACAAGTCATGTTAAGGCTCCGTCAATGTCCAAAATAGTGTAAAACTGGAATACGGTGTGTACTAACAACTTAACTGTAGTATGAAGTTTAAAGGACAAAGGGATTAAAATAGCTATAGCTTTAACATGAATATAAAACTGATGATGTTCTGATACTGTTAATATCAGTCATTTGGCAAGATAAAATATCACCAAATAAGAACAGTAAAAGCCTACTTAGGAATAAAAGACATGTGTAGTATTCTATGTAGCGGAATGAAAATATAAAGGAACATGGATGTAAGAAGTAGAGCACCATGACCATCATCGTAAGCCTGTTCTGAAAAATAGATATGAATTACGGGGGGAGATAGGAGATCGGTGTGCATTTAAGAGATAAGTTCACTGCTAAAGATAACATGAGTGCTGGAGCGCCTGGGTGGCTCAGTCGGTTAAGTGGTCAACTTCAGCTCAGGTCATGAGCTCTCATGGTTCATGAGTTCAAGCCCTGTGTTGGGCTCTGTGCTGACAGCACGGAGCCTGGAGCCTGCTTCCGATTCTGTGTCTCCCTCTTTCTCTGCCCCTTCCCTATTCACACTCTGTCTCTCTTTGCCTTTCAAAAAAAATGAATAAATGCTAAAAAAAAAAAAAAAAAAAAAAAGATAAGGTGAGTGCTGACTTCTGTCTTATGATCATTTATATCAGAAAAAAATGGTTATTTATAAATATTCCTTTACAAGCTCTAAAATCTGCTTTCATGCTGTTTTTTTAATGCCTACGTAAGGTAGGTATGATTTTATTTTTATTTTTAACACCACCCTGCAGTCTCAGAAAGTATTTATATGAAAACAATCACTACATGTTTGAGACAAATGCTCTTGAAAAGATGAAGTGTTTGGATTAATCAACTCCTTATTCCCTTTAATATTTGTATGGTTACTTTCATTAATTAAGCTGTTTCAAAATATCCCTTCTTTTTTCTTGGTGTAAAGAAATGATAACTATTGACTGAAATTTTCATGGGAATAGGTCTGCCTGAAACGGTACGCGTATTACCCACAGTCCTTTCTGCAGTGAGCACACGTGGAGCTATTGCTCCCATTTGTGGCCACTGCAGTGTGTCACTAAGACGTTGCCTCTTAAATGTGTGGCTTCAATGAATTTTAAATTTAGTCTTAGTAGAAAAAATCATACACAAAATAGAAAACAGAGTTCCAAGTAAGATCAACTTTGGTTTGAAAATTAGCTTATAAGTCAAGTTAAAAAAAATACGTGCAAATCTGATTTCCCTTTAAAATTTTTTTTAACGTTTATTTATTTTTGAGACAGGGAGAGACAGAGCATAAACTGGGGAGGGTCAGAGAGAGGGAGACACAGAATCCAAAACAGGCTCCAGGCTCTGAGCTGTCAGCACAGAGCCCTACACGGGGCTCGAACTCACGGACCGCGAGATCATGACCTGAGCTGAAGTCGGCCGCTTAACCGACTGAGCCACCCAGGCGCCCCTGATTTCCCTTTTAAATAATAAGTATGTATACATAGCTGTCTAATGTTTAGCATGGAATATGTTCATATGAAAGCAATCACATATATTTAAACACGAGAAGTCTTTGTTCTTTTAGCATTTGTTGCATAAAAGAACACCATGTTTGAGATAATATGCTTTTCGCCCAAAGTGCCTATTTTCTGACTTAGGGTTTTTCTAATTTAGGTTTTTCTCACTTAGGATTTGCATGTGAGTGTGTTGGAAAAGAACATACAATAGTACACAGAGTGTGTGCATATGATTAATGCACTTTACTTTCATCCTTTAGTGTGTTTATTAATTCCAACCCTCTGTTATGAACACCTGTTTCATACGGTTTGTCTTTGGTTAAAGCACTCCGTATATGTGTTGAAGACACAGAGATGAACAAATCTTCATCAAAACACTCAGAGGCTGACGTAGAGACTGACACTTATATGTGCTAATGAGGGAAACACAAGTGAAATAACACTTAACCTCAGGGATTGAGGTGCTGATTACAAATGGGTATACAAATGTTATGAAATCACAACAAAGGAGCAGCAGCTCCCTCGGCACCGTCTGTGACTGCTTCTGTCTCTGGTTCTTCGATCCATGGAAAAGCTGCAGCCGTCTATTCACTCCTAACCACTCTTCAGCTGGTCCATTTCTTTCTGTTGCTTAACAGCAGTTCATATTTATATCAGTTAAAGCATAAAATAGAAGTCTGGACTTGAGGCACCTGGGCGGCTCTGTTGGTTACCCATCTGACTTTGGCTCAGGTCATGATCTCACGTTTTGTGAGTTCTAGCCCTGCATTGGTCTCTCTGCTGTCATCGCAGGGCCTACTTCACATTCTCTCTCTTCCCCTCTCTGCCCCTCCCCCACTAGTGCTCTCTCTCTCTCTCTCTCTCTCTCAAAAATAAATAAACTTAAAAAAAAGAAGCATCAGTATGATTGATGGAAATAAAGCCCGTTTTTTAAATACATATATATGATTGAACTCAAAGGCTCAAGGTATTTTATGTATAGGAAATACTTAGTCTATCCCAATTTTGCCTGTTAAATTCATCACAGCAGACTTGTGCATGTACTAAGTTTTTTTTTTAAAGAATAGAAAAAAATAAAAGCAAACTATGCAGGATTCTTGAAATACCTCTTATCTTTCTATTAAAATGCAAGATGTATCCAAAAGCTACTCTTAATAGAGATTTTTATTCAAGAATACTTATGTTGTCAGATTTAAAATTACATTATTTTCTACAATTACTAATTATAAACATAAAGCTTTTTGGGGTAAAAATCACATACACAGAGTTTATATTAATGTCCTAAATTTGTTAAATATAGGTCTATGTTTTGAATAAAATGTCTAAATATGGTTTTTAGCTAAGTAAAAGATGTTTTGAATCTTTAAAACACACTTTAAATGTGCATGATTTAGGAATAAGGTTGGAGTTTGGAGCTTAGAAAATAAAAATATATGAGAAATCATGAGGTCAGTTAATTTAATTAAACTTAATTAATTTTCTGAAAACCCAAAATAAGTATTATAAACATGTTGAAGAAAGTGAATTAGAAGAGGATTAATAACAGGACTTTTAACAGTTGACATTTTCTTCTCATCTTTATTGCATGAAGTGACAAGGGTTATGCTTTTGTCTCTGGCTTACATAGCTGGATGGGCAGTACTACCTTTTACTTAGATGTATAACTGGAGAGGGGCCAATTTGGGGGTATGAAATCATGAGTTCAGTTTGGTCAAGCAGAGCGTGAAGTGTTTTGAACTTCTCAAGAAAGATGTAAAGCACACTGTTGTGGACAGTGGTCTGAATCTGAGAAGAGACATTTCTTATCTTTTTGATGAAGAATCTTATGCATCAGCTTAGCACCTACATATATCTCCTTTAACCATACTTAATCCCCAGTGACGATAATAACAAAGCCATACTTCTGCCTAGCAGAAGACAACTATTCAGTGTACAAACAAAAAATGCACAAACCCTCCCCCAGTGGAGGATACAAAGTCCTTGGGTGATGTTTACTCTTTTTGATATCCTGAAACTTAAATATTACGATGTAAAGTTCATATGCTGTAAATATTATGATATAAAGTCAACATATCTTATGTATCATGTAGGCAGAATTATGACCTTGTTATTATCTTTATTTAGGGATTAAATATAGTTTAAGGAGATGTGTATGGGTACCAAGTTGACAAAAGGGGAGGCTTGTGATAGTGAATTTTGTGAGTCAACTCGGTTAGGGTGTGGTACCCAGATATTTAGTCAAATATTTTTCTAGACGTTCTATGAAGGTGTTTTTTTAGATGAGATTAGCATTCAAATCAATAGACTTTGAGTAAAGAATATTACCCACTGTAATGTGGATAAACTTCATCCAATTACTAGAAGACCTTAAGAGAAAAAGTTAACTTCCTCCAAGGAAGAGAGAATTCTGTCTGCAAACTATCTTTGGACTTGAGCTACATTGTAAACTTTTCCCTAGGTTTCCAGCCTGCCAGTGTACCCTGAGGATTTTGGACTTACTAGCCTCCATAATTCTGTGAGGCAATTCCTTAAGATAAATACTGCTCCTCTCCTCTCTTTCTTTTATATTTTGTATTTCTGTGTGTGGGTATGCATGTGTGTGTGTGTGTGTGTGTGTGTGTGTGTGTGTGTGTGTGTACTTCTGTATATATACATACACATTCTATTTCCTATTTGTTCTTTTTCTCTAGGGAACCCTAATACATCCTTTTCTCATTGATTTGCAACCCCAGTTCCTCTATAGATCCTGTGGCATATGTGCTTGGAGGAGTATGAACTTTGAGTTCTATTTCATCTAGCCTAGTTTTAACTACCATGGCTTGATAATAGCCTTTTTTTTTTTTTTTTCAAAAGTGCCCTCACTATTTTTGACTTTTACAGTCCTATTAGGATTATGGTATCAGCTTCTCAAATTACGCTAAAATTCCTGGGGAGATTTTCATTAGAATGCCAATGGATTTTTTTTTACTTGGAGAGGAAACTCTCTCATTTCTTCCATCTGTTAGCTTCTTCTTATTGCTGGTCTCCCCAATGTGGTTTGTAAGCATTGACTATGCCTTCATCCTCAGGGTAGTTTTCATGAGGGACCCATGTGTCTTGGGCTTGGGAAATATCTATAAAGGAAGGTTTTATGTTTTCCCCAGTATGGGACCTATAGTGCTCTCAGTTTTCAAAATCATAGGTTTGCATACTAATTTCCAAACTTATTCAACAAATATCACAGCGGCTTGAATTTAATACCCATATCTGTCTAAGGTTCCTGGCTTCTCAGGGGTCTTAAAATAGGGATACCTGGGTGGCTCAGTTGGTTGAGCGTCCGACTTCCGCTCAGGTCATGATCTCGAGGTTTGTGAGTTTGATCCCTGTATCGGGCTCTGTGCTGACAGCTCGGAGCCTGGAGCCTGCTTCAGATTCTGTTTCCTTCTCTCTCTGTCCCTCACCTGTTCACACTCTGTCTCTCAAAAATAAATAAGCATAAAAAATTAAAGGGCCTTAAGTAAATAAGTAAACAAATAAGTAAATAGTCTTTCTTATTTTAACCCAGCCCCATAAAGAAGTGCAAGATTCCTGTAGTTTCCTAAACCAGTGACCAGATTTATTTCAGATTCCTTTTAACACATTCTCTCTGGCTTCTGATTTTTTGTAGGTAGCTCAGCTTCAAATTCCTTTTTATTTGGCTTCTGATTCTTAGAATCCCTGGTCTATGTATATACCAAAAACATAGCTTCTTGCCATTACCTGGTTCTGATAGTCTCCAAATACATTTATGCTTAGCTCCAGCATACTAGATTTCCTTATTTTTTCTTTGATTTCACTGATCATAATTACTAAAGATATACTTACCTTTTCAGTTTCGATTTTTTTTTCGATTTTTTTTTCGATTAATTATCAATTCCAAGGCTTTAGAACAGTAACTTGGCAGTGAAATGATCACGTGGACTACATAAAATGTGTGTACTCTAGTGAGGGAATATTATGCTATATCGTTGACCTGCATTTTTTTCATTCATGAAACAAATAATGAAATAACAAAAGTTATGAGCATTGTTTTAGATACCATTTGTGGCACCTTCCAACTATTTATAATATAAACTTAACAAACAGGAAGCATTATAATATTTTACTTAATTTAACTATGTATGCATGCGAGAGGGGAAGAGAACAAAAAAATTAAAAATAATAAAGAGTACAGGTAATTTTGCTGATGTTTCAATCATGGTGCTCATTCCCAAAATGTAGTTGAGATGACAGACATGAATCAAGTAAGCTCTTCTAAAGTAAACACACAAACATTCACACGCACACACATACACGCGCACGCGCGCGCACACACACGCACACACACACAGAAAATAGCAACTAAAAGCAAATCACAAGTTTTTTTTTCTCATACTTAGCTGAGAAAACTGATTTCTTACAATGCCAGAAAAAAAGAACAAAAAGAAAAGAGAAAAAAAGAAAACAACAGAGAAACTGTTGTGTCAGCACATGTCTATGGGAAGTTCAGATATATTTTAAACATGTCTGATATTCCCTTTATGTTGTTACACTTGGAAGAAGTTATTCCATTTTCAAAAACCCAAAAATGAGGTCCTACAGCTTTACCTATAAGCATTAAGTCTTTCTGAAAATTTGAACAGTTCATTCTATTTGATAAGTTCATTCTAAATAAACACTGAGATGATTAGATTAGATACATACAAAATTTGGACTATTGTGTCAACTGTGCTTTATTTTCTTTTTGTGTGTGTTATTTAAATCAGTTTTCTCTCCATAAATTACTAAGAAGAGGATTCTATGAATCCAAGGATTTCTTTCTTCCCCTCTCCCTCTCTCTTGTTCTCTTTGACTTTTTCTCTCACTTCATTTTGAATATCAGATAGTATCAAATACAGGTATATCTATATCTCTTTTTTTATGTATGTTGGCACTTTATTCAATTTATAGGTTTTTTTTTTTTTACTTTTAAGTTTCTAACTTGATGAGTTTGTTTATTTATTTATTTATTTATTTATTTATTTATTTATTTTTACATTTATTTATTTTTGAGAGACAAAGACAGAGCACTAGTCGGGGAGGGATAGAGAGAGAGGGAGACACAGAATCCGAAGCTGGCTCCAGGCTCTGAGCCATCAGCCCAGAGCCTGACGTGAGGCTTGAACTCATGAACCGTGAAATCGTGACCTGAGCCGAAGCAGAAGCTTAACTGACTGAGCCACCCAGGCACCCCTCTAACTTGATGAGTTTAAATCTTACATCTTTTTTTTTTTCTTTAAACAAGTAGCCATGTAAAACTACTGAATACAAATTCATCTATATCATAAAGTTTGGAAATTTTGTGATTTTATGATTTTTATTTTGCTAATAGTTAATAAAATTCAGTTCTTATTTTAATCACAAATTGTGTTTAAAACAATATTTTCTCTTGGTTTGGTTGTTGTCATTGTTATTTCTTTATTTTTAATAATGATATCTTTTTATATTTTTATCAAGTACTTTGCTTCTTTTTTAATCCCAACTTGAGAAAATAACTGTCTCGTGTCTCTATGCCACCTTTTTAAAAACTAGCTTGTGAAGTGTTCCATGAGCTCATAAAATAATAAGGTACATTCTTTCTTTGTAATGCTCAATTTTCAATATGTAGTAACAAAATCAGTCATATAATATCTTCTTATCAACTCTTCTATGTTCCTAACAGTAGATTCATAGATCTAAGGTGGTTGTTAAAGATGGAAATTACTGATCCCTCTTACATTACTACTAAATTAAAATCCATAAATGCTAGTATGCTGTTTGTTCAGCTATTTTGTTTTTTGAATTCCATATAAGTAAAATTATATAGAACACATCTTTCTCTGTCTAACTTATTTTACTTATTATAGTACCCTATAGGTCCATCCAAATTGTCACATATCTCCAGATTTGATTCTTTTTGGTGGCCAAGGAACATTCCATTATATTGGAGTGTGTGTGTGTGTGTGTGTGTGTGTGTGTGTGTGTGTGTATGTATTCTCTCTATATATACCACATTTTCTCTATGTATACCACATCTATTGGTGGACACTTAGGTTGTTTCCATATCTTGGGTATTATAATTAATGCTGAAATCAATGTAACGGTGCATATTATCTTTTCAAATTACTGTTTTCATTTTCCTTGAATAAATACCTCTAAGTAGAATTACTGGATCATATGGTAGTTCTATTTTTAACTTCTTGAGGAACTTCCACACTATTTTCCATAGTGACTGTACCATTTTGCATTCCCATCAACAGTGCATAAGGGCTTTCTTTTTTCTGTATTCTCACCAACACTTTGTATTTCCTGTCTTTTTGATAATAGCTATTCTGACAGGTATGAGGTGATGGTAGTTCTCATTTTCCTGATCATTAGTGATTTTGAGCACCTTCTCATGCATCTGTTGGCCATCTGTGCATCTTCTTTGGATACATATCTATTCAGGTTCTCTGCCACTTTTAATTTCATTGTTTTTTCTGAGAGGTTTTTTTTTTTTTGGCTGAGTTCTGTGAGATTCTCTCTCTATTTTGGATATTATCCCCTTATTCGATATATCATTTGCGACTGTCTTCTGTCATTCAGTGGGTTGCCTTTTCATTTTGTTGGTCTTTTCCTTCACTGTAGAAAAGCTTTTTAGTTTGAGGTAGTCCCATTTGCTTATTTTTTGCTTTTGTTGCCCTTGCCTGAGGTGACAGATTAAAATATATATATATATATATATATATATATATATATATATATATATATTGTTAAAACCAAAGTCCAAGAATTTACCACCTACGTGCCTATGTTTTCTTCTAGCTTTATGGTTCTTATGCTTAAGTCTAATTTCATTTTGAGTTTATTTTTGTACATGATGTAAGAAAGTGGTCCAGTTTCATTCTTTTGTATGTAGTTGTTCAATTTCACAACACCGTTTATTGAAGAGATTGAAGAGACTGTCTTTTTCCCCATTGCATATTCTTGCCTCCTTTGTCAAAGATTAATTCACCATATAAGTGCAGGTTTGTTTCTGGACTCTATTCTGTTCCATCGACTATGTGTCTACTTTATGCTAGTACCATACTGTTTTGATTACTGTAGCTTTGTAGTATAGTTTGAAATCAGGACATGTGATACCTAGAGCTTTGTTATTCTTTCTCAAGATTGCTTTGGCTATTTGGGGTCTTTTGTGGTTCCATATAAATTTTAGGATTATTTGCCTTACTTTTGTGAAAAATGTCATCGGCATTTTGAAAAGGATTGCATTGAATTTGTGGATTGCTCTGGGTAGTATGAGCATGCAGCAATATTCATTTTTCCAATCCATGAGTATGGTATATGTTTCCATATAATTTGTGTTATCTTCTGTTCCATTCATCAATAATTTCAGAATACATGTCTTTTACCTCCTTGGTTAAATTTAGTCCTAGACTAAAATTTTAGACAAAATTTAGTATTTATGATGCAATGGAATTGTTTACCTAATTTCTTTTTCTCATAGTTCATTGTTGGCATATAAAATGATTATATTAGCATATAAAAACAGGATTATGCATATAAATCTTATATCTTACAAATATACTGAACTCATTTACTGAAAATTCTGGTTCTTTATATCTTTTTTATATTTAACAATCAATCAGTTAATCAATCTGTTATTTAAACCCTAATAATTAAACAAGACCAAGGCAGTAGTAGACACAGTAGATGTATTTTATTCAGTTTCCACAATAATCCTACTGTGGTATTGTTATTAAGAATTAGGGTGCTGAAGGGGTGCCTGAGTGTCTCAGTTGGTTAAGTGTCTAACTTCAGCTCAGGTCACCATCTTACGGTTCATGAATTTGAGTCCTGCATCAGGCTCTGTGCTGACAGCTCATAGCCTGGAGCCTGCTGCAGATTCTGTGTCTCCTTCTCCCTCTGCTTCTCTTTCTCTCTCTCTCTCTCTCTCAAAAATAAACATTAAAAAACAAAACAAACAAACAAAAAGAATTAGGGTGCTGAAGCAATTTACATATGGTCATAATTTCAGTAAACTGAAGTTTCAGTTGAATCTCAGGTCATCCAGCTCCGGGGCCCTTGATCTTAACCACTATGTGTAAGACTCCCATTTGAATAGAGGCACATTAACCATGCCTCTAGTAAAATTGCATAGAGAGCTATGAATTTGTCCTATGAAGATGTTCCTAATTTTAAAACAGATACAGAAGCTCACGACTACAAAATATTCATTGTTAAGTGTGTGCTCAATTAAAATAACATAATCTCTTTTGCTCCATTTTATTCATTCTACACTATAGTGGGTATTTTATGTTACAATTTCTGCTATTTTGCCATTTGCTTTTGACTGATCTATATTCGCTCAAGTTTCATTTGAGCATTTTGATTTCACTCTGTCTTGTAAAAAGAACATTTCAGTTTGGCTTCCTTTCCTGTGGTTTGCCAAAAAATGCATACTTTTAGGTATTTACATCTAGAGATTAGATTAGTGGAGAAAATAGAAAGTATCTTAGTTTCTTTTGTACGGAATTTTCCAGAGTTTTGCCTTCAAGATTGGAAGTACAATTTGAACGTGTCCTATTGTATCCAAGAGATGATTAGTCAATAACTTTTGTTAACAATACTCTTGAAATTTTATCTCTTTATTGTTTGGGCTTTCATGAGTTTATTTACAGGAAAATGAGAGAGAATAAATCAGAAACACAAATAGTATCATTTAAAGTGGTCTTAATAGATAGCTGAAGGTTTAATTTTGTCTGTTTTTAGCATAAAAATCACAATAGAGATTTAGTATTGGAGGGGTATTTTACTAAGTAATAAATTTCCATCTCAAAATAAATTTAATTTTGAATGTAAGAGGGAGAGGGAATAGCTACTTCCAGTTCATAGGTAATGTAGAGACAATATGTAAATTGGGGAGTGAAGCAATAACAAGTTCGATTTTTAAATTATAGTATAAGGGGAAGCAGATCTCACTTCTCTGATGTAACATTATTGTCACCATTTCAGAAAAGCGAACCAAACTGACCGTGGAGGTTTCCTTTTGTATGTATAGCCCTTTAGCTGATTAGGCAGATCCAGTACATTGTTAAAGTCTTTTAAGTAGAGATGTTTGCATTTTGGGAGCTTGTTCCTTTTTTTCATAAAAGCTTAGATAATATAAACAAGAAATTCTTCATGTATTGATTTTTTTATCTATACCACAGAAGGTCATGTATACATTTTCTGTTTCCTGGCAGATTTAAATGACCTGGTTCCATTTGGCGTATGTAGCTTTCAAGTTACGTCATGCGTCAACACAGAGCTGGATTTTAAATCCGAAATCAGAATTTTAAACAATTGATTCAAATCAACTGCAAAACCACGAGCCAATTATTTTACCTCTATCTGGCTCTTATTGACGGAATTCTTCCTTTTCAGTGTTTAAAGCCACGCACTTCAGCCTCACCCATTTGATATCAGGAACACCAGCGTAAATACCATTCCATAACCTAGCCTTTAGAAAAGCTACTAAGATAATACACTCTGTTATTCCATTAGAAATACATTTATTTTTTTTTCAAACAAGTATATTTTATTTATTTTTATTTGAGAGAGAGAAAGAGTGTATACGTGAGCAGGGGACGGGCGGAGAGAGACAGAGCCCCAGCAGAGCCCAGTGAGGGGCTCCATTTCACAAACCATGAGATCATGACCTGAGCGGAGATCAAGAGCTGCTCAACCTACTGAGCCACCCAGGAGCCCCTAGAAATACATTTCTTTCATCTTACTGCATTTTATTCATGAGGTAAGAAGTCAGTTCTGTCATTAAATAGACGCACACAAAATAATTTTATCCCATAACATCTCACCATTTCTTTAATTTTAATTTTAACCATCTTCCACACCTCTGTGAATTTCCAGACCACTAAATGAGACCAAAAAGAACATGTTTTCTTTAGTACAGCTGCAAACTAGTATGAATCTGCCATTTGGAAGCACAGTGAACTCTCTGAGTAACAACAAATGTAACAAGTTAGATTGGGTCCTAATCTTTTCACTCTGATGAAGTGAAGATCTATTAAAAATAATGATACTATGATAACACTAATTTGGCTGGTACCGCTGTCCCAAATCAGAGCTGTAGCTGGAGGCAGCTGGAGGTATTTTATTGAAAGCCAAAGTAAATTGGGGCAGTTCCCCTAGCAGTATAAATTAGTCAGAACCTTGGAGACATAGGTATATTTTCGGAGTGAAGTAGTGAACTCTTTTTCTGAGAATTATGTCACCTTAATTCAGTAATTTGGTATGCCTCAGGGTTTGCATGTATTTTAGAGATACTGTAATGAAGCGTGTGAGTATTCATTTAAACACAGAAGTCCCCCAAGAATAAAAGGCATGCCTAATTCACTGGAAATGCTATCATTCTCAGAATGTTTCCAGGAGTAATGCAAACTTGTACTAGCTAGGTTAGATAAGTTATTAGGAGCATATGGGGATGAAATGGGTAAAATGTGCTAAAGAGATCATTGAAAATTAGGTCATCTTCAAATGAATTAATAAAAACTCAGAGTTTACAAACTGAAAGACTATTGAGGGGTTTGCCTCTTTTTCTTTTCTTTTTTTTTTTTTTTCCTTTATTTCTCCCCTATCTTTTTCCTTCTGGCCTCTGGTTTGGATGGACTTACATTCACCATTTCATTGACTTCAAACCTTTTGTTTTTAGGAACCCAACTTAAGTGCTATGCAGAAAAATGGAATTTTACACATCAAAGTAATTTTTTGTCCTATATAGTGGATTTGAGAATTAGCAAAAATACTGTATGTTACAAAATTAAAACTGAATAAGCAGAGAGCTATTGGTATAGAACAAAATATTTTTTTCTTTTTCTTTTTTTTTTTTGTAACTACATTTTACTGGAAAACAGTGCCAGATGGGTTTTAAAAACTCTATAAGTTGCTTGAGTTACCTTTGCTCATTCTAGGATATGCTTCTTTTTATACTTCACGTGACCCTTACACCACTCCAAGTGTTAAAATAATTGCATATAACTTTGGATTTTTCTTCTGCTTATTAAAATTTAAAGTAATAAATAGAAATGTGATGTAACTGAAAATCGTAAGTTTGGGAATTAGATGGCTCTATATGAAACCTTAGCTTGTCTTTTTGTGTTGTTGTTGTGTAGACCTGGATATTTTTCTTTTTTTTTTTAAATTTTTTTTAAATATGCATTTATTTTTGAGAGAGAGAGAGAGAGAGAGAGATGCAGACAGAGCATGAGAGGGGAGGGGCAGAGCTCAGAGAGGGAGACACAGATTCTGAAGCAGGCTGTGAGCACAGAGCCCAATGGATATTTTTCTTAATCTTCATGAGCTTTATTTTTCTCCTTTCAGACATAAATATTACACATATTATTACTATATACTTTTTAAATTAAATCTGGAAAATAAAATCTCCTAATAATGTATAACAGCATATTTAATGAGAGAAAAACATATTTTTGTCTCATTCTCATTATTTATATTTGTGTTAAATACACATAGGTCCATCCTTTATAAACAATGTATACACTTTCCTCATCAGTCTTCTAAGTATGTTTTTATTAGAATCTAAACCGCATATTATCAAATGGATGTTAAATTGTGCTTTTGAAGCTCAGTTCAAAATGATTCCCGTTCTATGGTTTAGACAATAAAGATGAGGAAAAACATAATTTTGGGAAGAAAATCAATGACCATGTGTGTCACATTTACACATAGAAAACTGTCAACAGCAAGCATTTGCATCAGTGCCAAAATGATCCCTGATAGTCTGATATTTATGCTGGAAAGAAATGTATAATGCTGCTGGTAGAGAAACTTCAGTCTACATCCATACAATATAAACATTTAAGTAGTTGAAGTGCAAGAATATAAGACTAGCATTTTGATTTCCACTTAAATGACATGATAGTTGATTAATATACTTTCACTAATGTCATTGCTATTTGCATTATGTAGACACAGCATAAGCTAGGCAGGAAAAAATAATCAGAGGGTTTTACTAGAAGCTTTTTCCATCCATTTTAATATGTTAGTTGGTTATAGAATATTTTTTCCTATGAGAATATATTATTAAACAGTACTAGAGTGATATCAGAAAAAATTTACATTTCTTAGGAACTTCTCCAAATAATACAGTGGCCATGAATAAATTAATTAAGGTAGAGAGATGTTATTATGTTGGCCTCAAGTGACAAAATCAAGGTCATGGTTTTATTGTAGAAGGCAAATAGTAATCTGTGTTCATTGGAATACAGTGATCCATCAAAATCTTGATAGATTGGTGTGAGGAAGAATATCTCAAGTGTTTGAGTACAACTCTGTTTATCTAAATTGTTTAGTACATATTTCTACAATCTAAAATTATATTTTATAAACTAAAGTTTAGCCAGTTATTTGTATAAACCAAATGTTCTACAGTGACACTTTTTAAACTAAAAAGACACATGCATATGTTAATATGATAAAATATGATATTTTTCAACATTATCATTATTATTATTATTATTATTATTATTATTATTATTTCTTATTCTACCAGAGTTTCCTCTTGCTGTACATAGCAGGACATTTGTGATATGCTGATGTTATTATTCTTCAATGATGGGAACAAAAACATGAAAATAAAAACACACCATTGGAGAGAAAATTATTTTCAAACTCAGTGAATGACACAAAATATTAATAAATAATCCTTAAAAACCATTTCAGTTCTCTTTAATCATGTATATGTATTCAAAGGCAAGTAGAGATTAGATTTATAAATATAATGCCATGTCCTCAGAGTAGGAAAATAATAAATTCACATTTTTTTAGTTCATGTATGTGAATCTTAATCAATTTATTTAGGAAATGATTTGAACAAATGAAGAGAATTTTAGTTACTTTTAACTGCATATGTAATTACGTGGAATTAGGGGGAATTTATTTGGAATAAAATCCAATTTGGAATATCCTTTGTTGCAGCAAATAGTTTCATAGACTGAACTATTAAAAATCAATATCACTAAATGCAGGTATTTCAAAGGCATCACATTAAAACAAGCTCACTATATTCTATCAGTATGCTTTTAAACATGAGTTTAATTCTGATTGTTTCAAAAGTTCTGAATCATATCCTGTGTGTGTTAGGAGGAAGATTACTAAAATAAAATAAAGGGAAATAAAACTATATGCCTATGATTGTTCATTTAAGCACATTTTTAAAAACTTTTACGCCAATTCTTTGATTAACATTGCAACCAAGATATCCCTCAGTTGGTTAATGGATAGCAAAACTGTGATGCATCCATTCAATGCAAAATTCTTCAATTACAAAAACAAATGCACAGGCAAGCCACAAAATGATATGGAGGGACCTTAGATCATATTACTAAGTGAAATAAGCCAGTCTGAAGAAACTATATGATGTATGATTCTAATTTTCTGACATTCAGGAAAAGGCAAAACTATAGCAACTGTATAAGGGTCAGTGGTTGCTGTGAGTAGTGGGGGGTGGTTGAATGGGGGAAGCACACAAGATTTGCTTAGAGCAATGAGACTATTCTGTATGATATCACAATGTTGGATACATGCCATCATGCATTTGTCAAAATTCGTAGTACTTTATAGCACAAAGTATGAACCTTAATATTTGCAAATTTAGAAATATCACTTAGGAGGTCAGGGGATCCCAGGATGGAATGAAGAAAACTGATAATACTATCTAACCTCGTGAAACAACCTCACTAAAGGGTGAGGGATAAAATACTGACCTACCTAATTTTGGAAATGAAGTCTGTATGACAAAAGCAAAGGCACTGTACATAAACACTGTACTCTAGTTGACAGAGTGGTTTCCTATAAGGGTATAGGTTAACAGTACTGATACTACTTTATATGTAGAGTAGAATTGAACAATTAAGTAAATGGAAGATGGACGGGATGAGCCAGGTTTCCCACTGTTGGAGAGGGAGTCTGTAAAGAAACAAGGAAAGGAAGCTAGAATGATCCACATGGTAATAATGGACTAGAGTTGGAGACATCAACAAGAACTCTTATTTAGTTCAAAATAGATACAGATCATTAGACATAGAAATATTTATGCATATGTGTACATTATATGAATTAGTATGCACACATATATTTCCTTGCTTAGTCAGCTGAGAGAACCTAGAAACAATGGTACTCCAGTAGTGATGAGCACATGTGGCATCCAGATCTAGATTTCTTTTTTTTTTTTAATGTTTTTTCATTTATTTATGAGAGAGCAAAGACAGAGCGTGAACAGGAGAGGGACCGAAAGAGAGGGTGACACAGAATCCGAACAGGCTTCAGGCTCTAGGCTGTCAGCACAGAGCCCAACACGGGGCTTGAACCTACAGACCGTGAGATCATGACCTGAGCTGAAGTCAGACACTTAACCGACTGAGCCACGCAGGCACCCCTAGATTTCTAACACCATTCTCCAATAGAATGGAAAAAGGCTTCTCAGAGAAATAGTTGATGTTAGGTTTGGAGCAGAGATGATGCAAAATGAACCTGGAGCATCTAATAGTGCTAACACACACACACACACACACACACACACACACACACACACCCCGGTGGGTCTATGTCAAAGGGACATTGTAGTCAACAGAAAAAGTTCCCAGTAGCCAAAGCTGGAAAAAAATTGAGCAACACGTTGAATAAAGAAATATTGCATTATAGCACAAAGTATAAAACAAATATCCATGTGCTAATACTAACCTAAATGAGTTTTTAATATATAAATGAGGGAGAATAGATAAATCTTCCATGCAGAATAATTCTAAATCATCTATATAAACATTAAGGAATGAGAACATAAATTCCCTCTCCTTAAATATGGGCTACACATGTGAATTTCCTTGCAAAGCGTACACTGTAGAAGGGGCAAAGAGAGTAACTTTACAGTGGAGAAACCTGACAAACTCTATCTCAGCCAAATGATTGTGGTCAACATCAATAGTGTAGTTCATGTTGATAGTATGTGCTGTTGATAGTAGGTAATGATACTTATCATAAAGTTCTACTGTGTCTCTGTCATCTAAAGAAAAGCCCCAAAGCCCATATTTAACCCCGAGGAAAAGAAAAAGATCAGACAAATCCCAGCGGAGGGGCATTCTACAAAAACCCTGACTAGTATTGCTCAAAACTGGCATGGTCATCCATAATGAGGAAAATCTGAGAAATTCTCACAGCCAAGAGAAGCCTAAGAGATATTGTGACTAAACATTATGTGGATAGAATACTAGAACAGGAAAAAGGGGATAGATAAAATCTCTGAAGATCCAAATAAATAATAGGCTTTAGTTAATGGTATAGTATCGATATTGATTAATTGTAATACATATGCCATATTGTGTGAGATGTTGATAATAGGGGAGACAGGATCAGGAGTGTGTGGGAACTCTGTAATATCTGAAAGTTCTCTATAGCTCTGAACTGTTTTAAAATAAAAAAGTTTATTTAAAAAATGTAGCCTATCCTTTCTGCTTAATTTGTGATAACAATGAAATAGACTGAACAGGTAAATGTTTGGATTCTTTCCTTAATAATACGATTAAATAAAAATTTGAAGTAACATGCACCCATTTCCTTTTCTTTCTTCTTCTTCTTTTTTGTACAGACATAACATGTTGCCAGTTGACCTAATTACTATTAGAAACTGAGCCAGCTTTTCTTTGGTGCTAAATTCATTTTCCTTCAAGGAAAGCTTTTAAGAGAAGCTCATTAACAATTTCATTTCACTAAGTTTGTAGCACATGCGTAAGTTTCTCTTGCCTGCATATGCAAGCTCACTGGAGCAATAAAAAAAGAAGAAAATATCTGGACTTGCGCTGTTCATCACCTGTGATATGACAACAACCCATCCACCTGAGGAGATGCAGTGGTTAAAGCATAAACAAATGATTCTGAAACAATGGGATTGAGTCACTATTTTGTCTGTCTATCTATCTATCTATCTATCTTTATTTATTTATTTTGAGAGAGAGACAACACGAGTGGGGGAGGGGAAGAGAGAGAGGGAGACAGAGAATCCCAAGTAGGGTCTGCCCTCTAAGTGTAGAGCCTGACACGAGGCTTGAACCCACAAAATGGTGAGATCATGCCCTCAGTTGAAACCAAGAGTCGCATGGCTTAACCAACTAAACCGGCCAGGTGCCCATGAAACAATGGAATTGAATCATTATTTTAATATTTTTATTAAGTACCTAAAAGATATCCAGGCATTCTGCTTTCTAGAAGAGTAACCCGGCTATAAATACAGGTTCCAAACATTGCCCATAAAAGTAGTATGTGTATATTATGAATTTATTCAACACATTAGTTGAACACCTAATGTGTGTCAGACAATTCCAGTCCTAGAGATGTATCAGTGAGTAAAACTCATACATATCACCATCTTTGTACTCATAGCACTGTGTATTCTTTATTATGGACTATTTATATATGGGTCTTAAATTCTAGAAGTTAAGGAAACAATAGCATTTTCAGTTCTTGTATAGCTCCACTTCTAGGCTTCCTTGAGTCCTACCAATAAAGGAAATAAGTAATCAAAACTACTTCCTCTAGGATGTAATGTGTTAAAATCTTCAAACCAGTAAGAATTTAAACACAAGAAAAAGTAGCTATGGGTTTGTTCATGGTCTGTAGAGACTCAAAACTTTGAAAAAAAAAAATTTTAAAGTATACTTTACCTCCACCTGCCCCATTCCTCTGTTTTCTTCTCTCTCCAAATTTTGCAACATTTTTTAAAAAGTTCTTTCAAGGAGTATTTATTAAACACCAACATCAGTTAAGTTTTTGCAACAGAATCTGGGAATAAAAGACTAACTATAAAGATACTATTTCTACATGAGAAATTTTATGAACTAGATCATACCTATTTTATCCTATTGCAGACTTTAAAATGCAGTAAATTTTATTGGCTTTAAAGTCCATCCTAAATATTTTGAGGACCAAGAAAATAGGACAGACCAAGTCCCACATACCACATGTCTAAAATTTGGAAGTTACAGTTACTTAAATTAGCAGACTTAAATTGCAAAGTTGCATTCCTTTACCTCTACAAATATAACGTCAAAACAAGAAGCTAAAAAATATGTTACTATAGGTTGAATTGTGTTTCTGTCCCCAAAATTGAGATGTTAATGTCCTAACCGCCAGTACCTGTGGACCTTATTTGTAAATAAGGTCTTAGTCAAGATAAATTGAGGTCATAGGGTGGTCGTTAATCCAGATGACTGGTGTCCTCATAAGAAGAGGGGAATCTAACAGAGATACACAAGGAGAGCACCATGTGAAGACACAGGTACATGCAGACCTAAAAGGAAGATAGCCATCTGAACAGATAGCCATGTGAACACTGGGGAAATGCTGTCACAAGCCAAGGAGCACGTGGAGTTACTAGAAATTAGGAGAGGCCAGGAAGGATCCTCCCCTAGAAGCTTTGGAGGAAGTAAGGCCCAGCTGACACTTTGATTTTGGTCTTCTAGCCTCTAGAACTGTGAAAACAAATTTCTGTTGTTTTAAGCCATCTAGTTTGTGGTCCTTTGTAACAACAGCCTTAGGAAATTGATAAACTTGTGAATAACTGTCATTTTTGTGAAATGAGAAAAATTTAGCCACTTATCAAAGATAATATAATTATTATTCTACAAGTTCAGCTGTTATGTTGATAGATAGGCAATGTTTATGTGAAAAACAATACTTTCATGATTCAACAACTACATATTTTTCCAGTTATGTATTATTAAAAATTATGTTTTTATCATACAATTTATATTTCTTGCCTTCATCTTGACAAAAATCACTATTTTTCATGGTCAATATTTTACTCAATTTGTCTTCTGTTGGCAATAATTACTGGCATATACTTTTAAAATGATAAAAATATCTTTAAAATATTTAGATGTAAAGAATTATAAACAATAAGTAAATTTATTTCCAGATTACAATATTTAAATATAGTTTCACAAACATGTAATTTAAATATATATATATATTAAAATATAATTACCAGGGGCACCTGGGTGGCTCAGTTGGTTAAGCGGCTGATTTTGGCTCAGGTCGTGATCTCACAGCTTGTGGGTTCGAGCCACGCATTGGGCTATGTGCTGACAGCTCAGAGCCTGGAGCCTGCTTCAGATTCTGTGTCTCCCTCTCTCTCTGCCCTTCCCCTGCTCGTGCTCTGTCTCTCTCTCAAAAATAAATAAACATTATTTTTTTTAAAAAAGAAATAATTACATTTAAAGAAATATTTTTATAAAATTTGTTATTTTAAAATTATTTTTTAATGTTTATTTATATTTGAGAGAGGGAGAGAGAGAAACACACAGAGTGTGTAAGTGGGGGAGGAGCAGAGAGAAAGAGAAAGGAGGAGACAGAGAATCCAAAGCAGGCTCCAGGTTCTGAGCTGTCAGCACAGAGCTTGATGTAGGGATAGAACTTGCAAACTATGAAATCGTGACCTGAGCCAAATTCAGCATCTAACAAATTGAGCCACCCTGGCACCCCTTCTCATTTTTAATTCTAATGTTCAAGGTGAATCTAACGTGCTAATGCAAAGAATCAGATTGAAGATAATATTGTTCTGCATGAATTGGAAAAGAGAAGGTTCGGCACATTTAAATAGAAATGTGTCTTTTGTTTTGGACCAGGGTTAACAATGTTTGTGAAGCATTTAGATGGTGCCATTAAATAAAAGATTAACTTATGTCTACTATCAGGTAAATGGTTGGACTCTGTGTTAAGTGATCTGATGCGTGGATTTACAGGGGCCATCAAGGAGCATTCACAAGTTTCTCTTTCCCTATCCCTGTTACACAGTCTTCTAAATTAACAATTACCTGGTTTTAAATCTTGTAATGTTCAATATTTCATGATCTGGAATATGCTGGAAATGATTAACAATTCACCAATTTTGACCCTGTAAACATTTTAAAGGTTTGTCTTAGAATTTAAAAATTTTTACATTTTCTTTATTTTTACCTTGGGAGGAATCGATAAATTTCCTTAATAACATAGCTCAAATCATGCAAAGAAAATCATTGTGGAATGGAATAAATATAGAAATCGACTTTATATGAAACTTCAAATATCTCTTTACTTTAAGCAGCGGTTTCTAAACAATACGTATGATAAACCAAATGAAAGAAATACTCTTTAAAGCAAATTTTTAACTTATCAGCAGAAACTATTTGAAAGCAGGCTAAATTTGGGCATTCTATTAAAAGTTTTTTTTTTTTTTTTTTCAACGTTTATTTATTTTTGGGACAGAGAGAGACAGAGCATGAACGGGGGAGGGGCAGAGAGAGAGGGAGACACAGAATCGGAAACAGGCTCCAGGCTCTGAGCCATCAGCCCAGAGCCTGACGCGGGGCTCGAACTCACGGACCGCGAGATCGTGACCTGGCTGAAGTCGGACGCTTAACCGACTGTGCCACCCAGGCGCCCCAAAATTTGGGCATTCTATAAGGTACACAGTTTTACAATGCAGCATTGTTCTAAATCTATTTCACACATAAAAGGAAAAAAATACATGGTATTATCTGAGAGAAAGGGAATGACTAAGAATTTTTTTTTAAATGCTGTCTATTCAACTTTTGTCACTTTCAGAGCAACAAATAGTGAGCAATGTTGCCAAAATCTTTAATTCATGGGTCTCCATTGGCTCAGCTTACACAGTAGAAAATATATCCCAAGTTCCTATAATATAGATATAATAATGGAAATGCATTTGTTATAAGTTCCTTGAAACTTCAATTGCCCTTGTTTTTATTTCAAACTCATTCTGTGTCAGATATAAGAAAACAACAACAGTAACTACTGTATAGCCTGAAATGTGTTTACCTACGTCTACACAGATAGGTGGATAAGTAAGTAGGTAGATAAAAATGTAGATAAATCTTTATAGGAAAACCCATTTTGGAGGGCTCATGAGCATTTTTCTCAAATACTTTAGCATGCTGTTGATTTTGTTTAATAAAACAATTGACACTCTATCTATTTTTAACTGACACAATTAGAGATCACCCTGTGCAGGTAATGGCAGTGTGTCCTTAACTTAGGACAGTATGTTTAGACAATGGTTGAAGGTTATGGATGAGTACAAGCATTTCCAATGTATTTACTACAGCTACATATAATGCCTGCCATATACTACTTTAACTCTTATTCTTAAAATTATAATGATTCCAAGAATTTATTTTGTTGAATGGTTTGTTTATGGAAGTGGTACTGTCTGGCAAATGAAACCATTTCTAGGAAGAGTGCTCACTTATCTTTCTTGGATTTCAACCAAACACATTTCAGACACAATGACATAATGTATCTACAGAAGTTTAACTTGGCTGGCATAAGGTTTAAGTAGAAATATTCCATCCAAATATCTATCTATATCTATTAGGCATGCTGCCCATTTTTAAAGACTCATGACTTAAGATAGTGGATCTCAACTTTGCATATTGGAATCACTTGGGAGCTTAGAAGATACTGATATCTGGGTTCCATCATCAGAAGTTCAGATTTAATTGGTCATGGGCATTGGTTCCTGGGCATTGAAATTTTTAAAATCTCTCCAGGTGATTCTAATGTCTAGTGAAATAGTAGAACCACTGTGTTCTTAGGATTTTAAGAAGGCTTGGGTGAGAAAGGTAATATTTTAGATTTTATAAATGTTCCTTTGAAATGATCATGCCTAAGCCCAAAGTACTGACTTCTTTGAATATATTTTAACTCATAAGTGGAATTTAAGAAACAAAACAAATGAGCAAATGAAAAGAGAGAGAGAAGCCAAGAAACAGACTCTTAACTACAGAGAACAAATTGATAATTACCAGAGGGGAGGTGGATGGGGGAAATGTATGAAATAGGTGATGGGGACTAAAGAGTGCAGTTGTCATGATGAGCATTGAGTGATATATAGTATTCTTAAATCACTACATTGTGTACCTGAAATTAATATACCACTGTATGTTGGTGTGCCTGGGTGGCTCAGTTGGTTAAATGACCGACTTCGGCTCAGGTCATGATCTTACAGTTTGTGGGATTGAGCCCCTCATTGTGCTCTGTGCTGACAGCTTGGAACATGCAGCCTGCTTCCGATTCTGTGTCTCCCTCTCCCTCTGCCTCTCCCCAACTTATGTTCTGTCTCTCTCTCTCTCTCAAAAATAAATAAACATTAAAAAAATTAAAAATACATATGCCATTGTATGTTAACTATACTGGAATTAAAATAAAAATGTCACAAAAATGAATTAATTAAAAAATAGCAGTTTTGATGGCACAAGTAGGTTATTGCAAATACATGATTAAATAAAATATGATTTAAAACCATGTCCTTAATATTCTTTTGGTTCCCAATCCATGGGGTTGTTACTGTTAAATTTTCTATGTCTGCATATGTACTCTTCATAGTAGGGCATTATTTATTTATTTATTTATGTTTATTTTTGACAGAAAGAGAGACAGAGACAGCATGAGTGGGGGAGGGGCAGAGAGAGAGACCGGGAGACACAGAATCTGAAAGATTTGTGGGGATCTAACTCTGAATGGCGAGATCATGATCTGAGCCGGAAGTCAGATGCTTAACCAAATGAGCCACCCAGGCACCCCTAAGAGGCATATTTATTAATGTAGATTGGAATTCAGTGATGTGCTGGTAAATGTTTAACAAGCAGATCTTTGAAGATAAATGGCCCTGATTTGTAGTATTTTCTGCTCTCCATGATATATTCACTTGTACTGTGGCCGCTCTCAACTTACAACAGCTGACAAAGTTTCTGAAAATTTACTAGGTGTTGCACATTTAGAGCTGGGTGCAATATCCCATTGCAACTCACCACCTGCACATGTTGAGCCTTTTGTATAACACTGGACACTCTTACGCAAAATGTCAATTAATCCTCAAATCTACACAGTAATAGACTAACAGTGCAGTTCGCTCCAAATCAAAGGAAGGAAATAAGAGGCTTAAAGAAGATTTAAGTTGCTCAAATCAAGTCAGGCTGCAGCCATCAACATAAAATTTTGAACATCTACCATGAATCAGGTGCTATACTTCCATCTTTAGATTCATGACAATATCCCTACTCTCAAAGGGCCTATATTCTACTCTGAAAAGACAGAAAAATCAATAAATCAATATTTAGGATAATCTTACTAGTTGATAAGAGCTAAGAGGAAAATGAGATTGATGCCGAGGGTGAGAATGACTGTTTTAGGATTTTTTTAGGTTGGGCCACAGATAAATTTTCTTAGGAATTGCCACTTGAATTAAGTTTTATATGAAAACTTATATAGGTGGTACAGCTCTGGGGGAAGTGCTATATGGAAAAGGAACAAATGAAAAATGTGCTAAAAGTAAGATAAGCAAGAAGTTTCTAAGGTACAACTAAAGATGGAGTAGGTACCTAGAAAATGTAGTAGAAATAAGAAGCTGGAAGGGTTATAACTAGTCTTATAGTTTGGATTCTATTCTAACTATGATGGAAAACCACTTAGGAGTTTTAGGCCTGGGAATGATGAGATCTAAAGCATGATGTATATGGTAACCCCACCTGCTCTGACCAGGGGATGAGTGGGGGCTGGGAGACCAACTACAAGGTTCTTGATGTAGTTCAGACTTTGAATAATGGTGACGTAGAATAGAGCAGAGTTTCCCAAGTTACATGCAGAGTACCAGCTTCTAAGATCCAAAAGTGCAGTTTTGTGGATCTAAGCATACTTGTCTTGATTGACCTATGACTTCAGCTCTGAGCCAGTGTTGATACAACATCAATGTCCCTCTGCCGTGGCATATCAGAGAAAGCACTGGAAAGTGGTTAGCAGTGAATATGGTAAGATCAATTCAGATTATGGATAATTTGAAGGTAGGGATGTCTACATTTGCTGATCACTTCACTGTGGGACTTAAAGAGAAGGAAAAATCAAAGACTCTTAATCTGTCAGATCGGAAACGGATGGAACACTCAAAAGAGTAGACAAAACAAACTTTAATAAATGGACTGTTTACAAGGCAAAGGACAATTAAAGTGATGCCAAAAGGAATGATGAATTACCCTGGGGTTCTCAGAAGCAGGAAGGTGTTACAAACCTTAGCCCTAAAAGTGCAATGGAATGGTTATTTTCATGTTAAAATACTACTTAGAAAAGTTACAGAAACTTCTACATGGAAATACAGAAAACCAAAAATGCTTTGGATCTTATTGACAGTGAGGGAAAAAGTAATCTTATCACTAGTAACACTGCTTTTTTTCCTGTTTTCCTCATCCTCTTCCTAGGATTAACTAGGGTATGGAATATTTGGCACAATAATACATTGATGTCTTTATAGTAAAAGTAATCCATAATAGCAAGAGGAAATTTTCTTGTAGATTATTCACCGAAAGTATCTTAGAACCCTAAGTATACTTCTAGAACCCCAGAAGTAACCCTACTTCTAGAAAGTACCATAAGTATCTACTTTTTCTCTCCCTGATATGGAAGTTTAAGATTTCAACATCTTGAAAATCCTCAGTCAACTTTTTTTATTCTGTGAATTATTTTTTGTTGTTATTGTTGATTTATTATTATTATTATTATTATTTAGTTTACATCCAAATTAGTTAGCATATAGTGCAACAATGATTTCAGGAGTAGTCAACTCCTTTTAATGTAGTATTTGAATTTCAATTGTTAATTACCCAAATCATGATCTTTCATTCTACATCTGGCATTTGTGTTCTGTTCATTTCCTTGCTCATTAGTGTAACTGTTTCTTTCCCAATGCCTCTCTCTTAAATAGAGGTTTAGGTAAAGGAGCTATCAGCTAATCTGAAATTACAGCCTGGTTAGAGATCAGTGGATTCTTCAGTGTAATGATGATTATCATGATGTTTTCAGTCCAACAGTTACAGTAGGAAGACTTTGAGAATCGTTTTTTTCCCCTATTCTCACCTTCTTATAGGTTTATATGTGTTTCTTATCTTCCAATTTTTAATTGAACTTTCAGTGAACTAAATTTAGTTGTGAACATATCAATACATAATATCAAATATCTCAAACATAAAGTATTCAAAATTTCCTTGCGTTTTTGTCTTATTGTTAAGAAGATAGATTAATATATATACTAATATATTATATATATGTATATATATGTATATATATGTATATATATATATACATATATATATATAAACAGTATATATAACTAAAGGAACTCACATTATGTCAGGCATTAAGAAAAATAAAAATGTTAGAATTACAAACTTGCAAATTTAAGCATGGGGCTAGACAGGTTTCACAGATGGTTGAGAGAGAAAGTGACAGAGGAAAGATAGAGGGAGAGGTAGAGAGAGAGAAATCCTTTGAATTAATATTACTATCTTCAAAATAGAATGGTGAAAATAATGCAGATATTAATGGGTATGCTATTAGTGAAGCTTCCAGGTTCATATAATGGGCAGAATACCTAAATCTTACTTTTCCTTAGGTATTAAGGGTCATTGACTGTGAAGTCAAGGTTTATTGTAGCTTGACTATCATGTGGGTTATATAGATATTTCTGAGTTTAGGGTATTAATATTGTCGTGCATGAGATTAGCACATATATATGATAGCCTTGGGCTTTTACTATAAACGTCCATTAAAAATGAATAGATGATTGGCTAATTACAAAATAATCTTTCGTGGGGCACCTGGGTGGCTCAGTTGGTGAAGTGTCTGACTTTGGCTCAGGTTGTGATCTCGTGGTTTGTGGGTTCGAGCCCCGTGTCATGCTCTGTGCTGACAGCTTGCGCAGATCCTGGAGCCTGCTTCGGATTCTGTCTCCCTTTCTCTATGCCCCTGTCCCGCTCACACTCTGTCTCTGTCTCTCTCAGAAATAAATAAACATTAAAAAAATTTTTTTAAATAAAAAAAACAAAATAATCTTTCTTTTAAAATAGTGCTTTTGAGGGGTGCCTGGGTGGCTCAGTCAGTTAAGCGTCCGACTTCGCTCAGGTCATTATCTCACGGTCTGTGAGTTCGAGCCCCACATCGGGCTCTGTGCTGACAGTTCAGAGCCTGGAGCCTGTTTCATATTCTGTGTCTCCCTCTCTCTCTGACCCTCCCCCACTCATGCTCTGGCTCTCTCTGTCTCAAAAATAAATAAATTAAAAAAAAATAAAATAGTAATTTTGAAATTGCTGGCTTAATTTAATTTATTCTTCTTAGGATCTATTATGTGTTAACTATTTATATGTTATATCCACTCTTCTTAGTTTTCTGATAAAAATATGACCACAACAGACATATAAGTTGGTAGTTAAATTACTTAGAAATTAAAATAATGATTTTAATGTCTATTATTAATTATTTGTAATGATAAACCCATTGCAAAGAGCCTCAGGGTACTTGTCAATTAAGTATTTCTAAGCCATAACAATAAAAATAGCTGTGGCATGAGAATTTTAATTATCAACCAATATCTCTTGGCCTAAAAAGTTAAGGGCTACAATATGCCCTCAAAGTCAAAACTAGCATTTCTGGAAAATAAGTACACAGGTAATCAACAGCACTTACTGATTTCTCCTTCTGGGTGGAAGCTGAAGCCATGAACCTGGTGAGCTTTGATTCCTGAAAATGAGATTTTTGGTTCCTAAATCTTTCGTGGAATGGATACTGGAAACTCATATAGGAGAAATGCCACATATCACTGTGAAATGTGGCATGTATCTGTACAGACAGGCATAGTTTTCCTTCCTATTGAATCCTATGATTTTTTTTTTCCATTGCTTGGATGGCATCTGATACCACTAAAAACATACATCTCCACAATTCTTACTAATTTATTTAGTAGTTATTTGCAAAAATGACTAGTTGATCACAGTTGCTGAAACAGTATAACTAACTACGAATGTATGTCTAATGTCTTATATTTTCCTTGGACAGCTTTAGCTAGGGGGATTCCAAATGGGGTTTTAATTTCCTCACATAGGAGCAAAAAATTCGAATCTAACTAAGTTAAGCAAAAATCAGTTTAATAAAAAAGAATTGAAATATATAATTAGAGAGCTACCACTCACCAAATCAAAGAAATGCCTAAAAACTAGGCTTTGGGGAAGACAGAAAACCAAGTGAGCTCATCATTCTCAGCAGGAGAACTCAGTACTTCTTATTCAGGGCACTGACATCATAATTAACCAGAATTAGCTGTTCATAACATTCTTTCCTTGTATTTTTCCATGTAAGATTTTTATGCCTAGGGATATAGTTTGATTATCATGGTTGGTGCACATGCCAAACATTTAATTGGGGCATGACATTGGAACAGGTCTGCTGATACTGTTCCCACAAGAACCATGTCTAAGTGGCAAATTTGCAATGCAAACTTCACCAAGCAAAGTCAAAGACAAGTGCTTCTACTAAAGAATAATAGAAGAAAAAAATTTAGATATCCTCAGAATATAATATTTTTTTATCAGTATCATTTTCTTTCCACCAAAAACTGGAGTGACATAATATTTCTCTCAAGAGAAAAAATTTGCCATTTACTATGAATAGGCTGCCCGTGTTGAACATATTGTAAGTGTGGTTTATAGGATTAGAAAAACTAAAAGCAATGAATCAATTCATCATTGTTTCTGTATAAATATGGATCATCCTTATTTATATTATTTTAAATAATATATTTGTGTATTTATTAGTTTCAGTTTAACCTCATGAAGCAGAGACTTAATTTTCTCTTCTTAATAGGTCTAGAGCTGGACTATATTTCCCAGCCTCCCTTGCAGTTAGGTGGGCCAAGTGATTGTATTTCAGTCAAAGGAACTTGGGTACAAGTGGTTGGAGCCACTGTCCGATTGACCTGTTTAAACTCTCCATATCTCCTCCATCTATACTCTTTCTTCTGCTAATGGATGAAATGAAGAGAGCTCACAGAGCTATTATGGAAAAACTACATATTGAAGATGGCATAGCTGCCAATCACCAGGATCCCTTAAACACTGTGTGGAAGGGATGTCCCGGTTGGCTTAGTAGGGTGAGCATCCAGCTCTTGGTTTTGGCTCAGGTCATGATCTTGCAGCTTTGTGGGTTCAAGCCCCATATGGGGCTCTGTGCTGGCAGCGTGAAGCCTGCTTGGTATTCTCTCTCTCTTTCTCTCTCTCTCTCTCCCCCACTCATGCTGTCTCTGTTTCTCTCACAATAAATAAATTAAAAAAAAAAAAAAAAGACTACGTTGAACAACAAACTACCCTCCCACCACCACCTCCTTGGATTACTGTGTGAATAAGAAATTCCTAATACTTTTGTGCCTTTGTTTGTAGGAATATTCATTTCAACAGCTATAGTTAATCTACTTAATAGTATCCATAGGATTTACTTTACACTGTAAATTTAGCATTTTCCTAAATACTTAGTTTACTGTTGTATAGACTTCTAAAAATCAGAACCTTGTGAGTTATGGATTAAATCCAGTGAAACCAACTGATGCCAACACTGTAGTGCCCAGCGAGTACATCTTGCAGGTTTCCTGAATGACGCTCATACTAGTGAGAAGGATGTATTACACATGAGTGAACACATAAAATTTCTTATGAGCAGCTTTCAGTTAACAAATTTCCAGAACCCCTCTATAGTCAACAGAACCTCTTCAGTAATGTTAGATTCAATTATATCTCACAACTAGAATTCATTCATAAGGCAGAGTAAGAGAGTGAGAGGGAGAGATACTCACACTGTATCTTGCAAACAAATGATTAGTTCTCTTACCCCTCTGTCCCTTCCACCCTGTAACACTTCCCCAATGGAAATAAGAAAATGCCCCTTTAAAATTACTACCTAGCTACATTGCAGTATAATATTATAAAGGCTAAGTACACCATTTCTTATATTTCTTCTTCCTTCCTGTCCTACCTTCATCCCAATTGGTGTTAACAAAATGAGTAGGCCAAACATAAAACCTAGTAGGATAAAAGAGTTTGCACATATATTTTTTAACTGACTGGAATATTATTTATTTGACTAAGGATATACAATGTTTGTAAATAATCATATTTCATTACCTTATTTGAGTAGTAAGGTTTACTGGGAGAGAGACTCTGCGCAAAACATAAATCCTTAAAACCATATCCTTTCCTTCTATATCTTGGCTTCCTCTTTGGGATAAGACAATAGCATTCTTAATACAAAAACTAGAGAGGGCATTTGAGGAACATGGCTCTTTCCAGATACCCTAAAGCACAGGACTTCTTTGTGCTGAGCCAAGGAACAAAACGGGATTGCCTAATAACCAGTGATGGCTCAGCATTGAGATACTCAAGGATCCATACCAGCCTGCTCACATTCACTCTTGAGAAAACATGCTTGGTCTTTCTGGATTTGGCAAGGAGCTACCAAATTGAGGTAGCTGAGACTAGGAGAGGCCTAACAAATGTAGCTGGTGAGACTTGGAAGCAAAAAATCATTTTACTCTGGCCTCAGGAAACAATTGGCAGTTAAGAGATGGTCTGGTTTATCACATGCACAGAAAGAGCTGTGCCTTCTGGTGATCATTCCTTTGCCCAATCTACTCTAATGACAATCTGATCACTAAGCATATGGAAGGAAAAAAAATCATACTATCCTTAAAAGCACATGGAACCAAATGAGAGACTAACAAACACAACCCAGAGATTGAGGTGCTCACTTTGAAATATAGTCATTGAAATCATCAGCAGACAACAACCTTAACAAAATGACAGTATGAGCCCTTGAGGAGCACAATTGAGTTATTAAAATCATGATATTAGCATTGCTAATTATTAACATTTGGAAGACTAGGTCATCAGTATTCAGCACCAAGTTAGTGGCTTGGCAGATCATGTGAAATTAATAGCTCAGAACTCACAGGAAAATGAAAAAAGAAAAAAATAATAAAGATGACATGTAACGGAAATAATTACGAAGTTTTTAGGATAGTTGCCAGAGATATAATATGAAAATAATATGTGTTTTAGAAAGGGAAAAAGAATATATGATATAGAAGAAATGATTACATAAATCAAAGGGGACAATTCATCTGATCCAAAGAATTAAAAATCTCATCAAGTCCCAGACAGAATTAATAAAAAAATTCCTTTACCATCAGAGTGAATACCTTGAATTCCAAGGATAAAGATAATAATCCACAGACTCCAGTAAATTATAGTAAATTATTTCTGAAAGAAAATGAAAACATACTAACATCAGTTTCTCACTGGTAGTAATATGTGGTAAGAGTCAATGGGATAGAGAAAAATACTTAATTTGGCAATAATATACTTGCATAAGATATAATTTTTCTTTTAGGCCAAAAGGAAAATATCTAAACAAAGGAAGTTTTGTGTGTGTGTGAATGTTTATTTATTTACTTTGAGAGAGAGAGAGACAGTGCAAGTAGGGGAGGAGCAGAGAGAGAGAGGCACACCCAGCACGGAGCCGATTGATGGACATAGGGTTCAATCTCACAACTGGGAGATTACAATCTAAGCATAAATCAAGAGTCAGATGCTTAACTGACTGAACCACCTAGGTGCCCGGAAAAGGAAATTATTTTAGAGAGTATGTTAATGGCATATACCATCAGAGGAAAATAGTTGAAAACCAATTTGACCACTGGCAATGGAACAAAACCAGAAATACAAAGTAGGGAAAAGAGGGAGACAAAATAATTATGACCAATCAATTTCCACACATGTTTATCCTAGTATATGTTAATGAAAGTACAATCAGGCATTTAAAAACATATTCAGTGCTATGACTGTATACTAAAGGGAAAACCTAATAATGACTTACACCAATTATTAAGCAAGATAACAACACCTAGAAGCTGGGTTGGGGTTTGAGGTGAGGAAATAAAAACTCTCTATAGGTCTTTTGTGAAAAGTGGGCTAAAGAGTGGGTCAGAGACAAAAGTCAAATAGAGTATTTAGTGGAGATAAATAAATAACAGAAAGTTGCCACTTTTTGTCATGAACAGCAGTAAATATTAAATGGAGAGCAACAATTCATGTTAGAAAGGATCTTGGAGAGGCTGTCATTACCATTGGAAATAGGAATTGTCCAATTTATTGACAAGTGGTCTAGCAATAGCAATCACATTTAACAATGCCCAGTTTTTAGATTCACTAACATTCATTTTGTGGTTATCTATTCTTTAAAAAAATAAAAGATTAAGAAGAAAAATATAAGAGTGCAGAGTTGCTTCAGCGGTGTTCATAGGAATAAATAATACCTGGAAATAACCTAAATGCCCAGGAAGAAGGAAATGGCTAAAATCATTGTGAAATCACCAAGTTTTATTTTCATATGAAGTTCCTAAAATGATTAAATTATTTACCTGATGATATGTACCAGATACACGTTTTCATGGAGGTAAATCAAATATCAGAAGAAGGTATGAATAAGATTCAACAGGAACTGGGACTCCCAGATGTTTAAGTCGGTTAAGCGTCCAACTCTTGGTTTCTGCTCTGTCCTGATCTCATGGTTCGTAAGTTTGAGCCACACATTGGACTTTGTGCTGACAGTGCAGAGCCTGCTTGGGATTCTCTCTTTCTCCCTCTATCTGCTCCTCCCTGACTCATGCTGTCTCTGTCTCTCTCAAAATAACTAAACTTAAAAAAAAGGCTATTATAAAAAAGATTAAACAGGACCCAAAATGTGTAAAACACGTTTGCATATACTGTGTGTTTTGTTATCAAGGATTCTGAGTTCTGTAAAAGGAAACTGATTCTGGAATGGTTTTCTGGCTTGCATACTTCTGGAATTTTCTGAAACATTATTCTGCTGCATTCCTACACAAATTTAGCACCAATAATGTGAAAAAAAAGATTTTCAGATGGTTTTATGTTATCTGATTTTCAACTAAATTCTTAGTTATTGATTTCTTATTGTTTTGTTAAATGTGTATTTTTTTTTAATCCACACACAACCAGGTTGTACAATTGATTTGGAATAGGTAAATTTATTTATCAGTATTCAGCAGAGTAAAGAGTATGTTTAATGTATGTGTATATATACATATATGTATGTTTATATGTTTGTATGTTTGTATAAAATAACAAAAACAACTAAAATTACTGTTGTACTAATAGTAATACAAGATTGGATTAGACTCAAAGTCTTGGAAAGCCCATTAAAATGACCAAGAATTCATTAAATTAGCAGGTAATTAATTACTATTGTGATTTTTTTCTTTCACATTTACATTTTTCAGCCGCTAAAATTTTTCAATAGACTCAATTACACTAATATTATTTGAGGTTAACCAAATGATCTGGAGCTGTTCTTAGGTTTCCAGGTGAAGGATTAATTAAAGTCTGTATTTCAATTGATAAAGTGTAATCTACACAATTCCACTTTCCATGTATAAGAGTAGCCCAAAGTAACCATTTCTAAATTTCAGTAACAATGACACATGCTTTAGCATATTGAATCAAATTGACTGGGCATGCAATTCAATTTTATGAAATACTATGCATTGAATTCAGTAGAATTAGTTGTTATAAAATTTTCTGACAGGAAGTATTAGCTTTCTTAAACTCTTTATTTTATTGTCTCAAAATTAATTCACATTTTCCCACAAATCTTTTACAGCCTTTCTGTCTTCCTCCCTTTCATTCTGGAAGCATTTCATTAGATTTTGCAAATGAGTGAGCCTGTGAACAGTGAACTGAAATAAATGTGGTTTGATTCACTACTTCCCTTTCATTAAGCTAACATGTATTAGATTACTTCTGTTAATCCAAGTGTATAGAATTTAAAAAAGAAAAGGCTTCTTTTTAAAAAGGTGGTAAAATTAAACATAGATTTGCGCCAAATATCCATTATTATTTTTAAAAAATTAATGCAAGTATAAAAGTGGTCTTTTCCAAAAATGTTTAGTAACATATATTATGAGATCAAATATTTAAACTCCACTTGTTGGTTTAATGTTTGGTTGCATATTAATAAAAGACATTAAATCAAATCTCTCTTATTAGCAGAAACAATTTTTACATGTTAACTTAATTGCGGCAATAAATGACTATTTTAAGGCACATGTGAACATGTTTAGATATAATTAGGAGCAAATAAACCTTTGAAAGGGCAAAAGTGATTTTGCAATTTGTGAAAACGATTTAGCAATTGTATTCAAGATAGAATATAAATCTATTCACAATATTGTGAATCACTATTCACAATAGTGATCTCAAAGTTAACTGAAGAAAGTTGAGTTTAGTCAATTTAGTATTTTTTTCCTGTTTACCTGGTATTTCCCTCAATATTTTAGTGTTTAGGAATCATACCAGAAGGGTAGATGATTGGTTTCTAGAACTCTCTAGTTTGAGATAAATTGAGATTTCGTTGGTTATTTATTTTACTTTGAAAGTCCTTTATGAATGTTAGCACATAATTTTATGTAAATTTATAGTGATACATATATTTAAGTTCAGTATCTTTTGTTTTTAGTTCATTATGTTTCCCAATATTGGCAATATAATATTTAGAATTATGTAATTTTTTATAATGTTTATTTATTTATTTTTGGGGGGGCACGCAGAGAGAGAGGGAGAGCAAGAGGATCCCAAGTAGGCTCACGCTGTTAGCACAAAACCCGATGCAGGGCTCAAACCCACCAACCTGGGCTAAATCAAGAATCTGGCGCTTAACCAAGTGAGCCACACAGGTGTCCCTAGAATAATGTAATTTTTTAATTCCATGTAATTTATAAAAACATTTATACTATAATTGATATTTACACTATTATATCATGTTCACTTATTCTGAATATATGACTTATTATTTTTACATTACAAAAATGCTACCTCACTATCTATATTTGTACATTTCAACTTTCTTTTATAAAATGGAAATTTATTAAAGAAAACTAGTATATCTATCAGACATTTTTTATATGGCTACATGGTGTTTCATGGCATAGATATACTTTTATTTTCCCATGATTACATACATGTTTGTCTTTGTTCTCTGCTATAAACACTGCTATTGTAAACATCATTGCATATATGTCCTTGCACACTACATTTTTTCCTGAGTAAAAGGCTTTTAATTTTTTTACTTAAATGTATAAAATTATAGTATTCTTAATTTCATATTGCCAGATTACATGTAAAGTAGCTATAACACATTGCATTACCTATAATATTTTTTTTAATTTTTTTTAACATTTATTTATTTTTGAGACAGACAGAGAGACAGAGTATGAACGGGGGAGGAGAAGAGAGAGAGGGAGACACAGAATCAGAAGCAGGCTCCAGGCTCTGAGCCATCAGCCCAGAGCCCGACCCGGGGCTCGAACTCACGGACCTCGAGATCGCGAGATCGTGACCTGAGCTGAAGTCGGACGCTTAACCGACTGAGCCACCCAGGCGCCCCTACCTATAATATTAAGTGAGAGTATTCCCTTCTTCAGTCTCTGACATTAAGAGATGTTATAGCTCATTTTAACTTTTGCCTTTCTGTTGAATGTTAAGTTATATGTCATCACCCTGTAAGTGGTATGTCATTATCAAATAGTCATTCTCTGACTAGTTGTGAGTTTAGTCTATTTTGTGCATTTATAGGAACCCTTACTTTTGCCAGAAATGTAAAATGGTACTAGTTTTGGAAAACATTTTGACAGTTTCTTTAAAAACGAGCTGTAAACCCACCATATGTTTCAGCCATTTCTTTCCTATGCATTTACCACCCCCGCCCCCAATGAAAGTATACCTCTAACGAACACTTGAACAGGAATGTTCAGTGCAGCTTTATATTTAATGCTCCAAAACCTGAAATAACACCAAACTCCCTCATAAGTGAATGGATATATTTTTGTATACTCATACAATGAAACACTGCCCAGAAATAACAAGAATGAACTACTGACACACACACAATATGAGTGAATCCCAGACTCAGTGTATTGAGTGAAAGAAGCCAGACAATTAAAAAACAAAACAAAACAAAAAAAAAAGCACATACTAAGTGATTTCATTCATATAAAATTCTAGAAAATGTAAACAAATCTATAATAACATAAAGTGGACTAGAGTTTGCCTGAGAACTGTGCAAGAGTCAGGGCCAGTGTAGATGGATTACAGTGAGGCAGCAGTTAATCTTTTGGGAGTGAGGAATATGCTTATCCTCATGATTTTGGTGATATGTCAAAATTATCAGATTACACAACTTCACACCATTACAATTACACCATTACAATTATACAATTATTATAGCTCAATAAATCTGTTTTTAAGAACTTAAAAAAATATAGGAGCATCTGGGTAGCTCAGTCAATTGAGTGTCAACTCTTGATCTCAGTTCAGGTCATGATCTCAAAGCTCATGAGACCAAGCCCCACCTTGGGATCTGCAATGACAGCACTGAGCCTGCTTGGGGTTTTCTCTCTCTTTCCCTCTTTCTCTATCCCTACCCTGTCGCATTCTATCTGTCCCTCAAAATAAATAAATAAGCTTAAAAAAATAAAACTAAAAGCAAAAAAAAAAAAAAAAAGAAAAACTACCTCTTTCAGTTTGTATGATCAGTGTTGTAATATTCAATCATTATGAAATAGTTTATATTTGAAAAATGCAAGTTTATATATTTACATACAAAAATGTGCAGACTTTGAGCTTGAATGGATTAAAAATTCAAAAAATATGTAAAATTTCAAATTACCTAAATTCAAAGTAAATTCAAAAAACAATAAATGTATTAAGTACAATAAATTCATTACTATTTGAGTTATCTTGGCTTTGCAATCAGTCTTAGGACTAAAATCTCAGCTGCATCATTTCTTAGTAGTTAAAACATATATAGTCATTTAATTTTTCCATGGCTCTTTGTAAAATGGGAATAACAATAATATATACCTTATATAATTGTTGTAGAGATAAAGTGAACAAATATATGTAAATATTATTAGTCATTCCAATAAACAATAAATCAGTGCAATAAATATATAATTATTATTTTATTGGAACCTTTGATGGAAGCGTATACTATTATTAACTGCTTTGTTCTTTACCTTACTTGTTTTAAATGATTCTCTAACTTGAAGTTGGCTTTGGTCACCTCAAATTGTGTCTTATTATGTACGTTGAGAGGAAAGTAAAATGAAGATATGTAACTTTAATGATAGGTTTATATATTGTCTCATTTTGTTGCCCCAGCACAGTACAATGCAACATCTAGTAGAAAAAGGGAATATAGTTTTTATGTATAATTTAATGTACTTAATTGTCCTTAAGTACCTTAAATCAACTGAAAAGCTATATAAAACATTTAATTTAAATACTTTGTTAATTAAACTGCACAAACTATTAACTGTTATATGAAGAGATGCTTTTTTCTAACAACAACAAGAAAAAAGAATAGTGATTCAGGAAATGTAATTTTTCCAAATCATGAATGACAAGGAGCAGAAATCAAGACAAAGTATAGAATATTTGTAAGAATAAAAAAAAACACATGTATATAGATCTTTTCAAGGATGATGGAGTTAACAACTCAGGAAACAGCAGACATTGGCGAGGATGCAGAGAAAGGGGAAATACTCTTGCACTGCTGGTGGGAACGCTAACTGGTGCAGCTACCCTGGAAAATAGTATGGAAGTTACTCAAAAAATTAAAAATAGAACTACCCTACCACCCAGAAATTGCACTACTAGGTATTCAAAGGATACAAAAATGTTGATTCAAAGGGGCACATTCACCCCAATATTTATCGCAGCACTATCAACAATAGTCAAATTATGGAAAGAGCCCAAATGTCCATCAACTGATAAATGGATAAAGAAGATATACACACACACACACACACACACACACACACACACACACACACACACACAGTAGAATAGTACTCAGCAACCAAAAAGAATGAAATCTTGACATTTAACAACATGGATGGGACTGGGGGTGTTATACTAAGTGAAATTAGTCAGAGAAAGATAAATATCATATGATTTCACTCATATGTGGAATTTAAGGAGCAAAACATATGAACATGGGGAAGGGAAGGAAAAATAAGATAAAAAAAGATAAGGAGGCAAATCATAAGAGACTAAAATACAGAGAACAAACTGAGGGTTGTGGAGGGGTGTTGGTGGGGCGTGGATAGGCTACATGGATGATGGGCATAAAGGAGGACATTTGTTGAGATGAACACTGGGCATTATATTTAAGTGATTAAAAACTAAATTCTACTCCTGAAATCATTATTAAACTGTATATTAACTAACTTGGATTTAAATAAAATTAAAAATTAAATAAATAAATAAAGGATGATGGACACCATCAAAAGAGAATTAATGTATTTTCTTATTCCATGCATGTGGCCACAACTTTCCTTTGGAAATATCAGCAGTATCTTCAAATGAGACAACATCAATTTATCAAAATATTCATGAATTTATTAAGATATATTTATAAAATATTAAATATAATGACATCACTTTTACCTTTCTCAAATTCTCTATAATAGTCAAATCATTCCAAGAGGCCAAAAGAGTTACTTGGGAAACTTTTTTAACTTTAAAAATTTCCGTTTGTACTTTGAAGACAGTTAAGGCTAGTTTTACTTATGGAAATGGTTTATTATGAAGACACTCTACAGTATAGCCCTATATGAATATCTATGAAATTACCCAGAAAACAATTCTGTCAATTAAATTTACAACAAAACTACTTTTAAATATTTTATTTTAGTTTCTTTCCAGATTCAAGAAACTTATGCAATCATTTAAAATATATACTGTTATTATTTAAAAATTTTTAAGTAGGGAGCCTGGGTGGCTCAGTCGATTAAGTGTCTCACTATTGGTTCTGGTTCAGGTCATGATCTCACAGTTTGTGAGGTGGGATCTCACATCGTGCTCTGCGTTGACAGTACAGAGCCTGCTCGGGATTCTCTTTCTTCCTCTCTCTCTGCCCCTCCCTCGCTTGTGTTCTCTCTCTCTCTCAAAATAAAAAAACATAAAAAATAATAAATTTTATGGGCCAAGCCAAATAGATGCATTACAGGATAAATACTCTGATAAATTTAATAATCATGTTGGGAGATGATGAAACAACGTGTTCGATTTTAAATATCATAGTAATTAAACTTTCCATTTACAGCTTTCAAATTTTAAAAATGTTGAGACTATTATAATTATAATGAAATATTGAACACAATTATATGAACTTTAATAATTGATATCAGTGTATCTTCCATGTGACTTTATGGAGTGTTGAAAAGAAGTAATTACAGGAAAGAAAGAGTTTATTTGGGAGGTTGGTACATTTAAAATTATATAGAAGGCAAAATTTCAGGGCAGTTGTTCTTTAACCTTGAACATTAACAACGAAAACATTATTTTATGCTGCTTTTAGTTAGTGGAAACAAAAGCTTTGTTTCTTTGGAAGATGATGTTTGTTCATTTATTAGCTTCTGGTGACAATAGAGCTTGAGTCTTACCAGAAAACTGTGTGCAATTTTAAGCATCATTTTACAGATCAACCTGCAAAATCAGAAATATCATTTAATAACAAGAGGTGTTTGAAAAGAATATTGACGAGGTTCCTTAGTTTTTCTAGATAATATATACAGTTATTTCTCTGACACAAAAGGCACAGTCCAAGTGAATAGCAACAAGACATGTTATCCATGCAGCAAACTCTGTAGAGACATTCATATTATTGTTATTTTTTTCATGATTCTGGTCAAACAAAACATTCTTCAGGTTTGATTAAGATTGAATAAATCATAATTATTTTTTTATATATACAAAAAAAGCCCCAATGGTCAGTGTATGACATTTTCAATTAAATTTTATAATTGGGATATGGAGTTGCTGTTAGCAATTACATCATTGTGCACATGAATATAATTAATAGTAAATAGGCATGATCATAATTGTTTTCTTATATTTATCTCTAGTACAACATAAATTAATAGCCAATATCCTTCTATTACATATCTTGAATATATTATTTAGCAATATGATTTTTTGACACAAGTGTCTTTAACACCTTCTCGATGCCCATACCATTCCCTTTTGGATGCAATTCACTTGTTTTAATAGATGGTAGTATTTTGTTCAATGGATATAGCACCATAATTTGACTGCTTCAGCTTTCTCTCCTCTCTCTCTCTCTCTCTCTCTCTCTCTCTCTCTCTCTCTCTCTTTTGCTGTTGCAAATAAGGTAAACATGATTTTTTTTGTACACATGTCTGTGAACAACTGCCCCCCAAAATAGTGTAGGACACAATAATAAGGCATAATGATGACAGTGTGTTGCATCTACTGGCATTGACAATTTGTTATAATTGCAAAGCTAGGTTCTTATGTAAAATCTGGTTAGGAGAAACTATAATCTGTCCCTCTAGTTTTTATAAATGCCATTATATTCGTTTATTTATAAAGACTAAAGAAGGAAACAAAGATATAGCCAGGCCCAGTAACTGAGAAATAATATCCTTTCTTCATAAAAAAATCATTCTATAAGAGCAGAATAAAAACTGACATATAAAAAAAAACATTTAATTAAAGAATTTATTTTTAAAAACCCTACTAATTAAAAGGACTGTGTTTCATTTAATTATATTGGATGAGGTAACCATGAACTAATAGCACGGGGCTACAAGTGATCAATAAGAGGATTATGAAAGGTATAACCTCCAAATTGGTGGGCAAAAGGGATTGGGGAACAATGTATTAGATAATAGTTTAAGTTCTTTTTTTTTAATTTTTTTAACATTTATTCATTTTTGAGACAGAGAGAGACAGAGCATGAATAGGGAAAGGTCAGAGAGAGAGGGAGACACAGAATCTGAAACAGGCTCCAGGCTCTGAGCTGTCCGCACAGAGCCCGACGCGGGGCTGGAACTCACGAACCGCGAGATCATGACCTGAGCGGAAGTCGGTCGCCCAACCGACTGAGCCACCCAGGCGCCCCAAGTTCTATAGAATTTTAAATTTAAACAAGGATGTGATTAGAGGTTTTGTTGCCAAAGACATCTGGGTGCTTATTTCCCAAGAGAATTAGAGGTTAATATTATTATGACGACCTACCAAGATTCAAGGGTGTTTTGTTTGCCTGAGAATTTCATTTTGTGTGCAGACAGAAGAATGAACTTTCTCAGGGAAAGGGCATATTAACCATATCCTTTAATAAATACAATCAGAATTCCAGTTTACTATTGTACCTGGGTAAATAAAACTGTGGACCAGAACACTAATGGTCACATACATAACTAGTTTCTTTCTTTCTTTCTTTCTTTCTTTCTTTCTTTCTTTCTTTCTTTCTTTCTTTCTTTCTTTCTTTCATCTTTCTATCATCTATTTCTCTTTTATCATCTATATATCTATCTACAGGCATATATATATACATATATGTATATATATATGTGTACATGTATATACATGTATATATGTACATATATGTATATATATGTATACATGTATATACATGTATATATGTATATACATATGATAATTATTTTAAAATTAGAAGATTACTTACTGAGCATTGAATCAGAGAAGAGGAGTAAAGTAGTAAGTAAATTATTTTAATGACATCAGGCCACACCATACCCCTTTCTGAAAGAGGGGTTGAGATACTCAAATTCTGTTGATTTATAGCAATTTATTCTGGATAGTATTTGTGTGGGCGGTAAGATTTTTTTCAGTATCTGTACAACTATTTCTTCAAGGTTGACTAATCTTTGTGCATAATACATTTCTTCCCAATGTGTTAACACATTCTATTGGGTTAAATTAGATACCGTCTTCTTATCAAGGAACTTCTCCTATGTCAACTTTTGTTTATAATGCTTATTTATATTTATTTATAGCTCATATAATTAAATCTTTATCTAATGTTAGGTCCCAGTGAAAACCCAAAGTACCAAAACAGATGTACACTCATTCAAAGATGAAATCAGAATGAAAATTTATTTTACAGATAGACTTAATAGATATATTTCTGCTTGCTTAGGATATCTGGATATGTAAGGAAGATGAGAAATAGCAGAATATCTTATGTTAGATTTTCTTGTTCATGATTTGTAATATTTTGGAATTTGAACAATGGGTTGGCCATGACTTTATTAGAGAGTAATATGTATAGTGTATCATTTTTTAAGATATGGACACTTATTTCATTGAATATTTGGTTCCTTAATATTAAGATGTAGGATACGTATGCTAATGAAATTTCACTAAACTGGGAAGTATGAACCACTTTGCAGATTCACTCCTTCACTGGGAGCCTAAGACATTGGAGAAATAAATCATCATGTGCTCAGAATGACCTATGGATTTTAGTGGATCACAATATAAATAGAATTTGCTCAAAATACAGATGTCACAACAAGATTAAATGATAGCAGAATTACGGGTTACAAAGGAAACATCTACATTTTTCTTTAGACTAGAGATGCCACAATGCCCATTACGAACTTAGCTCCCACTGCCATTTTATCCATAAGCTTTAGCTTTACTAAACAATTTTCTATTCCTCAACACAATATGATCACATTTCATACCTTTTAGTTAAGTGATCTATGCTTGAATGTTTTACAAACTCTCATCTACTTCTCCTTGTTAAGCTAAAGTTAAGCTGTTATCTATCTTGTCTCTGGAATAGATGCTCCTTCCCATTACAGGATGCTTTGCATATATGCACTGTATTGTAATTAGTTTGAAATGATTAAGAACAATTTAGGTACAAAGATGATCTTCCCCTTTATTGTTTCCTAGAAAACATCACCATGCCTAATACATATTTTTCACTCATTAAACCAAAGATTTAAATAAATAAACTAAATGAATGGACATTATTACTGGCTCCCAACTTTTCAGTTTTCAAGACTTTGGTTTGATATACATGGCTATTAGTATGGAATCCCTTTCTTCTTTATTTATACATGTAATTACACTCTTCTTTGTCAGATCAAATGAGACATTACAGGAGATTAAAACAGATTCATGCAAGATCACAATTCGATGTCAGAATTGTGTGCTCTATTTTAGTACACTTTAAGTATATTGTCGTATAACTTCCTTTATTGCTAGTTTAGTAACAATTTTGAAACTATACAGAATTATACAGAGTAAAAATTTTCTTTTACTAATATGCATTATATTTAACATAGGTTTTGTTAGCTGTTATAAACGAAGCATTATCCAAAATCATAAGTTTAAAGTAAAATATATTGCATGACTTAATTTTTCTCTGTAAAATTTGCAGAGTAAATTGTATAGCTTCAGATGAAGTTTCTAGGAGATCATGAACAACTTCTAAAAATATTATGAATAATATTTCCATCATAGGAAACCTTTGGAACTCATGAACTACAGTACAGTTACCTAATACAATATGTATAGATATTGTGTGTGTGTGTGTGTGTGTGTGTGTGTGTGTGTGTAATAGAGGTTTTCTTTATCTATTGTAGCTGACTTCCATTTAGTATTTCAGGAACTAGACTCATTTCTTCTTCATTTCTTCTAGTGGTCCTTTAAATATCTAATATTTTTATTTGTTATTTCGCAAGAGAGGCAAACAATATTCAATAACAGATACTGCCCATTGCTTTTATTTCAAACTTAACTAATTTTTTTCTTCTGCAATATTGAATTTGTCTTTAATCCCATCCGGTATATTTTTCACCTCAGATATTATGGTTTTTATGTCAAGAATTTGAATTTGGATCTCTTTTGACAACTTATGTGGCTCTACTTAAGTTTTGAATAAATGAAATTCAATCTAATGCCTGTTTCGATGTGCATGCTCGATAATTCTAATATTTGTGTCAGTTGTGGGTCAGTTTTTATTGTTTAATGTTCACTTATTTTTGAGAGAGAGAGAGCATGAGCAGGGGGGAAGGGGGGGCAGAGACAGAGGGCAGACACAGAATCTGAAAGAGGCTTTAGGCTCTTAGTGGTCAGCACAGAGCCCAACCCAGGGCTCAAACTCAAAGACTGCGAGATCATGACCTGAGTCTAAGTCAGACACTTAACCAACTGAGCCACGCAGGTGCCCCAGTTATGGGTCAGTTTCAATTGTCCAACTTTTCTCCTCATTATGGATCGTATTTTCCTACACCTTTAGGTGTCTTATAATTTTTTATTGGTTCCTAGTCATTATATATTTTGCTTTGTTTTTGCTGGATATTTTTGTAGTCCTATATTCTGAAGCTTTGTTCTGATATGCAGTTAAGCTAGTTGCAAACAGTTTGACCATTTCAGGTCTTGCCTTTAAAGAAATGTTAGGCAAGGCAATAACAATGTTTAACATAGGGCTAATTGTTCCTGCTACTGAAATAAGACTCTTCTATGTGCTCTACCCAAGCCCCCTTGAATTATGAGGTTTTCCAACTTGGTGAGTGGGAATAGGCAGAGTTCCTGGACCTGTGTGAGTGACATATATCTATCCTTTAATGCTTTTGGATGGTTCTTTCTCCAGCCACAGATAATTTCCCCAAAGATGAGTGATTTTTCTCCTCTAGTCTTTATCTTTCTCACATGTGAATATAGAAGGTTGAATTTTATGATCTGAGATTCCATATCAGTTTTAAATATTCTACTAATTCTGACAATTTCCCAAAGCTTGTGGTTGCAATATCTAAAACAATTCTGTTTAGAAATTGTGACAGTTTTTTAATTGCCTTCAAATACTTTGACACAGCTATCACTGAAAGGCAGTGTCTATGTCTCCTGCCTTTGTGCATTCATGGACTTATAACTGTCAAGCAGTAGGGTATGACAGAAGTTTAACTGTGCGACTTGTGAGACTATGTCATAAGAGACTATGCAAATTCCATTTAATTGTGGTAACATTCAGGCTGTAGTCCCTTAGCTGCCATGTAAGATATTTGACTGTCTACAAGCTGACATTCTGTGAGGGGTCCAGGACACGTGGCAAAGTCTTGGATAGATACTCTTGTTGAGAATTATAGCTGGGCTGCATCTCTGTGTTATTCCAGCCTGGGCACTAAATATGTGAATGAATCAGACTCCAGATGATTTTGGATTTCATATACTCCCAGCTGAGGATTCCAATTTAATGGAGAGGAAACAGGTATTTCTTTGGTTCCCTGTACCAATTTCAGACACACAGAAATGAGCATGATAAAATGGTTGTTTTATGCTAGAAATTGTTAGATGTTTTGCTATGTGGCAAGAGTAATCAGATGAACAGTTATGAAAGTAATTTGTATTATTACTTTACTAAATTGAGATGACATTCTATAGAATTAAATTTTAAAGTTTCTTGTTTCAACTGAAACCTGCATTTTTTATGTTCAATGAAGATAACCTCCCTAATACTCTTTAGTTGCAAAATGTAAATGTTTATTTTTAAAGTTATACTAAAAAAACAGTATAATGAAAGGGAAATAGCTTACTTACTTTATAGGGAATTTTTGGCATAAATCTACAAGACGTGATAGTACCACTAAATATGATATTGTGTTCAGCAGGAAAGTGCAGGATATACTGCAGCTATCATGAAAGTCTGGAAGAGCTTTAGCTGGAAACTCTTAGGAAGAAAAGATTAAATTGTATATTATTACAGATATTATCATGATATGATAAACAACTGGTGCTTCATTGAAAAACACACACACATTGTATAAAATAGAACCACATCAAGGCAACAGGAAAACATGGAACACAATTACTATAACATAGTCAATAGAAGATGCATTGATTATGCATTGGCAATTTTTTATTTAATTCTTAGATTTTTTTTCATTTGAAATTTGTATAATGTTTCACAATATTTTTTTCTAGTAAGTGCACATGGAAATTTAAAATGAGTCATTTAATTCGATGAGTTTCTTTTAAAATTAGAACTCACAAAATTTGTAAGTTTATAGTGACTTAAAACCTCTATATGGTGATATATAAAGAGTTGAAAATAAATAGCAACTGGGGTGCTGGGGTGGCTCATTCAGTTAAGCCTCTGACTTTTGATTTTGGCTCAGGTCATGATCTCACAGTTTATGGGTTCAAGCCCCATGTCGAGCTCTGTGTTAATGGAGTTCAGAGTCTGCTTGGGATTCTTTCTCTTCCTCTCTCTCTGCCCCTCCCCTGCTCTCTCTCTCTCTCTCTCTCAAAATAATTTTAAAAATATTAAAAAAATAAAAATAGCAATCTTTCACAAAATGATTTTATTAGATTTCATGGGCTTTGGTCAAATTATGACAGGTCTTAAAATTATCAATACCAGAGAACATTTTTGAAGCCCTAGTGAGCTATTTATTTGTATGTGTTTTCTCTTGCCAAATTTTAGCCTTTAACTAGACTGGATTTATTACAAGATATGAGATCTTAACTAGCTCATTTTATTTCTAGTGCAATATGTCAATATAATACTACAATATATTAAGTGGTATACAGTTTGTACCAATTCTGCATATGCATAATGCATCTAAATATTAATCTAAAGTGCTTCCTTAGATTTTGAGCCATTCAGAGGCACAGTTTGTCTCATGCATCTTTTGAATTGCAGAAAATTTTTAAAAATTGTGTCTTCCACATTTAAGCACCTCAGGTAGTTGCACTCGGTTTTCCTGGGTATCTCCCCTGTTTACTGAGGTATATATGTAATTAAACTTGTTTTCTCCTGTCAACCTATCTTTTATTACAGGGGAGTCAGCCTTGAAACTGAAAGTGTGGAAGGAAAATTATTTTTCCCCTCTGACAATATATGATTTTTAACTAAAGTAAAGGACCTTATAAATTATCTGCATAGAAAAAAGATATATATATATGAACATACTACAGTCTTATATATTGTTACTTTAGGAAGATATTTTCTATTAAAAGTCTCTGTAGTTGGTCAAACAACATAAAAAAATTTCACTAAGGAAATTAAGAATTTGAATTAGATTTTATTACTGTTAGGCTTTGGTCTACTGCAGAGGCAATGTGATAACAAACAAAACGATAGTGGAGAGATACTTCACAAATATTTTACTTAACGCACTTAAACATACCTTATACATAGAGCAAGTTGTCTTAATACTTTTAAGTGTATACCATTTTGTAGAGAATGAGAGTTTAATTTTCAAGAGGATAAAACCAGTTTTGCAAAAGGACATTTCAGGGAAGCATACTGTTTGAACTGGTCTGTTTAGTTGTAGCAAAAGGAAGTCTCCAGCCGATCCCTCTGATTTCTCTAGCTGGTTTGTTTGATTACCCTCCTATGGATAATTCAAAAACCATATAGGGGGATTTTACTCTTTTAGTATTTGCAACTAAAACCTGTTGGGATACTTAGATCTTACAGCTTACAAGCAAACAAGGGGGAAAGTCATATCATTTTTATTTCAGGACAAGGAATGAACTTTACAAAATTAAAAATGAAAAACAAAACAGCTTTTAGAGAACCTATAATGTAACTCAAAGATATTTCACTTTCATAGTTTGATTTCTGTGTCAGTTTTGGTTCTTTGTTAGTTGGTTTACAAAATATCTCATTTATCTTCCTTCACTTGATAACAGTTCTCCACAAGAGTCTTTATAAGACTCTTACAAACAAATGTTTGCTTTTTGATATATTATTTATATCCTATATGACCAGTGATATAAGAAATATCAATATAGTAGTCCAGTCCAAGATTTATTTGTTTATTCATTTATACATTTTATTGCATGGCTAATATTTGCAAAATGAACAAAATGGAAATGTCACTTGTCATAATGCATCTGTGGGAGACAAATTACTTTTCCTATAATTTTAGGCATAGTGCTGTAGAGAAAACAGAAAAGATTAAAAGGAATGTACAATAAATAGGTCTGTGATTCTCTGACTCCCAACTAGCTGTCCATTGGTTTAATAAATTCTGATGGTAACTATCCTGAGCTATGCAGACCCCACATGTTGAGGGCTCAGTACCACAGACTGCCCCTGCTTCAGATGCCAGTCATAAGTCATAGGTCACCTGTACTTTTGACCAACTACCTATATAGCAGGGGTTCTCACGATCCCTTCCTTGGGTTCAATTATTTGCTAGAACAACTTACAGAACTCAGAAAATACACTTTACTTACATTTACTGACTTATCATAAAAAAATACAACTCAGGGCAGCCAAATGCAGGAGCAGCGCAGGGCAAAGTTTGGATGGTGGCAGTTTGCCCAGAACTTCCATGCTGTCTGTGGGCTCAGCACCTTCCCAGCACATTTGATGTGTTCATCAGCACAAGAACTCTCAGAACCCTGATGTTTTGGGGTTTATATGAAGGTTTCGTTACATAGCATGATTGATGGAATCAGCGGCCGTTAGCATTGAACTCAATCTCTGTTCCCCAATACTCTCAGGAGGTTGTGTTGAGGCCGAAAGTTCCAACCCTCTAATTATGGCTCAGTCTTGCTGGAGACCAGCCCCCAGCCTGAAGCTCTCCAGGGGTTTCCACCATCTCTTCAGCATACTGAAGATCCTCTTTTCACTCAGGAGCTTCCAAGGGTTTTAGGAGCGCTGGGCCAGGAACTGGGGCCAAGAGCAAATATTTATTCATTTAATTAAATCATAATACATTAAGAAATGCTGTTTTTCATAGGGTGATCAGGAAACGTCCTTTCTCACAAGATTGCCGTCTAGAGAAGAGATTAACTGAAGGAAAACTGGAAGGAGATCAGATGTGACTCCAGACTTTTCAAGCAAAAGAATGGCTTGCTTTGAGTGACGCTTTGAAAGATCACTCTGGCTCCTCTGTAGAACTGTACTGTGGGCACAAAAGAATAGAAATTGTGAAATTATTCTTTTTATTATGATTATTAAACTTTTGGACATATAGATTTAGCACTTTGGGAGGTTTGAATAATGAAAACCAAACTTTTAGCTGAAATGATAGTTCCTCTGGGAAGTCTTCCTTGAATTATTATGCAGAGTTAAGTGCTTCCTTCTCCAGGCCCACAGAACATCATTTTCAAATGTCTACTAAAAATAGAACATACTGCATTTTTATGGTTATTTGATTATACATCTACAGCCACCATTAGTAGATTATAAGCCCCTGGAGAACTGATTCTGAGTTTGTACATCTTTCTGCCTGGTGGTTACTATATTGTAGGTAATCAATAAATTCTACTGAATGCGTGAATGGACCCAAGCTCTTAAATATTTCTCTTTTGAGACTTAAATATTTAGCTTGCCACACTACTTAGTTTATTATGAGTCTTTTGCATAAAGAAGGCATCTTTTAAAAATATTTTAAATCTATTTTATTTAGCACACATATTAAAATGTATATCATTATATTGATGAGATGACTTAGGCAGTAACAACTTCTTTTTCAGTGTGGTACATTCCAGCAATTTTATGACCTTTATATTAAAGTTTTCTTACCTTATGGTTTTAATACAACATATTGTAGCACACTGGAATGAAATCTTTATTTTACACCATATGGTAGTCTTCCAATAGCAGTCAACAACTAGTAAAAATTTGAGGAAGGAAAAAAAAACTAACATATTCCATTTCACATAGTATTATTCTGTTAGCTCTTGCTGAGAAATAAACAAACTTAAATAAAAGATCTTGCATAGTCAATAGAGAATACAGAAAACATATTCTGTTCTTGTGTTTTAGAATTCCATAAAACTACAGAATTTTTTATATACATACTAAAACATGCAGTATTATTTAACCTTATAGAAAAGTAGTAAAAAAATGTATTTGGGCGTCTGGGTGGCTCAGTCGCTTGAGTGTCTGACTTCGGTTCAGGTCATGATCTCGCGGTCCATAGGTGGGAGCCCCAAACCAGGATCTGAACTTTCAGCACAGTTCTATGACTTCCTTCCTCTCTGCTCCTCTCCCACTCATGCGCTCTCTCTCTCTCTCTCTGTCTCTCAAAAAAAAAAAAAAAATTAAAAATTTTTTAAAAATTTTACTAAGTGAAAACATGAAATAGGTAATTATAAATTTCAATAGTCATGTCATAATTGTTCATTTAAATATTCATTTATATACATATACTCTTGTAATTTATTTTATTTTATTATTATTACTTTTTTAATGTTTATTCACCTTTTGAGAGACAGAGACAGAGTGTGAGCAGGGCAAGAGCAGAGAGAGACACACAGAATCCGAAGCAGGCTCCAGGCTCTGAGCTGTCAGCAGAGAGCCTGATAGGGGGCTTGAACTCAGGAACCCTGAGATCATGACCTGAGCTGAAGCTGGAAGTTTATCCAACTGAGCCACCCAGGTGCCCCTCTTGTAATTTATTTTAATCTTTTCCATTGATACTTTTCATTTGTCAGTAATCACTTAAAACAAGAAGAAAATAAACCCTACAAATTGCTCTAAAATTATCTGTTTCAGGGGCACCTGGGCATCTCAATTGGTTAAGCTTCCAACTCTTGATTTCAGCTCAGGGTGGTAAGATTGAGTCCAGTGTTGGGCTCTGTGCTGGTCATGAGCCTGCTTGGTGTTCTCTCTTTCTCTCTCTCTCTCTCTCTCTCTCTCTCTCTCTCTCTCCCCCCAACTCACACTCTCTTAAAAAAAAAAAGTTATCTGTTTCAGTATTTTCCTAAAGCCTGTATTTTTTTCAATGTTTATTTATTTTTGAGAGAGAGACAGTGCACAAGCAAGGGAGGGACACAGAGAGAGGGAGACACAGCATCCAAAGCAGGCCCCAGGCTCTGAGCTGTTAACATAGAGCCCTACCCAGGGCTCGAACTCACGGGAGGCAAGATCATGACCTAAGCTGAAGTCGGATGCTTAACTGACTGAGCCACCCAAGGGCCCAATAAAGTCTGTATTTGTAATATGTATGAATATGATATTATATCTTAAGGTTTAATTAGAAGCAATTTCTATTTTAAGACTATTACTTTGTAAAATGTAAAACAAAAGCCCTTGCAACAAACTTTTTTTTATTTTTAAAGACAAGACTGATATAACATTCTCAATGTCCCTAACAATAATAATCATGTTTAATTTTTTCAAAATCAGCAATGGTATACAATTATCATGTCTGTGATGAATTGTTAATAAATGGAGAAAAAAACTTAAATAGCATTTAAAATATTGTTGAATAAAGGTGTTTATACAAATGAACATTCTTGTATTAGACCAGTTTGACTCTTGTTATTGCACTTAAATAACAGGTGTAATCCCTGTTAGTACCTGAGTTTGGAAGAAAACAACATTTAGGTATATCTTTTTAAATAAAGATCTAGGTCAGAATGGAAACTATCGCTAATAATGGAAATTTAGACCATAAAATCTATTTACATAAATGCTTCTCCCTAGTTTTTAATTCATTGCTAGCAGTAAGTTAAATATGCCTTTCTTTCCAAGCACCAGAATGCAACTGGGTGACAAATTTTATGTTTCCCAATAGCTTTGAGAAAATAAATACTATTGTATGCTTTCAAAATATGTAATCACTACTGGTCAGTTATTACATTTGTTTGATGTTATTTTAAATGAAACAGAAAACATTAGATCTAGTCTATTTGATTATTTTTAGCAGAGAAACCTTTAGGCAGAATTATAAATTAAACTATTGCTTTCTTTAGAAGGACATTCATTTCTTGAGGCTTATCGACATTGGTCTAATTTAGTTTTAATGCAATGGGTCACTCAGTTGAAATCACATGGTTTGTTTTTGCATCATGTTCTGCAGGGGTTTACCTCATGAGATTAAGAAATCAATGCTTAGACTGGGTATTCAGTTTATTGTCTCCCTGGAGTCTGTGAGAGTTTATACATTTCTACCTAGTGAAGCCTGTCGAGATGGCCAGAGTAGTTACTTTTTCTTCAAAGCAATGGTAAGTATCCCTCTGAAACAGTTCTTCCCCAGGGCACAATTAGGATGATTCTTTCCCTCTGCCCAGAACTGCTTTTAATCACTTTGAAGTGGCTGTAATTATTTCTTTCTGACCGCTGTGGGGCCTGTATGCACAAAGGTTACCGGGGGTGCGTCAGTGCTCTGTCTTCAAACCTATGTTACATAATAAGAGACTCACAGCATCATGTCCTCTATCCAATGGGGGGTAACACGGAAAGCAGAGAAGATAAACATGGGCTCCTAGACAATAAAGAGATCAAGTTGAACACTCAGGATGTATGATTGTATGATTCCCTTTCTTAAACTTATGTGAGGTTTAGCAAATATCATTAAAAAACAAAACAAAACAAAAACTGCCTAAATAATCCACCAATCTCTCTTTCAGAGAAATTAAAGCCTATTAATAAATACACACCAATGATTTACCTTGAATGCCAAATGTTAGTATAAACTGTTTATATTGCCCCAGAAGATTATTTTTAATACATAAAATATTAGTGTAACTAATAGATCAAAGTGACTAAAGAATGCTTTTATGCCCTTAGAAGTACATTGTTAATCAAATGTCTCCCACATTTTGTTTGGAATGCTGTTTACATGCTGGTGTGCAACCTTACCTCTCACTGTCATTTGGTTTAATGAAAGGCATGTGCAATGTAAGTTGCATATATGATGGTTTATACAGCAAGGACGATGCTTGAATTTTGTTTTATTTATTTTTGCATGTATGAAGGGTAACAAACGTTTAAGGTTTTAACATTTTATAATAGGATTATACATTTGGTTTTACTGGAAAACTTACATATTCAGCCCAAATGAGACTATCTAGAATTTCAAAATTTTACAATTTATAATTAAATTCATACAGTAGTTTTCAGTGCCTTCATAAAATCCACCTCGTTCTCATCCTATCAACGTGGTCAAGGAAGCATCTTTGAAATCAGAACACCTTGGGGCACCTGGGTGGCTCAGTCGGTTGTACGTCCAACCTTGGCTCAGGTCGTGATCTCACGGTTCATGAGTTTGAGCCTGGCGTCGGGCTTTGTGCTGACAGCTTGGAGCTCGGAGCCTGGAGCCTGCTTCGGATTCTGTGTCTCCCTCACTCTCTCTGCCCCTCCCCAGCTTGCACTCTGTCTCTCCCTCTCTCAAAAATAAAATAAACATTAAAAAAAGTTTTTTAAAAAGAAATTAGGACAACAATATTCTCTACATTACTAAATCCAATGGTCAGCTTCCAAATCTTACTTGAGTTAGCAGTATTTGACAGAATTGATAATTCTGTTTCTTTTGAAATACTTGTTTCCAGTTTGAGTGATACCATGAATACCTGGATTTTTTCCAACCCCACTGGCTGCTCTCTTAGTTTTCTTTGGTTCCTTTTCATTCCTAATCCCTTAAGAACTAGACTGCCCTTAGGATTCCTTCCTTGATTTTTGTAATTATTATGGAGTAATAAGCTACCCCAAAACTCAGTAGTTTAAAGGAGTAAATATGTGTTGTTGCTCAGGATTCCATATGCCTACCGAGTGGTTCTGGGACAGGTTCTGTTGATTTGAACACTTACTTTTACACTGGTGTTCAGCTGGTGTGTTATTTGATGGACGAGGGCCTCACTTACGTTTCTGGAGGCTGGTGAGCTCATTGGCCTGGATGATAGAGGTGACTGAGCCATGTGACCCAGTCTAGAGGGCTGGCTCCATACTTCGGTTACAATCTATTGGCCAAGTCACATCACAAGGCTGTCCTAGAATCACAAAGGTATGGATAGATGTCACTTCTTGTTGGAAGGCACTATAAAGTCACATTAGAAAGGGCATAGTTTGAAGGAGGGTAAAGAACTAGAAACACATTTGAAGATAATATTCCCAACCATTTCTTATTTCTGTTTTATTTCCTTGGTGATCTTACCCAGTTGCAGAGTTAGAGTTAAAGACTATGCCTAGAACTTCTAAATAATATCTATAATTAGTACATCTCGTTGAAATTTCTGACTTAAATAACCGATTTCTTATTTGATATTTTTAAATGGATGTCAAATAATCTTACTGCCCACCATACCAACGTGCTTCTGTAACATTTTTCCCTCTCAAGTATTGACACATGCCTCCTTAAGTTTATGAAGTCAAAAACTTAAAATGATGCTAAAGCCCCTTTTCTCCCATACCCTAAATTCAATCCAGCAATAAATTACCTCTCTATCTGAAAAGTGTGGAGAGGAAAAATGTTTCCTCTACCCATCTTAGGATATTGGCACGCGCTCCATAACAAAACAAACAAAAAATAAACAGAAAAAACAGATATAAGTTTACTAACATGTGTATCTCATATTTAAGGGAAAAATTCAGGGATGAGTAACTCGAGAGGTGGCTTAGAACTAATGCTTTAACAACAACAACAAAATACATTCGTAAAGAAATGAAGGGAAAAAGAAGGCAGTTTTAGGCTTCCAAGGGTTGCAAACTAAGAAGGTAAATGTGTTGGGGGAAACTATTGGTAGATAAAGGCTAGTTAGTAAAGTTTGTGATATAGATTCCTTTGGTGCATCTTTGGGCTGATAAGGGTCTAAAATTGTCTCTGGTGATTAACTTTTGTCGTTTCTGGTACAGGGAAGAGAAGAGGAACGCATTTTTGAACTTATGTTCTGCTTTTAGGCTAATAGGAGGAGGGCAGAAAACTTTTCCTATATCTGCTTCTCAATTGCTTCCGAATGAAATAATACTTATAAGAAAGCGGTGTGTTTTGAATAGCAAATTCTGCTATGCTTTAAAAGCATGTCCTATATCTGACTGCTTCTCTCCAGTCTAGTACCTCCATGTCCAAACCGCCATTATCTCCCAACTGTGTTATTAAAACACCTTCTGTTTTCCTCTTTCTGCCCTAGCTCACCTAAAACCTATTCTGCTACAATTTAAATAAAATTATATCAGTATTCTACTCAAATCCTTTCTACAGCTCTCAGACCTTCTTAGACTAAAAGCCAGGATGTCTCTCTCCAATGAGTCCTTCCCCACATCTTGTTCTATTCTTCACATTACTCTGCTTGGGCAGAGTGGAAACCTGGCTCTATGTCAAAGGTGCCTGGCATACTGGTGCTGCAGGACCTTGGCACAGTTGTAATTCTATCTGCAATTCTCTTCTTCAGTAAAATACATGACTCCTTCCTTCACCTCTTTCAGGCTTTGCTCACATTTCACATTTTAAATGATGCCTTCCCTGTTCACTTCATTGTAAATTAACACTAGATTAACACTATCCATCTTGCTACAGTTCCACTTATATCGCCACTGTCCCTCTCCCTACCTTACCTGCTTTATCATTTAACACAATTCACCATCAAACACAGACACAGATGCAGACACACACACACACACACACACACACTCATACATACTTTGGTCTATCTCACTCCTCAAATTAACAAACTATTTGAATGGAAGGGTCTTTGATCTTTCATTGACTGATGTTCCCTGCATAACTATAAGTAGGACTCTGCATACTGGCTGGTGAAAAATAAGGCCAAAGAAAGTAAAATATTCCGGGTGTGTTTTACAAGTAAGCCAGCTGTAGCACAAAGATAAAAAAAAAAAAAAAATCAAATGGGCGGATAACTGAACAATATCTATGGAATGCTATTTAGTGGACAACAAAGTTTTTTGGATACATAGTTAACTATATTAGTGACAAAGAAAAAAAATCTAAAAATGTGTATGCCAAATTGTTAAAAGCTATAATTTGAGAGGAGTGTGTGAGAAGAGTAGATTCCATGTTTTACTCAGATTATTTATATATTTTAAAGTTTCTCAAGATATATAATCAATTGAATCAATATCTCTAAAAGTTTTTAGTTTCTTTGATATAATTTTTCATAATTATATATTATAGAATAAACTAATATCATTCTTATAATATAATTGAAACTAAGAATGTAACATTGACCATGATGGCCAAAGGATGCAAATATAGGTCATGTGCTGATAAATACCATTCTGTAAACTGAGTGAATTACAATTACCTGAATTTTCTTGAGTGTACTAGATGTTTGTGATATTGCTAACCTGTTTTGACCATAATATTTCTAAGTAATGTGTTAGTTTTAATTTGTAAGCATTATTGTAGTTACTTTAAATAATTCATTAATTAGGTTTCTACTAAGTAGCCTTCAGTCTAAAAATAAGATTGTAAAATTGCCTGTCATTTATAAAAGCCAAAGAAATGACTGGCATATTCCATCAGGTTTATTTGTGGTCTGTCAACAGAAAAGTGGGATATCAGCAAAGCTTTTGAGAGTTGCTGGTCTCAAGAGAGGATTCTATTCCTTTGTAACTATATTCTCTTTTCTTTTTGAAAACACAGAAGCACACAATCAGCTTTAATTAAGATAAATTTAGAAGCTTCTATGTGTTAAACTGGTAAAAGAAAAGCAAATATAAAAATAATTATCGCTTAAAATAATAATTTTAATAACCATTGTCAGTTCAGATGTTATTTCAGTTAGTTTGGTTTTGCTTTTGTTTTTTTCTTATGTTTCACACAGGGTTAGTTTTATTTGAGGGTTGGTATTTTTATAACTTTTTCACAATTTGCTATTCATCACTTGAAACGGCCATAACACAGGTTCTTTTAATGAATACTATAATAATACCATTTGTTTTTTTCCTATAAAAAGTCAATTTTAACTCAGAGGATGAATTAGAGCCTGAATGTTGTGTTATCTCTGATTCAAGTGATCAAACCCTACCCTACTAAATTCAGACTTGTTCCACAGTCTATTTGAATTTAAAGAAAACACTCCATTCTTTCATTAGATTTATTATTGTTAGTTTACAATGTTGGGAAGTAAACTCACATCATCCAGAACCTCAAATTATCTCCAAGATTGTTCATATGAAATTTCTAGAACTTACTCAAAATCATTAGTCACTGAAGACAAAACCTGATCAAAAAACAAGAGATAAAGCAACCAAAAGAAACAGACTCATAGGAATCCAGAAAAGGGACTTATCAGCCATGAACATTAACATAATTGGTTAACAATCAATGAAGTAAAAGATACAACTGCAGAATTTTTCAAAGAACCAGAAACTATGAAAAGAACTATAAGCAAAGTCTAGTACTAAAAAATAAAATAGGTAAAATATAGAACTCAGTAGCTATTTTTGACAACAAAAAGAAATGATGAAATTTTCAGTGGACTGAGAGGTAGGCCAGAAGAAAACACACAGAATGAAATAAAGAGAGACAAAAAAAGGTATAAGGCAATAAAATTATATATATATATATATATATATATATATATATATATATTGCTAGAAACAGGGGAGAGAAGTGATATCTAAAGGGTAATGGTTGATTTTTTTTTCTCTAAAGCTAATGAAAAGCTCCAAGTCACAGATTCAAGAAATCTGATAAATGCCAAATAAGAAAGATAAAAGAAGACCACACCTAGGCACATCATGGTAGCATTCTTGAAAATCAATAACACAGTTTTATAACCCATTTGGTGAAAAAGACCATTACCTTTAAATGAGCAAGAAGATACACTGGAAGTTGTCAACAATAGTAAGAGGTAATGAAGAACAAAAGAGAAAGAAATGGTATTTTCAAAGTGCTAAAAAAAAATGCCAACCAAGAAGTCTCTATGCATTAAGTATATCCCGTAAAAATAAGAGTGAAATAAAGGCTATTCAGAAGAAATCAAGCTGGAAGGAAGGAAGGAAGGAAGGAAGGAAGGAAGGAAGGAAGGAAGGAAAAGGAAGGAAAGAAGGAAGGAGGGAGGGAGGAGGGAAGGGAGGAAAAAAGGAGAAAAAAAAGAAATAGAACTCGTTAACTATATACCAATACTACAAGAAATTTAGAGTTTTTCTGATGAACACCAAAATAAGAGGGTGGTTATCAACCTAAATAATGTAGTTGAAACATTTATCAAAACTGCCATAAAAAATATCTAAATAGTTATGCAGTCATATATACATAGAGAACCATCTCATTCATGAACATAGATGAAGAAATTCTACTTAAAATATTTGCAAATACATTGAAGCAATATATAAAAAGAAAAATATATTACAAGGTATTTGAGTTTATTCCAGAAATACAAGATTGGTGTAACAATGTAACTCACCATTTAAAAAATGAAGAAATATAAAAGCCTATGTTCATCTCAATATAGGAGAAAGCAGTGAATACGATTCAACATCAATTCATGTTGAAAGAACCTCACATTTCTTATCAAATAGAAGTCAAATGGAAAATTCCTTCAAGGTGATTTTTTTCTATGAAAAACTATAGAGCATATCAAGGTACCATACACATGACAGTAAAATATTGAAATAGTTTTTTTCTGATAGATGCTTGCCATCACCACTCTTATGCAGCTTTTTAAAGAGAAACCTCACCATTTGTAATATTAACAACAGTAACAATTATAAAAAAAAAATGTGTAAAAAACTGAAAGAAAGAAATAAAACCATCATCTGTAGCCACATCATGATACCAAGAAAAGTCCAAAGAATCTACAGATAAACTACTATAATTAATAAGCAAATTTAATTTCACAACATCACCAAACACTATGTAAATACATGTACTTACAGGATATCATATAACATAAGCTTCCACAAAATATATAATCTACCATAGTTTGGGGATATTAGGGTATATTGCTATAGAATTGAGAGGTTAAATTTTTGTATTTTCTTTGCTGAGTATGTCAACGCTAAAATCATATACGGTTCTAAAAACCACTGACTATGTTTGTTCTTCCTTATCACTGCTATACAGCAACGCTCCAGTGATTATGCAGATGCTTTATTCAATAATGTGCTTTTTTTCTTTTTCTATGTCTGATATGGACAGTGTAAGTTGTACTACTGATGAAGAAACTAGATGAGAAAAGCAAATATAGTCTGGGAAGAAGTACTATATATCAAATAAAGACATTGATTTTTCTTTGTTCTTTCTGTTTCGAGAGCAAATTTACCGAACTCCCCAAGTTATTGTTGCTGTTTTCCATCAAGTCTCTTTTCTTTCCAACCACCCACTTAGACTGGCCCCCTCATGTCCCCTCTACATATTTGAGTTGACAAAAAGTATACTGGTTGGCAAAACTAGCTTGTGTATTGTATTTTGGGGCTGTCATATACTAATTATATGCTTGATTAATAAAAGAGTGCTTTCTTTGTCTGAATGTGGTTTTGGGGGACATTCAGTATTAAATTCCCATAAAGTTTGTTGTAAATATTGCATTATTTCCTTATTTTTTGAGTGACTATGCTATTTCTACCAGATACATGTAGTAACTGTGAACTACATGGATGGAAGGTACACGCAATAAATATAGTGAAATATGTCTTAGAAGGCAAATTCTTTTGAAATTTCAATGGAAAGTACAAGACCTTATAGGTGTCCTTTTTACATCTATATATTAGTCCTTAGTAGCAAGATCAGATTATTTTATGCAGCCTTCTTATTTTACATATTTCCTTTTTGGACAGAATTATGATAACTTTTACCAATAGAATATAATTTCAAATTATATAGTCATAAAATGTTTATGAGACTGTAATGAAGAGTTCACTTTATTTTACGTCAAGTATGCCTTGCTTTTTAATTTAAACAGCCTGTTTACATAATCATGCCTATATTTTACCACTAATTGTTATGCAGATAATTTTAAAAATGGACACAAAAGAACCTGAGGAAGTTGTTTTTTTTTTTTTCTTCTCTCTTCCTCCCTCCCCCAGTTCCCTGTCAGTATTATCTCTAAGTCTTAGAGGGGGAACTAGGGATTTCAGTCTTTACTTCTATTCCTCTAAACAGGAACAAATGACAACCTCAAAGAGCCGTATACTTATTATGATTACTGCCAAAGGTCTTCATTTTAGTTTCAGGTATTCTAAATTCCTTTTTTCTGCAATTTTGGGGTGTGAGTTGTATTTTTTTTTTAAAGCTTGGGACAGGAAAAGGTAAGCAGCAGAAACACACCACATGTAGTGCCAAGTCTAAGGGAGAAAAAAAGAGAGAGGCAGTGGGTTGAGAAGGGAGAGCTCTTTCTTTGTGTCCTTTTTAAGTAAGTAGTTGTAAAAGCATCACTACTTCTTTTTGGCTCTTTTAATCTACTGAGATTTCATTTAATTGGTTAAACGATACCTTGTGACCTTAATTACCTAATTCCAGTACACCACAGCAAGGATATTTTTACAGTGGAAATTAACACATTACTATAGGAAATTGAATGCAAATTAGGTATTAGAAAGTGATAAGTTGCGTCTTCATTTTTAGTTTTAAAGTATACATAAAGGTGTTATCATAATGTAGTGAATATGGAAGCAAGCTTTGTTAGCCTCACTATTTGGTAGAAAAGCTAACATGAGGAATGTAGGAACTATTCACACTGATCTTTCTGATGGTGGTGTTGGCATTATATCAGCAATTTTCTATTACTAGATACAGCAGCTGAGTCTGTACTGGGTGGGTGCTTTTTTTCTTTTTCTTTCTTTCTTCTTTCTTTCTTTCTTTCTTTCTTTCTTTCCTTCTTTCTTCTTTCTTTTTTCTTTCTTTCTTTCTTTCTTTCTTTCTTTCTTTCTTTCTTTCTTTCCTTCTTTCTTTCTTTTTTGACATGTAAACAACTTTCTGGAGCCTTTAAGGACTGGAATATATTAACATATGTGTGCTGCTGAACTGTTTGGGCCTTTCCCTTTAACCCTCCTTCTGTATGTGAAACAAGTGTCCTATCTCTTTGATTTCCCCAGGTGTTGAATTTAGCTAGATTTTTATCACAAGCTCTGTTTTCAACCAGCACAGCAGAGTTCAGCAGATTGGGACTCAGTAGAACATTTCTCCAGAACATTTTTTTAATTGAATGCAAAGTTCTATGCTCAAACTACTCCAATTTCTAATTGTTATTGGACAGATAGGGACTATCTTAACTTCATGTCCTTATTCTTACTCATGTTTACAGAAATTATCCCTCCTAAGCGAAGACAAAGCAGACTTTAAGTATTTACGTGTTTGCTTGTTTAATAACTTCAGAAGTGTTAATACAGCAACTATGACATTATTTAGCTACTTAGTTGAGAGTTCTACGCATTTGTACATTTTTATAGACCCACTGAAGACAATTCCTTTATAAAATACAGCTAATTTTGGCCTATTTTAGGATGTAATTATGTTTTGTCATATAATTTCTCACTTTTATGTTTAATAATTCTATCTCCATAATTAGACTGTAATGACAAACACAATGGGAATGTTTTGTATGCTTAAGGTCTCCAGCAGTTTACCAAACTGTTCTTGTTAATATTTTCAGATTAGAAATTTAATAAATACTGACCAATTTGCCCATTGAATGATGTAGCTTACCTATCTTGGATGATGTTGGAAGAGTTTTGTGGTTTTTGTTTGTTTTTGTTTTTGTTTGTTTTTAAGGCATTTACTATCACCAATAAATCACCCACCATCCACCCCAACAATGCACTGAGTTATCCAGAGATATATTTGTAATGCTAGAATGTTTGTCAAGTTAAATTTGAATTGGATGAAAGTTGGGTGAATTTGAAATGTATAAATCACCACCTATAAATCTCTATTCCTGCAGAAAAGGTCATCACTGGTAAGAGATGGAAGATTTTTGAGTATGAACTTGGATAACTAACAACCTGCACATTTACAATATCAGAATCTTGCAAGAGTCATACTTACATATGCGCAGCTCTGAAGAATTGAAGTAAAAAATCACTATGGTAAACAATTCTGAGTAGATAACTTTAAACCCACCAGTATTTCTCTAACTAAAATAGTATGTTTTAAATGCTTCATTATGTCATAAGAGATCAGATTGTTGTTTCTTCCTTTTAAAGGAATTATAGACAAAAGTAGTTGAGCTTTCCTTAAGTCTACCTTATCTGTCAAGGTATGAAGTAGTCTCAATCTATGAGAGAGATGGCATTTGAGTTTTGTTGTCAAAAACTGACCTCTGTGCTCTGGAGCCAAAATTAAACACGAACACAGAGTTTTGGGATAAAGATGAATGATCATTTTATTACTTTGCCTTGCAAAGGAAGCTGCAGCAGACTAATGCCTTCAAAACTGCAGACTCAACTGAGGGTAAAGGCTAAGAGGTTTTATAGGAAAATACAAGATATGGGTGGTTTCTGTAAGAATCTGAAGCAGCACGTGCTGCCAGCCGTGTTCCTCCTGTCTTCAAGGTGGTCTCATGACTAGTGCTGCCACCTGCCATCCTAGCCTACTTACTACTAAGTATGGATGCTGAGTCTCATGAACAAAGGATTCTACCGAGAAACAAATGAAAGGGAGGAGGTGGATTCCAGAAAAAATTAGTTGTTTGAAGTCAAGCCTTGCTGAAGCATCAGTGTGTCTATCTTAATTTTCATCCATCTCTACATTTCCATATGAGCCAATTTTGAACGGTAGGTCAAAGGGAAAAGAACATTTACCAAGTTTGAAGCTGAACAACTGCTTCTGCTGCTTCTCCTTCTCCTTCTTCTGCTTCTGCTTCTGCTTCTGCTTCTGCTTCTGCTTTCTTCTTCTTCGGTTTGTGATGGCTTGCTGAATAGCTATTAAAGAAAAGAATTTTTGGATGCCTGGGTGGCTCAGTCAGTTAAGCATGGGACTCTTGGTTTCAGCTCAAGTCATGATCTCCCGGCTGTACGGGTTTGAGCCCCGCGACGAGCTCTGCCCTGACAGCGCTGAGTCTCCTTGAGATTCTCTCTCTCCCACTCTCTCTGCCCCTCCCCCACTCGAGTTGTCTCTGTCTCTCAAAAAATAAATAAAAAAAGAAGAATTTCTATTTCTTTACTTCTTACATTTCCAACACTAAGTGTATGGATTTTTCCCCTCACATTAAGCAATTCTGACACTACTCACATTAAGCAATTTCTGACATAAATTAAGGCTCAATTCCACAAAACTGCTCCCTACTTCAGACTCCAATCACAGGTACAGGATCTCCACATTACCCACACTTGTGTGTAACTTGGCTGAAAATCAAGGGATCCCCAAGACCCTTTCTTCAAGTTTACTAATTTGCTGTACTGCCTCACAAAACTCAGGGAAATGCTTTGTTTACTATAACAGGTTTATTTTAAAGGCTATATTAATGAATCACTAGACTCTTATCCCAGATGCAACAAAGAATTAGAGGCCCAAGACCAGAATGGGAAGATAGTTTATTGAGTGGATAAGTATAGTACATGGTTAAGGGCCACTGTAGGCCTAAGAGTGGCAATGATACCCAGAAGCTCTAGCTGCATCCTTTTAAGCCTGTGCTCTGCATATGTAAATATAATTTTGATTGACATTTTTGAATGACAGCTGGTGGTTATATCGCATTTTGGCTTCTGCACACGTACCTGCCTGTGATGCATTTTGTTACACTTTATTTATGTATATTTATGAATGTCTAATGAGCTTTTGCTGTGACCTTAAAGGTACTTAAGGGCAAGATGCATCCCTTGTGGGAATGTTCAGCTGTTAGAAGTCCCTTTGTGGCTCTTGAGCCAGCTCTGTGGCTAAGTCCTTCCTATTCTGTGAGTCCTTAGAGGTGGCTCTGAAGCTGTGGCTGTTAACCCTTTGGAGTACCTCCAAGGGTGTGGCCAGCATCTGCTTTCTCTTGCTTTGTCCTTGCTGATGCCTAACTGCCCAACGGCTACAATTCAGGAACAGCAACATGGGAGAGCTACACAGATCAATGTATGGGCAAGGGGTGCAGATCAGTGTTAAAAACTCAGTGTGTTCACCAACTGAGCTCTTCAACCTCATCATTTAGGAGTTTTATGGAGCCTTCACTGTATATACATGAATGATGATATCACTGGACATTGGTATTTAAGTAAACCTCCAGGCCCTCTTGCCTCCTGGTGGTTGGAGGAGGGCATGAAAATTCCAGCCCTCCACTCATGCCTGGGTCTTTCTGATATCAAAGAGTCACCTTAGCATAAACTCAGATGTGGTTGAAAGGGGCATATTATGAATAACCAGAACCTTCCTTTCACTCTATCAACTCAGGAAGTCCCAGAAGCTTTAGCAGCTCTGTACCAGGAAATGGGGGAAATGTATTAAAAAAATACATAAGTATATTTTTAAATTATCATTATAACACAATATCACAGTTATATAGAAGAATTTTTATTCTTGATTTCTATAATTATGTATAAATAATAGTTATAATAATAATTACATACTAAAAAGAAATCATTGTTAAAATAATTAGATATTCAAATACTTCTACAGGTGAAATTCAGGTTTTATGGTCAAATTTTCCTTTCATATTTGGCATTTTCACCATGAAACATTTATCCAATGTATAAATAACTATGGTGCTAATCTTTGGAGACACCTCTGAAGTTATCCAGTAAGAATTGAAAATTATGGAATTGATAAGTTTTTCCCTTAAACTCACATAAATCAATCTCTTGATTACCCTCAAATGGAACCTCAATCTTAGCATTTTCTATACATTGATAATTGTGAGACATGGATTTTATTTGTATTGCACAAATGATCATACTTATCTTTGAAACTTCAGTTAAGTCATTTAAAAATTAGACCTCATTGTAACATATTATTCTTTTAGATGTTTATTTGAGAGAGAAAAAGAGAACACATGGGAGAAGGCAGAGAGAGAGAAGGAGAGAGAAAGGATCTCAAGTAGGCTTTGAGCTGCCAGCATGGAGCCAGACATGGGGCTCAGTCTCAAGAAACTTGAGATCATCACCTGGGCCAAAATCCAGAGGTGGATGCTTACCTTACTGAACAACCCAGGCACCCCTGCAGCACATTATTTTGAAAGAAATATTTGATTATGTGAAAGGCAGATGCATTTAGATCATTATAGTAATATATAGTAATATCATTGTGAAAATATACCTCTGCCTTGTTCCTTTATTTTTTTAATAAAAATAATGGCGTAAATCTATTCTAATTCAATATTAAAGTATACCAAAATGTGTTTAACTTTAATAATAGTGAGACAATCTCATACCTCATATATCTTAAATGATATATTAAAAATGTTACTTAGACCTAAGTCATTCAGGACACTGGTTCAATTCCAGTAGTCATTGATTATTAGTTTTGCCAACAATATGTAGAGATTGCTGTTGAATTATACGCTTTTGAATTGATGATGGGGTGTCATTTTCTAATCTTCTGCCTAAATTATGCTCTTGGATCAAATTTATGAACTGATGATTCATAAAATGGGTATTATGCTACTTTTAGTGGATTAAGCTATATTTGTATACAAATTGGTTGTCTGTATGATTGCCAAGATAGTTATATGTCCATTGATGTACTTGCAGAGGCTTTAATCTGTAACATTTGATTGACAGGTCCATATGGACAGCTCTAGGCAATTAGTAGCTCATCATTTTTTATCAAAAAACTGCTATAGACATGGCTGCTTGTCAAACCATCCATACAACAGTGCTGATTGCTACACTACTATCTGTGATAAATCTCCATCTGTAGTAAGGCCTTCTTTTAATATACAGGTTAATGTTTTTTTCAAATTCATAAATACTATCATTGATTTACTAGGTGGGGGTTGCTATAGCCTGACAGAAAAAAAGATATTTACTTTCTAGAATTTGATTCATTGGCCAAGACTTGTTCTTTATAACTCTGGGTATTAGTTAGGTTGGGCAAAACATCACCTGGGACTTAGGAGTTATCATGGGTGGATTTGTATCTTGAAAATGATATGTCAAAGTCCTAACCCCTAGTAGATGGAGATTAGAGACGTGTAGCTGAAAGATAAGGAATGACAAGAATTGGTGACCACCGTCAAAAGCTAAGAAGAGGCAAAGAAGGATTCTACCTAGAGTCTCAGAGGGAGCATGGCTCTCCTGACACCTTGATTTTAGATTTCTAGCCTCCAGGACTGTGCAATAGCAGTCGCAGGAAATTAATTCAGGAGCTAAATGTAGTGGCACCATTAGCTTCAAATCAATGACATGATATATTTACACTAACTGGAAACAATGAAATCCAAGGCATACATTCCTCAAAGTATGCACCAAATTACCTTTCAAAATAAACTGCAGTTAGCAAATACTTATTCTATATTTACTGTGTGTATAGCTTTATTCTCATTTCTAGGGTCATAAGGAGATCAAGAGGAGTTTAAAGAAAAAGATTTAATCATTCCTTTAATGAACTAAGAACTTAGAAGGGAACTTGTTAAATATTGTACAATTCAGAATTATGTAATTGCTAAATAATACTCAATTGATGAGTTCAATTTAAAATGAGTGGGAGTTTAAGAAAGATTTGGAAGGGCAAAATAATGGGCATAGAGTTGTGTGAATTAGTGGAAAACTTAAGCACAAGTGAAAGAAACATAGTTTGCAAGTATATGGCATTATTAGGAATGCTGAGATACTAGGGTATTTCATACGTACAAACATATTTGTATATGTGTGGGACTTTTTTCTGTAAAAAATTAGATGTCTAATAAAATATGTAATGTCTAATAACATATGTAATGTCTGATAACATAAACATGCTGTAAATGACAAACATGTATGCCAAATCTGTTAATACCAATGCATAAGAAACAAATGTCATTGGTATATATCCATGAATATTGCTCTATGTGAAGACCTCTTCGTTAATACAGTCCAAATGTATTGGTAGAGCCACTGGAGTATTGAGAATGTTGCAAGAACATGTGCTCAGAAACCTGCCTGTTGTGGATGGAGTCCTTAGGATAGCTTAATCCAGGTTGTTTAATATTGTATCAGTTAACTATTGACACATCTGTGCTGCTCAGTGGCATAAGACAGTTTATGGCTCTTGTGTCTAAAAGTCTATTAGATATTGACTGGGCTCTTGTCTAGACTTGCTCACATGTCTTGAGATAGTGCTCTGTTGGCTGATCTAGGCTGACTTCACATTCTGCTCTACATCACTCATCTTCTAGCAGGCCAGCCCACCCTACTATCATGGTGAAGGTGGAGGCACAAGACCGCAAATGGAAACCTCTTGAATGTTTCTTGAAGACTGCACTTGGAACTGGCATACCATCATTGTTACCTCATTTGCTTATTAACTAAGACATATTGAAGGAGCATCACAAACACACAGCTTAGGGAAAGAAACTCTTTCCCTTTATCATGAGAAACTACAGCATGATACGACAAAGGTCATGCCTAAAGGTAGGCATAAAGAAATGGGTTATCGTTGCAATCTACCACAAATATTCAGTTAACTTCTACCATTCCTCCCGAGAGTCCTTATCACAACCTTGTTTTGTTTCCATGTAATTTATGTATAATTTTAGTAGTCTGAAACCTAGGACAATAATTCCTAGATATAACTAATGTCAGTTAAGTTGTATAAATCTATTTTATAAGCTGCATTAATATGGATCTTCTCCTAAGAGACAGATTCTATATTTGGATGTTGAAAACAAAAATTGGTTGTCTATTCCCGAAAGAATGAAGAAAGAAACTAAACTCAAGGCAAACTCAAGGTGATCAGTGTGATTCTGGGAGGCACTTAGGGCTGGGCTAGCTAGTGTTTCAGGCAGGCCCAGTCTGCTCTACGCAGGCTTTTGAATGGGACATAAATTTACCTTGATATTTAAATTTCTGCAGCATGTTGCAATTTTAAGATTATTTTGACTACAGAATATTTTCTGTGAAAAATTCGGCACTATGATATATTAGTCTTGGCTATAAAGTGACAATCACAGCTCAAAAAGAAAGAAAATTAGCTATGGCAATCTGCAATTCTAGGCAGTCTGCTTTTGCCCTTGATCTCTGATTTGATTCATCATTCTTGCCTGATGTCTTTACCAATGTGTCTTTTCTTTAACTCATGCTTATTTTTCAAATGGCTCATTAAACAGATGTTTCTAAGTGTACAGTGACATTTTTCTAAATAATATCTGTTTGATAGAAATTATTTCTATTGATTCAAGTTTTATTACCACAGGTGTTCTTAAGTCCATTTTTTTTTAAAGAAATGTACATATTATACACCACTTTATATCAAATTTGGCTAACTTAGAATTAAGATTTCTAATAATTCTAAAACTAGTAATTGAGAATGAACATTGAGAAAGACATAACATTCCCCCCAAAAAAGAAAATCCAAAATGAAGATTGAAAAAATAATTTTCCCAATCTATATCTCTTTCACCTCCAGCTCCTTAGAAATAATTGCTTATGACATCATTTATTCACTTATTCAAACAATATTATTGAGGTCTCCCTAGATGCCATGCACATCCTAGATGATCAATAATTGTAAGCACACACAAATAGCTTTCTATTTTCTATGTTTGCATACAGATAGTTTCAGAAATGACCAACCCACTTTTTTTTTAACTTGTTGCTTGTGATCTTTGAATTACCTGTTTTCCTTTTCTGAAAGCTTTCTATTCATTGTGTGTAAAGTTTTCCAGAACATTTAGTTGTTCCTATTATCTTACCAGTTCACATTGTAGTAGTGTCTGAAACATAGTGGGTCCCAAATAAACAATAAATAAGCAGGCACTTGAACTGTGTTCACTAATAGTTGTTTACATGTTGATCTTCTCCGTTTTACTAGAGTGGAAAGCAGGAGTTTGTCTTCCATTTTTGTACAAAGTTTTCAGTTTTTGTGCAGTGTTGGTGGTATAGTGTTGCCTTCCAAAGTTTTTAGTCTTTAGCCGTGTATCACACATTGTCAACATTTACTAAATGCTCGTTAAAAATGAATAGGTATAATAACTTAACAGAAGTGGAAAAATAAAACACACTAGTTTAGTTGTGGAAATTTTCTAATTTCAAAAGCTGTTACTTCATCTAAAAATAAATTAAAACAAAAAGAAGACAACTGTACTTTGTGTTGAAGTCCACAACATGATGTGGGTGAATCACAGACTCTGGAATCAAACTGCATAGATTTTCAATAGTGTTTTTTTTTTTTTTTACTTCATTAACTTTATAAAAATAATTGTTGAGTCCCGACTCACTGTATATACTTTTAGGCACTAGGATGCACCCATGAACAAAATGCCAAAATATATATATATATATATATATATGTGTGTGTGTGTGTGTGTGTGTGTGTGTATCCTTCTAAAGATTCAATTGGGGTAGAAAACACTAATATCTATCTCATGAATTTTTTTGCTAGTATTAGGTTTAATAATGCATATAAAAGATTTAATTATTATCATTATTATTATCATCCGGAAATTGTACATATATTTTTCTAACTCATTAAATTTTTCAATTCCCTGGTAGGTATAATTTACAATATTATTAATTAGGCAATAGGTTTAAAGAAATTAAACTTTCATCTAAGGTAACATGCTATATTACAGATCTGGAATTTATTTTTAATTGTTTTATTTACTTTTTCTTTAATTTGAGAGGAGCATGAGAGGGGGAAAGGGACAGATGGAGGGAGGGAGAGAGAAGGAGAGAGAGAGAGAGAGAGAGAGAGAGAGAGAATCCTAAGCAGGCTCCATGAGCAGCATGGAACCGACATGGGGCTTGACCCCACGACCATGAGATCATGCCCTGAGCTGAAACTGAGTTGAATGCTCAACCAGCTGAGCCACCCAGGTGTCCCCAACATATCTGGAATTTAAAGCCTGACCTTATCATTCCAAAACTTCTCTCAGATAACATCCCTCATTGGTTGCTACACATTTTCTATCCTGCTGCCTTCTCTGTCATCCTCAAATTTGTTTAAAGCTCTGAGAATGAAAGAAACATGTTTACTTTTAATGAACTCAGAGCTTCCTAAATATATTTGACCTTTTATTCATTTATAACTCCTCACATAATATGGAGCACTTGAAGATATTTGTCTGCACAACTTTTCTCATTATGGGGTGCTGAAAATTTCCATCCAAGCATTCAGAATCCTTCTTCTGCCTTTCCTGGAGCATGACCTCATTGGTATTATTTGTGCCAAGCAATGGAAAGACTGAGGAAAGAATCTTTTAAAACCGTATTTCTTGCATTTTCATTAAATGATATTTTATTTGTCCCTAGATATCTTAAATATATATATATATATATATATATATATATATATAAAGAGAGAGAGAGAGAGAGAGAGAGAGAGAGAGAGAAAACAGCATGCTATCACCAAAGTAACATGGAGGGAGATAAAATAATAAAATTGAATCCATGTTTTGATGTTGACTTTTTCCTTCCCTTCCCTTCCCTTCCCTTCCCTTCCCTTCCCTTCCCTTCCCCTTTCCTCTCCTTTTTTCCCCCTTACCCTCCTCCCTCTTTTTTATTTTTATTTATTTATTTATTTATTTATTTATTTATTTATTTATAGTTGTGGAGTACCAACTGCATCTGGTTTGTGACAATGAAGTTAACACCCATTACATGATGAGTAGATACATATAGTAACAGCTTCCTTACTAACAAATGTATACTAAGTGATTCCCTGGAAGGATGTACAATAATACTTGATATTTAGGAATAAATTTCAGATATATCTCCTTCTTAACATTATTTTGTGTTTTGGTTAGCTTTCCTTTCTTCATCTATATGAGCCATTTTCATTTGAAATCAGAAAATTAGAATTAAGAAAGTACAAAAGGCTTACATTTTCCCACTCATTCTGAAGTGTAGATATCACAAGTTCCTTTCTCATCATAGACAAAAGACTGGTGGAAATTAAAATTCCATTGAAAATATCAAATTTTATATTTTAGATGATAGCTTAATAAACCTACTGCTCGATGTCAACAAATAAAATAGGTATACATACGGATTGACATATTCTATAATCTGCTTTTGTGTCTGGAAGTCAATTCTCTAACAGAAACTGCCAAATATTGTCCCATTATGAAGATAAATTTGAAAGGTAAGAGAATGACAGCCATCATTAATCAAGTAATTCTGTATGAAGAAAACTATAGACAGTTAATTATCTCAGCAAGAAGTGCAGGCAATGCATATTATTACCTATGAAAATTCATTTCTTCCAGTAGGAAGCTAGAGAGAGTTGAAGATCCACAGTTATATTGGTAGGCAACAATAAGGACTAGAATCTACGGTAGAAGATACCTGAGTTTACTGATGATAGATGAGTTGGAATAGTTGAGATAGATTGGTTGAAATTAAATTTAACTCTTGTGGTCATCTCAAATGCTCAGATTCATAAAATACACAAAAATTCAGCATCTGCGGATAATTTCCACTGGTTATGCTGAGTCCAAAATGCTGGAGTGGCTCTAAGATATGGCAAGATAATTTGCCATGGATATGCGTGTTTTATAACTATCCCCATTTTTTTCATAGATTCTTATTTAAATTACAGTCTAATATTAGTTTCAAGTGTACAATATAGTCATTCAACACTTCCACACAACACCCAGTGCACACTTAATCCCCATCATCTGTTTAACCTATGCCCCCACCCATCTCCCCTTGGGTAAACATCACATTGTTCTCTATAATTAAGAGTCTGTTTCTTGGTTTGCCTCTCTTTTCTTCCCCATATGTTTATCTGCTTTCTTAACTTCCACACATGAGTGAAATCATATGTTATTTGTCTTTCTCTGGCTGACTTATTTTACTTAATATAATACTCTCTAGCTCTATCCATGTTGATGGCAAAATTTCGTTTTCTATAACTAATATTCCATAGTGTATATATCCCATATCTTCTCTATCCACTCATCTATTGATGGATACTTGGACTGTTTCCATATATTGGCTATTATAGATAGATAATTCTGCTATAAATACCAGGGTACATGTGCCCATTCTTATCACTATTTTCATATCCTTCAGGTAAATACTTAGTAGTGCAATTGCTGGTTCATAGGGTAGTTCTATTTTTAATTTTTAAGGAACTTCTACACTGTTTTCTGGAGTAACTGCTCCAGTTTGCATTCCCACCGATAGTGTAGGAGGGTTCCCCTTTCTCTGCATTCTTGCCAATATCTTTTGTTTCCTGTGTTGTTAATTTTATCATAATTTAGCATAATTTTAAGATAAAAATATGTTTCTTTGTGATTGAAATTTATGTGAAGCTAAATCAAAAAGATTCATTTGTAGGGGCGCCTGGGTGGCTCAGTTAAATGTCCAACTTCAGCTCCGGTCATGATCTCACAGTTCGTGGGTCTGAGCCTTGCATCAGGCTCTGTGCTGACAGCTCAGAGCCTGGAGCCTGTTTCGGATTCTGTGTCCCCTTCTCTTTCTGCCCCTACTCTGCTCACGCTTGGTCTCTCTGTCTCAAAAAATTAATAAACATTGAAAAAAATTTAAAAAAAAAAAGATTTGTGAGTAGGCACAAGGAGTGACTTCAAAGTAAGTTAAGTATTGGAGTGGGGGGCACCTGGGTGGCTCAATTGGTTAAGGTCTGACTTTTGATTTCTTCAGCTCAGGTCCTGATCTGAAGATTTGTGAGATTGAGCCCTGGGTCAGGCTCTGCACTGATAATATGGAGCCTTCTTAGGATTCTCTCTTTCCCTCTTTCTGTGCCCCTTTTCCACTCCCTCCTCTCCCAAAATAAATAAATAAACAAAAAAATAATAATAAATAAAGTTAAGTATCAGATTATGGCTGTCTATTAGAGAGCTACTCTTCAAGGAACTATATTTTACTAGCAATATTCCTTTAGTTCACAAGTTAAAGAATAAAAGGATGGTCATTACAGGGGAAATTCCTCATCCTTACCAACTTTGTGGAAGCAGGGATATGGTTATTTTTCATGACACAAGTAAAAGATCTGAAGACAATAAATTCCTACTGTCAGTTTTAGTGTTTTGGTTCTTTCCACACACTTCATAAGGCCTCTTCTGAATAAATTGTGGCTATGGCTTTATATACTATGAAGTTTGTTATGATTTATTCACTTTTAATGTTCTGACAGTTTAATAACTAGGTGGCATTTCTTTTTGGTTACATAATGTTGAACAATAACTACTGCTGAACGTTTGCATTTGAGATATGGTATTAAAAGGAAAGATATGCCTCAGGGCAATTTGTAATGATGCCAGAGTCAAAAGCAGAAATCAAAGAGGAAGAATTGATCTGACATCTTTTCATTTCAGGTGAAAAACTAAGTATATTCATGTTACTTCAGTGATAAAGTAGATCCAATTTGGGATCAAACTGTGTAGTGTATATAATGTGGATTTTTAATAATTGGAGAGCTTGTGGGGAAAACATAGAGATACACTTTGTGAAAGTTGAAGAAAGGCTTCTAGAGACAGTGCTATTTTGGGAAATACAACACCTCCAATCACTGTGGAGATGTGTTGTGCATGTTACTTTTGTTAGGTTTCCTGAAACTGACTAAAGTCTGAGTGAACTGACTAGAAATTGTATTTTACCAAACTGGTATGTTTTTGTTTTGTTTTGAAAAAAAATATATGAAATGCTCTTTTCTTCTCCCTGTCTTCCTTTCATTAACTCATTTATTTATTTATAAGAAAACATTGGCATAACATCTCATTGGTTATAAGTAAAAGTTAAAAAAAAACAATTCCAGAAGAAGGAAGTTCTTGGGTAAGCTGCATGAAAATACTTGCTAATTTTCAGTAGGTTTGGCTTCCATATTCCTTTTGTATTACTTTAAAAAAATGTTTTGTTTTGTTTTGTTTTGTTTTTCTTGAGAGAATGAGAGGTTGGGGGAAGAGGGAGGAAGAGATAAAAGGAGCCAGAGAGAGGCAAAGAGAGAGGTAGAGAATCACAAGCACCCCCTGTATTACTTTAGGACTTTAATTTTACCCCAGAATAACAGAATCTGCACATGAATCACGTAGTTGGATGCAAGTCCCACAGAACAAGTGTTTTCCCTATCAACATATTCAATGGATACATTAAATCTTTTTTATCCCCTATTAAACATTTAAAATAATTTCTATGTAAATGTTACATATGATTTTTCAAATAGCATTTTTCTTACATGCTACCAATACACTGTCTTCTCTGCCTTGGAAATGTACAAATTTTCGGATTTCCAAAGGTTAATTTAATCAAACAGTTGTCTATCATACTTACTGATAAGAATAAAAACTAGATCCATAACAATCCTAACTTTAAGCCTTTAACATAAAATTTTAAGTTTTAAAAATTACATGTTTTTTTAAAACTATCGGACTCACTCTGTTGCACTCGACTTTCTCTTTTTTAGGTAAATTTGTTAGAAAAAGCATTCCATGCAAAATAAATCTATAGTAAACTACATTTCATATAAAAAATGAAGAGATATAAGAAAATGTTGAATATATCATATTAATATAATATGCAATAAGGAAAATATACTAAAGGAAGATATATAATAAAGTATTGAATAAGCTATATTACAATATAATATTAAATATATTATAATTGAAATCTATGAAAGAAAACATATTTGTCCACAAGTTTTGCCCTCTAGTAAATTTGTTTTTTTATGTAGGTTAGTATAGCAATTCGGAAATTGCATTGGTGGTATTTTAGAGCTGAGAAAATTAGTAAATATATAGTAGATAATGAAATCCAGTTTCTCACTGTCAGAAAAGCTATCAGAAAAAGGAATTACAGATAAAAAAGGGAGGATGGCTTCAATGAACCCTGTGCTGTTAGACATATCAGTGTGAACTCATGGGTTTGATTAACACATAGATTTATATTTAAACAGATATGGATGTATTTATGTACATGCCCACATAAACTTCATATATTTCTTAGCTCTGTACATGGAGAAGACCTCAGTGCAATGACATCCCAGTGTCAGTAAGCAGCATACCTTTGCTTGGTTTCTGTAATTATTCTCTAGTAAAAGGAACCAGGGGTCCTTAGGGAAATAACTGATTGCACAATTATTATTGTGCTTGGTCAACTGGTTCTAATACACATATGGAAACTGAATGAACCATAGATCACCACAAGGTTTCTGCAAAGTGAGAACAGTTTAGATATTAAGACATTATAAATTGCAGTAATTAAGATAATCTGTATTTTGATTATGGATAAACAGATGAGGGGTTGCTGAGTGGCTCAGTCAGTTAAGCTTCTGATTCTTGGTTTCAGCTCAGGTCATGATCTCAGGGTTTGTGGGTTCAAGCCCCATGTAGGGCTTTGTGCTGACAGTGTGGAGCCTGCTTGGGATTCACCCTCTCCTTCTCTCTCTATCCCTCTCCTGCTCTCTCTCTTTAAAAATAAGTAAATAGGGGCGCCTGGGTGGCGCAGTCGGTTAAGCGTCCGACTTCAGCCAGGTCAGGATCTCGCGGTCCGTGAGTTCGAGCCCCGCGTCGGGCTCTGGGCTGATGGCTCAGAGCCTGGAGCCTGTTTCCGATTCTGTGTCTCCCTCTCTCTCTGCCCCTCCCCCGTTCATGCTCTGTCTCTCTCTGTCCCAAAAATAAATAAACGTTGAAAAAAAAAATTAAAAAAAAATAAAAATAAATAAAAATAAAAATAAGTAAATACACTTACAAAAAGGGTAACCAGATGAATAAAATAGAGAATCAGCAAAGACACTATATATACACACGCACATATACATTCATACATATATGAAGTCGCAAGTATCTGTATATATTATATAGGTGTGCATGTGTGTGTAAGTGTGTTTATGTTTGTGCTATATGTATACATACACATTTAGCTGGTACTATATACCAGTAGGGAAGAACTAATATAATGTATGTAATCTTTATGTGTGAGCATATACCATATAATTCATTTCAAAATTAAACTGATTTTTTCAACAAATAGTTATTGAAAATACACACATACATACACACACAGTGTGTACTGTAGTGAAATAGAGTAATAAAGCTAATTTTTATTGAGGACGTACTATGGGCCCAACATTGATCTAAGACTTTTTTGCAGTGTGGCATACTAGCAGAAGATGCATGTATGGTTTGTGAGCAGACTTAGCAAAGTATATGAAAAAGAAATATATTATTGCCTTCAGAATGTCAAAATCAAAAGAATTCCAGGCACCCATTTTAGTGAACAAACAAAACTTGTGGGGTATGAAACAAAAAACATTTCATGTTTTAAAGCACCTTCTTGATTCAACCGTCCTGAACTGGAGATATATCAAACCAACTGCAAAGCATATTCATGTCATTCAACAGTCTAATTTTGATAGATTCTTTTTTTTTTATTTTTAAAATGTTTATTTATCTTTAAGAGAGAGAAAGGTGGCGGGGCGGGGAGGTTGGGAGAGAGAGAGGGAGACACAGAATCCAAAGGAGGCTCCAGGCTCCAAGCTGTCAACAGAGCCTGACGCAGGACTCAAACTCACGGAACCGTGAGATCATGACCTGAGTCAAAGTCGGACACTTAACTGACTGAGCCACCTGGGCTCCCGTAATTTTTTCCAGCTTTTTAAAAAAACAACGTCATATTGGTCAAATCTAAAGAAACCTGTGCTGTCTGATGCAAAGTAGAACTTCTACCTTTTTTTCTATAATCTCGAAAGCCTGAAATGAGAAAGATAGGGGAGTGGTAGATATATCAAAATGTTTTTTTGTTGTGTTGGTTGACTGATTTGGTATTCATTTTACTCTTCTTTCTTGATCCTGTTCTCTTACCCTTTACTAGCCATTTTGTATACTTCTTTTCTGGGGATTTGATAATGGAAGAGAAGATGGTATTTGATGAAGTTGGACAGGTTTTACATAGTTGGTGATGGGGAATTACTTCATTTACATTAACTTATTTCATTTTTGAGTGGTCAGTAACTGATGAAGTTTTGGGGTATGGGTGGTTCATGGGGTCTGGAGCCAATGGCCAAGAAAGAATTCTTGAAGACATCTTTGGTGCAAAAAAGGTGATTTTATTAAAGCACAAAGACAGGGCCTGTGGGCAGAAAGAGTTGCATTGCAAGTATGGGGGTGACTGTTTTATAGAGTCTGGGGAGATAAAGTCAAGAGAGAGTTTCCAAGGAGACTTCCACATGCTAAAGACTTACTGGAGGCCTACCTATTGTCAAGCTAAGGTTGTTTTTCCCCCTAGAAAAACATTAATACTAAGACAGTAGGTAGTTCCTGGACTTTAGGCTATTGATGGAATTGCCTTTTTATTGTAAACTTGTGGAGACTGTTACTTGTTTTTTGTCCTTTCCTGTTTTTGAGTAGCTAGGAGTGTCCAAGGAATATCATACATGACCCACCTGGATGGTGGTGGGGGCAGTTAGCCTGCACTTTGCCCTCAGCTTGCCTTATGCTCCCTCATCTGTAAGGACTTCACCATCTTATTACATTTTCCAATTTTGGATCATGTGTCCACTAACTGGCAACTTATAACTCCCTTTGTCAGCCTTGACTTTGAGTGGTACACCCATGGTAAATCTCTATCTGTGTAACTTTGACTATCCAATCTGGACTCGACCACAGTTCTTTTTCAGAGGACTTAAATCCTCGCTTCTTTTTATGAGATTCACATGGGACAAACAGGACCAAACATCTTTGTGCCACCATCTTTGAGGGCAGCTGGATTCTCTGTGGTTTTGTCTTCATTCAGCCCTCAGACCCAACCAAAACCATTGTTTTGCCTTGGGATTTTCACAAGAAAGCCAGGCTTGTCCATGTGTCTTCTTCATCCCTCCAAACTCTGGGATACGCAAACCAAGATCTGTCAGTGATATCTTGTACTTCTTTCCTCTGGAAGCTGAGTCAGCCAAGTAATGCAGGGCAAATAAAACCTAACAAAGATTGAGAGGTCAATTTCACCTCCCCGTAACCATCTCCATGCCCTACACATAGTTTTCTTGGGATTAAACCACATAAAATAATACAATCTAACTTTAAGTCACATTACTTATACAAAAGGGTTTGACTATTTTTATGTCAGTGACAGGAATTTTAAGGTTTTGAACAGAAAGGTGACATAAACAAAGGAATGATTTAAAGACCAATATTAAACAATGAAAATGCTTAAACTTTAAACTTTTTCTGCATTAATAAACTCATTGTTTTTGGTTGAAGAGTAGCAATTTGCAATTTTTCATTGGTACTTGTGCTATTCTGAATTGGGATTATAAAAATAGCAGAAGCAGTACAGCAGGAGAGAATTCTGTAATGATCATCTCGTGTTCGAAAGAGGACCCAAATATTTTATATTTTCATATATATTTTAATTTCTGGTGTAATACAGTTGAATTTATCTAATTGATCTGACTTGCTACATATTTTCTTTTTATGGATCCACTGGATTTTTTAAGTAGGTATTTATCTGTCAGAGGTTAGACTTTTAACATTTTAATGATATTTTCTAAAATATTATAACGCATATGAACATGATTGAATTGACTAGTTTTCTGAGATTATTAGCTTTGTTTGTAATCCTACATTAAAGCGTTTTGATTTTAATCTCCATAAGGTTTGAAAAATAATCAATAAAAGCAAGAACCCTGATGGCTTGAGTTTAAATCCTTTTTACTATAATTGAATTAGTTCCTCTCTCATGGCCCAGACAAGCCTTTGTAATTTTCTGTTAAGCTTTCAGAAGTGGCTTGCATTATGTAATCAGAAAGATAAATAAAATAGGCCCTTTATTTAACACTATTATTTTTTAAACACCACTGATTTATTCCATAAAACACTGTGGACCAAAATAAACTAATAACAATACAAAATTCTGGTTTGAAAGGAGTGATTGCTGAGCTTTCATTTACATTTAAATTTAGACAAAAATAGCGTTGTAATATTGCTTAAAATTACCTTCTTTAAAGCCTTCCCATTAGAAAGAATGATATTTGCGATTTAAACAGATGAGATTACAGCTGACATAGCTGAGTACTCTTTAAAAAGTGCTCATTATTACAAGACGTACTCTATTTAAACACGGCAATGGAACTCCACTTTTCATTCTGTTCTGTACTTGATAGAGGAGATTGCACTATTGTATGCTTCTCTAGACTTCAAAAATTCATAAGATAGCTAAATCATCCTGAGGAAAATCAGGTTAAAAGTGGTATTTGGGGTGAGGGGTGTGGCATGGCTTAATCAGTTAAGCATCAAGACACTCAGTTTCAGCTTAAATCATTATCTCCGGATTCCTGAGTTTGAGTTTGAGCCCCACATGGAGCTCCACACTTATGGTGTGGAAGCTGCTTGGGATTCTCTCTCCCCGTCTCTCTGTCTCTGTCTCTGTCTCTGTCTCTCTCTCCCTCACTGTCCCTCCCCACTCATGCTCACCCTGTTTCAAAATAAATAAACTTTAAATAAATAAATAAATAAATAAATAAATAATACAAATGCTATTTTTTGGTTCCATCAATTTCCCAATCAACTGCATAGTCAGGGATTTGGGCTAGGCTACTACACAGCCTTGGAAGAACTTCTGCTCGGAAGATGCAGAGATGTAAATATTTTGCACAAATGTAAATATTTTATGACCCTGTCAAAGAATTAACATGTGGAGGATACGTGGACACATACAATGATCACACGTGTTCACAGATATTTTACTAGGAAAAAAATGTCATCATTTGCCATACACATTTGATAAGAAAAAAAATGTCTTGGCAAAATTATGTTATTTAAGGTGATGCAGTTTTCTAACAATCTTGGATGGACCGTATTCCTATAATTATTTAAAAATCCAAAGGCAATTAATTAAGTCTTGATACATGCCAAGTATCAAAATGTGTTGAAATGGTGAGATATGCTTATTTCAATAAAATAGAACTGAGCTGGGCATTGAAATAGAGAAAGATAAGGGATAAAAGGGAAATGTCAGACTAAAAATAGTGCAGCTTGCTTCTGTGTGGCTGACTCACTCTCTTTATTCAGCCATCAGAGGTAGCTAAACCCCCCAGAGGTACGTGCAAGCACACTTATGTGGAAATTAGATGACATGTTAAGGGAGGAATGAAGAAATTACCTTTGAGGGAAAAGTTTGTAAATCAGAGACATGTGAAAACTGTGGTTAAACAGATGAAGTGGGGTAAGACCTTACAAGTTTCTAAAGTCATGAGTAGTACCAGTACCAAATATTGAGAATCAACACATGATGAGTTTCTGCAATGGGTCAAACACTACACTAAAAACTGAATGTGAATTTTCTCATCTAAATTTCATACCTGCCTAATAAAATAAGTATTATTTTTATCCCTGCTATTAGTGAAGAAAAAGTCTTAGGCATGGTTAAATATTTTCCAAAGATATAAGGTTAATTAGTGTTTATCTGTGAGTTCAAAGTATTTTCTAACTCACCACTTAAGATTACTTTGGATGATCCTTGGCACATGGTAGATATTCAAAACATTAGTTTTATTGTTATAATTAGTTCTCCTATTACTATGACACTATTCTTGATTAGTGATGTTTAGTAATAAAACCAGAAACAGAATTTTCTTTTGTTTAATTTTTTTAATATGAAATTTATTGTCAAATTGGTTTCCATACAACACCCAGTGCTCCTCCCAACAGGTGCCCTCCTCAACACCCATCACCCACCCTCCCCTCCCTCCCACCCCCCCATCAACCCTCAGTTTGTTCTAAGTTTTTAAGAGTCTCTTATGGCTTGGATCTCTCCCTCTCTCAGATATCCTTGTTAATGAATGAGCTTCTACTTAACAATAAAAATGGCTTTCTATAAAAAAGACTGCTTATACAATACAAACTATAATATTTTTTATGTATTTTTCACCTATTATTGGTAAAATAAATTACATAGAGAATTTTATAAAAAATCTATTAGAGCAACTCTGTTAGGGTATTACCTCCATTAAAAAGGGAGAAAAGTGGTGCCTATGTGGCTCAGTCTGACATTGAGATTCACACTCTCTTTTTATTTTAAGTTTATTTATTTATTTTGAGACAGAGAAAGTGTGCACGTGAGTGGGGAAGGGGCAGACAAAGAGAGAGAAAGAGACAGAAAAGAGAGAGAGAGAGAGAGAGAGAGAGAGATAATCCCAAGCAGGCTCTGCACTGTCAGCACAGAGCCCAACGTGGAGCTCGATCTCACAAACCATGAGATCATGACCTGACCAAGAATCAGAAACTTAACCAACTGAGCCACCCAGGTGCCCCAAGCTTCACCCTCTTGATTTTAGGTCAGGTCATCATCTCAAGGTTCATGGGTTCAAGCCTGAGTTGGGTTCTGCACTGACCGCATGAAGCCTGGTTGGGATTTTCTCCCCCTCTCTCTCTCACTCACTCTCCCCACTCACACACATGCTCTCTCTCTCTCTCTCTAAAAATAAATAAATAAACTTTTAAAAAAGATAAAAAATAAAAACGTAATCTTTATTGAATACTTATCAAGTATAAGGCACAATGGTAAGAACTTCGTATGCATTGTTTTATCCTGCAAATGACAGTAATGCTATTCTTATTACAACGAAGACAAAGAAAATTTTAAATTCTGCCTAATGTTACATTGCTAATAAAGGAGTAAATTGAGGCTTCGCAAACTCATCCACATGGTATAAAGTAACATAGCTATTAAGAGAATTAGGAAACTCAAGTACAGAGATGGAATAACTTCCCAAGGTGGAAAGTACAAACAGAAAATAGAGGTAGGATTCAAATCACCAATTAACTAAGTCTAGAGCTGAGACATTTACTGAGGAGAATAAAACTAACAAAAATGATCAAGTTAATGGCCTTGTAGTCATGGAACTTACAGGTACGTTGTATGGACAGCTTTGAATATAAGAATCCTAAGTGTATCTTTCTACATGTCAGTAGTAGAAAGAAGACATCACTGGTTCTGTGAAATGTTTCAGTGGTGGTGCATTCCTAATCAGGAGGTCAGTGAAGGAAGTCTTCCCTGATGAAAGGATGATTGAGTTAGTTTTGAGGGAAAGAGTAGAATAGGCACAGAGTGAGAGGAGTACTTGATGTTTAAAGTTCTTGCTTTAAGGAAAGAATTTTTTTTAATGTTTATTTATGTTTAAGAGAAAGAGAGGGAGAGAGACAGTGTGAGTAGGGGAGAAGAAGAGAGAGATCATGACCTGAGCCAAAGTGCCCCTAAGGAGAGAATTTGAAGAACTGAGATAATGCATATCTGTTTTGTCTCATCATAACACTGCCATTATTCTGAGTTAGAAAAAGAACTCGTGTTGTTCTAAAAATGGGCTAAGTGGGTGGGAGTTGAATCTAAGGGTAGGCAGGGGCATTTCTTCTTTCAGTGTGATCTAGTACATTGTTGTCCCTGGGCAAGTTTCCACTCAACAGGAAACAAATTTGTCAGATGATGATTTAACCAAAATATATATTCAGAAAGCTGTGTGCAGAAAGCCTATCTCTACCTTCAGGGCTTGACAGTAAAGCTTCGTCAGACTGATTTTTAGGGGTTATTTAACAGAGTTTCAGTCAGAAATTGGTCAGGGTGAACCCTATAAACTGACTTTTGACATTTCACGCACAGAAATTTAATGCAATGGGTTGGGAGACAAAAGGGACAGAAGAGACAGAGGGGCTTAAAAAGGGGCCTGGGGTGGTCTTATCCAAAGTCCATAAAATACAGGAAAGAAGGTTTCACTACTGTTTTAGGAGACCATGGCCATCTGTGTTTAAGATGCTTTTGGCTGCTGCAACAGCATCCTGGTTTCTCTTGCTGTCCCTGCGGGGAGTGAGCCAAGGCATTCCAGAAGCCCCGTACTGCGCTCAGTGAAGGATTTACTAGTAGAATGGGGTTGCCCTTGCCTCAGCCCTCAGACACTGCACTAGCGGCTCCCACTGGCAGAGTGAATAGGGATACTGCTGGCAAAAGACTGCTCTTTTCCATTTCCCATATTCCATGGTATTTAAATTAGCAATAGTACTGATCACCGACCATTTTCAGTGAACACACCAGTAGCCCAAAGGTAGAATTATTCTTTAGGAACAGAACTTGCCAGTCATAAGAAATCTTAGCTGCAAAGATTTTTGTGTGAGATAATGATACTTAAGCCAGCTTTGTATGCATTTATCTACTCATGGTACTCTAATTTGGACCTGTCTTAGTTTTTCGTTTGTTTTGTTTTGTTTTGTTTTTGTTTTGTTTGTTTTTCTCATCTTGTTTGCAGCTGCAGTCATCAGACGAATTGACTGGTGCTGCATGAGCTAAGGTAGCACATTCACATGTCTGGCAGTGAATTGGGTCAGTTGGCTGGGATGCTTAAATGGTTCTCCATGTGGTTTCTATAGCAGGAGAGCCCTGGAAACTTCATACATTGCAGGTGGGAATATAAAATGAAAGAGCCATTTTGGAAGAGAGTTTGACAGTTTCTTAAAAAGAAATGCGTAAATTGACCATACAACCAAGCAATTCGTTCTTTAGGATCCACCTAAAATATAATACAATAAAATAAAATAATAAAATAAGATAAAATAAATACCCACACAGATGTTTTTATGGAAATTTTTACAGCAACATTATTAAGAAAACCCAAATAAAACTAGAAATAACTCATAAAAACGAAGAAAACTAGAAATAACTTGTAAATGTCCATCTATTGAATTATGGATAAACAAATGTGGTATATCCAGACCATGAAATACTATTCAGCAGTAAAGAGAACCAAGGCACATTCTACAACATTTAAAAATGTTACGTTTATTGGGGAAACTTAACACAAAACACCATACTGTGTGATTCCATTTGTATAAAAAGGCAGATCTCTAGATACAAAAAATAGGTTTGTACTTTTCTGTAGCTGAGGTGGGAACAAGAAATAACTGCAGACAGGCACAAAGGATCTATTTAGGTGATGAAAATATTTAAAATTACATTGCAGTTCTGGCTGCACGACACTAAAGTCTATTAAAAGTCACTGAATTGGGGCGCCTGGGTGGCGCAGTCGGTTAAGCGTCCGACTTCAGCCAGGTCACGATTTCGGGGTCCGTGAGTTCGAGCCCCGCGTCGGGCTCTGGGCTGACGGCTCAGAGCCTGGAGCCTGTTTCCGATTCTGTGTCTCCCTCTCTCTCTGCCCCTCCCCCGTTCATGCTCTGTCTCTCTCTGTCCCAAAAATAAATAAACGTTGGAAAAAAAAAAAGTCACTGAATTATATATAAAAAATAATTTTATTGTACGTAATTTAATACCTCAATAAAGCCTTTTAAGGTGTTTTTTTAAGTTAAAAGATTAGAAATTCATGATTAGAAGATTTAAAGACATTAATTAAGCATCTAATAGGATTTAGTTATTTTCTTTAGTCTGGATTACCTGAGGCTAATTTCCTTTAAAATTTACATTCCTATAATCCAAGAGTTACATACTTTTATGTAAGGTAATTTGAGTTATATTTACATATTATATATTAGGTTATATATTTATAATACATTATGAATTACAATATTAAAAATAAACAGATACATATTAGAGACGTAATACTGTTTTTTTTTTTCTATATTACGTATTTAGTAAATGGACATTACTTTCATACAGTGCATAAAATAATTTTGGGGGCACCTGGGTGGCTCGGTCAGTTAAGCATTTGACTCTTGATGTCAGCTCAGGTCATGATCTCATGGTTCTCAAGATGGAATCTGCACCTGACTGGCCTGCATTGGGCTCTATGCTGTCAGCTCTGAGCCTGCTGGGGATTCTCTCTCTCTCTGCCTCTGCCTGCCTCTCTCCTCCTTGTGGCCCCTCTCTCTCTCAAAATAAATAAATGAACACTAAATATATATACATAATTTTTAAATTAATTTTTATCTCAATCATGTTATCAGCATAAAAGTACATTCAGTAGGTCACATTATATTTGTCAAAAGCTTTAATTCAGAGGAAAATCATATTTCAAAATTAAGGATTCACAATATCATCTTTGTTTTCTTATACTCTGAACAAATACTATATTTCTTATATGTCTTATATGTTCTTATATTTTTTATATTATTTCTTATATTATGTTTCATAGTAAGTAAAACTGGTATTCTTGTTTTCTCATTTTTAACTGGAATATTTATTGCTATTAACTAAAGACCTTTTAAATTCTGTGGAATGTGAAACAAATTAACTTTAGTGGTTTTTTTTTTACTATTATTTAAGTGAGGGCGTGTATAAAACTTGCTATTATAATGTCCAGATTTGCTCAATTTTATAGCTCAGGACGTGGTGCTGCAAGGGTCTATCTACTTAATGGCATTTCATAGGATATGTCAAGGTTCCTGTGGTATGTGAACAGTCAGAAAGCTTTTCTCTACTTGGATTTAAAGCAGTTCTTCCTACCACAATGTAATCAGAGTCTTGCTATTGTGAGAGAAAGCAGCCATCCAGGAACTATGGTGAGAGTGTGAATGCCATTAATTGGACTATTTCACTGGCCAAAAATAGAGCAACCATCTATGATGGAAGCCCAAAACATATATGTGAGATAAAAGTAGAATGGGATTCTGAAAGGAGGATTTAGGCAGGCCTGGAACAATTATCTTAAGCTACATGCATTAAGGAATGTACCACACACAAACACATACACATTCATACATACGCATGCAGGCAGTATGTATCAGATTAGAAAGAAATTATCTTAATATTTTTATAAAGGACTAATTAAAAGAAGGTGTTTGAAGATCTTGCATACTCTCCTGGACAAGGTAAACTGTTTGTGGTGTCAAGATTCCACTGCCTAAAGCAAGAAAATTGAAGAAGGCAGCGTCATAATCCAATTCTGACTCACAGTAATATTTCTTAGCAGATGCTTTATTATGCTACCAAAGAGCAAAATACACAGAGGTTGCACAGTAAATGGTAGCATGTTATGTTTGTGTCTATGCTGTGCCAAACATCAGAATGATAGAGTCAGTATACCCAATGCTTTTCTTCTTTTATTACCAAGATGTTTATAGCAAAAGATATATATTTCTTATATTTTTCAACTGAAGTGACCGATCACTAGCTTGTCAGTTTAGTGGAAAAGTCAGACTAATAATTCATGCTGTTATAGCTGAGTATTGAAATTATAATATGATTATCTCAATAATGTTTTTGTAGGACTACCCAAAGATATCAGTTAGAGGTTACAGAGGGCATAGCATGTATATATCCCATCAAATAGTCAATAGAAAATTTTGAAAAAAGGAGACCTAGTTTTCTTGATAGAAATACACATTTCTAAAACAAAGTACTTTATAAAAGTTGGGGCGCCTGGGTGGCGCAGTCGGTTAAGCGTCTGACTTCAGCTCAGGTCACGATCTCGCGGTCTGGGAGTTCGAGCCCCGCGTCGGGCTCTGGGCTGATGGCTCAGAGCCTGGAGCCTGTTTCCGATTCTGTGTCTCCCTCTCTCTCTCTGCCCCTCCCCCGTTCATGCTCTGTCTCTCTCTGTCCCAAAAATAAATAAAAACGTTGAAAAAAAAAATTAAAAAAAAAAAGTTGATACCACCAAATATCACCTTTAAATGTAGGTTCTCTTTCATTTTAAGAACACTTTTTCGTTTTAATTTTTCATTTGCTATTTGGCCTCATTGTGAATGAAAACAAAGGAAGTCCATTTTAGAACATTTGATAGAAAATAATAGCATGTCAAATGTGAAATTCAAAGAGAAGGAAGTTATAGAAAGTTAGAATTAAAAGGTTCTTTTAGAAATAACGCTGGAGGGTTACCTGGGTGGCTCAGTTGGGTAAGCATCCCTTCTTGATGTCTGCTTAGATCATTATCTCCCAGTTCCTGGGATTGAGCCCCACCTCAGGCTCTGTGCTGACAATGCAAAGCCTGCTTGGGATTCTCGCCTTCTGTCTCTCTCTGCCCATCCCTCCACCCCACCCCCAGACCCTGACTCTCAAAATAAGCTTTAAAAGAAAGAAAGAGCTGAAAATGCAATACAGTTTTGGGAGCATTGTTAAAATCCTTTTGGGGAGCTTTTGGAAAGTACTGAGCCTCAGTTCATATCCTAGTCCAACTAAATAAGGGTTTCTAAAAATGTAGCCTATGTGTCAATATTATAAATATTCTCAGAAGAATTATGATATGCTAGTTGGGTTCAAACTCACTTCTGACTTTAATTTAGATCACACTGTATTTACCAATTTAGAATGATATAGCAAAATAGATTTACTATATTTTGGGTGCATTTTATCTTGTAAATCTTAATCTTTTTTGTTAACATTTCTGCAAATTTTATTGCAGAATATTGCCTTTTATATGTAACTGTTATCTATTTTCTTGATGGGGATTCTGTAGTATCACTCTACCTAATCTTTAAGTGAGATGATGTGAGACTGAGATATATTTATGTCTTTATTTTTTTTATTTTTTTAATGTTTACTTATTTTTTGAAAAATAGAGAGAGCATAAGCCAGGGAGTGTCAGAGAGAGAGGGAGACACATAATCTGAAGCAGGCTCCAGGCTCTGAGCTGTCATAGCCTTATGTGGTTGAACCCACGAACCGTGACATCATGACCAGAGCCAGAGTCGGATGCTCAACTGACTGAGCCACTCAGGCGCCGCTTTAGTTGGTGTTTTTAATGTAACGTGTTTTTAATGTAAGTTTAAATGAGATGACATTAACAATAGTATTTCCATTTTGGGACAGAGAATTAAAATATAATTTGGGAAATATTCCTTATTTCACTTGAAAATATTTACAGAGTACGGGTTTATTATTAAAGATATAGAGAATAATGGGACATGTTTCCGCATGGATTTTCAATCTTGATTGACAATACACAATAAACAAATACGTAACTATTTCAGGTTATAATAAACATTGCAAAAAAATTGAAGTGTAAGAAGTGGCAGGCACACTTAAATACATTAAAAGATAAACTAAGGCATATTAAAACTTTTGATAGTTTATTGGATGAAAACCTGACTTCAGTTGGGCAGGACCAAACTGGAAATGGCAAGGAGTACTACCCCTGAAAGAAGCTAAGGGAAAGACTTTTATAGCAAAGAGGTAGAAAGCAGAGCAAGGCGATTATTTGATTGGCTATAGCTTAAGCTGTGGAAGTCTTGGAGAAATTCTACTTGGCTGTTTGTGACTGTTGTCCTTTGGTGTCGGTTTCTTAATTGCGAGGCACTGCAGGCTTAGGTTTTGTTTTGCTTATGTAGGTCTCAAAGGCATTCAAGGCACCTCAGTTTAATGGTCTCCTAGTTTACTTAACAGGTAGTATGGTTAAGAAAGATCCATCTGAGCAGGTCACATTTGATCAGACTGGGTTAACTGTTCTGGTTCAAAAAGCTATTATTCAAAATAACCCTCTTAAGCAAACTCTGAGTCACTCCTCTGTATGGCTTCAAAGCCCCATTGACCTGTCAACTATATTCACATGCGCCATTAAAGGCCATAATACATGTCCTTTTATTTCCATTGTTTTAGCCAAAATAATAGCAGTCTCTTAGAAAATGGATTTCACTAGGATTTTAAAACCTATTTTGGAAATGAAGACAAAGCTATTTTGATGGATTCCAAGCAACATGATCAGATGAATTTAGAGACTTCTGTGTTGACTTGAAACTCTCATAGCTCTTGTAAGCTTCAATTTGGCTTCTAAGCTCTTCAATCCTACTGTAAGCTTAATGGCTTCAGCCCAATTTCCTACTGATTTTTCCATGGGCAGTTTTTCAGGCAGTGATAGGAAACAATAAAGAATACTCAAGAAGGGATGGAGTAAAACCTGAAGTATATCCATTAATATTTAAATAGTATTATATTCCTTGACCATGTCATCCTGAATATATGTAGCCTACTGTACTCTTGGTCAAGTAATATAATTTATGCTAAAAAATAAAATGGAAAATAATTATGTTACTTTCATAATATGTCATTACATTATTACTACAAGAATAATTGTATTAACTTAGTTAACACATACAAATCTGTTCTAATTTGCATTAATATAAGGAATACATGATCAGTCTAATTCAAATATGTAGATTATGTTTTTTCTCTATTTTCCAAATGATTCACTTTCATAGAGTTTGTTGGTATCTTTTTGTAAATTATAGAGATAAATCAGACAACTTTGAAAATCCAGCATAATTCATTTAACATTTCAATTTAGGGTCAATTGTAATAATTTATGCTTTGAGCAAGTAATGTTTCAAATACAAATGTAAATTTTATAGAATAATTTAATATGAGATGAGAAAAAGGAAAGAGACAATAATTTTTTGTCACTAAATATACTTGAAGGTGAACATTTTGAATTTAAGTTTAGTAAAAATAGAATTGGTAATAATCAGGGATGGCATTGACAAATTTAAGTATAGATGAATGATTATAAAATGTTTATATCAAGACACCTTTTAAGAAATCGTATAAAAGGAAATCACCAGTATGAAAGCAGCTGATTTGGAAGATGGGAGGGGCAAAGGAAATTAGTTTCACATTTGGGCCTGTTCCATGATTTGGATGACGCCAGCTTCCAGGAGCAAGTGACCAAGACAGAAGAAAATCTATACTAAAATTTGAGGAAGAGGGGGCATTTTGTGATTTAATGCATGAGTAGTTATTCCTAGAGACAAAAAGTGAAGTAGGCAGTGCATAAGAGCAGAGGAGTAAGACACTGAAGATATTGTGCCTCCCACAATCGGAAGACAGAAGAAAAAGAGAAGTCCTTGAATAAAACAGAAAATAGTCATAGAAGTAGTGGAGAAACAGGATAATGTGATGCTAGGAAAAACAAGGAGAAAAGGATTTCAAGAATGGCCTGGCAAATAGCTTCTAATGTACCAAATTGCCTAAGGAGAACAGCAATTGGAAAAATGTCAATGTCTTAGAAAATTATTTTCTGAAATAGTTATCGTTTTTATGCATTGTCATCTTTCTGTAATTTTTTGAGAAAAGGAAAATCAATTTTTTGCACTAAATTTAGCCTGCCTTGTTATCCTCAATATTTTGCTTCAAATAATTATAAAGTTATAAATAAGATCATCCATTACCCATTTTACCTAAAAAAATTTATAAAATTAATCAACAAAATATTTCCAAGAAATGAAAAGCACTCAGGTAAGGTAGAAGGGGAGAGAACAAATAAATTCGCAACTTTTTGTATTTTTATGTCCTCTTATCTAAAACACTGTGGACTACATGAACTATAATTTTGCAAATTAAGTCAGTTATCAAGATTTGTACAATCTCCATTATCGCATATAAGTAACCAATAATGTTTACATAGTATAGAAAACTATTAATTACAGGTAAATTGTTAACAATTATGTCAATATCTTATAAGATTTTTAATCTAATTAAAGAAAGTTGCTCTAGAATTTGGAAAAAGTTCCTGCGTCTAAAAACTGGGAAAATGGAACCTTGGCAGAGGTATGAATATTAATTGCCAAGGATAAAACACCTATTTTAATTTTATTTGCTAAATCAATTATTGATGCCACAATATAATGCTGAATGGATTTCTTCCCTCCTCCCAACTCTTTCTTTGATTTGGTTATAAATATGAACTACCTATAAACTAGAGTAAAGGCACCACTGAAATTTTAGTAGTCATAAGCTTCTTCCCAAATAACTTCCAATTGTAACAAAACTATCAGTTTATACGCTGGTAAACCACTGAATAGTTCTATCTACAATTTCAATTTTATCACAATAGCGACAGCTATAGCTAGCAAAGAGTTTCACTAGTTTATTTTATTTCCAAAAGGATTTCAGCTGTGATAATTCACTGTCATTCTTTCAGTGACAAATGTAAAAACCAAAGATTAATTTACTTTCAAAAGTTAAGAGTCAAGCTTTGAAAAAGAAAACCAAAGCTGGACTCTCTTAACTTTTAAAAATAAATTAGGGACTGCCTGGAAGGCTCAGTCAGTTAAGCATCCAACTTTGGCTCAGGTCAATGAGTTTGCTCCCCACATCGGTCTCTGTGCTGACAGCTCAGAGCCTGGAGTCTGCTCCGGATTCTGTGTCTCCCTCTCTGTCTCTGCCCCTCCCCTGTTATTACTCTGTCTCTCTCTCTATCTCAAAAATAAATAAACATTAAAGAAATAAAAATTGAGTAAATTAGTCCTTGGGTTTTATATTTGTCACTGAAAGAATGACAGTGAATTACCTCGGTTGAAATCCTTTTGGTAATAAAATAGTGAAATTGAAACTGGACCACTTTCTTACACCATACAAAAATAAATAAATAAATAAAAAATGGATGAAAGACTTAAATGTGAGACAGGAAACCATCAAAATCCAAGGAGAAAACAGGCAACACCTCTTTGACCTTGGCCGCAGTAACTTCTTACTTGACAAGTCTCCAGAGGCAAGGGAAATAAAAGCAAAAATGAACTATTGGGACCTCACCAAGATAAAAAGCTTCTGCACAACAAAGGAAACAACCAACAAAACTAAAAGCCAACCAGTGGAATGGGAAAAGTTATTTGCCAATGACATATTGGTAAAGAGTATCCAAAATCTGTAAAGAATTTACCAAACTCAACACCAAAAAACAGATAATCCAGTGAAGAAATGGGCAGAAGACATGAATAGATACTTTTCCAAAGAAGTTATTCAGATGGCTAACAGACACATGAAAAGATGATCAATGTCACTTATCAGCAGGGAAATATAAATCAAAACTGCAGTGAGTTACCACCTTGAATCTGTCAGAATGGTTAAAATTAATAACTTAGGAAACAACAAATGTTGGCCGTGATGCAGAGAAAGGGGAACGCTTTTGCACTGTTGGTGGGAATGCAAACTGGTGCAACCACTCTGGAAAACAGTATGGAGTTTCCTCAAAACCTTAAAAATAGAACTACCCTATCACTCAGTAATTGCACCACTAGGTATTTAACAAAAAGATACAAAAATGCTTATTTGAAGGAGCACATATACCCCAGTGTTTATAGCAGCACTATCAACAAGAGCCAAACTGTGGAAAGTGCCCAAATGTTCATCGACTGATGAATGGATAAAGAAGATGTGGTACACACACACACACACACACACACACACACACACACACTGGAATACTACTCGGCAATGACAAAGAATGAAATCTTGCTATTTGCAACAATGTGGATGGAAGTAGAGTGTGTTTTGTTAAGCAAAATATGTTAGTCAGAGAAAGACAGATGTCATATGATTTCACTCATCTGTGGAATTTGAGAAACACAACAGATGAGCATAGGGGAAGGGAAGAAAAAAAAATAAGGTAAAAACAGAGAGGGAGGTAAACCACAGAGATTCTTAAATACAGAGAACAAAGTGAGGGTTGCTGTAGGGGAGGTGAGTGGGAGGATGGGTTACTGACTGATGAGCATTAAGAAGGATACTTGTTGGGATGAGTATGTAAGAGATGAATCATTGTTTCTACTTGTGAAGCCAAGACTACACTGAATGTTAACTAACTTGAATTTAAATAAAAATATTAAAATAAAAAATAAAAGCTTAATACTCTCCATAAAAAAAAAAAAGGGAGTTACAGTAATAATTGATTGAAACATGATCTGAGGGGCTCTTGGGTGGCTCCGTCGGTTACAAGGTCTTGATTTCAGCTTAGGGCATAGTCTCATAGTTTGTGAGTTTGAGCCTCACATCAAGCTCTGCACTGACAGTGTGAAGCCTGTTTGGATTCTCTCTCTCTTTCTCTGCTCCTCCCTGCCTTTCTCTCTCAAAATAAACAAATAGACTTAAAAAATTAAATAAAAGAAACATTATCTGAAAAAGCTCATTTATTTAACAAATATTTATTAATAGTTTGCTATATTTCATGAACTGTGTAGTCTTTCAAGATAGACCAGTCCAGAAATAAAAAAAAAAAAAACTATTCAGAACCTTTGTTTTCAACAAGCCTGATATCTAGTGTACCCTCAAATGCAGCTATACTCAAAGAACGTGAAGGAAGGCCCCTTGAGTTTGTAAGGAAGGCAAACTTTTACCTCTACCTTATTAGGGATTTTTTTCCTGCTGGGCTTAGAAAAGACAAATCAACAGGAGAGATGCACACCAGTTTATTTAGTGCAAGTTTTATGTGACATGAGAGCCTTCATGATGAATGACGACTCAAAGAGAAGGTGAGATCTGCTTCTATAGGTTGGACAAAGAGAATTGATTGTGGAAAAGTAAGTAAACTAGTGGGGAAGCAAAAGGAAGAATAGAATAATTTTTAATGAAGTGTTTGGTTAGAATTCTCTTGGTCTCAACATCTCGTCCTTGATAGTAATGTTACACTTCTTTGATCCAGGGAAGACGTCTTTTATAGGGGGTTTTATCTCCTACTTTCAAGAAGCAAAAGAGGAGGGTCAGAGTGCTTTTCTTGGAACCGTTCTTTGTTTTTTTAAAGGCGCTTTTTGCTCACAATAATTTTTATGTCAAAGAGGCATGGTTTAGGGAGACATTCTGATTTCCTTCAAGTTCCAGCCATCATATCTGTGTTCTATCTCATAGAAAGTAGAAAGGAAGGGAAAAAAAAGATTGTGCCCACTTTAAGGACTTTTATTTCTTTAAGTTGCAGTGACATATCTTCTTATAGCCATTTGGGCAATATTTATTCCCAAGGCTTTACCAGTACATTGGTGTTGGGAAGTGGTGTCTTTATTCGGAACAACCCAAGCCAAAATGAATTCCTGAGTTACGTTCCTAAGGAAGGGTATCGGGGACACTAAGGAACAATGAACAGTTTTTACCTTGTCATCCAATATAAACTGCATTTGAGAACTATGTGGCCCAAGAGAAAAAAAGTTTGACATGGTAAAAGAATGAGAAAGAGGAAAGGAATTGCTTTATTAGAATTTTTAAAAAATCTTTTTGACAATCGATTTGACTTCCTCGCTGATATGTAATATCGTTAGAAGACATAGACATTAAATTTTCTTTCCTGAGAATTTATTCACCTAAGTGAACAGGTTGACAACATCTAGAAGAGTCTTTCTCAAAGTCAAAGTCTACAGATCTCTGGTGGAATAAGAATCACCTGAGGTGCCCGATAAAAAATTCGCATACGTATCCTCAACTTTGGAACTACTGAATCAAAATCACTCAGGACACGACAAGCTCTCAAGAACAAGAGAACTAAGGGCTTCTCTGGGCAAGCTGGGCTTGAAAAGCCTGGATTCCAGAATTTTGCTAATTATATTACAAATATGAATCACTATATTTCACTTACTATTTCATAAGCTAGTTTTATAGATCTGTTATGTCCAGAAAATAAGCATATAAATACTCATGGTGTATATCTAAGGCAATCCATATGTCTGTCTGGTTCAAAAGGAAAACACTGAATAATTTAAGGTCCTTAAATACTAAGAGATATTTACTTTTTAAAATAAGGATATGTTAAGAATCACTTATTTATACGGCATGGGTGTGGCTCAGTGTTTGCTTTTTAAAATAAGGATATGTTAAGCATAGTTTATTTATGGGGAATAGCAGTGGCTCAGTGCACAATACAGAACATAAATTTATCAGTTTTGCATATGCTTTTACTAAAATCTAAGGTCTGGGTGATTCTGAGCCTACATACCACCACTCACTGTGAGTTTATAATAGAAATTGAGCAACGTAAAGGTTACACCTAAAGGGTTCCTAGAATACTGGATAATTGGATTGTTAGTTATCAAGCCCTTCACCTCCATATTAGTATGGCTTAGAAAGGTGCCATTTCACAGAAACCTGGGTGAGACCATTTGTCTTGAAATGCTGCACTGCTGGAGCCTGACTGCCTTTTAAGATAAGGCCAACTGGACACCTTGAAGCTGTTGGTGCTAGCAACATGAACATTCTAATTAAGTGCCTTTGTTCCTTTTCTCCATTGAAACATGCAAGGTTTTGTTCATTTACACATGCACATAAAGCTATTTAGTCTCATTTATAGCGATTGTTAGAGGCAGGTATTTGTGAAATACTGTTGATAATATTTAAATATAATCTATCTCTTACCACAGATGACCACAATCCTGGTGAAACCCTTTTATTCTTTATATTATGATTTAGCTTTTTTTTTTTTTTTTTTTTTCATTTTCATTCTTCTTCCTAGACTAGATTTCTTGACAGTCATTTCAAATTCCATTTAGGGAATAACACCAAGGGGCATGACCAAGATGAATAAGACTTCCCATCTGTACTCTGAACAGCCTGTATTCAGATGTGGCTTTGAATGAAAGAACACATTTCCAGAAAGTTAATAAGTCATGGGGTACATTTATAATGAAAGTACACTATAAAGTTCTTGAGAAAAGTAAAACAAGATATTTAAAATTTTTAAAACCATTACTAAGTTTAACTTTCTTTTTTTTTTTTTCTTTCAAGGGAATATGGTCCCCTTTCCACAGGGAAGACCTCACATTTTTCCTATACAACTCTTCTCTTGCCTTGTATCTGAATTATGAGAATAAGTGATAATGTAATTGAAAATTATTTCTAACACTACCAACATACTAAGTCTTATGTATGTGCTAGGGAAGATTCAAAAGCCAACAATATCATCAGGTGAACAGTGAATAAATAAGTTGAGTTTCACCATGTTGTATCTGCTATTGATATGTTATCCACACATTTTAATGTCAAATAAAGAGATAGTTCTTTAGATCTCCTTCCCTCTCAAGAATGTTCTGAGAGCACATACCTCACTTTTTTTTTTCTTTTGGAGATATGCATATCAAAAATATGTGAGGATATACGATGGTCAGAAAAGGGGGAATGGGGCACCTTGGTGGCTTAAACGGTTGAGCGTCCAACCTTGGCTCAAGTCATGATCACACTGTTGATGAGCCCACCTTAGGCTTGCTGCTGTCAATGCAGAGCCCATTTAGGATCCTCTGTCCCCTTCTTTCTCTGCCCCTCCCTTTCTCATGATCTCTCAAAAGTAATTAAATATTAAAAGAAAAGGAGGAATAATGGACTACATAATAAATGTATAATAATGAAATAAATATTTAATAATAAAAAGTATTTAATTTGCTTTTTTTAGTTCATGTTAATCCATTTTCTGAACTAATTCAAGTTAGGTATCACATTAAATTTTTTTTTTATGTAAACATGACAATTACTAGTGTTTAAACAAAGTCAGATATAAATTTTTTGTAATTAAGCTATATAGTATTTCCCAAGGAAGTAATCGTCTATCATTTTAAACAAGAGTACTCAATATAGTTCAGATGTTTAGTTGTTTTTGGACTATCCAGGTCCCCCAGTTTCTTGTACTTCTGCTTTGACTAATGCTTAATAGTTGTATGAACTGGATGGGTGACCACATCCTTGTTATTTCTTTTCTTTACTTTTGATTACCTATTTAAGATTTAGCTTTTCCTTGTTTTTCAGAAGGTTGGTTTCTGTTCCCTTTTTCAAAATGTTTATTTATTTCTTTGGAAGGTGAGAAGGGGCATAGAAAGACAGGGGCTCAATCCTATGAACGGTGAAATAGTGACCTGAGCCAAATCAAGAGCTGGATGCTTAACCACTGAGCCACCCAGGCGCACCCTCTCTTCGTTTGTACTTCCATAATACATGGTATAAGGCTGTGCACTCTGTACTTGAATTCTTTGAATTTAGACCTGATTTCCTTAGATGTGTCATTCTCTTATTTCTCAATGCAAAGCACACTAGCCACAATAGAATAATTATCTGAGGAAAATATGTTGAATGAACAGATGAATGAGTCAGGTAGAAATTAAAATAGATTTTAAAAGTCATTGGAATGTAACATGCATCAAAAATATACATATTACAGTGTATACCTCAATGAATTTCCACGAGCTGAACATAGCCTTTTAACCAGTACCTCAGAAAGACCCTCATCGTCTGAACCAATCACTAACTCCACAAAGTATCCCTATATGGACTTCTAACATCACAGATTTATTTTGCCTTTTGTACTTTGCGTAAGTGAAACCACTCAATATATTCTCTCTTCTGAGTGGCTGCTTTTGTTCATCTTTATATTTGGGATATTCATCCGTATTGTTGCATACAATTATAATTTGTTGTCATTGTGGCATTTTATTCCATTTTTTGAATACACTACAATTTATTCAACAAGAATGGATTTTGTTAATGAACATTGAATAGTTTCTAGATTGGGGCTATCAGAACAGTGCTGCAATAAAACATTCTAGGACAATGAGTTTGCCTGGGTCTGGTAATCTTACTTATAATTATCAACATATGTAAGACTTACTTAGAAAAATATTGTGAAAGAATGTGAAGTTTAAAATAGGGTTAAAAATTATGAATGCCTTATATGACAGTGTGAAATGTTTTGCATTGTTTCCTTAAGCAATGGTGAATATTTGAAGATTTTATGCAGGTTGCTTAAAGTCCTTAATTCAACATTTAAGGACTATGAATGCATTCAAGATAAAGGTTGTATCTTATTTATTTTAGTAAACTTAGTCCTTAGAATAATGCACAGTGCTCTGCTACGTGATAGGTGCTTAATAAGAAGATATTTGATTACATTTGATGAATGATTTAAAATCCATACTTGACTGGAAAAATTACAGAATAAAAAGAAATTAAAAGCATAGAAACTTGCTAGATATCTGTTGCAAAAGTCTTAATATATTCAATTCCCACAGTATGTTTTAGTTACAATAACTCTTGGAAACTATCCCAAGAATGATAATTATACACAAAGATATCTATGATGATAGTTTCAATAAGAGCCCAATATTAGAAATAGTAAGTGTCAGGGGCGCCTGGGTGGCTCAGTCGGTTAAGAGGCCGTCTTCAGCTCAGGTCATGATCTCGCGGTCCGTGAGTTCAAGCCGGGCGTCGGGCTCTGTGCTGACAGTTCAGAGCCTGGAGCCTGTTTCGGATTCTGTGTTTCCCTCTCTCTGACCCTCCCCCATTCATACTCTGTCTCTCTGTGTCTCAAAAATAAAATAAATGTTAAAAAAAAAGAAATAGTAAGTGTCAAATGATTAAAAAAATAAACTGTATTAAACAAATAAGAGAACATTCAACCAATAAACCATAAGAAACTGCTAATAATATAAATACAAATTTAAAAAGCAGGCAAATAAATCACTTGGCATACCTGGTAACCCCAATATTCTTAACATGTGTATGTATATGTGTGCATTATATATTATTTAAAAAATTTTTTTTAATGTTTATTTTTGAGAGACAGAGAGAGACAGAGTGTGAGCGGGGGAGGGGCAGAGAGAGAGAGAGAAAGACACAGAATCCGAAGAGGCTCCAGGCTCTGAGCTGTCAGCACAGAGCCAGACACAGGGCTCAAACTCACAAGCCGAGGCTCGAACTCACTCACAAGCCGTGAGATCATGACCTGAGCTGAAGTCATGCTTAACTTAACCGACTGAGCCACCCAGGCTCCCCTATATATATTAGTTTTGAGACTATGTTGAGCCTCTGGTGCTTTTTGCTCCCTAAACACTTCAGTATGTATTTCTTAACAAGGGCGTTTTCTAATGTAAGTACACTACAATGGTCAACATTAAGACTTTAACATTTTGATGCATTACTATTAATTTATTAATGTAATAGTAATTACAAATTTATTAATTTACTCATCATTAATTATAAATCAATAATAATTTTATTAAAAATAAATTATTACTAATTTATTAATTTACTTATCATACACACAAACACACACACAGAGTCCTATTCCTGACAACTTTTTATGTTTGAAATAATGTCAAGATAGAAAACAAAAGGAGAACAAATCCATTTACAAATACAAAAATCTGAAAAGAATGAGTGAGTATCTATATTTTAGGATGATTGGTGATTTGTTTTCCTTTCTATCCTTTATCTATGTTTCACTTTTTGATATTTTTCCTCAAAGTGCTCAGAGCTAAACAAAGATGTCAAATTTGTAAATGTATACTCATTAAGTTTCCTTGGTGGAGGCAAAGGATAAAATGATGGAGAGTGCATTGTAAAACACTAAACCAGGGTCAGCAAGCATTCTGCACATATTTTCTAATACTTGCCCACTGTGACATTTACTTAAACCCAGTGCATTTGTCTTTATGTCATAACTCTAAATTTCTGGGCCCTATTTTATTTTAATATATTGTTTAACACCATTCTCCAACCATTTGATCCCATTTGGCAAAAGAGATGATTTGCTGTCTCAGAGGGGAAATGTTTGGAAAATGCTGTAGAACAACTTATAAAAGAAACATTTTTTTGAAATATAACTTCTTCAAATGACTGTACAATATAAGAAGACGCAAATATGAATTATATTGAACACTAGTTAGTTTAAAATCACTAATACTTTTATCTATTTTTCTTCTCTTGATCAAACATATATTTATTACAAAGAGTAGATGAATGTGTTAAGTATCTTTTAAATTTTGATTTTGTTTTATTTTCTTATTTAAGTTTTTTTAATGTTTGTTTATTTTTGAGAGAGAGAGACAGAGACAGAGCATGAGTAGGAGAGGGACAGAGAGAGGGAGACACAGTATCCGAAGCAGGCTTTAGGCTCTGAACTGTCCGCACAGCTAGAACTCAGGAACCGGAAGATTATGACCTGAGCTGAGTCACAGGCTCAACCGACTGAGCCACCTAGGAGCCCCTAAACTTTGTTTTATTTAAACATTGACAAATTTTAGTGATTTGCTTTCATATCCTTGAATTTATTTATGGTTATAGTTTAAAAAGTAAAGGTCCACCTCTGGTAGAAATGATCATTAAAAAAAATTAAGTGAGTTATTATACAAATAGGATAATTAAAAATGATTTTGTGTGGCTCAGTTGGTTGAGTGCCCGGCTCTTGATTTCTGCTCACGTTATGATCACAGCATCCTCGGATCAAGCCCCGCATTTAGGTTCTGCATTGAGCATGGAGCCTGTTTAATATTCTCTCTCCCTCTCTTTCTCTCTTTCCCCCTATGTTTCTCTCCCCAGGTTGCACCCTCTCCAAATAAATATATAAAAAGAAAAAAAAAAAGATTGTTCATCATAACCTTTTAATAGATGTAGTACCATAGTTGCATATTTTGGGCTAGTTGAAAGATATATCCCAAAATCTTTACATGTAGCATGAAAAGGCATTAAGGATTTTCAGCACTGAAGCAAAGATAGGCCAAAACACCTCACATACAAAGTGCCAGGATAAAATGTGAACTTACAAATGATCTATGAATAATTAGGTTTACCTTAACTCCAAAATCTACTCCACTTAGCATAAAAGATGCATATTCTTTGTGTTTAAAAATTAAAAGTCAGAAAATATGTAGGTATTTGTACAGATTAATAAATTCCTCAACAGTCATTTATTTTCCATTTAAAAAAATATACTATAGCTCTGTAAAAGGAAGATATAAGTTAGTTATATAGAAGATATAACTTAGATATGACACAGTTCAGAAGAAACTGTGATGCTTCAGAATATGAATGACAATATCTATTACAGAAATAAAATTAAAACAAAAACTAAATACAGCCAAAAATTTTTTTAAAGTGCTTTAAATATATTTGGGTACCTTTGCTTATTTTTTGCAATTAGGAGGCAAACCTTTACTATGCTCTGTTTAACTATTATTTTCTTCTATCTTTTGCAATGCCTGGAAGTTTTCTTCCTTCTTGGTGATAACCTTTTTTTTTTTTTTCTGGTGAGAAATGAAGCAATGACACTAATGTGTGAAATTTGATTCTGTTTCACTGTTACAGAAATATATTTGGAAACTTCTTAGTCAATAGGAAGATTGAGTACATAAGTAGCTATTTTATGTTTGTGTGTGAGTGTATATATTAAACACACTTATAATAGAAACACATATTATTGCAGAAACAAAGGAAGGCTGAGAACAATCTTACCTTTATGAAAATGAGTTCTCACGGTTCCAATTGGCTTCCTGGGTTTAGGCCTCTCTTCAGCCGTAATCAAAAACAGAGTAAGTATCATAGTTGCATCATATTTGTGTTCAAGAATTAAAATTGTGATAAGCACATAGGTGAAGAGTCCAGAGCCAGGCTACCAAATTAGGGTCAGATTTAAACCCAACACCTGGCAAGATTGTGCAGAGGCAATTTTATAATCTCTATATCAAAGAATACATAAAGAAGAACATCTCCTGAAAAAAAAAAAGACTTTTAAAATAGCATATTTAGGGGCGCCTGGGTGGCGCAGTTGGTTAAGCGTCCGACTTCAGCCAGGTCACGATCTCACGGTCCGTGAGTTCGTGCCCCGCGTCAGGCTCTGGGCTGATGGCTCGGAGCCTGGAGCCTGTTTCCGATTCTGTGTCTCCCTCTCTCTCTGCCCCTCCCCCATTCATGCTCTGTCTCTCTCTGTCCCAAAAATAAAAAACGTTGAAAAAAAATTAAAAAAAAATAAAATAAAATAGCATATTTATAGCCCATAAAGAAGTCCACACTGATGAATAAATTTCAACAAATTTAACAAGCCATACAAAAGAGAGCTCCAAGGAAATAAACCACACATTTCAGTATAGTATAAAATTGCATTAAAATATTTGAAGAAAAGTTGAACTGGTCGACAAATGGTGTCAGGACAGTTTGTATTTTAAATGAGATAAAAAGAATAATATGAGGACACATCATCATACACTACACAATATAAAATTCTAGATGGTTTAATGGCTTAACTGTGAAAATGCAAGCTTGAAAACTACCAGGGGAGGGGCACCTGGGTAGCTCAGTTGGTTAAGCATCTGACTCTTGATTTGGCTCAGGTCATGGTTTCACGGTTTGTGGGTTTTAGTCCAGTGTTGGGCTCCATGCTGACACCATAGAGACTCCTTGGGATTCTCTCTCTTCCTCTTTCTGCCCCTCCCCCACCCTCTCTCTCTCAATATAAATAAATTAACTTGAAAAAAAAAGAAAAAAATTACAAGGGGATGGGAAGGGAATAATTTCTATGATCTTGCTCTGAAAAGGCTTTTTTAAATAAGAAAGAACTAATATATACCAGAAACAGAGAGATCGATAAATTTAATAATAACAAATATGAGTATAAAACGTCTGCTGCTCCTTCTCATATCTAATAGAAGAAAGGAGAACATTACTGGAAAAGGATAATACCATCTAGAAAATCAACAATTTATTTATGAATAATGATCAGTGTAAAAAATAAGAAATACATATATTGATCTCTGCTTCCCCAGTTCCTGGCAGAGAGCTCCTAAAACCCTTATGAATTCCCAAGTGCTAAGAATGCTAAGAGGATCTCTTGTTCTCATAGTTGGTCTTTGACCCTGTCCCTGATACAGGGCCTCTAAGCCTTTATAAATTCTTAAGTGATTAGAGCACTAAGAACATGTTTTGTTCTAATTAAGTGACTCTGAGTGAGCTCCTGCATTGCTCCTGGCTGGGAGCTGGCCACAGAAGACCAAGCTTTGATTAGAAGTTTGGAGCTTTTATCCCTACCCCTAATCCTCCAGAAAGGGAAAAGGGACTGAAAACAGAGTTAATAATTGATCATGCCTATATGAAGACATCTCCATAAAATACCACTAGTACAACGTCTAGAGGGTTTTCAGGCTGAGGAACATCCATACCGAGAGGGTAACATTATCCAGCTCCACAGGGACAGCAATTCCTACGATCCAGACCTTCCAAGACCTCACTGTATGTATTTCCTGTCATTGTTCATCCATGTCCTTTATCATTCTTCAATAAACTGCTAAAGAAAGGTAAATGTTTCCCTGAGTTCTGTGAGCTGCTCTAGGAAATTAATCAAACTAAGAAGAGGTCATTGGAACCTCCAATGTATAGCTGGTTGGTCAGAAGCACTGCTTGTGACTCACATGTAAAGGGAGGGGGTGGGGGTGGCAGAGACTGTGGAACCAAGCTCTTAACTTATGAAATCTGATGCTATCCCTAGGTAGATAATGTCAGAATTGATGTGAAGAAAAATGCTTGTTGATGTGAAGAAAAATGTCCACACATTTGATGACCAGAAATATCAGAAATGAAGTGTCCTGTGTGACTAATAAAGGAGACACACAGGAAAGAAACACAGTAGGGAAGGACTGAGTTTTTCCCCACACAGGAATTGGAAAACTGAGTTTATAATTTATAGTTAGCATGTGATTAAAACACACACACACACATACAGACACACACACTCGTATACACTGAAAATAGAAGAGAGGCAATGAAGTATGAATATTAATCAAGAGAAAAAAATGAATAGACTATTATATCCAAAGATTATCAAGTTAGGAGGCAAACAAAGATATTAAAAGAACTACTTAATATGCTAAAGAAAATAGAGGAAACATTAACAAAAGAGAGGGAAAGATGAAGAATTTCAATATTATTAAAATGTAAAATACACATAAAATTCTAGAATTCAAAATGACAGTAGGTGAAATGAATAACTAAAAGGAGAGGTTATAAGAAAATTAGACACAGGGGCGCCTGGGTGGCGCAGTCGGTTAAGCGTCCGACTTCAGCCAGGTCACGATCTCGCGGTCCGTGAGTTCAAGCCCTGCGTCAGGCTCTGGGCTGATGGCTCGGAGCCTGGAGCCTGTTTCCGATTCTGTGTCTCCCTCTCTCTCTGCCCCTCCCCCATTCATGCTCTGTCTCTCTCTGTCCCCAAAATAAAAAACGTTGAAAAAAAAATTTTTTTAAAAAGAAAATTAGACACAAACTAACACAGGTTTTTAATTGAAAATATCTAGGAAGCAGCACAGAGTATAAAATAATAATAAAACAGATATAAGAGATGTATTCTAAATGCCAACATGGACTAATCTATATGTAGAAAGAAACCTAAATTGGGAGGGACAGGATAAAAACAACATATGAAGAGATAAAAGCTGAGAATTTTCTGCAAATAATGGAAAGTATCAACCTACACATTTAAAAATCTCAGTAAAGTCCAATAGGTTAAACACAAGGAAAACCAAATCTGGGCACATTGGTAAAGCTGCAGACAACCAAGGTCAAAAAAGAAAAATTTTCAAAATAAACACTTGCTTATATTATGGAACAGGGCAATAGGCCTTCAAAGGAAAGAAAAAGATGCAAATGACAGCTAACTTTCCAAAAGATGGAAAAAACTAGGGTATAATGGAATGGCATTTGCAATGTGCTGGAAGAAAAAAAAAATTACTAATGTTGAATTTTATACACAACAAAAATAATCTTCCAAAATCAGGTTGAAATACAAACCTTTCAGATAAATAAAACCAGAGGAATTTATTAGCAGCCAGCAAAAAACCTATAAGGGTTGACCAGGCAAAAGTAAAATAAATAAGGTTTGTAGCATAGAAATACAGGACGAAGAATATTATAAATGAAAGGGGAGCCTGGGTGGCTCAGTCAGTTAAGCGACCGACTTCGGCTCAGGTCATCATCTCACAGTTCATGGGTTTGAGCCTCATGTTGGGCTCTATGCTGACAGCTCAGAGCCTGGAGCCTGCTTCCAAATCTGTATCTCCCTCGCTCTCTGCCCCGCCCCCACTTGGATTCTTCCTCTCTGTCTCAAAAATAAATACACATTAAAAAAAAAAGATAAACATATAAATATTAAAAAATTTGAATATAAAAAATAATTTCCTGTTTATAGAGTTTAAAATATCTGTAGAACCAGGGGCGCCTAGGTAGCTCAGTCGGTTGAGCTACCAACATCGGCTCAGATCATGAACCTCGGCTCAGATCATGATCTCATGGTTCCTGAGTTTGAGCCTGTGTTGGGCCCTGTGCTGACAGCTCAGAGCCTGGAGCCTGCTTCAGATTCTGTGTCTCCCTCTCTCTCTGCCCCACGCCTGCTCCCTCTCTCTCTCTCTCTCTAAAAACTAAAATAAAAACATTAAAAAAATGAGTATGGTGGGGTACCTGGCTGGTTCAGTGGGTTAAGTGTTAGACTTCAGCTCAGGTAATGATCTCACAGTTCATGGGTTCCAGCCCTGTGTCAGACTCTGTGCTGACAGATATATATTTAAAAAAAATATATATATATATATATAGAGAGAGAGAGAGAGAGAGAGAGCGAGCCAAAATAGATGAAATATGTTATAGAAGAAGGGAATAGAGTTTATATGTTCTAATATTTTAGCAATATCAAGGAATTGATAAAAGTAATACTTTGCTTTGGATTTCAATAAATCAAGGATGCTCCAAGGCATCTACTATAGGAATAGTAAGTAATAATGGAGAAAATAAGTAACAAGTCAATAGAAAGAAAAAAAAATGTAGTAATTAAAAATTGATTAAAAGAAGTCGTGAGAAAAGTAAAAGTAGAAATTAAAGCAGATGGTCAAGTATAATATTTATATTAAAATTGATTATCTGAATGCATGAAAATAAAGCTATAATGCTTAAGAGAAAATCTTAAATATACGAACAAAGAGATGTTTATATATGAATAAAAATAGATACCATGCAAACACTAAAAGCAATGTGTGGCAATAAATTTGACAATTTGAATAATTGCAAATTTTTACAATTTGAATAATTGCAAATATTTGCAATTTGCAATATTTTTTAGAAAAACAAAACATGCCTGTGTACATGCTAGAAAAATAGAACATTCAAGTTGTATATATTTTGAAGAAATTCAAGATTCTTCTCAGAGGAATTCCCAGGCCCAGATGACACGTAACAATGATTTTTTTCCCCAAATATTAAATGAAGAAATTACATCATATTTCAATAAACTATTCTTCAGAATACAAAAGAAGAAAAAAAATTTTGACCCAATTCTAATCTTCATTTTAAAACATGGCATGGATATTACAAGAAAGGAAATTATAGATTAATTTCTCTAATGAATTTAAGCTCAACAATTAAATTATTTATTTTGCTATGCTATCTGTATGTGCATATGTGTATGTTTATAGGTATGAGAGGTCTACATATTTCAAATAGTCAGGAGGAAAGCATGCTATGACACCTATCTGTAAATGCCTCACATAGGTTGGGAGAGGAATGGGACTAGAGATGTCAATACAATAGTTCACTGCTTTAAGAGTCTGACACCAATTCCAGTGTGTGCGGTTTTTCTTTCCTTTATACTACCAAGCACCTCTCCGATATGAGCTGAGTGCCCTATAATTCAGTTCCATTCTTTTTTTTTTTTTTTTTTTTCGGGGGGAGGGGGAGGATTCAGTTCCATTCTGATATTATCTACTGAGAGATAATGTCATATCCTACTGGTTAAAGGCTCAGTCCTATAAGACTTCCCTCTGCCCCTCAGACTCCAATAGCAGTCCCAGGTTTACACCTGTGCTTCCAATTAACTAGCTGTAGAGGTTTTCATGACCTTCTCTTTTGGTTCAATTAACTTTCTAGATTGACTCACAGAATTCAGGGAATATTTTACTTAATAGATTATAAATTTGTTATAATATAACTCAGAAATAGCCAGGTGGCAGAGATTCTAAAGTGTCACAGAGCTTTCATGCCCTCCCCAAATCTCTACATGTTCACTAGCCTGGAAGCTCTCTGAATCTCCTCCTTCTGGGTTGTTATGGAAGTTTTATTAAGCAGTCATGATTGATTAAGTCATTGGAAATTGACAATCAGTTTAGCCTCCAGCCCCTCTCCCCTCCTCAGAGGTCAAGGGGTGAGATTGAAAGTTCCAAGCTCCTAATCATGGTGCTTGGGTCCCCTGGCAAGGAGCTCCCATCCTTATGTTACCTAGGTGCTTTTCATGTCAACCCACTAACATAACAAGACACGTTCGTTTCCTGCTCTCATACTTAGTAAATTCTAGTGGTTTTAGGGAGCTGTGTTCCAGGAAAGGGAACAAAACCTAAATATATGTTTTTTTATTATAAATCACAATGTCATAAGCTTCAAGTGTCATTTTTATCTAAAATACCGTAAAGTTTTTGATAATCCCTTTATTTTTGTGAAGTATTGGAGTTCTAATTGCTAGGTGTGGTGAAGGCTTGGGGAAGGGAATTTCAATAAGAACAGAATTTAGACACCAATCACACACAATTCTCAAAGCCTTCAGATTCAGATAGTATCATCGTGTATGGCCCTCAAAGTATTCCCAGATAGGCAAAAAAAATGTGTTGTGGATACCTAAAATAATGGGTATTATTTTACCTATTAAACTTTCTTCTAATAGGTAAAATAATACTCTAATGGTTGGGTATGTTGGAGTGTCTTACCCACGCTCATAAATACCTAGTAAAAGTCAGAGTCAGGTTAATGACTACGCACAACTGTGGGCAACAATGACTCAAAGTGATGGGTTGAGGTGTTTTTTTTTGAAAACTAGATTGGCATGAAATTCTTTCTTATATGATCTTCTCACTCTTCTCTCATCTTTTTTCTTTCTTTGTTTCTTTGTTTCTTTCTTTTTTTACGAAGTTGGAATGAAATTCATTGCCCTATGCGGAAGCTCCTTGGGTAAAGTCCAGGGAAAGACTCATGGAATCAACAAATTAGGACTCTTTCCTCGTTGTTTGTTTGCTTATTTGTTTATGTATTTATTTATTTGTGTATTTATTTATTTATTTATTTATTTATTTATTTATTTATTATTTCTTTTGAAGGTGAACTGTCTCTTTTTATACTCTTAGAAGAATTATAACAACTAGGCAACTAAGAAACACAAGAACAGGATTTGTGGAGATAAACTGGTTAGGAGTACTTGGTGGCTAGTCCCTGTGCTAGGAAAGCAAGGCAGTTCACTGGAATCATATGCTTACCAATCAAATGATCAAATATGGGAAGTATTTTTACTTCAAAACTAAAGGATGCCTGCACAGGGAACGATAGTAGGCAAAAGAGGAGATTCAGAGATGAGAGATCGTAGCCCACTGCTGAAAACTACCTTCACTAGAATAAAATCTCAGTTTATCAGTGTGGAAATTGGATTAGTTTCCTCAATAACTAAACAATCAAAAAATTGCTCAATGGTCCCTGGAGCAAAAGGAAATCCACAAAATCCTACAATGAACATTCTTAAATGATACATTGTTTATACAGTGTACACAAAAATCCACATGTGAAATAGTCCCTACGAAAGTAGGTATTTCTCCAAAGTACCAATATTCATAGCATTTCTTATGATTATTATTGTTGGGTATGTCTGTCTCTTCTAAATAAACACATCTTATTGAGAATAAAAGTACAATTTGACTAATTTTTCTGTTCCTCAGCTATTCTTATTACATAGTGAATATAGTGAAAGCTTAAAATATTTTCTTGAATTGTATTCATTAAGATAATCCAGACCTTGAACTAATGGGAATATTGTTCAGAAGCTTAACTTCTTATATGTAAATAACTGTCAAACTTTTTGATACACTACCCATTCACAGACTTAATTATTTATGTCTTGGGTAATTGGGATTAACCTTTTATGACACATTTAATTAGCAAAAGTAAGTTGTAGAATACTATATAATTATTCCATGAACTTTTTCAAATTAATTTCTAAACAAATCTGTTCATGGTATACACATGTGTCTGTATGCATACTTTTAAGCATAAATCCCATGATTTTTAAGGGAATATAATAAAAAATGTACTTTTCTATAAATGTACTTTTCTTCTTGGTTGGGAGTATATCTTGAATGATAATAATTTTACCATTATAAATCAGCTACTATGTGTCAGACTCTTCTAAGTCCTTGATGAATATCATAATTAATGTCAGGTCATATGCACCTCTCTGACCTATCCTCTTGAGGCTATATTTCAAACTATAGGGTAGAATAGATATAAGTTTCTAAATTTTAGAGCAGAATTCTCTTCTCTGCCCCTGAACATCTGGTATCTAAACAATATTGATTATTTTAAATGAATAACCCAAACATTTGCATTTCAGACATGCATCAAAGGATTTAATTATGAATTATTTACAGTTAAAAGTTTATAGACCTCACTTAAGACATAGAGAGAATCTATAATTATTTACCTGGCTACTTATTCTTCATATTTTCCAATTTACATACCTAGAACAAGCTAACATCCCATACAGGCTCAGCCAGATCTTGAAACAAATCTCTTGTCTAATCCTAGGAGATTTAATTTGTTCTACTTCAGATGACTGATATTTTAGCATTTGAATTGGTGTTCTAATTTCTGTTACTATATTAAGTTTTGTGAGAACAACAACAAAAAGCATTTTAATTCTCTGTAGAAATACTTTTGTTCAGTTGAATTAATCTTACATTTTCAGTATCTACAAGCTTCCATTAAAGAAAATATCTAATTGTTTTGTAAAATAAAATGGAACACTTTGCCTATGGTCTCCCCTGTGCCCTTTATATAAAGTATGTCTTGTGTGTCCCTTATGTAAGAATCTCTTAGGATATTTTGCTGGTATTCTGAGCCGAATTGTATATTCTATTTTATTGAGTAATAGAAGCTACATATAATAATATATTTATGTATCCTAATAACAAAGTATTTATGTCTCCTTATTCATTCATTGACTCTACAGACAGTAGTTATTACATAGTAGTTCCTACTCTGTGTCAGTAACTGTGCTAATCACTGAAAGTAAAGAAGGCAGAAAATAACAAATACAGACCACTTTTTCATAAATATGGTGTAGTATAGTACATAAAAATAAGCTGTGCAAGTTATATAAATGAACATTCATGAAACAATTAGCTCATGAAGGCTAGGAATTCATAATAGTCTTGCTAGTTGAAGAAGAGCTCTTGCTTAAATAATATAGAGCAGATACCTAAAGTAGGCAAGTTAGTTAACCAGGAAAATGAGAGGGTAGGGAAAACAATAAGAGGGAAAAGTCTTCTAAGCAGAAGAAACACTATATATATATATATATATATATATATATATATATATATATATATAAAGGAACACAACAGTTTTAGAAGAATTTATATAACATTATTGTCTTTTAACTGTGGTATATAGGTGTTGTAAGTAGATGAGGTAGAAATTAAGTCCATAGTAAGGAAAAAGGGCGGTTGGATGCCTCCTTGAACTAGTGTGTTGAAAGTGGAAAGGAAGTAAAGTTGCTTTGGGTGGCATTTTGGAGATAAACAGATATGACTTAGTGATAAATAGGATATAATATGTGAGGGCAAGTAAGTGTGACTTTCCGGTATCTGTCATATTCATAAAGATGAATAGTGGTATCATTCACTGACATAGCAAATGCTCAAGGAGACATAGTTAATTTTCTGTGGTAGCGAGAATACAGAGAAGAGATTCTGAATTTATTTGGAATAGTTTCAGTTTGAAATAACTTCGGCCTTTATTTAACATATTTTTAATATTTCACTTTGTGCCAAGAAAAATTTTAGTTTCTGCAAGTATTAAGTGGGCAGTTGGAGATAAGAGTCTGGAGCTCAGTGAAGAAGTTTAAATAAAAATTTGCAAATCACTGGCTTATATATAATATATAGATGACAATGGAAGCTCTTCATATGGTGAGGTGAGATTGAGAAGAGGAAAGATACAGCACTGAGTCCTGAGGAGCTCTAGTGTTGAGAAAGATAGTGGTGATGATATATAAAAAGAGTCCCATAAAGCTGGAGCAGACACAAAACACAAAAAAATAGGGATAATGATATATAGAGCCTATGTGGCAAAATCCAAGGAAAATGATTTTAAAAAGAAGTAATCCACAGGACAATTAGGAAAACTAAAAATATGGGGTGTCTGAGTAACACAGTCTGTTGAAAATCCGACTCTTGATTTTGCCTCAAGTTATGATCCCAGTGTCACGGGATTGCACCCTGCAGCTGGCTCTGTGCTGACCATGGGGCCTGCTTAAAATTCTTTCTCTCTCCCACTGCCTTTCCTGCCGTGTGCAGAGGGCTCTCTCACTCTCTCTCTCTCTCAAAAAAAAAAAAGAAGATAAAAGAAAAGAAAACTAAAAATATGCCTCCAATTAACCACCATAATGTTTTGAGTAGAGTAAGTGTTGTTTTGATCCAATGGTTGGAGCACCAGGCAGTTTCAATCGGGTTGAGGAGTGAAAAAACAAGTGAGGAAGTAGAGAAAGCATATGTCAATCACTCTGAAGAAATTTCATTATGAAGAAGGAAATGACTTGCTGGTTTATGAAGGTCACATATGCTCCAATAGATGATTTTAAAGATGATACAATGAGCATGCTTCATTGACAGTTGAAAGATTTTATTGTAAAGTAAGTAACTGACAAAATAGATTATGCAGGACTTCTGATAAGGATGGTGGAGATGACCATTGTTGAGGTTACTGAACAGGATGTATTGTGCTAATGCATGCATATGTTGAGTGCTTTCTCTCCAGTAGTACATGTGACCTTGTTTAGAAATGGAGAAAGTAGATGATCAAGCTTTAGAATTTGCCTCCTGGGTACAATGAGAATAAAAATGTGAACAAGTTTTAGGGTATCAACACAAGAATTATGAAAATAATGAACCAAGGACTGTATATGGGTGTGGGGGGATATGAGGGCAATGAATGGAAATGAGGAAATATGCAGTGGAGGTTCATATGAGGTCAAAGATTTATTAAACAGAAACAATTCACAGATGAGCTAAGAAGGTTGGTATGGAGAGGGCTATGATTCGAAGTGAAGGTGACTAGCGGGAGCTCTCTGCTGAGTGGAATGGAGTCTAGTTTATGATGTAGGAGTATGTGATTCAGGAAATAAGGAAAAAAATCATTGGAGATGAGATTAAAGACTAGAGTTTCTGGATGTTGGGATAATCATCTGTATGGAAACTGGGGTCACCCAGAATGTCAGCAATAAATAGGGTAGAGAAAATACTGAAGTTAGATGCTGACATGTTACAGATAAGAAATGTTGAAGTGATACAGCATTTTTTAAGGCATATGCCTCAAAGTGCAGTTTCCACAAGAGTCGTGAGTACAGATCTGACATTATAACAAGGCGTAAACAGAACATCAAACACAGTAAAAAAGTTGAAGGGCATGTAAGATGTGTGAAAAGAAACCTCCTTTAAAATGGAGTTGGGAAGCCCTGTAGGGGGAACTCTATGCATGCACCACTGGTTGCAGCCTACAGAACCATAGGAAGAGGGAAGATAAGAATTTTTACAGAAGAATCCTATCTACTGTTTTTAAGAAAATGAAGGAAGGTCCCTCCCTGCCCCAGCAACAAAGCACTAACTACCACTGGTAACCAACGAGAAAGAATCACAACCTTGAATTCTTATTCTTCTTCAATGAACTTGCGTTCAAAACAAGCCTCCTGGATTTCTTCCCAAAACCTAATGGAAGCTGACCTCCTCTTTGTCTCTTCAGATTTGCCTAAAGTTTGCCATGGTTTGCTTGTCCAAGATTGCAATCCTTCTGCTATTCCCAAATAAACTCATTTTGCCGGTAAAATATCTGGCCATTTTACTTTTAAGCTGGAAGGGTGAGAGAAAAGTCACCTGTCTTTGAGTAGGGTGACAGATAATGCAATTCTTAAGGAAAATGGGCATGTTTCAGTTAAGGCATGAAACACTAAGGACTCATAGATACTGCTTAGGAATTGCAGAGTAAATGGACAGTATTCTAAAGTTCAGGTAAGGAGCAATAAGGTTACTGAATTACCATCCTGAGATGAAGTTGCAATAGACAATAGATATCAAGGATAAGATATGGGAAGTGTATAGGCTTTTCAGTAAGGAAAAGAGGACACTAAGTGATTATCAGTGCAGACACTTATTTTTATTATTTTGTGGAGTGCATAAACTTTAAACAGATGTTACCATCTATTTTATGTTTCATTCCATTTGATGGCTCAAAATCCTGCAAGGACCATAAGCTTACATTTCCTGCCCAATCCTTAATTTTGACAAAATATCAGCTATGGTGATCAGGCCTTGCTGTTTGGTCGGTTGGTTGGTTGGTTGGTTTTCTTCCTTAAGCTAACGTAGAATTATAATTGATTAACATGGTAATAATCCTTATTCACTGCTTCCAAGAATAATTTCTCCTCTATTATTTCAAAAATTGATTATTTTATAATACGTCAGATCCTGTGCTAGGGTACTGTAAGACTAAAGCAAGTTAAAACACAGATGAATTCATCTGTGCATATTCATGATTACTTCTCATTACTGGTGTCTGCCCATCACTATATTTTCAAGCACATCAGCTCAAAACATTTGGTATTTGCATAAATAATGTTCATCATGAAAGAACTAACATTGTGTTAGAAGGTGAAGTAAGCACGATAAGTACATCTGTTTTAACACCATCCTTCAACTCATGTTAATTTCAAAAGACATAAAACAGTATCTTCTGTATCTGAAAAATCTGTATAAGGTTGTAATTTTAATTTATCAGTGAGTGTTTCTACATTAATTAAATATGTGCAGGTTTTTAAAACAGAGATTAAAATATGAAAGAGATCAAGCTATTTACAATCTAATTAGCTCAAAATTGGATGAGTAATACAAATGCATAATTAATCTGGTTTGACTATGACAAACTTGAAAGGGAGATTATGGAATTAGCAACAGAAAAAAAGTCTCATTAAGAAAAAAAAAAAACTTTGTAATTGAAGCCAAAGTAAGAGGAATTTCCTTAGATATCTTTACTGTAATTCTTCCATACCCTATTCTCTGGAAAATTTCTTTTCATATATGGATAAATAAATATTGGTAAATCATGAAAATATTTTACTTCCAGCAGAATTGCCGAAAAAAATAAATAAGTAAAACTTGTTGCAAAATACTTATAAATCATATTAATTACCACAAACTCTTTTCTATTTTTACTTTTATTTGTAAATAATTTCAAACATAAATCTGTAATATGAAGAATATTTATTAACCTCTTTATCCATGTGGAACTATTGTTAACATTTTATTGCACTTGATTCACCCTTTGCTCCTCTCTCCTCTCTCTTCCTCATCTTACTCTCTGAACAATCTGAATTTACATTCTATACATCATGGCCCTTTATCCCTACTATTCAGTATGTATTTTCTAAGGATTAGGGTACTTTTTTTGTATAACTACAGTGCAATTATGAACAGTTATGAACTGTAAATTTAATATTGATATGATACTTTTATATAAATTGCTCTCCATATTCCAGTTTTCCAGTTGATCCCATAATGTCTTGTATAGCAAATATTTTCTTCAATAAAGGATACAGTCTAGGATCCTGTATTGGAATGCAGGCCTCCATGAATCTGGAAAAATTTGTCAGCTTTTATTTCCACTTTACTCACTGATATTATTGAAAATGACCATCTCTCTAATTGTTGTGTTTTCACTTCAAAACTAAACTAGTTTTGAGTTTGTCTGATGCTTTCTCATTATTAGCTTCAGGTTTTATATCCCTAGACAGAATATTCTATGAATAAAATTTGTCCTTTCCAGGGTACTGTGCCTGGATGCACATGTCTATTCACTCCCCTTTTTAATGATATTAATTTTTGTCATGCTGCCAAGGTGTTATCTGATATGTGCATTATAAACATGATTCTCAAAGTATGTGCCCATACACCCTAATGTTCCACAATGAACTTTTTGGGGTCCCCAAAGATAATTTTATTTTACTTTTTGAAACACAATAATACTTGACAACTGCCTGAAAATGCAGCGATTATTAGCTTGAGGTAAACTCACAGTTACATTATATCATGTTATGTGCTTTCAAAGATATTGTAACATTACAAATCTAGGCAGTGTTCTCTGTGATGAAAACAAGACCATAAAAAAAAAAAATAGTGTAAAGGGTCACAGTGTCCAATCTGATTACAAATTGAGAATATGTTCACTGCCCAAAAGGTGCATTATTTTATTTAAGAATGCAAGAGGATGGTTATTTGTTTCTTTCAACATATGTATATTTTTTCAAATAGTTATTATGTTTTTATATATAAATATTATTTTTATTTGAATCAGTATGATGCTAAGTGAAATAAGCCAGTGAAGAGAAACACACATACCATATGATTTCACTCATATGTGGAATTGAAGGAGTAATACTAATGAGCAACGGGAAAAAAAAAGAGGCAACCCATAAAACAGACTCGTGACTTTAGAGAACAAACTGATGGTTACCAAAGAGGAGGTAGGCGGGGAGATGGGTTAAATAGGTGATGGGGGTTAACAGTACACTTGTGATGAGCATCAGGTATGGTAGGGAAGTGTTGAATCACTATATGTACAAATGAAACTAATATTACTCTGTATGATAACTGGCATAAAAGTAAAACCTTAAAAAATAACTGTTTAATAACTAGAACTGTTTGGTATTTCTTTGGGCTCAGTACAGTTACTAAAATAATACTCATCCACTGCATTAAGGTTGGAAACTTTTTCACTACATTCTTCCTATTTTTTGTCATTGTAAATAATTTAGTGTCTATGCTCAGACACTAAAATACTCACTTTAATTTTTTTTAATGCTTATTTATTTTTGAGAGACAGAGAGACAGAGAGAGAGAGAGAGAGAGAGAGAGAGAGAGAGAGTGGGGGAGGGGCAGAGAGAGAGGGAGACACAGAATCCAAAGCAGGCTTCAGGCTCCAAACTGTCAGCGCAGAGCCTGATGCAAAGCTCCAATCAACAAACTGTGAGATCATGACCTGAGCGGAAGTCAGACACTTAACCCACTGAGCCACCCAGACACCCCTAAAATACTCACGTTAATCTTCAATCTTCAGTATTTTTTTTAAAATTTTTTTTCCAACGTTTTTTATTTATTTTTGGGACAGAGAGAGACAGAGCATGAACGGGGGAGGGGCAGAGAGAGAGGGAGACACAGAATCAGAAACAGGCTCCAGGCTCCGAGCCATCAGCCCAGAGCCTGACGCGGGGCTCGAACTCACGGACCGCGAGATGGTGACCTGGCTGAAGTCGGACGCTTAACCGACTGCGCCACCCAGGCGCCCCTATCTTCAGTATTTAAAACATGGTGAGACACTTCAGGATCCTCACCGACCCCCACTACCCTCAGATTAGTACATTAATGAAGATTATCACCTGGTTCAATCTTTAATATGGTGATTACAACATGATCATTTCTGTCTCCATAATTCCTATAAACTCAACAGTCCACACTTGGCCTTTCTACTGAAAGAGCCCACTTTATCTATCTATCTATCTATCTATCTATCTATCTATCTATCTAACCTATCCATTCGTCTGTCCAGGATTTATTATCGGTATGGTTTCATAAATTTACAACTTACTTTCAAATTTAAAGTTCATTACTCTCCTTGATTATTTTCTTGATCAAATTGTCTTAGATTTGGTCACTGGAAACCTATTCAACGTGGTACCTTGTGACATCAACTTTTTTTGTTTGTTTTTGTGTTTATTTTAGTGCTTCTTTACTTCCTGGCATGGCAAGATCTTCTGTTCTAGTCTCATTTTGTACTTCCCTGAACCAGTGCTAGAATTAGCTATGTCTCCAGGGAACCTAATTTATGTATTTGCATATTCACACACATACATATTTTAAAAATCATCACTCGATATCAACACTTCCAATTTTAAACTGCCAAAATTGTCTTCCTTTATATTTTTCAATATTTGAAATTATTTCTTCTAAAGCAAGGTCCCTCGTTCTCAATACATCAAAATATTTACTCATTTTCTAAACAAACAAACATCCTTTAAGCATAAGATTATTTCCACTTGGGTATCTTAATCATTTGAAATACAGTTCGGCTCATTTGCTTCTGTTAGTTTCTATTTGTAGCTTTTCCCCATCCTATTATTATTGTAATTTAAAAAATATCAGTAGAATTCACATGCTTTCAAAAGTCAACATTATAAAAAAAAATCACTTAGAGAAGTGTCACTCATTTTTATCCACTTTTCCCAATCCCACTCCATGTAGATGACTGACATCACTATAGAGTGCTTTATCCTTTTTGTGATTCTTTTCATAGAAATAAGCAAAAATATGGTTACTATTTACTATTTCTCTTTTCAACCAAAATGTAGCTTTTTGTCTATTCTATTTTACAGTTGCTTTTTCACATAAAAATATTTCCTAGAAATCACTCTAAGTTCTGGGATATTTTTCCCATTCTTTTTTACAGTTTGTAACACTCCAATATGTTCTTGTATCAAGGTTTATTCAACTATGTCTTATGTTTGGGCATGTAGGTAATTCCAAGTAGTACAATTAATAAATTTGTACATATGTGTTTTCATATTTTGGGGAAGATATATTCAGGCTATCATCCTAGGTTAGGTTGAAGAATAAATTTAGACCTTTGTAGAATATTGTCAAATTCCACTCCATATATATATAGTATATGTATATTATATTTTATATATATATACCATTTTGCATTATTATCAAAGTATAAGACTATTTCTCCACAATTTAAGAAAGACTACATTTCTGTTCATTTTCCTGCTAAATATTGTCTATATCTTAGTTTTCAGTCATTTTAATTACTTTTTAAAATAACTCTCTTTTGTATACAGCATAGAATTGTTTTGTATTATGTTCTAATTTGAAAAACCTTTATTTTAACAGGTAAATTAAGCCTAGTGTCCTATTTATCTTTTAATTTTAAGTACATTTTATTTTATAATTGAGCTTCTGTGTTATTAGGTTCATAGTTATTCACTAATATTACAACTTCAGCTTGAAAATGCAGTTTTTTAGCATTATAAAATGTCCTTCCTTATTTATTGCTTTGGTTCTGAATTTTATCTGCTACCAGGATTGAACTATTTTTTTTGTTGTTTTAAATCTCTCCATATATTTGGCCTTAATTCTGCATTATATACTTCTCATAAGGATAAAGATATTAAAGGTACTGATTATAAAATTTATATACATGGTAAAGTTGCAAGTAACAGAAGAAGAGAAATGAAAATCAAGTTTTCAAAAACAGAGAAGGGAAACCTACAGATATAAACAGAATACCTTCAATAAATCTAAAAGCAGTTGAAATAAATGAAAAGTGAAGTCTAGAGAGAATGAGAAAATAAAAGCAGAAAACACTATGGCAGAAATAAAACTTGATGTATCAATAAGCATAATACATTTAAATGTATTTAGCTTCAGTTAAACACAAACGATACCATTATTTTTCTCTCTCTCTAGTTCCCCTGCTTTCTCCTACCTTTTTCTCTAAGATCAAGAACAAAGTAAGAATGCCTACTCTCACAACTTCTATTCATTATGATATTGAAAACTCTAGCTAGAGCAATTAGGAAAGAAAAAAGATATAAAAGGCATCCATATGGCCAAATACGAAAGGAAGAAGTAAAATTATCCGTTTGAAATGTGCATGCACGTGTGCACATGCACACACACACACACACACACTCTACATATACACACACAACACTTGTTAAAACTAATAACTAAGTAAACAATGTTGTAGGATACAAAATCAGCATACAAATCAGCTGCATTTCTGCACACTAACGATATTCCAAAATGGAAATTAATAAAGCAATTCCATTTACAATAGCATCATACAGAATAAAATATTTAGGGGCTCCTTGCTGGCTCCATCAGTTGAGCGTCCAACTCCAGCTCAGGTCATGATCTCCCATTTCATGAGTTTGAGTCCCACGTCTGGCTCTGTGCTGACAGCTTGGAGTGGCGACTACTTCAGATTCTGTCTCTGTCTGTCTGTCTCTCTCTGTCTCTCTCTCTGCCGCTCCCCTCCTCCTACTCTGTCTCTCTCTGTCTCAAAAATAAATAAACGTTAAAAAAATTTAAAGAATATAGTATTTAGGGATAAGTGTAAACAAAATGGCAAAATACTTGTATCCTGAAAACATTACTGGGAGAAATTTCAGAAAATACAAATGAATGTAGACACCCTGCGTACATTGACTGAAAGGCTAAAAATTAAGATGTCTATACCACCCAAAGCAATCCTCAGAATCAACAGAATACCAATCAAAATCCAAATGGCATTTTTTGTAGATATATACAACTTGATCTAAAAATTCATATGGAATTTTGAGGGAGCCACAAATTGTAAAACTATTTTGGAAAAGAAGGTCAAAGTTGGAAGACTCACTTCAGATCTTAAAACATACTACAAAGCTGCAATAATCAAAACAGGTGATGTTAGGTTAAAGACAATTAAACCAATGAAGTGGAAAATAAGAGTCTATAAATAAAGTCTTGTTTATATGGCCAAATGACCTTCAACAAAGTTACTAAGACTACTCACTGGGGAAAGAACAGTCTCTTCAGCCATTTGTTCTGGGAAAACTGTACATCCACATGCAAGAGAATGAAGTTGTACCCTTACATTACATTATATGCAAAAATGAACTCAAAATGGATTAAAGTCTTAAATGTATGACCTAAAACTATAAAATTCCTAGAAGAAAACATAGGGAAAAGCTTTATGATATTGAGCTTGGTAATGATTTATTGGATATGACATCAAAAGCACAGGAAATAATATCAGACACAGACAATGAAACCACACCAAACTTAAACATTTTTGTTCATCAAAGGACACAAGCAGCATATAGAAATGGCAGCCTATAAATTGCAAGAAAATGTTTGTAAATCATATCTGATAAGCAATTAATTTCCAGAATATATAAAGAATATTTAAAACTCAACAATGGAAAATCAAGTAAACCTATTTAAAAATGGGCAAAGGATTTCTCCAAAGGTGACACATGAATGGCCAACAAGCATATATAAATATGCTCAACATCACGAAATCATTAAAGAAATGCAAATAAAAACCACAAGGGGATATCACCTGACACCTATTAACATGGCCACTATCCCTCCCCTTCCAAAAAAAAAAAAAACAAAAATCAAAAAACAAAAAACAAAAACAGAAAAAGATAATAACAAATGTTGGCAAGGATGTGAACAAATTGGAAACTGTATGCACCTTTGATGAGAGTATGAGCTGGTGCAACCACTATGAAAAACAATATGGAGTTTCCTCAGAAAATTAAAAATAACACTACTGGGATGCTGGGGTGGCTCAGTTGACAGACCTATTCTTGGCTTCAGCTCAGGTCATGATCTCACAGTTTATTAGATAAGCTCCAAGTCAGGCTCTGTGCTAATGGCGTGGCACCTACTTGGGATTTTCTCTCTCCCTTTCTCTCCACCCCTTTCCAGTTCACATTCTCTCTCTCTTCTCTCTCTCAAAATAAATAATAAATAAATATTTTATTTTTAAGTAGCACCACCATATTATTCATTAATACTACTTTTAAGTACATATCCAAAAGAATTGAAAGCAGGGTCTTGAAGAAATATTTGTACACCCATATTCATCACAGCACTATCCCTAATAGATAAGATATAGAAACAACCAAAGTGTCCATCAGTGGATGAAAAGATAAACAAACAGATGATGATGATGATGATGATGATGATGATGATGATGACTGGTCACATGCCACAACATGGATGAACCTTGAGGACACTATGCTAAGTGAAATAACCCAGTCATATAAATAAAAGTACTATATGATTTTACCTCTATGGGGTACCTAAAGTAGGCAAATTTATAGAAACAGAAAATTGAATTGTAGTTACCAGGGTGGGCAGTGGGAAAAAGGAAGTTATTTATTACTTATAGTTTTTCAGATTCTTAACAAGAAAAAGTTCTGAAGATCTGTTTCACAACAATAAATATACTTAACACTACTGAACTGTACATTTATAAATTGTTAAGATGATTAGAAAATGACTATGTGAAGATATATCTGGAAAATTCTTAAGGACCACTGCAGTAGCTATTTTGATACCAGACAAAAAATACTCTAATGAGATATCTATTAACAGGAATAAAGAAATGTTCAAAATAATTGAAAATATGTACCCCAATAAATATATTTATACACATTCTTTGTTACAGCACAATTTACAATATCTAAAAGGTGGAAGAGACCAAATGTCTATCACTGGATTAATGGGTAAACAAATTGTGGTATCTACACACAATAAAACATTATTCATCCGTAAAGAATAAGGAGTGAAATGATGCTATGTCACAACATAGATAAGCCTCTAAAATATTATGCTAAGTACAGTAAGCCAGACACAAAGGTCATATATCCTATGGTTCCATTCATATGAAATATCCAGAATGAATAAATCCATGCAGACAGAGTACAAATTGGTAGTTGTTGGGTCTGGGAGAAGGGAAAATGGGAAGAAACTTATTTATTTTTGTTTTTGTTTTGTTTTGTTCTGTTTTTTTAATAGGTAAGGGGTCTTACTCTACAGTGCTTGAAATCATCTCAAAGTAGATAAAGTTGGTGGTCTTACAACATTGTGAAGGTAGTTTTGTTGCTGTTGTTTTGTCATTTTATTTTTATTTTTAAAAATTTTAATGCCAGTATAGATTAATATTCAGTATTATATTAACTCCAGGTCTACATTATAGTGACTCAACAATTCCATGTATCACTACTCAGGGCTCATCATGATAAATGCACTCCTAATCCTCTTCAGCTATTTACCCATCACCCCACCCACCTCCATTCTGATATGCTTTATTTTAAATGAATGCCTTCAGTTAAAATTAGGATGCATGGTTCTAAAAGATATATATAAAACATTCCATCCAAGAAAAATAGAATGCACATTTTCTTCAAGTACACACAGAAGAATCCCCCTGGTTAAATCACATAAAAAGAGAAAACAAATATTACAAATTTAAGAAGACTGAAATCATACTAAGTATATTTTCCAACCACAATGGTACAAAACTAAAGATCAACAATAAAAAAAGCTGGGAAATCTACAATGTAAATATTAAATATTTAACATGTAAATATTAAACAGCACAATGGACCAAATAAGAAATCAAATGGCAAATCAAAATATGTCTCAGAACAAAAGAAAAAAGAAAACACAATATTCCAAAACCTACGGGATGCAGCAAAAGCAGATGTTAGAATGAAATTAATGCTACAAATGCTTATATTAAAAGAAAAGTTCAAATAAACAATATTACACCACAAGGAACTAGAAAAAGAAGAAATTAACTGAAATTTATTAAGGAAATAACAAAGAAAAATCAGAAATAAATAAAATAGAGATCACAATGAACAATTGCAAAATATTGAAGGTAATGACAAGGTATTTTTCCAAAAAAAATAAACAAAATTGCCAATGTTTTAAGTACATTAACTAAGAAAGAAAGAAGACTCAAAGCCAAAATGATAAATGGAAGAAAAAACAATACAACAGAAAACTACAGAAATACATAGTGTGATAACAGATTACTAAGGATAATTATATACTAAGAAATCAGATAACTTAGAAATAAACCCAGAAAATGCCTAAAAACGCACAACTTGTCATGATTGAATTATGAATCTTGAATCCAAAAAATAGGAAATCTTAGATCAATAACAAGAATGAAGTTGAATTAGGAATCAAAAATCTCCCAGCACAGAAAAGCCCAAGACCATATAGTTTCATTAGCGAATTCTACCAAACATTAAAAAAATAATCAATAAAAATCTTTATCAAAATCTTAAAATAATGGAATAGAAGGAGCATATTTAAAATCAATCCAGGAGGCCAGTGCTACCCTAATACCAAAGCAGAATAAAAACATGCAAGAACAGATGTCTTGTTTGTGTAAGTGTTGGTACCCTGACTTTCTTTTGGCATCCATTTGCCTGGTAAATGTTTCTTCACCCCATCACTTTCAATCTGCAAGTATCTATAGGTCTAAAATGAGTATATTGTAGGCAGCATACAGATGGGTCTTGTTTTTTTTTTTTTGTCTATTCTGACACCCTATGTCTTTTGATAGGAGCATTTAGACCATTTCTTTTAAAGTTATTATTGATAGCTGTGTATTTACTGCCATTTTTTTTACTTGTTACTTGTTTTGTCATTGTTTATGGAGATTTTCCTGATGTTCCTGTATAGGCTTTGTCACTTTTGGTCTTTCATATTCACTTAAAGAGTCCCCTTTAATATTTCTTTCAGGGCTGGTTTAGTTGTCACAAACTCCTTTCATTTTTATTTTTCTGGGAAAATCTTCATCTCTCCTTCTATTTTGAATGATAGCCTTATTGGGTAGGGGATTCTTGGCTGCATATTTTTCCCTTTTAGCACTTTGAATAGATCATGCTACTCCATTCTGGCCTTCAAAGTTTCTGTTGAGAAATCTGCACCTAGCTTTATGAGTATTCCCTTGTAAGTTAGGGACTTCTTTTGTTTTGCTGCTTTTAAGATTTATTTTCTTTATTAGTATATTTTGCAAATATAACTACAATATATCTTGGTGTTTGCCTGATTTTGTTGATTTTGATGGAGATTCTCTGTTCCTCCTGGATCTGGATATCTGTTACCTTCCCCAGGTTAACGAAGTTTTCTGGTGTTATTTCTTGAAATCAATTTCTGCCCCCTTTTCTCTCTCTTCTTCTGGGACTTGTATAAGCTGAATGTTTTTACTTTTGATGGTGTCATTGAGTTCCCTAAATCTAATGTCTTTACATAATTCTTCTTTCTCTCTTTTGTTCAGTTTCATTATTTTCCATTAATTTGTCTTGTAGGCCACTAATTCACCTTTCTTCTTCTTCACACCTGCTGTTCATTGCATCAAGCCTATTTCCAATCTTATTTATTGCACTCTCCATATCTCACTGATTCTTTTTTAACTCTCATCTCTGTGGTAAGGGTCTTACTGAAGTCTTCTCGTCTTTTCTCAAGCCCCGTAAGAATCCTTATGATTGTTGCTTTGAATTCTCCTACAGGCATCATATTTATGTCTGTTTCACTTAAATCTCTGGCAATGGCCTTATCTTTTTCTTTCATTTGGGATAAATTCCTCCATCTTCGTATTTTTGTCTAAGTCTCTGCTTATTTCTCGGTGTTAGAAAAGCCAGTTATAGAGCACCTGGGAGGTCAGTCAGTTGAGTGTCCCACTCTTAATTTTGGCTCAGGTTATGACCGCAAGGTTGTGGAATTGAATCCCATGTCAGGCTCTGCCCTGAGCATTGAGTCTGCTTAAGATGCTCTCTTTCCACCTGGGTGGCTCAGTCAAACACCCGACTCTTAGTTTCAGCACAGGTCATGATCTCACAGTTCATGGATTCAAGTTCTGAGCTCTCAGCACCAAATCTGCTTGGATTCTCTCTACTTCTCTGCCCCTCCCAGCTCGCTTGCACATGTATTCTCTCACTCTGAAAATAATTTTTTTTTAGTATTTATTTATTTATTTTAATATGAAATTTATTGTCAAATTGGTTTCCATACAACACCCAGTGCTAACCCCAACAGGTGCCCTCCTCAATGCCCATCACCCACTTTCCCCTCCCTCCCACCCCCATCAACACTCAGTTTATTCTCAGTTTTTAAGAGTCTCTTATGGTTTGCCCCCCTCCCTTTTTTTTCAGCAGCACTTTCAACAATAGCCAAATTATGGAAAGAGCCTAAATGTCCATCAACTGATGAATGGATAAAGAAATTGTGGTTTATATACACAATGGAATACTACTTGGCAATGAGAAAGAATGAAATATGGCCTTTTGTATAAAATAAATAAATTTTAAAAGAAAAGTCTCTCTCTTCTCTCTCTCTCTCTCTCTCTCTCACTTTTGCCCTCTGTCCCTCTCTTCTGCTCCCATTCTCTGTCTCCCCCCCAAAAAAAAGGAAGAAAAGAAAAGAAAAATCAGTTTTATCTCCTGCTCCTGAAAGTAATGGCTTTATGAAGAAAAGGTTATGTAGCGCCCAGGGCCTGATGCTTCAGGGAGTGTCTCTGGTGTGTGCTGAATGCATTCTCCTGTTGTGTTTTGCCTGCTCAATCCTTCAGGCCAGTTTTCTGCAGAGACTCTCCTTGCCTGCTGTGGGCAGTGTTTGGTCCCTGACCTGAAAGTGGTGAATTTTAACTAGGTGTGCTCTATTATGCTTGTGAATGAGACCTGACATCAACTGCACTACCACTGAGGCTCTGTAGAACTCTGGTGGGGAGACTTGGCATGGGCAAGGGTTTGTGCTGGTTTCCTAGGTCAGGGCCCTGCCATCCTGAGATGGAGGCAAGCTGGACTGAGAAGGGCAGTCCTGCCAGAGTGGAGGGGACTGGGGTTTGATGTAAGCAAGTTAGGCAGTCAGGTGGCTCTGTGTTTATGTTGAGGGGCAGAGGAGAAAAATGGTATCAGCCATCACCTTTGTTCCCAGAGAGGCCACTCTGTGAAAGCCACCTCTTAGGGACATGCTCCCAAAAGACCAGATAATTCCCCAACTGTGTGCCCCAGGCGTTCTTCAGATCACTATTTCCATGCTGTCTGCCCAGGATTGTTTGCCTGCCTTTTCTTCAGGAACAGTACAGTACCCTCAGGACTCTATCCCAAACAAGACTGGTGACCTTTAAAACTCCAGGCTGTAAGCTCCACTGGTTCTTGCGCAAGAATGCATGAAATTCAACCCTTCTCATTTTCCAAGCCAGTGGCTTTGGAGAAACTTTCTCCTTGTGTGTTCCCTGTGTGCTTTTCTCCTTCTTGCCCTTCTCTGCAAGTGTGGCTCCCTCCCCTCTGCAGCAACCACAATCCATTTCTCCGTTATTTTTTTTTTAACATTTATTTATTTTTGAGAAACAGAGAGAGAGACAGAGCATGAATGGGGAGGGGCAGAGAGAGAGGGAGACAAAGAATCTCAAGCAAGCTCCAGACCCTAAGCTGTCAGCACAGAGCATAACATGGGGCTCTAACTCATAAACCATGAGATCATGACCTGAGCTGAAGTCGGACGCTTAACTGACTGAACCACCTAGGTGCCCCTCCATTTCTCCCTTAAACCACATCTATGTATTTCCTACTTTCTTGGATGTGGCCTCTTCTCTCCCTTTAGTTGTAGACTGTTCTGCCAATCTTCAGGCCAATTTCTGTGGTATTTAGGGTGTTTTGTGGTTTATCTAGTTGTTTTTGTGGGACAAGAGCCTAGGTTTCTTCTACTTCACTGCCATCTTTGGTCTCTAAAGATTAGCATTTAATGGGTGCCTGAGCCTGTAAAATGGTACAAATATTTTGAGGAGAAGAGTTGGCACTTTTTAAATGAAATAGTTAAATAGTTAAAGACTATCTATGCTTTGACCCAGAAATTTTGCTTCTAGATACTTTTCTATGGGAAATAAAAAAAATATGTATGTGTTCAAAAAAAAAAAAAATACTTTTTCAAGAATGTCCATAGCAGCTTCGTTCACAGTTGCCCAAAGGGAAAAATAAAGACAGATGCCACTTAACAGAAAAATGGGTAAAATAAAATACCACTGAGCGATAAAAGGAATAAGCTTCAAACACGTGCAACACATGGATGAGTACCCAGTAGGATGAGCGATGGCCCCTGTTTGTAATGGGTTTCCAGTATGTGGGACTTGCAGTTCCAAAATTAGCACAATCCCAGACAAACTGGGATGCTTGGTCACCTCAACAGATGCTATGTTGATGATAAAAGGTAGACACAAAAAAGTAATGCTGTACTATTCTACTTGGTAAACTTATAAAATTTCATTTACATGAAATTCTAGAACAGTGAAAACTAATCTAATATAAAAAAAGAAAAAAAAATCAGACCAATGGCTGTGTCAGTAGGCTTGAGGGTGTTGACCAGAAGGAAACAGTAGGAAAATGAGAGTGGTGTCATTCAAAAGGGTGAATCCGTTTCTTAATATTTTACATCTAAAAGTTCTGGATTTAAATACATGTAAATTATACCTCAAAAAGGAACTCTAATCACCATCATCATCACCATCATCTTGTCATCCTCATCATCATTGACTGATGGTCAAGAGTTGGTGGAGATTTTGTGGTCGGGGGTTGGTGGATATATCGGTAAGGCAAGAATGGCAGAATAAAATGTTTGAATCTGGCTTTTGGGCATATGGATGTTAATTATACTATTCTGTTTTCACTTAAACATTTGAAATTTCCATAATAAAATTAATTTTTAAAATGAAAAAGTGTGAAGCACTTCTTTCCCATTGTTAATTTTATTTGTAAATTCACACCAGAAATATGTCTTTACAAACTAAAGGTGAGCTTGAGTGCCGTGCATGCCTTAGTCCTATATGGGGGAAAACAAAATTGCATAAGATTGCTATGTATCTAGATTATTGATTTTTTTCAATGGTAATTAAAATATACAACCCTAGAAAAGTTATCCTGGTTAAATTAAAAAAATAAATAAATAAATAAATAGGGGCGCCTGGGTGGCGCAGTCGGTTAAGCGTCCGACTTCAGCCAGGTCACGATCTCGCGGTCCGTGAGTTCGAGCCCCGCGTCGGGCTCTGGGCTGATGGCTCGGAGCCTGGAGCCTGTTTCCGATTCTGTGTCTCCCTCTCTCTCTGCCCCTCCCCCGTTCATGCTCTGTCTCTCTCTGTCGCAAAAATAAATAAATGTTGAAAAAAAAATTAAAAAAAAAAATATTTAGTAATAGCTTGTACTGCAAAATATTGTTTAAGCTGCAATATTTTCTTGGGTAGAAATCAACTTTTCATTAGATGATTAATTTGTCTATACTTTTGAGGAGAGATACTTGTTTACTTTGGCATATTTTAAAAATTAAACAATCCAAGGGCGCCTGGGGGGCTCAGTTTGTTAAGCCTCCTACTTCGGCTCAGGTCATGATCTCACGGTTGATGAGTTCGAGCCCCACGGCCTCTGTGCTGTCAGTTCAGAGCCTGGAGCCTGCTTCAGATTCTGTGTCTCCCTCTCTCTCTGCCCCTCCCCCCACTCACACTATTTGTCTCACTATCAAAAAATGAAAAAACGTTAAAAAAATGAAAAATAAATTAAACAATCCCTGTTATAAATCAGGATGTAATTTGATACGAAATTATACATACATATATATGTGGTATTATATATATGCATATATATATTATATGTATATATGTTACATATACATATGTATAAATGACATATATAAAAATGAGATTCTAAACCCCTTGAGGTAGGGAGTGGATTTTTTTGTTTGGCTTCTGGCAATTAATCACAAGTCCATAGTTGTTGTAGAGCTTAGGACAAAAGGAAAATATACAAAATTGTGTTTTTCATTTCTAATAACTTATTTCCTCTTACTTTATTATGGGGTTTAGAAAATATTTTATGTCACCTATTTTTTCTGGGTTGTCCTTTTCTTCTTCAATTTTCCTCAGATATATCTGAATTAATATTTTTTACATTTCTTGAACTCTTGTTTTTTATCAAGATATCTATTTTAAAACGAATCAATTCCAGATGACTCTAGTCAAATATTCCTGGAAAGAATCTCCTTAATATGTATCATCATGAAAATATTACTCTGAACTCTATGCATTCCCAATGAAATATGAAGTCTTGAAAGACTCACTAATTTCAATTATATACATTCAATCAGAATTTACCAAGGTTTGTTCATTCTCTCCACCTGTGCACATTGGTCAGAAATTAAAATGTATTCATGTTCCTTAATTATTTTACTTTGTAAAATTCTGAACAGGTAAAATATTTGATATGATGAAATGTGTATTTCTTGTGGTTGGCTGATACAACCATCAATGATTGTGTATGTGCTGTAAACAGGACTGATATTAATGGTACTCAGTTTTATGACTATAGATATTTAATTTTACCAGGTATAATATTAACTATGGTGACAACATAAATTACATTTGTTTTATTTATTTTTTATTTTTTTTTAATGTTTATTTTTGAGAGAGAGGGAGCATGGGTAGGGGAGGGGCAGAGAGATGGGGGGGCGCAGAGGATCTGAAGTAGGCTCTGCACTGACAGTAGAGAGGACGATGTGGGGCTCCAACACACATAATTGTGAAATCATGACCTGCGGTGAAGCCGACGTTCAACCAATTGAGCCACCTAAGCGCCCCCAAGTTAGATTTGTTTTAAATGGATTGTTTCATCATGGTTTCCACAAAGTTACAGATTTTTGTTATGGATGCCACATAAAAGATGGTGTTTTCAAATATCATTGGAGAGACCTCCAAAGGCAGTTCTGATATGAGATCCTATCATACTTTGTATCTATGTATTAGAGTACTTTTGAGTTATTATTTAAAAACCGGATTTTCAAACTGATTTAAGTAATTAAACTAAGGATGATAGTAATAAATCTAGGGTGGTTAATAGTTCTGGTAATGATATAAGATTTTGACAGTCAATCCTAGTCATTTTACATTCAGGAGATGTATCGATATACTACCAAAAGAATGGAAGCTTCTTAATAACAGAAGATATGCTGACATCAAACATTTCAATATTTTACAAAGTATAAAATTAAAAAGACTCTGTGCACTTAGCATAATACCCTCCAGTTCCATGAGGGAGGCAGACCGTAAGAGACTCTTAAATACAGAGAAAAAACTGAGGGTTGATGGTGGGGGCAGGTGAGAGGGGAAAATAGGTGATGAACATTGAAGAGGGCACTTGTCAGGGTGAGCAATGCGTGTTGTATGTAAGTGATAAATCACAGGAATCTACCCCTGAAACCAAGAGCACACTGTATACAACTGTATGTTAGCTAACTTGACAAAAAATTTTACCAGAAAAAAAAAATAATTCTGTTCAATCTCCAAACTGTGAAGTATCCACTTACCTATAAAAATTTAGATTACAATTTTCTGTCTTTACCTATCATTTTCATCAACTGAGAAATTATTTGGCTAACAATGAATAGAAAAGAATGAGTAGGCTACTAGTGTCCTTTATAACTAAAGCACACAGCTTAAAAAAAATAAAATAAAATCCTAAATGGAATAGCAGAAAATGTTTGAATATCGAAAAGATCATAAATATGAATTCCAATCACAGATAAACTCAGTGTGCAAGTATTTTAATCTACTAGAATATGAATCTCTCTGTTCAATGTAGTTTTTAAAGATTGGCCCCATCGGGGCGCCTGGGTGGCGCAGTCGGTTAAGCGTCCGACTTCCGCCAGGTCACGATCTCGCGGTCCGTGAGTTCGAGCCCCGCGTCGGGCTCTGGGCTGATGGCTCAGAGCCTGGAGCCTGTTTCCGATTCTGTGTCTCCCTCTCTCTCTGCCCCTCCCCCGTTCATGCTCTGTCTCTCTCTGTCCCAAAAAAATAAATAAACGTTAAAAAAAAAAAAAATTAAAAAAAAAAAAGATTGGCCCCACCTACTATAATAAAGGCCGAGGAACCAATGAAAGGTCAAGTAAAGTTGAATAACTAAGCCTCAGCCCAGCATTTTAAAGGAATCAGGGCTATGCTTTACTACATATTAAAAGAAGTTCATTAAACAATTTAGAGTAATGGCTTGGAGTTCTGTTGGTAGCTATTAGTATTACTGACTGTGAAGCAGATGCTTGATTTAATTGGCAAACACTTGTTCTTTTCATTTACAAGCAAAATTAGCACCTACACTCTTGCCAATAAATTAGACATGGTACCTATTCTGAAATGAAAAACACTAACTACTGATTGTAATTAGAGTAGATAACCTATCACACTAGCCTAAGGCCTCTTGTTCCGCTGTTATTCCTCACCTTAGAAAACACAAGAAACCGATACATATTTGATATAGCAAGTTCCTTTGTAAAAGTCACACTTTTTTTTTTTTTTTAGTAAACATCTGATTGAGTAATGCACCAAATAATCCCTTAGTTGTTGTGTATGTTGGAAGGTATTTCACCATGTGTTTGAGCATTGGTATGCATTGTAATATAATTTACCAGAAATCTGCTTCCAAATTAATTTTACAAATGTATAAGGCACACTTTTATTCATGTGGCTTCTTTAAAAAATTGTAAAATCACAACTTTTATTTGTTAATAGTGTGCTTATATATTTTTATTAAAAACTAAGATAAAAATTCGTTTTATTTTGTTCAAGAACAAATAAGTAGATTTCGTTTTTTGAGATTTCTTGCTAGCATGCTTTCTAACTTTTGCCCCACCCTCCACCCCGTCTACATCCCCTCCCCACACACCTTTGGCAGAAGAATATGCCTGAGGTATACCTGGAAAGATAGGACCATATTAAGAACAAATTTTCTAAGTAATGAATTAGCAGATTATTTTAAGTCTATCTAGAAACTACTAGCTAGGTTGGGTCAATAGGACTTAGATTCCTTATCTATATATGGCAATACCTGGAGTGATTCTTTAAAGATAGTCTAAAAATGAAGATGACAAAAGATTTTGGTGAGAATATCTGAACCCAGACTCTGTAATAACTTCAAAGAGAACATAATTCAAACAGATATGCAGCTGTCAAAATTACTTTTAAAACTGAAATATAAATAATTACAATGAATTTCTGATTTTGTATGCTATGCTAATCATCAATTTTCAGTTCTTCGTCACCAAACACGGCCTATACCCAGTACCTGGATTTTTACATCTGCAGACCATTAAGTGGGACAGGGAGGGCCCTGAGTATATCTAGGCAAATATTGAGCTAGGGTTAGTAATATTCTTGTTACAGGATCCTGAGCCTAGGATGGTTCCCGACCTCAAAGGCAGAGTTATTTGTTTTGTTTCTCCTCTCATCCACCTGGATGGAGGTGATGTACCTTTCCTAAAGCTGTAGTCAATTTTCCCCTCCACGCTTGCACCACTGAGGCAGGCTCTCTGGTCACCTGCTCTCCCCATGACTTTCTTGTGAATACCAGATGGGCATTCTCGAAAAGAATCTTCAGATAATTGTTTTGTGTGATGCTCTCAGTGGTGCCAAATGTCATAAATGTCCCACACTTGGCCTTTAACATTTTGTTTAAACTTCAGCTGATTTCTTCTTGCCTACCTATATAACGGCTTATACCTCTTAACTACCAGGCTCTGCATAGGTGAAGTAGCCTATACTTGAAAGGTTCTCTTTCCTCCTGGAATTCAGACAACTGATTATCTTGGAATAGCAGCTTTTTGATGGTTTCAAGAAAAATATTAACTTTATGTGTTATCCTGCTCTCTTTTGTTTTAAAGCGGGGAATGGTACTTTCCCTGATGTCCTACATCTTGGTCAAAGCATTTTGATCATTTGATTCCAAGCCCTTCACACCTTGGAAGGATTTTGAGTTAAATTAGTATTTTATCTGTAATTCCTGTTAAAGTAACCCTTGGTTGGTTTATAAATCAGCAAAGTACTGAATAGTCCCATGGTGATTTTTTTTTTTTAATTTTTATTTATTTTTGAGATAGAGAAAGAGCATGAACAGGGGAGGGGCAGAGAGAGGGAGACACAGAATCTGAAACAGGCTCCAGGCTCTGAGCCGTCAGCACAGAGCCCTATGCGGGGCTGGAACTCACGGACCGTGAGATCGTGACCTGAGCCGAAGTCGGACACTTATCCGACTGAGCCACCCAAGCGCCCCAGTAAAGTACTAAATAGTCCCATGGTGATTTTAATATACTTACAAGTTGAATTCTGGTTTTATATACAATGGAGAATTTCAAAAATATATAAAAATTATGTGATTTTATTAACTTTCTATATATGTTGTTTTGCCTGAGAGCTAGCAGAAATCAGAAGAATCACTAATTCCAGGTTCCATGCACTTCGGGAAAGAAAATAAAACTGCTGACATTGCAATTTTTACTTCATACTATTTTTACAAAAGGTTTTCCTTTGAAATGGTATGGTTTAGCTGAAATACTACATTTCTCTTCCGATGTTACAAAATGATCCAGTCTTTACAATGAAGGCTAATATTTCGCACATTTGATATAATGAATTTACAACACTTCTGGCACAATATTTTGATTAAAGCCTATTGTTCTTACCAACTATTTGTTGAATCAATTCAAGATTATATGTCCCCATATTACTTAATTATTCTTATTCCTCACAATTCCTCTATTTATGTTAAGAATTTCACTCAGAATCTGGGATTTGTGCTGACAGTGCAGAGCCTGGAGTCCACTTCGAGTTCTGTGTCTCCCTCTCTCTCTGCCCCTCCCCTGTCATGCTCTCTCTCTTTCTCTCTCTCTCTCTCTCTCTCTCAAAAACAAATATACATTAAAAAATTGAAAAAACTTCCATTCAGAATCTTTTTTGCCTCTGAAATGCAAATACAACCTTAATTATTTCTATTACAGTAATAATATTTTGTACCTCTTACACGTTATACATTCTCTTCCTCACCCATACTTATTCTTTTATTCTTTATTTTTTCCTATATTTTCTTTCAGGATTTATCTAAACTACCTGTTTCACAAATCTTTTCCTGATTATTACATTCCATATTCTTCTCCATTCCCTCAGTTAGAGTAGCACTATTGTTCTGTAGTTCATAGCTTCTAATGAGTGATCTAATTTGGCATATGGTTGTCCAGTTGTTGAGGTGTTAGTCTTATCTCCTTGTGCAGAATGTCAGTCACCTGGAGAGTAAGTAATATATATATTTTCATTGAACAATATAATTCCCTAAAGTAACTGGTGCAGTGTTCAGCACCATTTATTAGCTAGTAATTAATTGGCAATCATTGGTGAATTATGTGGTAAAACTACATAAATATTTTAATTATGCCATGAAAAAATCTATTCCTGTATACATAATCAATTTGATCCCTGTAAAGATCAAAGTCAATGCAGCAAAAAAGAAGTCTAATTTAGAATAGTGTACTTCCAAGACGCATATCATGTTCTGAATCATTATGTGTTTGCTATTTTCAATCACTGATTCAGTGACATCCGTATAACCAGCATTTGTGAATAGGAAAAAAAAAGGTCATGACTACTCTGTCTCTAGCTATTTCGATTCTTCAGCTCATTGAACTTTGTGCATTAGAACTAAAGTTCAAATATCAACTGCTCTAGAGGTCAATGGAAGATTATAACAAGTCATTAAAATAACATAAGCAAACTCAATTTCTTTGGAAGAGTTAGTCATTGCTTTTTGAATTGATTATAGAAACTACATTTAAGATATATTTTCATAGTTGCTTGAATATCAAATACTTAAATACAAAAGCAGAAATCATTTTAGTGGGTTTTTACCAATTTTTACTTAATATTTTATTAAATTCATTTCTATGTATTTGAATATTTACATTATTAATTTTATCTGCTTTTTCTTTTTCTTTTTATATATGTATTAATTTTATTTTGGTATAGCTTTAGCCTCTATAGAAATTTTAAAAATAGTAGAATCCCCATATATCCCAAGTGCAGTTTGTTTTATTTTAGCATCTTACATAAGCATAAAGCTTTTTTTTCAATGTGATCTATTACATCACAAAACTAGATTTTTTTTTCTTTAATTTAAATCTAAGCTAGTTAACACATAGTGTTAATAATGATTTCAAGAATAGAATTTAGTGATTCATCACTTGTATATAATACCCAGTGATCATCACAAGTGCCATCATTAATACCCCTTGCCCATTTAGCCCATCCTTCCACCCAACACCCTGCCAGCAACCTTCAGTTTGTTCTCTGTATTTAACAGTCTCTTATGGTTTGTCTCCCTCTCTGTTTTTATATTATTTTTGCTTCCCTTCCCTTATGTTCATCTGACAAAACTAGATTCTAACATAAGTTTCTGTAGAAGGAAATGGTTGAGAATTTTAAGCCATGAATTTGTCTGAATATGAATAGTGCTTGCCCTAACACACATAAAGTTGAGGCTGTGGCGAATAAATAATGATAGACTCAATGCACATTTAATAATAATAGAATTAAAGTATTTATCCCAAATGTCCAAATTATACAAGTAATTATACGTTCAGGAAGTATCTTTGCCTTTAACATATTTTGTTCATGTTTTAAATTGTTGCCTTAGTATATATTTTATGATGTGCAATTGTTATTACAATTGTCTCTTAAGATTGGAGAGGCTTTCCCTACTGGGAAAAGTCACACATAACGTCGTGACTTTTTGAAGACAGAGGAAGAGGGTCATGAGCCAAAGAATGCAGGAAAACTCTAGAGGCTGGAAAATGCAAAGAAATGCTTTTTCCCCTATAGAGACACAATCCTAACAACACTTTAATTTTAGCTAAGGGCAATGCATGTCAGACTTCTAACCTGCAAACAATAAGGTAATAAATTTGTTATTTTAAGCTTCTCCATAGTAAGTTGTTATTACAGTGAGCATTATAAAACTAATATACTTCCTCATTTAATAAACTACCTCTGGTCATCCAAAGTTGAAGTGGACCAGAGAGTGAAATAAAGCCTAAGAAGGATCTTATTTGATTGCTGTTGACAGCCTGACTTGGCATGGGAAAGCTACTGAGATTCATTTCATGGATTCATGAGAAAATAACCCCTCCATCACAGAAGAGCTCATTCACTGTTCATTCATATGGGTGAACACTTTTCACCTGCTTGGTCATTATGAGATTCTTTACATATACAATACTGCCCTCCTATCTTTTATCTCCTGAGTTTTCCTCACTGCTTCAAGCAACATTGAACTTAATGTGCATCTCTTAAATGAATGTAAGGCCATCTCTTAATCATGTAGCACAGCGCTAATTAGTAGGAGAGCAATCTTTATGAGATTATGAGAGAGTATGGAGCTCACAGTAACTTGATAGCCTGATCAAAAATCACCATTTGTTCCCTTATGTAAGCATAATGCATACTTGATCATGTATGTATGTTTCTTTGCCAATCCTGCAGAATGGGAAGTTTGGATTATGAAGAAAATTCTCGTCTACTGTTTTGGGATTGAAGTATATCCGTTAAGAATGACTTGGGTTAAAATTAACAGACTAGTTACCATTGTAGTTATTAAAGGTACTTGTTTTATATAATTAGAAATCAGAGATAAGAAATGTCATATTTGACACAATGCCAAAATGCTATTAAGAAGCTAGTTTTCTTAATTATTTCATTCTACTGTATATTGTTTTATCTTTTAAATTGTCCATTTCAACGACAAGTTAACATATCTTTAGAAAATAAGCAAGAAGAATAGGTGAATATGCATGTAATCTGAAGTTTTTATTTATCTGCCTGTGTTACCAGGAAACTGAATATACCCCACAAATCTTGTTTGTCCCATGAGATTTGCTCTTGAGACTTATTGACAATAACTACGCTCTAAGACCAATTTATCAGACAATGAATGGATATTTAAACTTTTGACAGAGAGCTAAAGTTTATACCTGTATAATGGCTAATTTTATAGTGAATATGAAAGAATAAAAATATAAAAGAGGAATAACTTTGGTGAATGATTACCTCTCATCATTAAATTATGTGAAAGGTATAAAATCCAATGTTTCAAAATATGTGGTATGTGGATTAGACAGACCATGCAACTCCATAAGAAATAGTCCCTAAATAAGAGCAGAAAAAAATAAATTACATGTTCCTATTTTTAAGATACTATAAAAAGCTAAGACCAAAATTCATTATTCATGGATTTTTACATATTCAAAACACTGTCATTATTATTTTGTGATGAATAGACTAACAGTTACACCATCAAGGGCACAAAGAAAATGCCTTTTCTCCAAATTAGCTTTTATCAAGTTGACTATAGCTCCAAGACATACATTAGTTTAGGAGGAGATGATTTATATAGATTCCAATAATAGTCTCACTGTCCTGGGTACCAATCAATAGAGACTTTTTCTTATATTATTCACTCGACTTTGTCATTTATGCTGACATATAGACAAAGATCGCTGTGTAAGTTTATAAAGAGAGAGAGTTTTGGCATGCTAAAATAATGCTTTTAAAAAGAATTTTCAACTTTAGTAAAGTATATTGTAATGACCTGATAGAATCAACTAACAATGTTTTAAAAAATAGCAAGGCAACTATCTCTTTTACCTTCTTATTTAAATATTCCATTTCTAAGAGTATTTCTCATGAATTCTTTGCCAGTTTGAACTGCTTACCTACTGAATGCAATTGAAGGCAGATTTTAAATTTATTCTAGATTTTGGTATTAACGATAATAAAAATATGCCTGTTACATACTTAGCATCAAAACCATAAGATAATGCTGACTAATTTAATTCAGGATTTTGTTTTAATGAGGTGAATAGTACAGCAGGGGAAGAAGAAAGGGGCAAATTGAAGAGATTGGAAAATTACACTCTGTCCATAAAACATATCATGTTTTCTTGTGTTCCCCTATTCACATTCTTGCCTAATTGTCTTTTTTTTCAGACAAATCTCATGAGAGAGATTTGCATCTAAGAAATCCACAAGAGCCGTTCTTAGTAAAAAATAAATTAAATATTGTTGAATCAATCAATTTGAACTTATTCTGTTGGAGGTAGAATAGGAAAGAGTGTAGAAAAGAATCCATATGTATTAGTTACTGACATCATTTTATAAAATAATTTAAAGTTTAGCATTTTTCATCTGAGATTCAAAATTCTCCAGGTTCCTCATGGCTATTTTAAAGATACTATTAATCAAAGGAATGACTTCATGTAAACTACACACATTCAACATAAAAAAAATATAAAAAAATCATGTTCATAAAAAGTAATACAGTAGATATAAAATAAATGAAAAATAACAAGCAAACAAACAAAATACCTAATAACCTCTATGTGTGGAAGTATGAAATATTGGAAATTATTTCATAAAGTAACTTCCACTAGCCTTGGGAAGTACAAATTACTATAATAAAAACAAAAAAAAAGTGTATACCCCCTCTGGCTTCAGAATAGAATCACCATAAACTCATGCCTTAAGCCAAAAACAACGGTACAAGATAACATAATGACATATTCAAGTCCAGCTTAGAAATTGACTGGGCATTTTTACTATAGTAGATTGGACTTTATCCCATTTCAGTTGAAAACTTGAAATAGTTTGACAGCACAATCAGCACATTAGGAAGGGAAATCAGTACAATGCTAAATCTGCTACAAGAGTATGCATAGGATAATTGAGATGTCTCTATCCCTCTTCATAGGCACACACTTTTATGATTTCATGAACTGCTTAAAATATTTTTGATGCATATGTAGAAACTCTGACCTCTTTCTGGAGATAATGACACTGATAGTTACCATTTTAAATTAGTGAATAGATATCTCATATTCCGTAATCTTAAATATATTCCTGACAAAACTATTTTACTTCCTGTCGTATTCCCTTCCCCACATTCTCAAATGACTATTTCAAGTCTGTTCTCTGTCTTCAATACTGCAGCGCACCTTAAACTCTCCTTTCTCTTACCTGATGCTTTTGCTTCATAATTAATTGAGAAAATACAAATAAGCATTTAATAATCAACTAATCATCCATCTTCCTACCACTAAATCTATCAGCAAACCAGCATCCATATGTGGGGGCAGGGTATATATGTGGAATCTTCGTACATTCCTTTAAGTTTTTTTGTTAATATAAAACCACTCTAAGAAATGTCTTTAGAAAAACATCACAAGTCTATATAAAAACAGTATTTTGGCTGAATAATAGATGTCTACATTGTTTTACTTTTCCCCCTATTTCTTCTTATGCTTTTAAGGGCTAATCGCTAATATTTGCATACTCTATATAACCTTAGAAAAGGCATGTAAAATGTGAGTACTAAGAATTTATAAGTACAATGTCAAACTTAACCTTCTGTTTCACCCTTAACCCCAAGAGACAGCCAGTGGGATACTCAAAAGATGTTATTCACTCAACAATATGGACCGGGAACTCCTTCTCTCTTAACAGTTTGTTCATTTTTTTATCATTCCTTTCCTTTCCAAACTTCTGCAATACTCATGTTAGCCCAAGCCTTATTGAAGCTACCACTTGCTAATTTTCAACCCACCTTATGTTCTGAGTATGATCCCATCTCAACACTATATTTCCTTTCCTGCAAAATTTCCAAATGAAAGTATGTATAGTGAAGAACATGTGAGCAAGCTTTCACATCTCTATCTGGATGTCTATTAGCTACCACTGATCTCTGAGGTTATAAACTCCAGCCTCCAAGATGTGACTGAAAACCAGGACCAGTGCCAAGGAAACTGCATCCTATTCCAGGCTCTGCCACTTTATAAACTCACCAGATGGTGCCATTTCAGTGCTTGAATTTCTTCATCCATAAAATAAAAATAAAATTTTTATTTAAAAAAAAAACATAGCCACAGACTAGAGACTCTTAGAATATTACTCTGAAACTGGATCTTTTATTAATCAGATTGAAACTAGCTTATTGTCTGTGAAATGGAGGGAACTCCTGGCACACTCTGCAGCATCACTTGCAGTAAATTGGAAAGGGGAGCATCGCCTTATGCAGAAACTCTAAACTTGAATAGTATGAAGGCATGTTTAAACACTGCGTAGATCTGACTAATCTAAGTTAGAAGTCTTGAGCAGTGAGTGACATGCTCAAACTAGCCAGCTATTCCATACAGCGTGCTTTAAAAGCTGAAGGGCTCGTATGGCAGCCATCGTACAAAGATATGTTCATCTCCGACAACTCTACAGAGCAGTATGCTGAAAATCAGGAACAAAAATTAAACATTAGAGTGTCAGAGTTGCAAAGTAAACTGACTTTTGCAGCTCAAGTGTCCTCCAATGCAAAGAGTTCTTATATTTTGGCACTTAAAATCAGAATGAAATTGTCTGAGTGGTCATATGTTAATGTTTGCATCTATATTTAAATGTGTAGATTACAACCCGATGAAGGGAAAAACGTGGGCATAGAACTATTTAAAATATTGAGAACATGCTTGATAATAGTAATGATGATGATTGGCGCTAGAGGTTAGGGGGAAAGGCTAATAATTACTGGAAAACCTGGCATGAGCCCACGTTGTTCCAATCTCTATGCAATAGTGTCATTATAATCCACATTTCATGGATGGAAACTTAAATAAAATCTTTTGCCCAAACCAAAAATTTATTGGACCCAATATTACACGATTACTTGATACACTGACTCTACTGAACCATGTAAGAAAAAGATGCTTTGCGTAATACAAATGAACTTAGACTTAACTTGATAATTGTTGAATCCTTCAAACATTTGCAGCAGCTTGGATTTAGAAATTTGGAATGTATTTTAGTATTCAGAAAGAGAAAAGATATTGTCCTATTTTGGAATTTATGTGAATATTTTTGTGAAGGTGGAGAGAAATAGACGCGTTGCAGGGAGCCCTATGAAGTCGAAATTATAGTTCTTGAAGAGTGATTAGATATGGAGTGAAATGCAATCAAGTGTAATATTCATAGTATTCAAAAACCAACACAGCATAAGTACCAATCAATCAGATTGGATGTCAGAGCAATCAGAAAAGAGAGTGGAAGCTTTACCTTACTAGTGTGTCCTGTCTCATTATCAGCTCTGGGTAAACGGGAAGGCAGAGAGTATGCAGTTCATGTTTCTGGCTTAAGGTAGATGGCAAGGCTGGTCTTTTGGCTGGGACATATTTTTGTACTGAATTGTAACATGCTTGTTTCCTTTACAAAACCGTTTTTGTGTTAACTTCTTATGAATTTATTGTGAAGATCAAATGAAATACATCTTGGTTGTCAATTGCTAGGAAAAAATGCATCATAAACATTATTTGAGTAGTTTTGTGTGGGAAAAATGTATATTTAACATTCTTTTAATTTTTTATGGATTGTATACTTAAACATATATACCAAGAAATAGACACAGTAGAGAAATTTTACTTAGAACAAAGGTTACTATTAATAATATCAATATATATTACGTTAGACATAACTTCAATGCCTAAATATAACAAGATATTTTAACAAATTGCAAGTCAGGATGATGTTATGCACAAACACTTATTGTCAGAAATATAAAATACTTACATCCACATCAAAAAAAGAAGGTATATATTCATTTTGTAAAAATTAGTGTGTGTTAATCATATTACAGGTGGTCTTGTCCACCCACCTCTCTTCAATAAATGATCTAGGGTAGATATTCCACAGGGGAGCATGAAAAAGCTATATAAATAGAAGGAAAATGAATCTTGTACAACTTCCTCTGCCTTTGACTTCAAATGTTAGGATAATAAATTGATATAAATTATTTCAGGATAATTTGCCAATAATAAAAATTTAAATTTACATACATGTGTATTCAGATAATTGTGTAAGGAAGCACATCAATAGATGCTCAACATATCTTGATTTTTAATAGTATAAAATATTAAAATCAGCTTAAGTATACATAGATAAACAACAGACACTGTAAGTCTTGTATGCCTTATCCCAATACACAATGAAATCCAAAAAAGGCAATTGAAATTAAAAGTTAAATATAATTGCTGACCCGAAGAGATATTCATGATACTGTCAAGTGACAAATGGAATTTTTTAGTATTATATAGTATGAATAATTCCTTTGGTGAAACTGAAAAATGAATTCTATTCTTATGATTCCAAGACTGTTCTCTGTTTCACTATATTCTGATGCCTTCCAGTCATATTAACAAAAATTAGCATAAATATAACCCTTGTGCCTTAGATTCCCCTGATACAAGAACATCTGATTAATTTCAGATTGGAGCATGGGTGCCTGGAAATATAGATCATCCTTAATTTGACTTAAGCCTCTGCTCAATCCCCAAGAGAATAAAATAAAATAATGAATTTGTTTACCCTGGCTACAGCATTCATAAGCATTTATAAGCATTTATAAGGAAATGCTTACAGCACAATTAAGAAAGAACTCTAAATTGCAGAAAAACAACATTGCTAAACATCCTACCTTTAATGGAATATTGTGATAGTCTTCTAAATAATCAGATATGTGGGGAAATATTAGAGAAGGAGAGAAGGAGGAATGAATGAAGGAGGAAAGGAGATAAGCAGTGAATGCACTAAGAGTTAATTTTATTTTACAAAATCTTCAATATATGATTCTCAGATACATTTCCTAATTTATATCCTACACATACTTTTTTTAAGTATGTCATAAACCAATGAACTGAATTGCTTGTAAGTTTCTGTTTTCATGACTTTGTTATACTATACCATCTACAGAAATGTTCTTTTTTAAGTCTTATCTGATTTGAAGAGCAACTCAATGACCACCGAGTTGATACAACCTTTCATTTTTTTTTAATGTGTTATTTATTTTTGAGAGAGAGAGAGAGAGAGAGATGGGGAGGGGCAGAGACAGAGGGAGTTACAGAATCTGAAGCAGGAGAAAATCTTAAGCGGGCTCCATGTTCAATGTGGAGGCTGACACAGGGCTTGATCCGAACACCTGAGCCAATAACAGGGGTCACACACTTAACTTACTGAACCACTCAAGGGCCCCTATCTGAAACTTTGATAACATGTAACTTGTCCTAAGGTGTTTTGCTTCTAAATAAATGATGGTCTCCAGTTTTCATTATGGAGATATTAGTATTATGTTTCTTGTACTTTTGCTATTGAAAATTTACTATGTCTAAAGCATGCTTGCCTTTCCTTTGGAGTTTAAATGTACCATCTGAAACTTCATAAATTTTCCTTTGAAGTTTTTACAGAGCTATAACTAAGTAAATTGTGATTGTTGCTTATTGAAACAATGGCTTTATGGTATCATATGCATATTAGATTAAAACAAATTCTATTTTGTTTTCAGTACCATCATCACTGCTTAAAGGACATTTCAACACAAAATCTTAACTTGATCTCATTTATTCCATAAATGTCAAATCTATGCAAACTGCTCACTAAAATTCTGCCTTTAGGAATTCTAAAACCTTACTATAGGCACAAATCGAAGTTATCTTATATATTATTACAGGAAATGGGTTCTGAAGCTGCCTCTAAACATCAAACAGCTTCACCTAATTAACACACATCATATAATATTCTACATTAATGTTATATATTGTATTTTATATAACACATTTTATTGTTAATGACACATACTATTATATGTATGTATAGTTAAGGAAATAAACTGAAATTAGTGATAATTTCTTGTCATGAGTTTACTTTTACCATGTGTAGACATAGAATTATTTTTCCTGAGGCCCTATAAGTAAGACACTGGGACAAGTCTATTTGAAGTGAGGTTTTCATGATATAAAGGTTCTCACCTATTTATTACACCACATAATTATGGCTTGGTGATATTATGTTTGAATATCCGTAAAAGTATTATAGGGTGTATTTTATAGAGATAATTTGCTCGTTATTCCTCTCCTTCATTGTATCTAACAACATTGGGTTACTTTTACTAATGCCCATCCACAAAATTTATAGCTACCTAAGTAGTCACCATGATACTGTGCATTGCAAGGCCTTTAACATCTGACGCTTGACCTCCCAATCTTATTTATACTGTTATCTTTCAGTCTTGTGTCTTAGTTGCACTACCCTTCCTTTTCCTTAAATCTGCTGAGATCCTTCATTTGTTAAGGGATTTGCATTAAATTTTTTTTTTCCAAATTCTACATTAAGTAAAGTGCTTTCTTTGGCTGTATGACACAACTATCACTTCACAGAGTTTTCCTGAGGATCCTCTGTAGTAATCTTGACCCTTTAGGTCATTTTTATTACATTTTCAATAAGTGCCATTTATTTTATTTTATTTACAGAGCTTGGTACTGAAATCTCATTAGATGTGTAGGTAACTTGCTTAATCTTTTCCAACTCCATCAGAACACAAGTTTCCTTTAAAATACAGCTTTATGTTTATTTTTTTTTTTTAATTTTTTTTTCAACGTTTTTTATTTATTTTTGGGACAGAGAGAGACAGAGCATGAACGGGGGAGGGGCAGAGAGAGAGGGAGACACAGAATCGGAAACAGGCTCCAGGCTCCGAGCCATCAGCCCAGAGCCCGACGCGGGGCTCCAACTCACGGACCGCGAGATCATGACCTGGCTGAAGTCGGCCGCTTAACCGACTGCGCCACCCAGGCGCCCCTAGAGCTTTATGTTTAACGTTGAAGTCCCAGTACCTAGACTAGACCTGGGCACAGAGTAGCTGTCCAATGAATAAATTCATTGATGTCCTGAAGCTCTCTGTATGGGAAAAGTTGAAGTGTTTTTGGTATCACCGAGCATGCGACATTGTGATGCAGACATTATAATGGCTCCACATGTCAAACATTTTTTTAAAGTTTAAAATAATAACAAATACCACTTCTTCCTTTATTAACATTTTTTTAAGTTTATTTTTTGTTTGAGAGAGAGAGAGAGAGAGCACACACATGCAAGTAGGGAAGGGGCAGAGAGAGAGAGAGGGAGAGAGAATCTCTTAACACTTAACAGGCTGAGCCACCCAGACACCCCATTTCCTCCTTTAAAACTTAAATTACCATAACCTAAAGACAGTGAAACATAGTTTGATTTTTACGCACAGAAACTCGTAGATCAGGAGACAGAAATGAAATTATTCCAATAAGAATGTTGTTGCTACATTTGCTGCCCATTGAAAAATGGCTACTGTGGATTGCACAGCTTTGCATAGATCATGGAAGGAAGGGCAGCATTTGGATCGTCCCACAGACCAGAAGAAACACAGCTACTGCTCCGTAATGATGGAGCAGCTGCTGTAGGAGACTCTACTGTTGCTACCTACTGCAACTTTCCCAATTTAAATAGGATGCTGAAAGTAACACAGAGGGGGAGTGAGAGAAGAGAGAAAAAAAGAGGGCAAGTTACTCATAATAAATTCTCCTTTAAAAAAAATCAAAATGTTTATTTTTGAGAGAGATAGTGTGAGCGGGGGAGGGGTGGGGAGAGGGAGACACAATCTGAAGTAGGCTTCAGGCTCTGAGCTGATAGGATAGAGCCCAATGCGGGGCTCAAACTCATGAACTGAGAGATCAGGACCTGAGCTGAAGTTGGATGCTCAACCAACTGAGCCGCCCAGGTGCCCCACTTGTAATAAATCCTAAGCCTGGAGTATATAAGTCCAGACAGGAATGGTGGAGGGTTGGGGAAGGGAGAACAAGAAGAAACAGACATTATGTAGAATGCAAATGGATATTTACTGATGTGTGTGTGTATGTGTTTAGGTGTGTATCAGAGGTGTGAAGAAACAAAAGAGGAATTTAATTAAAAAATCATGTTTCTTTTTTGAAATAGCACATAGCAGAGGAAAGAAAAATAGCCCCTGAACTGAAAATTAAGTACTATTACTGCCAGATGTCTTAGGTGGCTTGCCCAGTTTTTGAATGATTAGAAGAAAAGCTGTAAACCATAATACTTCACCTGTGTACTCATGTGGGACTTTGGTATTGGAACACAGGGCCTGTTTTAGCAAGGATGAAATTCACAAGTTTACCTCATTAAGCTCTTCAGGGAAATTAAGCTACCAAAGATTATTATTTTGAACTTAATTATATGATTTTTTAATTAAAGAATGAGAAATATATAGAATAAATATATTTCACTTATAATAAAAATTTTATACAGAAACTCTTCTTGAGCACATATGTCTAGCAATAGATAAAGCATTGATCTAATGTATTCATTAAGATGATAACCTAGGTACAAATATAAACCATTTGCTAATGAGAGCTATTGTATAGCTAAAATTTTTGCTTAGTTTGTATAATGTCAATTTAAGCATTATTTTGAATGGAAACCTTTTTTATAAGTATATGTTTGATCCCTTTTCACACTATAATGTATAGAGTATTTGCTTATGTACTACTATGCCTGTTCATCAGTTGGATACTTCTAAGAAACTAAAAACACAGATTTTTTTAATATGAAATTTATTGTCAAATTGGTTTCCATACACTACCCAGTGCTCATCTCAAAAGGTGCTCTCCTCAATAACCATCACCCACCCATCAACCTCCACCCCCATCAACCCTCAGTTTGTTTTGTTTTTTAAGAGTCTCTTATGCTCTGGCTCTCTCCCTCTCTAACCTCTTTTTTTTTTTTTTTTTCTTCCCCTCCCCCATGGACTTCTGTTAAATTTCTCAGGATCCACATAAGAGTGAAAACATATGGTATCTGTTTTTCTCTGTGTGACTTATTTCACTTAGCATGACACTCTTCAGTTCCATCCACGTTGCTACAAAAGGCTATATTTCATTCTTTCTCATTGCCACGTAGTATTCCATTGTGTATATAAACTACAATTTCTTTATCCATTCATCAGTTGATGGACATTTAGATACTTTCCATAATTTGGCTATTGTTGAGAGTGCTGCTATAAACATTGGGGTACAAGAGCCCCTATGGGTAGGTCTATTTTTAATTTTCTGAGGAACCTCCACACTGTTTTCCAGAGTGGCTGCACCAGTTTGCATTCCCACCAACAGTGCAAGAGTGTTCCTGTTTGTCCACATTCTCTCCAGCATCTATAGTCTCCTGATTCATTCATTTTAGCCACTCTGACTGGTGTGAGGTGATATCTGAGTGTGGTTTTGATTTGTATTTCCCTGATAAGGAGCGACGTTGAGCATCTTTTCATGTGCCGTTGGCCATCTGGATGTCTTCTTTAGAGAAGTGTCTATTCATGTTTTCTGCCCATTTCTTCACTGGATTATTGTTTTTCAGGTGTGGAGTTTGGTGAGCTCTTTATAGATTTTGGATACTAGCCCTTTGTCCGATATGTCATTTGCAAATATCTTTTCCCATTCCGTTGGTTGCCTTTTAGTATTGTTGTTTCCTTTGCTGTGCAGAAGCTTTTTATCTTCATGAGGTCCCATAGTTCATTTTTGCTTTTAATATCCTTGCTTTTGGAGATGTGTCAAGAAAGAAATTGCTGTGGCTGAGGTCAGAGAGGTTTTTTCCGCTTTCTCCTCTAGGGTTTTGATGGTTTCCTGTCTCACATTCAGGTCCCTCATCCATGTTGAGTTTATTTCTGTGAATGATGTAAGAAAGTGGTTTAGTTTCATCCTTCTGCATATTACTGTCCAGTTCTCCCAGCACCATTTGTTAAAGAGACTGTCTTTTTTCCATTGGATATTCTTTCTTGCTTTGTCAAAGATTAGTTGGCCATACTTTTGTGGGTCTAGTTCTGGGGTTTCTATTCTATTCCATTGGTCTATGTGTCTGTTTTTGTGCCAATACCATGCTGTCCTGATGATTGTAGCTTTGTAGTAGAGGCTAAAGTCTGGGATTGTGATGACTCCTGTAAAAACACAGATTTAATCACCAAGACTGGTCTGCTCTGTTTTTACTTAGCAAATTTTACTGGAGCTATAAAATCTGTAGGTTTTATCAGTAAATTTTCAACTACCAAATTATTAAGTACAGTATTAGTAAGTTGATTGCTTATATTTCTTTTAGATTTTGAGGTATTTCCTGTATATTTTCTTTTTTTTTTTTAATTTTTTTTTTTTAAGTTTATTTATTTTTGGGACAGAGAGAGACAGAGCATGAACGGGCGAGGGGCAGAGAGAGAGGGAGACACAGAATCTGAAACAGGCTCCAGGCTCTGAGCAGTCAGCCCAGAGCCTGACGCGGGGCTCGAACTAACGGACCACGAGATCGTGACCTGGCTGAAGTCGGACGCTTAACCGACTGCGCCACCCAGGCGCCCTCCTGTATATTTTCTTAATGGCCCAAATTCTTCTATTGATAAGAAGCCAGGTGAAATAAAAAGGATCCTTACATTCCAGGCTTCTGGGCATTACATTTGTTTTAAAGAAAAATTCTTGGAGCACCAGGATGGCTCAGTCAGTTAAGCGACCAACTTCAGCTCAGGTTTGTGGGTTTGAGCCCTGCGTCGGGCTCTGTGCTGACGGCTCTGGGCCTGGAGCCTGCTTCAGATTCTGTGTCTCCCTCTCTCTCTCTGCCCCACCCTGCTTGCACTCTGTCTGTGTCCTCTCAAAAAATAAATAAACATTAAAAAATTAGAAAAAATATTTATTGGAGTGCATTTCCATTAAGTGTAGTATCAAAGTTAATGACATCAATATTTTATGTAAGCTTCAGTTTATGAGGGCAGTAGTAGCTATTATCCTAGTTCAAAAAATATTGTTTTCTCTTCCAGGTCTCATTTTGGTTTTTGAGTCTCTCTCTCTCTCTCTCTCCCCCTCATTTTTTTTTTTTCTTAGTTAATGTAGTTAAAGCATTGCCAGTTTAGTTTGTTTGTTTAATTAATTAATTAATTTATTTATTTATTTATTTTTTGAAAACCAGGTCATTACTTCATTACTTTCAGTGTTATAGTATTGTTCACTACACTCTCTATTTTATTTATTTCTGGTTTTTATTTATTTCCTTCTGCTACTAAATTTCAGCTAAGTGTCTCCTTTTCTAGTTCCTTGTAGTGTAATTTTGTTTATTTGAACTGTTTTTTTTCCTAATAAAAGCATTTATGGCATAAATTACACTCTAACAACTGTTTTTGCTGCTGTTTTGGAATATTGTGTTTTTTGTGGGTTTTTTGACACATATTTGATTTGCCATTTGATTTCTTATTTGGCCCCTTGGTTGTGCGTGGTGTGCCATTTAATATTTACATATTACATATTTAATATTTAATTGTAAATTTTCAAGCTTTGTTTTATTGTTGATGTTTATTTTATACCATTGTGGTTGGGAAATACACTTGGTGTTATTTCAGTCTTCTTAAATTTGTAATATTCGTTGTTTCTTTTTATGTGATTTAATCAGGGAGATTCTTCTGTGTGTACCTGAAGGAAATGTGCATCCCATTTCTCATGGGTAGAATGTTTTGTATATCTTTTATAACCATGTGTTCTGAAATATATTTCAAGCAAAAATGTTCTTGTTGAAAATGAAAAAAAAAAAAAAAAACCTTTAACTGAAGGTACTTGTTTTTTTTTTTTTCAACGTTTATTTATTTTTGTGACAGAGAGAGACAGAGCATGAACGGGGGAGGGGCAGAGAGAGAGGGAGATACAGAATCAGAAAAAGGCTCCAGGCTCTGAGCCATCAGCCCAGAGCCCGACGTGGGGCTCGAACTCACGGACCGCGAGATCATGACCTGGCTGAAGTCGGCCGCTTAACCGACTGCGCCACCCAGGCGCCCCTGAAGGTACTTGTTTAAAGTAGATCACGGGGCATCTGGGTGGCTCAGTCGGTTAAGCATCCAACTTCGGCTCAGGTCATGATCTCACAGTTCCTGAGCTTGAGCCCCAAGTTGGGCTCACTGCTGTCAGCTCAGAGCTTGCTTTGGATCTTCTGACTCCCTCTCTCTCTGCCCCTCCCCCACTCTTGCCCGTTCTCTCTACCTCTTTCTCAAAAACACATAAACATTAAAAAATAAATAAAATGAAGCATATCAGAAGGGAGGCGGGTGAAATAGGTGAAGGGGATTAAAGGTACATTTATCACGATGAGCACTGAATAATGATGCATGGAATCGTTGAATCACTATATTGTCCAACTGAAGCTAATATAACACTGTATATTAACTATACTGGAATTAAAATGAAAAGCTTAATAAAAAATGCTAATCCTAAAAGAAAAAAATGCCTAATGAATATTTAAGTGCTGAATTTCCATTTGTCAGAAATAATAAAAGTTGTTGATGTGCGTGCAATCTGCAAAATTAATGGGAAGTGAGGCTTCATCACTGACTATAGAGACACCTGAAGAAACAAATCTGTAGAAGACGCATTAACCACTACTTGAAACTTACTTACTCTTTATTCTAGAGCTTTTGTGCCTACAGAAGACAATTTAACATGTTCAGTGGCAGAAGTGCATTTACCCATTACTCTATAAAATATGGCTTTTAATTTAGATCAAAATATACCTCTAAAATAGCATCATTCATTTTCAAATCCAAGTTTTCATCTGCAAACACTAAATGTGAAGTAATATCTTTGCTGTGTCAGCTCCTTTAGGAGAAGACAAAATACGTAAACGTTAAATGATGCCCAACTTATGTCAGTGTCATCAGGTGCTTCAAATAAAAATCAGTTTCAATCGTGATTTGGGATTTTCACTTACCTCACAGACTCAAAAAGCACTTGGAAGTTCATTCTATCAGTATGTAACACCTAAAATTATTGTGAATGTGATTGTAATTTAATTAAGATATTCTCAATTGAAAACAAAACAATTTATTTTTGCAGCACAATATAAATATTTTGATGATAACATAAAGAAACATGGAACAGAAATGTAATTGGTTTGGTGTATACAAAATCCATATCATTTCCAAACAAACAGTAGTTATGTACAACTAGTAATAGAAGATATCATTATAAAAATGTATATGTATAATGTGTAAACAGAATAACTGATCTGATCTACTGCCTGGGTCTGTTCATGTTGGCATACTTTCTAAAATGTTGGTTTTCTGAAGAGACACTAATAAGAGGGAGCATTGCGTCTGCAATCTCTTCTTGACAGTCTCAGCACACTCTTCTGCTCATACAGTGCCTAGACCTTTTCTCCCAAGATTGTTTGCTGTGGATGCTTGAGGATACCCCATCAACAACACGCCAAAGACAGACTACAATTGGTGGCGGACATGAAACAACCTCAGGGCAGCCTGCAATTGATGAGCCATGAGTCGAGTTCTAACATGTAGCTTTTCAGAAGTCTGCAAGTAGTATACTAGGGTGTCTGCAATTTACTAGAACACATTTTTACTTCCCTTGCCATTATGACCTGACCTACATGTGAAACAAACTGGCTGTTTTGTTTTGTTTTGTTTTGTTTTGTTTTCTGATTGTCCTCACAATGTTGAGCAAGCAGCCACTTTCTTCCATACCTCTCTTACTTTTGTACTAAAATTTTACAGATTCAGTAGTTAGGAGAATTCTAGAAAGGAAATAAGGTCAGTCGTTTTGAGGATGTATCATTACATATCAATTCCTATTTTGATGAAGACAAAATTGTGATTTATGAATTAGAGATTCCTCAGTCCAACACCTTAGTTTCAAAATCTCTAACTAAATTTCAAATATCAAAACTTTTTACCAGTCTTCTGTTAATCTATATTAGATACGGTTTCTGTGTCATTTAGGATACTTCTAGATACAAGTAACAGTGCATCCAAAGGAAACGGTTGTCTAAAATATTAAATAATTTATTTTTTCACATAAAAATAAATTCAGGTATAAGACAGTGTAGCAGACAGACTCTAGATTCATCTCTGTGATCCTTCCTGCCTGATGTTTATACCCTTCATGAACCCCTTCCCTGAGTATGTACAAAAACTGTGTCTTACTTCTAATCAATAGAATAAGGCAAAGGTGATGTATGTATGTGATTAGATTGCATGACATAAGACTGTAAATCACCTAGCTAGAAGATTATCTTTTTAATGGAGTGGAGGAAGAAACTGGTCAGGCAAGGAAAGAAGGTGGTCTCCAGTTAATAGGCAGTGGGAAACTGAAGCCCTCATTCTGACAGCCCAAAAGGAATTGAATTCCTCCAACAACCATATGAGTTTAAAAAAACACATCCTGCCCCAGTTGAACTTCAGATGAGACCAGTCTTTATTACAGCATTGGGAGACCCTGGAACAGAGGATCCAGCTATGCTGTGTGTAGATTCTTGACAGACAGAAACTGTGGCATAATAAATGTGTGTTACTTAAGGTGCTAAGGTCATGGTAATGTTGTTACGTAGCAATATATAATCAATACAGGTAGTTTGAAATTTGGCTGATTGAGTAATCCAAAAAACACTGCTCTAGCTAGGTCTGTGTACAAGTTACTGTTGCAAAACTAACCACCTAAAACTTAGTGGCTTAAAACAACAGTCATTATGCTCATGATATGTGAATCAGGAATTTGGACAAGGTTAAGTTATGTGATTCTTCTGATCCATATGTCACGATGGTATTTAACTCATGATTGGTTTGGTCTAGGAGATTCAAAAAGGCTTCCCTCACGTAACTTGTACCTTGGCAAGGATGGCTAGAAGGCTGGAAGACTGAGATTAGCTGGACCATTTTCCTCCCTCTCTATATAGCTGCAAGTTCTGTCCCTTTATTCTCACCAGCAGGTCATTAGATTTTCCACATGGCAGCTAAGGGCTCTATAAGCAAGTGGTCCAAGACACAAGAGCTGCCAATCTCTGAAAGATCCAGACTGGTCAAAGCAATTAGAGAGTTGACTCAAATCCAAAAGAAAGTGATCCTTAGAGGTGAGTCCTTTGTTATGGACTATGTTCTGGCCAAGGGTCATTTTTTGAAATCCTAACCCCCAACGTGATGTTATTAGGAAAAGGGCCTTTGAAAGGTAATTAGGTTATGAGAGTGGAGCTCTCATGAAGGGATTAGTAACACCTTCAGAACAGACTCTCTCTTTTTCCTCCATGTAATGATACAGCAAGAAGACAGCTATCCAAAAGCCAGGAATTGGGCTCTCATCAGAACTCAGTCGTACTGGCACCCTGATCTTGGACTTCCTACTTCCAGAACTGCAAGAAATAAATATTTGTTATTTAAGCCACCCGGTTGAAAGAATTATTGTTATCATAGCCTGAACTACGACAACCTCTCAATGATATGATTGTTAAAGAAATTTTGGTCATCTCTAATTCACCACCATACTCATCTTGGCTATTCTTTCAAGGTCAAAAGCTGTCCTCCTATTGCCTTCTTATTATACAATTACAGTCAAAGAAGAGGAAACTCATGTTTTCGGTTTATTTTAAAGACGGAGGAAAGTATTTCCAGAAATAGGCATTAAGTTGTATGATACGCTCAGGACTATGTCAATCGCTGTTAACATTTGGCTTAGACAAACTAATAGCATATGTAAATATTATTTAAATTTTATAAACTCTAAGTTAGGGACTGTTATCATACTAATGTTATAATTTTATTCCTTTTAATTGTGCTGATTCCTAAAAGTCTGAGATAAAGGCTGTATTAGCCAACTTTTGTCCATGTTACAAATAGTCACTACCTAATATGATGGGAAGGTGATAATGAAGCATATAGTGCTCTTATAAAGCTTACCCTTACTTATGGTAGGGTATAAGCAATTAACATACACTTAAATAAAGTATTAAATGCTAGAAGCTATGGAAAAACAGGGAGACAAAGAACACATTAAAGACACATCATACATATTATTGATGCTTGCTAGAGCCAAAGACAAAGCAGCTATAAAAAAGAAATTTTAAAATGCAAAATTATTTTCAGGATACTTCATTTGGGGTAGATATAATAAAATAAGTAGAATATTCTCCTTTCCTAAGAAATGATATACATCGTAAAAAGTAAATATTTCAAATTAATGATTTTATGATTCAGAAATATTTAAAAACCTATCATTATATGTGCAAGAAATATGATTGGAAGGTAACTATATGCATGTCTACTTCTAATTAAAGCAACAAATGATTATGTGCTGGTGCCCACAGTTTTCAAAGTAATATGCAAGAGACTGTGTGTTGTTCAATGCCCAAAATATACATCAGTGAGAGAATGCTATTTTCATCTTTTAGTGCTAAAATAATAAACTAGTATTTATTTTCTCTGTTAAATATTGAAGCCAGTGTACTTTTTATGGAAGAATTTCAGCATTTTAAATTGAAGTGATAAGAGACCTTTATTATTATCAATCTTCTCCAGGCATAAGAACTTCAATATCATAATGGCACACCCTACGATCTGCCTCCAAGCGCCACTCTGCATTCATGACATGCCATTTGTGAGGGTTGATACAAGGACATAAGACAGGCATGAAAAACAGTTGTTCATGTTAATATCCCATCAGATTCATGGAAAAAAGTTGACTGCATCAATTTTTTCCCTTTTCACTCTTGCCATGATAGGAAATGTTCTCTTTCTCTTTTTTTTTCATTCTTCCCTTACTTCCTGCCCTTTTTTTTGGCTATTGTATGACTTTTCATAATAGGGAAACAAACATGTATAACCATTAAGACAAAATATACCTCCCACTTTTTTCGCCTCCCAAATACATGTTTTTTTTTTTCCTTTGCAGGTACACCTAAAATGTTAATCAATATAACGCACAATTTTAACAAAATATTATGAATGTAACACACAAGATTACCCTTTATGTAGGCATAACTAAATCTCCTTTCAAAGTGATATCCACTCTGTCTTAGCTTTACCTTGCCTTGGATGTAAGTGAGATTAGCATTTACAATCTCTAGCAGTTTCACCCAAGAAGGCACGTATGATAGAAGCAAAAGAACCCTGAAACAAATAAAGATTATTATTACTCTCCATTTTTGCAGTACCTAAATGCAAATCTGCTCTTTCCGGTGTTTATCAATTCACTTACATGAAGGTATGAATGACTAATCAGTATAATTTTTTTTTTTTTGCTATCACCTAGGATAACTATATTTAATAAGCCCAGATTTTTTCCCAAAAGTTGTTCATAGAACATGAGGCATTGATGAATAGGGTGAATAGATTTATGATGCTTTTTTTGCAGATTGTGAATAGGAGTCTTTTGGGGGCCTTTGAAATCACATTATGCACACACTTATCTATTCATAATACTGACAGTGTCTAGAATGGAACAAGTGCTTTCCTAATGGAATTGGCAGAGAGAAATACATTCAATATTAATATTTGTCTTTTAGGTCAGTATAAAATATTTTCTGGGTAACCATATTTGGAATTTTCGTATCTCCTTTTTGGCAAAGTGAATCTTTTTACAATACTCCTTTGAAATATGTAATAGTCAAAGGAGAAATGAATACTTAAATGTTAATAAATTTTGTGCTTTCTGTGGATTTTGATATTTGTAGTATCCAGTTGCCTAACTAGTCTAAAACAAAGATATGCATAGAGAAATAAAGTGAAAATAATTTTGCCATTAATATTGACCATTATTATAAGGGCTGAATTAGTGTATTTTATAGAAATTGAGAAAATCTTCTCATCTGATTTCTTTTTTATTTCATTTAACTCTTTGTCTAATAAGAACACTTATTAAAATAAAAACCTACTTAACTCTTCAGTTAATAACAATACTTGTTAAAATAAAAACCTATTTTATGTTAACTACCTTCTACTTCTTATGTGCTATGTGAAATAGAAATTTGAAGATATTTCAACCCAGTTACATCTATTGTTCCTCTATTATTCTGGGTTATTGGATGATTTCTATCTCCCTTACGGAGTTGAATGTCTAGGTAAGATTTCACCCAAAGGCATACAGCCTTTTAAAATTTAATCTTAGAGCCATCGGTCATGACCTTTTTCTGACATACTATGAATTTTCACATGTCAGATATGCCTACAAATCCAATGTTTCCAACTACCGGATCCAGATCACTACCTTTTTGTTTTAATTCAGGGAGCTCTGCTACCCCATAATAGAAGTTGACAAAAATGACCACTGTGGGCTGTTGGCAGGCTTTGTGAAAGGACTGGGAGGCGGGAGCATCACACTTCATTGTGACACTGAAAATGAAAGAAGGAAGGTTGGTATGGGAGAAACACAAGTGAAGAAAGACTGGGTTCCAGGATTGGCTAGATGGTGAGAAGATGTGACATCCAGTACACAGACAGGAATATTTCCCTGATATTTGACTGACTATAAAGTCAAGGTCCACACGCTTTAGAGAGGAAACAGAAACCAGGCTTCGTCTCTTTCCTAAATGATTCACGTGTGCTTTCTCCTTTTTCCTTTTTCTGTGTATCCTCTCTACGTATTTGTTCCTCTCTATGCTGGCCCACGCCCTGTGATGCTTTCAGTGGTAAACACAGCCAGACGTTTGTCAAAGTGGCGAAAACAGATTATATTCAGTAAATACTGACAGTAGGGGAAAGAGCTGAGATCCATTCTGACTTGTGCAATGGTGACTGGCTGTTTTAAAGGGAGAATAAGGGCAAGGGAGTGTGAGCTGTGTAGAGTCAGAGAAGTGTAAAAGTACAAAGTGTTGGCCAGTGTAAATGTGATGAGGCAAGCTGTGTCTGTAGCTGGCACTTATCCAAGTTAGGATTCTATCCTCCCACACAGCCTGGGAGAGAGAGGCCTCATCCTTCTTAATGACTACGTTTCAAAGGAATTGCTCTCAGGTCCTTGAGAGAGAGGCTTCGGAGTTGCATGAGACACATAGTCACAACTGTAAGCTCTTTTTGATAAATGCTCTAAGAAAGGGAGGTCAAGGGCCTGTCATAGGTGTTGCCAGAACAAATAGTAAATTCTCCTGTAGCGTTAATCTTTCTTAGGAAGGCATTTTTGGGGGGTTGGGGTGTGTGTCATCCAAGGGACAAAGCCTTACGATGTTAGAAGCCGCACTAGACTTTGGTTACATCTCTTAGTGCAGAGTCTGGACAAAGGTGTTATGTGCCCAGAGTTCTGCAGTTCTCAGCCCTTCTGATATCTTTGTTCCAGAGATAGAGGGTAGCAGATTACCTAATTGCTGGCTTCCTCAGTGCCTATGTAGCAAAGGAAAAGTGTCAGTTGGAACCTTAGTAAGACAATGTAATGAGGAAAGCCTGTTGTCAATAGGCTCATCTGAAATTTCATCCCTTTATAATAAATTTCTCTGAATATACAAGCCTGACCCTTACCTGTGATTGTATCTAGAAATCACTGCAGCCACATGCTTACTGACTCTGGTCTTTTGTTGATCATTTCAGTCAGATACTTTTTTAGGCAGTATTTTAATTTTCATCTTTTTAACTCACTATTTATGTAAGTGTATATGTGTGTGTTTTAACAATAAAAGTATGGCTAATAATATTAAATCATAACAAATGATATATTGGCATATTAACACTTATATTTAAAGTGTTTTGGGGGCGCCTGGGTGGCGCAGTCGGTTAAGCGTCCGACTTCAGCCAGGTCACGATCTCGCGGTCCGTGAGTTTGAGCCCAGCGTCAGGCTCTGGGCTGATGGCTTGGAGCCTGGAGCCTGTTTCCGATTCTGTGTCTCCCTCTCTCTCTGCCCCTCCCCCGTTCATGCTCTGTCTCTCTCTGTCCCAAAAATAAATAAACGTGGAAAAAAAAAAAAATAAATAAATAAATAATAAAGTGTTTTGTTCTTCCTTTTTTGTTTAAGTTCTGATAACAATGATGAGCATACAGTAAGTAAATAATATGCAGACTAAAAGAAATGTTATAACATATATAGGATTAATAGCCCTTCTTTCTCATTTTTACTGATTTTTAATTTTTTTAAGTTTATTTATTTATTTTGAGAGAAAGGGAGAGAGAGAACATGAGTTGGGGTGAGGCAAGGGGGAAGGGGAGAGAGAGAATCCCAAGCAGGCTTAGCACTGTCAGCGCAGAGCCCAATGTGGGACTTGAACCCATGACCCGTGAGATCATGACCTGAGCCGAAATCAAGAGTTGGACGTTCAACCAACTGAGTCCCCCAGGTGCCCTTGTCATTTTTAAAGATAATCAGTCCAATCACTTTGTCTATTTTAAAACTTAACTTTTGAAAATTTATAGGGAATGAGTGCATTCATTAGGCAATCTTGTATTTATATGGGAAAAATCACTTATCACTGTGATATTTTGCTCTATTAACCTGTGATGTCCATCCCAAGGGAACATATCTATAGTTAAAGATTGGTAAAATGCAAAAGAAATTTACATTTAATTTTTAATGTTTATTTTTGAGAGAGAGAGAGAGCGTGAGCAGGAGAGGGGCAGAGAGAGAGGGAGACAGAATCTGAAGCAGGCTCTAGGCTCTGTGGCTGTCAGCACACAGCCCGATGTGGGGCTCGAACTCACAGACTGTGAGATCATGACCTGAGCCGAAGTTGGATGCTTAACTGGCTGAGCTACCCAGGTGCCCCAAGAAGTTTAATATTTAAACATTAACTGATGCTGCCTGTGAGTTTTGGTTACACGTGAGAGCAACATCTCCTCTCTTATGGGGACCTTCCATTTGGGACTCTTTACTCGGCTTGGCTTGGCTTGGCTGGCCAGAATAGCTCTCACCAAGTTAGTCTTAGTTTAGCACATTTTATTCTCTTCCAGATGCCATCACAAAAACTGCTTCCTATTTGTTCCTGACACTGGTTCAGTTCTCACTTCATCATCAACTTGTTCCAGATCTAGTCAGCAAATTCGTATTTGTCTTTCTTCTGTTCATCACTTTATTCACTAATTATTTATTTTATGAAACATCGTTACTCTGATCTGATGAGCATGGCATTATTGCACAGTTTTAATATAAGGATTATCTTATGGGATTTCCACGCAAATCATTTAATAATGCATGCTATTTTCTAGCTGCATTCCTCACTGAAGAATTAATTCATCCCATTTAAAACCTGATGGCAAATTTCCTTTGCTTTTTGGCAAGCTAGCAGGCAGTGAAAATAATGTGAATCAACATTTATGTGGTGCCCATGGTTCATTAGAATTTAGCATTGTAAGAGGTAGGATTCTAAACGCTCTATGATGCTCTCTTACCATAGCTGATTACATCTGAGAGTTTTACAAACTTGTCTTCAATGTTATACCAAGGAATGAGTATAAAATGCATCAGTATCAATAGTATAAAATGCATCAATATTTTTTTGGTGTTACAAAAAATTAAGCAACAGGATTTGTGTTTTAAGTTAAGGCAGTAACTAGAAGGTTTGCTTTGTGACCCAGATGATATCATGGAAACCTCTGTATCAATTTGCAAGACCAAAAATATAATGCTCTATTTTCTAATTTAGATAAATATTATAATGCTCAACTTGGTATCTTCTTAATTTGCAATAATATCATACAGTTAAAATATTATTTTTCTCATTGTTCAACTTAAAATATTTTAGGCAGTATATCTTTGTCTAATTAGTTGTAAATGGTTACATAGCTAATCGATATAATGGATACTGATATGTTCATGAGTATAGCTGTTATCTCACACATAAAAATCAGGCATGAATGACACATGTATTACACAGACTGAAAAGGGCTGTCAAGTGTGGAACACGTTCTGTTGGATTCGAAGGCATTTGTATACCATATGTGTTTTATAGCACATGGTTCTCACAGTGTTTTCTAGGGCCCCGTAGTTCTCAAACCTTTTGTATCTCAGTGCTGCTAAAACCACTATTGTCATAGTAATACGGTGATATTATTTGCCTTTTTCATTCTCATTCTCTTACAACTCTTTTCCAGATACTACATCATATCTAATATCACAGTGGTTTGAATTTAAAAGTGAAGAACGGTATTCAGCTGACGTCTCTTAAGCCAGTCATTAAAACTATGCAAAACCATAAGGCCATATCTTACTTCTTATCTTTCATTGTCTAGAATATTATACTTATTTTTCATTAACTCATAATGGGTTTATTACTGTTGTTGTTAATGCTATTATTAAATAAGTCATTTTAAATCTCTCAGTTTTAGTTTTCAGTGTAGGAAATATTAGCTACATAAAGAAAGCTCCTTGGTACCATTATAGTTTTAAGAGAGAAAAGAGCTCTTGGGACCAAAATATTTCAAAAAAGCTGATCTAGAAGGTAGCAGTGGAAATTTATTATTTTAAAATTTCAATTAAAAAAATATTTTTGTAACATTTATGTATTTTTGAGAGAGAGAGAGAGAGACCAAGTGTGAGCGGGGGAGGGGTAGAGCGAGGGGGAGACACAGAATCCGAAGCAGGCTCCAGGCTCTGAGCTGTCAGCACAGAGCCAGACACGGGGCTTGAACCCATGAGCAGTGAGATCATGACCTGAACTGAAGTTGGATGCTTCACCGACTGAGCCACCCAGGTGCCCCTCAATTTTCTTGTAAGAACTAAAATACTATACCAATACTACCACCACCAACAACAACCTGCTCTTTTCTGTTCATTTTAGTCAAACACTTATTTATTTTACCTCATTAAATTTTTCTTTCACATAGTAACTTTTGTATTGAGAAACCCCTATCTTACAGCTTTTGCATATGATTCCATAGCAGTTCACACATAGTTTTCTCTGGCTTATCCCAGGATTTGATTTCATGAGGAAGCACGTAGAGTGCTGCCTCATGGATTTGAGGTCTGCTATGGAAACCATTTGACAAGTGTTGTGAAAATGGGAAATCTAGTTTGTGACAAATGTCTAACAATCTGTTTCCACAGCACCTGTATTTATCAGTCTCTTCTGTCATATTAAAATTTCCACTGTTACATATTTTCTTTTTAAAGAATAAAAGATGGCTTCAAGTTTTAAAAAGTGCTTCTATTTAATTAGCAAACTTCAAATATACTATATGACAGTAGATGCAGCAAGTAACCTGACTAAACATTTTGATTATATTTTACAAGTTTAAAATGTGAAATATTCACTACTGATTATTCATACATAGCAGAAATACTTGCTACTCACACTTATACTATAAATGACATGTTACCAGGATTTTGAATTTTCTTATTTTGTGACTAATTAAAAGTAATTGGAAGTCATTAAATAAGCAATTGATTTTGCTGACAACGTCCTGTGGAATTTCATTTTTTACTGACCCTTTCAAATTAGAATAGTAAAATTCAAAGTAATTGGTTATGAGAGATATAATCTAAGTACTTTTTCTTAATGCATTAATAAGTTCAATTAAAATCAAGTTTGTAGTCATCTAAAATGTTTAACATTAAAAAAGCCTAGGTGAAACGAAGACAAGACAGCTGGGCATATGATGAAATAGTAAGAACAGTAGGTGTCGGGGACATCTGGAGTTGGTAAGTGATGCATGAATTATTTTTTTGTGTGACATCCTCCATTGCCATTCTGGGAATTCAGGAACAGTGTTGAATTTGACTGGGGAAAAAAAAACACATGAAAATTTCATCTTATATGACGAGTTCATTCACTCACAATTTGATTTTAAATGCTACATTGTCGGAATATTGCTTGAGATAAAGAATGTTGATTAATACAAATGGAATATAAATAAGCATTTTATAAGTATTTTATCAATCAGCTAAATATGTAAGTTATGTTTAACATGTCATAATATTTATTAATATTTTATTATATTTACTTACATTGATTACTAACTATCAAGCTCATGCATATACCTACTAACATATAGATGCTTATTAAAATTGAATTCCAATGAGGTCATTTTTAAGGACTTGATTATATTTCCTTTTTTCCTATTGTAAGAATGTAAAATGCTTCAGTGTGATTTAAAAAATCAAGACTTTCTTTTGCAATATTTTCACATTTCCTTATAGCAACCAGACTTTATATTTAAAAAAAATAAATATCCTTGTAAAATTTCTTATAATGTTCTTTCAATTTTCCTTACTTCAGCTACAATAGCTTTCCTATCATATACGTGGGAAACTAGAGAAAGAAATTATACAATTCATCAGTTACTGGCATCTCTTGTATACTACTTGGTAATTCTTTTTTAAGTAAAGCAGTTTATAGAAATTACATTTACGTGTGGATCAGAAAAGAGACACAAACTTCTGACTTTACAGATGGCTGTTTTTCTTAATTATATGGATAACAGTTTAGGAATAACTAATTGGTCATGCCTGACAAGTAATAGCAATTTTTCCAAGATAAACAAATGTTCACATTTTTCATACTTAATCAGAGACTTTATGTGCAAAAATGACCAAATGTATCATCTATTCTAAGCCTCCTGTGTTGTTTTGTAATAAACGACCATCTGTACTTTGATTTGACTGAGTTTGTCTGTGATGACCAGAGAATCTGATTACATGGCAGATGGTTTTGGGAAAAGAACTTGTCTTTTGAGAAGTAGGCAGGCAATCACTTTTCAATATTTTTGTCCGTACTTTCCCAACTTGCATCTGCTACTTGGGATGTAAAGGTAAGATCGAAGAGATCACTACCTCAATGTCATCTCTTTGCTTCCCTGAGTCACACAAAAGGCGAGAGAGAGCTTGGAAGCAGCATACCCACCATCGCAAGCAGACACATATCAGAATGTCAGGCTTATTATTAATAAGGGAAACAAAAGAATGCTTGCACGATCATGGGCTTGGTACTATTAATGTGGTAACTTACGTCTGCCTCTCTGCCTCTCAGTAACAAGATCATACTCTCCACTCTCTTAGGTGTTCACACTGTTGATGGAAATTCCCCCTTCAGTTGTCAGACACCCTCCAATGCAAGACTGGCTCAGAATCAGAAAGGGTTCAGTCAGATAAAAAGATATTTGTTTAATAGATAATATACACTTGTGCACAATATTTTGACATATTGAAAAATGATTCATATAATTTTTTTGATCTTCCTAACGATCCTATACAGGAACTACAGACTCTGTCACTACCATTTTAGAAGAGGCTGAGACTTTGAGAGATCAAGCTGTTTATCACAGGGCTATCATTTATTAACTAGCAGGGCTGTAGCTACACCTCAGGATAAAAAGAACTATTATTTTTTAAGATAATAACTGCTACATGAACACCTTTTTGATGAAATAATTGGCGTGTGTACTCGGTTGGTTTCGATTCCTAGCAGATGTTTCACACAAGCAAAAAAATAAAACTCTAAAGTTTTATTAATTTTCAAACGTTGTGTTTTTATTTTCCTCCTCATGTATTTTTTTTTTAATTTCCTTTTTGATTTCTTGGTTGAAACCTTCCTTGCTCAGTAGCAGGTTATTTAGCCTCCATTTGTGTTCCTTCCAGATTTTTTATGTGTGATTGAGTTCTAGTTTGAAACTGTTGTGGTCAGAAAATATGTATGATATGATTTCAGTCTTGTTGAATTTGTTGAGACTTGTTTTGTGGCCTAACAGGTGTTCCATTCTGGACAGTGCTACACATACAGTCAAAAAGAACGCATATTCTGCTGTTTTGGGATGGAATGTTCTGAGTGTTTCCATTACGCCTGTCTAGTCCAATGTGCCATTCAAAGCCACTGTTTCCTTGCTGACTTTGGGTCTGGATTATCTTTCCATGGATGGAAGTGGGATGTTAAAGTCTCATACTATTATTGCATTATGGTTAATTTCTTTCTTATGTTTGTCAATCGTTGCTTTATGTATTTAGGTGTTTTCATGTTGGGAGCATAAATATTTACAATTGTTATATCCTCTTGTTGGATTGCTCCCTTTATGGTTATGCAGTGTCCTTCTTTGTCCCTTGTTATAATTTTTGTTTTCAAGTCTATTTTGTCCAATAGAAGTATTGCTATCTCAGCTTTCCTTTTGCTGTCATTTGCATGGTAAATGATTTCCATCCCTTCATTTCAGTCTGCATGTGTCTTTAGGTATGAAGTGAGTGTCTTGAGACAGCATATGGATGGGTCTTGCCTTTTCATCCATTCTGTCACACTAATGTCTTTTGATTGGTGGATTTAGCTCATTTGCATTTAAAGTAATTATTGATAGGTATGTATTTATTGCCATTTTGTTCATTGTTTCATGCTTGTTTATATAGTTCTTCTCTGTTCCTTTCTTCTTGTCCTAAAATAAAATTTTGGCTGCTGTAGAGGTTTGTGGAGAATGTCCCCATGCAAATTCTGCTGGTGTAAGACATTAGTTCCCTTCCTGTGAATTGTGTCCTAAATCGTAAGGGTCTGACCTGGATGATCTGACTTAATTGTGAGTATGTTTCCCCAATCAGTAATCACATTAGAGGTATAGAACTGTGTATCAGTTGGATTTAGTGCCAAATATTAGAAAATAAGACTGTGTCAGTAAAATCCAGGCTATCTATATATATAGATACATAATATTCTAGGTATATATCTCAGATAATGATTAAAATATTTATCTTTTTGGTGGTGTTAATTAAGACACCACCTAGATAGCGTAAGAAAGAAATATCTGAATGTGTAATATTTTAAGGTACATTGAATCTAAGGTACATAATATTTTAGTGTTATATTGAAGCTAAAAAAATTAAGACTACCTGTCAAGAAGAGAGTTTTAACTCATATGTTATCCTCCCCACAAATATAATATGGAATAATTGAAGAAATATACAAATATAAATTAATCCATAGGATCCATGGAAAGAAGTAATTGTGCCAAAAATGATTAAAAATTTTTTAAGCAAATTTGTAAGCTTTAGGGGTGCCTCGGTGACTCAGTCGGTTAAGTATCCAACTTTGGCTCAGGTCATGATCTCACGGTTCGTGGGTTCAAGCCCCATGTCGGGCTCTGTGCTGAACTCTTGCCCAGAACCTGGAGCCTGCTTCAGATTCTATGTCTCCTTCTCTCTTTGCCCCTCCCCCACTCATGCTCTATCTCACTCTGTCTCTCAAAAATAAATAAATGTAAAAAAATAAAATAAAATAAAAATTTGTAAGCTTTAAAGCAGTTGGAATAAGATCGTCAAAATAGAGCAAAGGTACAAAGACAAGAGAGAAGTAGGCTGTTGTTCATGATTTTTCTTCAGAACACTAGAAATAAAAGAAAAAACAAACCAAAACCAACGTAAGTATCAGCAAGTTAACAGAGTACTTTGTGGAGTCATTAAAGTGGGATAAACATTGCCAGTGTCTAATTCATGTACTTGGAAGATGTGGCTGTAGTTTTTACTCCAAACTGTAAAGTGGAGTTCCCTCTGGGCTTTGCCATCTGCCATGTAAGTGCCCAACACAGGTATTTTGGTGATAGAAAAGCCAGACAGGACCTCAAGGAGCTCCATTTCACCATAATAGTCAGAAGCAGGAAAATAGATTCTAAATGCTGGGTAGAGTAGAAAATCCTAAATTATTCCACCTTGACAATATAATTTAAGTCTTACACAATCAGCTTGAGGACAAGACCATATTCAGGCAAGTTCCATAGACAGAAGGGAGCCACGCAAAGATAATGCTGACAATCTTAATTCGGATGCTTTCTTCTGCTCACCCTTAGCTCTAGCGCTAAAACATATAAAAACATAAATTATAAAATAAAATTGAGAAAACATTTAATAGAAATTTTAGAAAAAATACAACATAGAAACAAGAGGGAAACGGGCCATTATAGAAACATGGAAAGGTTCTCTGAGCTGAAGAAAATCTTAAGTTTTGGGATCAAATCGTTCCATTGAGTGTCATGTAAGAACATTCAAGGAGAAGGAAAAAAGTGATGCATAGATACATAAAAGCAGCTACTTGAATATGCTTTTTTAGCAAAGTGACCGTAACAAGAAGTACAATGGAGATAGTTCTATTAATGAAACTATTATGTTCTTATCTACAATACTTATATTAACAAAAGAACTGACAGACTATAAAATGCATACTCATGAACTCCAATAAATCAGTGCCCATTAATCTGACTCAGTTTGAAGATATTATGTTCAATTACATACTTATTAATTTTGAAATCTAGATGAAATAGAGTTTTGAGGGAATAAATGAATTATGCAAATATGTGTAAAATTGTCTTAGCAAGACTAAATTGATCAATACATGTGTAATAGCAAAAACAGTTAAACAAACAGAAGAACTCAAATGTCCAAGCTCTCTTACTGTTTTAACGCACAAAGGCATCTGCATGAAGATTTTCTGTAAAAATTGAAGTAACATGAAGGACAAAACTATTTCTTTGCCCCTAGAAACTTCCAATGCAGAGATAAAAGTTACAGATTTTCCCACCCATTCTATCTTATTATTATATAAACAGATAGTATGTATCAAATGGAAAATACTGAACAAATCTGGCTTACCAGCATGGAAATCACAATTCTAAGTAAAATAATTGTGAATCATGACAGTGTGCCATTGCAATAATGAATACAGCATTATCTTAGATATAATATTATTTCTAACTGTATTTTCTTTTCTCTGTATTATTTGTAAACACTTGGATCAATTCTTCACTATTCTATTTTTCCTTCTATTTCCTAAGTGTAGCATACATCAATATGCAGTCATTAGAGGTTTTTCCTTGGTTGATCTATATTTTCTTCACAGTTAAAAGCTAATGTCCTGACTTACCATATTTATCTCCAGAGTTGTTATTCTTCTTAAAATTCATACTCCACTATCTAATTTGTTCCTGACCTCTTTTCCCACACAAAATCCATTTGACATATATTATATGTCATTCTAGAAAATTTCTTGACCATGACATCTCTCCAGATCAAATGATTTCTGCATCTTTCACTCATTTAAAAATCAAAAAACAAAAACAAAGCACTCTTAGCTTGACACTCAAAATCATTTTCAATGTGGCCAGTATTAGTATATGCATATTTTTCTCCATATGATTTGCAAAAATGTATTTTTTCATACAGGCTGATTGATTCCTATTCTTGAAATGTATCATGCTCATTTACCACTCTCATTTGCCTACACCTTCCTTCTCGCTTGACATCTGCCTTCCTTTGCATTTCCTTTTTATAGCCTCAACTTCAAGTTCTAATTCTAAGTGATTCCCTTTGAAATCCTCCCAAGTTACTTCTTTATGATAGTCTCTTCCTATTTTTTCATAATTTATGTGCAAATAAAGATAACTTCAAGATGATGAAATATATCTAATAAATAGTTGTTGAATGAATGTGTACAAGACTTTAAAGACATAAAATTAAGCTCCACCCATAAAATGACTGAAGTAAAAGTCAAGGAAAAATATAAGCAAAGGGAGGGTGTAGAGATGTTTTGGTTCTTGTGTCAATAAATACGTAGGAAGCAATGGCTTATGAAGTCCTTAGTAAATCAAAGAGAGGAGAAGAGTAACAAAAGGACAGAATCATTTTGTAAAGTATTTATTTATATATTTGGAGACAGAGACAACACATGAGTAGAGGAGGGGCAGAAAGAGAGGGAGAGACTCCGAAGCAGGCCCTGCACTGCCAGCACAGAGACCAACGTGGGGCTCAAATCCATGAATTATGAGCTGGTGACCTGAGTTGAAATCAAAAGTCAGAAGCTTGACTGACTGAGCCACCCAGATGTCGCAGAACAGAATTATTAAAATAAACAGAAACTATTTGGAAGAAACTTTTATGCATGTAACAGTTTTCCATTTAGACCTTATGAGGCAGTTTTGTATACAGCACTCTGCCATTTGTGTGATACCAATTCTCAGGCATCCAAATGCACATCAATTACCTTCATTTCATTCCTTTAAAGAAATTATCTCAGAAATATGATATTCTGGGTGGATAATTCCTTCTTGGTAGGGGACTTTCCTGTGCTCTGTAGAATGGTGTGTGCCCTTCATGTCCTTACCCACAAGATGCCAACAGCTTCTTTCCCTCGCCCCTACTCCCATCGCTGTTGTGACAACCGGACATGTCTCCTGATGTTGCCAAATGTTTCTTGGGGGGGGGGGAAAAATTAAAAATATTGCTTGTTTGAAAAATATTGCTTTAAAAAGGATATTTAGGAGTAAAGTACACAGAGAGGATTTCTTTCCAGAATCTTTTTGCTTCATTTGCCTGGATATTAACTACTATAGCAATAAAAATAGTACAAGGCATTCTTTAGTGTTTTTTTTTATATGATTTTAGGAAAAATAGCTAAATTTAAACTATCAAAAACCAAATAGCAAAATTCTATAACATATTTTATGTCCCATAATAGATCATGTGATTACTATACAAATTGGAAGAAAAGTTGTTCTACATTTTTAAAGTCATAATTCTTGCTTTGATATTGAGTAGCAGTGACCTATATTTAACTCTTACAATGCTCTGGTTTTGTTTGCATGTAAATCCATTTCTGTGTATGGTTTGAGCTCAAAAATGAATTTATATTTCTGGGAATCAGTTCCTATAATAAAATGAATGTAGAGAATTACATTGTGTATCATGTCATAGAGGGGGAAAATTATTACAAAAGGTAGGAATAGCTTTTGCATTCGTGGGGCTTAACAGAGCAAATCTCTCTTTGACACTAAACCCAGAGGAACTCTTTCCTCTATTCTTATTTTCCAAGTCTAAACAGCTCTTTCAGGAGACATCAAAAAGATATACTATTGGCTAGGAGGGATGTTTAGTCCTTTGGGGGTAATTTGGGTGAGATTAAGGTACACTAACTTCAATTGAGAGTTCCATTTCTTCCTGTGATGAAAAAAAAATGCTAAGAAGAAATCTTTTATATTCATACCACAGGCAAGGAAGAAACATAATCTGAGAAAAATCTCAGTTTTAAGACTCCACATTTATGCAGCACACTGAGTCTCACACTACTAGCATCAGACACAGCTAACCTGAGGGTTAACAGCAATGCCCTTCACCTCTGTGATATTTCAAGTCCAATTATATCCAAAAGATCCAGTGATTATAGCATAATTCCTGTATGCTTATAAAGAAGTTCCCCTCAAAATCAAAATTGTGAAGCGCTAAATTACGCATTTTCTTTCCCTTTACAATTTTCTTTTATTTTTCACTTATACATTTTTACCAGAACTATATTTTTTTTCTACTAATTCAAGTAACCCACTTTTCCAGCAAGATTCTTATGCCCCTAAACTGTCTAGGATTCCATGCCACTATGCCTGACAAGCTTAAATTCCTTCTCCCCTTTCTAGTATCTGGATGTAATACACATTTTTTGGTGCATCAAAAGAAGCATTTTGTAAATATGGACTAGAATGGTCGTTAAATTCAGCCTGGAAATAAAAGGATGAAATTTAGGAGAAACTGGGCTTATAAATGTTACTTCATATAGTTGGTGATTACACTTGCTGTTTTGTATCATTTCTAACCTATTGGAACTCAGTGGAGTATCAGGTGGAAATTCTCAAGTGACGAGGAACTAGGGATGGTTTAGAGACCATGTACACACTGTCTTATTCTAAAAATTTGGAAAAATTTCCAGAGATACATAAGTTTTTGTGCAAAAATGACAGTGAATATCAGTTGAGCCTATCAACTTGGATAGGCTAAAGTCCTGGTTATTCGATTAAACACTAATCCAGGTGTGGTTATGCAGATGTCATTCAAGTTCATGATCAGTTAACTGTAAGTGAAGAGGATTATCCTAGACAATGTGAGTTTTCTTTGTTCAACCAATTGAAAGGGTTAAGGAGCAGAATGGCCACTTTAACTCACACTGAGAATTTCATCTTGTCCTTCCTAATGGCCCACCCCATTGATTTTGGACTTGGCATCCACAATCATATAAGCCAATTTCCTTCAATAAGTCACTTTGTATGCAACAGGTGAGAAAAAAGAAAAAAAAAAAAAGACCTTCACCTTAGTGAAATTTCTAGGGGTTCAGTGCTGTGAAGCATGTTAAGATATCCTTGTAACATTAAAATATGAGCTATTGTTGCATTTGGCCCAACCAAAAAAGAGACAAAGTGTTGAATATGCCTCTTTAGAGTTTGGAGGCAACATATTCTTCATGAAGTATGCTATTCTGGCCCGTTAAAAAGTGGCCTGAAGAGATGCTACTTTATACTAGAGTCCAGAAGACAAGGCTCTGTGACAGTGGCAAGCTTCCATGTGTGCTGACTTGCCACTTGGGCCATATGAGCCACTATATGCGGTGTTGCTTTAAATGTCAGTGGTAGAGGTGCTGATTTAAGACTTTGACAGGCGCTTACAAGTGAGTCACAGAGAAGATCCTGAGGATTTTGTAGGAAAACACTGTCATCCTCCAAAGATAGCTACTCTCCTATAACTACTGTCCTTTTGAGAAACAGCTCTTGACTTATTATTGAGCTTTAGTAAAGACTGAAAGTTTAGCCCTGAGCCACCAAATTACAGTGCAACCTGAGCTGCCCATCATGAACTGGGTATTGTCTGACCCAAAAAACAATAAAGTTGGGCATCAGCAGCAGCACTCTGTTTTCAAGTGGAAGTGATCCTTTTATGATATCAGACTAGAGCAAGCCCTAAGGACACAAGCAAGATCTATGAGGAAGTGGCCCAAATCCACAGAGCCCCCACCCCTGCTTTATTAGCTTCTCTTTCTCATTCCACACATAGGGCCTTCTATGATTAGCTAACTGAACAAGAGAAAACTCGGGCATGGTTTACAGAGGGTATTGCATAACATGTAGGCATTGTCTGAAAATGGACAGCTATAGCACTCAACACCCTCCCAAGACATCTCTGAAGGACAGAAGGGAAGGGAAATCGTCTCAGTTGGTAGAACTTCAAACAGTGAGCCTCGTTGTACATTTTTCTTGGAAGAACAACTGCCAGGCATATGAGTATATATTGACTTATGGGCTGTGGTCGGTGGTTTGGCAAATGGTCAGGGGCTTGGAAGGAACTTAATGGGAAAATTGGTGACAGAGAGGTCTTGGGAAAGGTATGTGGAAGGACTTGCTGAATAGGGAAAGACTCGGAATACATGTTCCATGTGAATGTTCATCAAAGGGTGATCTCAGAGAATTTTAATAATCAAGTGGATAGTATGACATACCAGTGGATATTAGCTTCTTTTCTTAGTCACTCCTGTCATTGCTCAATGGGTTCATGAACAAAGTGGGTGTAGTGGCATGGATGGAGGTAATTCATGGGCTCAGCAACAGGGACTTCAGGTCACCATAGACAGCTGGTTACAGCCACTGCTGAGTGCCCACTCTGCCAGCAGCACGGACCAGCGGTGATTCCCTAGTGTGGTGCCGTTCCCCAGAGTGATCAGTCAGCCACCTATTGGCAGATTGATTACCTGAGCCATCTATATAGTGGAAGGGGCAGCACTGTGTTCTGTGTGACACTTATTCTGAATATGGATTTGTCTGTTCTTCACATAATGCTTCTATCAGAATTACCATCCATGGACTTAGAGAATGCCTATCCACCATCATGGTATTCCAGAGAGCATTGTCTCTGATCAGTGAAGCAATGATCATTTCTTAAAAGCATATTTAGCTTAACAGTGGGCCAATGCCTATTGAATTACGTGTTATACCATGTTTCCCATCATTCAGTATTGGTTGCCTTCACAGAACAGAGCTATGGCCTTTTGAAAACTCCCTTACAGTGTCAGCTTGGTGGCAATACTGTGTGGGGCTGTTGTAGTCTCCTCCATGAAGCTCTGTATGTTCTAAACAGGTGACGAAAAATAGTGCTGTTTGCCCCATAGCCAGTATTCATGTCCAGGCATGAAGAGGTGGAAATGCAAGTGGAGCTACTACTGCCACTAGCAACAATTTTACTTCTGTCCCTGTGATTTTATGCTCTGTTGGTTTAGAAATCTTAGTCCAAAGGGAGGAATACTTCCACACTAAGCGCAACAACAATTGAATTAGAAGTTGGCAATGTCACCGCTATGTTGGTCTCATATCTCTGAATCAGCAGACAAATGAGTTCCTATACTGACTAGGATGATTGATCCTGACCATCAAGGGCAAAATGGTTTGCACAATTTCCACTATGCAGTAAAAGTAAGGAAGAATATGGCTGGAATACAGGCAATTACTTAACTCATTTCCTGGTATTGCCATGTCTTGTGATTAATGTTATAAAAAGCACCAATAACCCAACTAAGGTAGGAGTGCTAATGAACCAGACCCAATAGGAATTAAGATTTAGGTCACTTCACCAGGCAAGGAAATGTGACCAGCTGAGGTGCTTGAATGATAGTGGAAATGTGGTTATTAATAGTAAATATGAACTCATGACCAGTTGCCAAAATGAGGACTGTAATATCTTTGAGAATTTATTTCCCATTTTGTTATGGATATGTTTATAGATAGATGGATTAAGCCTTTTTTCATTTTCTTCTCATTCATTCCTTTATCATCTAACATAAGAAATATTAATAAATCTTAAATTTATACTACTGTGTTTAAGTTACAGGATATTAAAGGGAATAGCAAACATCACACAAAATTGTGCATTGTCCTCCAAGGAAATAACTGGTGCATTTTGATTGTGCACAGGATAGTCATATCACATTAGAGGAAAGTATAACTTTGTTATTGTTTTTATCTGAAGAGTAAACATAGTTTTTTTTTTTTTTTTTATGAGTAAACATAGTTTAAGGAGATGTGTATGGATGCCCAGTTGACAAATGTTGGACCTTAATGGGTAGTTTGGCCAGGCTATAGCCAATTATTCAATAAAATACTAATCTAGATGTTGCTGTGAAGATATTTATAGTTGTGATCATAATCATAATCAGTTGACTTTAAAAGAGGGGAGTATTTTAGATAATCTGTGTGGGCCTGATTCTTGTTTTTCAAGTTTTTATTTAAATGCCAATTAGTTAACCTACAATGTAATATTAGTTTTAGGTGTAGAATTTAGTGTTCATCACTTACATATAACACTCAGTGTTCATCACTACAAGTGCCCACCTCCCTTCCATCAAGCCTTAGTGTTTGCCTTTTTTTCCCCCATATGTTTATATGTTTTCTTTCTTAAATTCCACATTTGAGCAAAATCATATGGTATTTGTCTTTCTCTGACTAATTTATTTCACTTAGCATAATACATTCTAGCTCCACCTGAGTCATTGCAAATGGCAAGATTTCATTCTTTTTGATGACAGAGAAATATTCCACTGTAAATACATATACATATACATATACATATACATATACATATACATATACATATGTGTGTGACACCTTTATAATATTCCATTATTATAATATATGATATATGTATATAATGATATATCTATGATATCTATCTATCTATCTAATACCTGTATCCATTCATCAGTCCATGGACACTTGGGATCTTTCCATTATTTGGCTATTTATAATGCTGCTATAATCATTGGGGATCACATACTCCTTTGAATCAGTGTTTTTGTATCCTTTGGGTAAATACTTAGTACTGCAATTGTTGGGTTGTAGGGTAGTTGTATTTTTAACTTTTTGAGGAAATTCCTTTCTGTTTTCCAGAGTGGCTGCACCAGTTTGCATTCCACCAATAGTGTAAGAGTGTTCTCCTTTTTCCAAATCTCCATTAAAACTTGCTTCATGTGTTGTTAATTTTAGCCATTCTGACTAGTGTGAGGTGATATATCGTTGTAATTTTGATTTGTAATGAGTGATGTTGAGCATCTTTCCATTTGCCTGTTAACCATCTGTATGTCTTCTTTGAAAAATGTCTATTCATGTCTTCTGCCCATTTTTTAACTTGATTATTTGTTTTTGAGGTAATGAGTTTGGTAATTTATTTATAAATTTTGGATATCATCCCTTTATCAGATATATCATTTGCAAATATCTTCTCCCATTCTGTAGGTTGCTTTTTAGTTCCGTTGATTGTTTCCTTCACTGTGGACAAATTTTTGTCTTGATGAAATCCCAATAATTTATTTTTGCTTTTGTTTCCCTGGCTTCAGGAGACACATCTAGTAAGAAGTTGCTAATGTCTATGTCAAAGAGATTCACGTCTGTGTTCTTCTCTAGGATTTTGATGGTTTCTTGTCTCACATTTGGGTATTTCATCCATTTTGAATTTATTTTTGTGTATGCTGTAAGAAAGTGGTCCAGTTTCATTCTTTGGCATGTTGTTGTCCCATTTTCTCAACACCATTTGTTGAAGAGACTGTCTTTTTCCCATTGGATATTCTTTTCTGCTTTGTCGAAGATGAGTTGAACCTACAGTTGTGGGTCCATTTCTAGGTTTTCTATTCTGTTCCATTGATCTAGGTGTCTGTTTTTTTGCCAGTACCATACTGTCTTGATGACTACAACTTAATATAGCTTAAAATCTGGAATCATGATGCCTCCAGTTTTGTTTTTCTTTTTCTGGATTGCTTTGGCTATTGCTTTTGTGGTTCCATACAAATTTTAGGATTGTTTGTTCTAGCTCTACAAAAAATGCTGTCGGTATTTTGATAGGGATTTCATTAAATGTGTAGATTGATTGGGTAGTTTCGACATTTTAGCAATGTTTGTTCTTGCAATCCGTGAACAAGGAATGCTTTTCTCTTTCTTTGTATCATCTTCCATTTCTTTCATAAGTGTTCTATAGTTTTCAGAGTATAGATCTTTTACCTTTTTAGTTAGGTTTATCTTATTGTTTTTGGTACGATCGCAAATGGGATTGATTCTAACAATGTTCTAACAATGTTTTGGTGAAGTCTTTTGGGTTTTCTATATAGAGTAACATGTCATCTGAAAATAGTAATAGTTTTACTTCTTCATTGCCAATTCAGATGCCTTTTATTTCTTTTTGATATCTCATTGCTGAGGCTAGGACTTCCAGTACTATGTTAAATAACAATGGTGAGAGTGAGCATCCCTGGCTTGTTCCTTACTGTAGAGGAAAGCTCTTAGTTTTCCCAGAGGATATTAGCTGTGGGGTTTTGATATATGACCTCTATTATGTTAAGGTATGTTCCCTCTAACCCTACTTTGTTGAGGGCTTTTATCATGAATGGATGTTTTACTTTTTCAAATGCTTTTTCTGCATTTATTGAAAGGATCGTATAGTTTCTATCCTTTTTTCTATTAATGTGATAGATCACATTGACTGTTTTGTGAATATTGAACAATCGTTAAGCACAGGATAAATCCCATTGATTGTGGTGAGTAATTCTTTTAATGTTATGTTGGATTCAATTTGCTACTATTTTGTTGTCAATATTCCATCCATTTTCAGCAGGAATATTGGCCTGTAATTATCTTTATTAGTGAAATCTGTGTCTGGTTGTGAAATCAAGGTAGCACTAGCCTCATAGAAAGAATTTGGAAGTTTGTCTTCCATTTCTAATTTTTTGGAATAATTTGAGAAGAATAGGTATTAACTCTCATTTAAATGTTTGGCAGAATTCTCCTGGGAAGTAATCTGGCCCTGGACACTAGGAGATTTTTTATTACTGATTCAATTTCAGTTGATCTGTTCAAGTTTTCTATTTTTTCCTGTTTCAGTTTTGGCAGATTATCTGTTTCTAGGAATTTATCCATTTCTTCCAAGTTGTCCAATTTGTTGGCATATAATACCTCATATTATTCTCTTGTAATTGTTTTTATTTCTGCAGTGTTGGCTGTGATCTCTCCTCTTTCATTCGTGATTTTATTTATTTGGGTCCTTTCTCTTTTCTTTCTCATAAGTCTGGCTAGGGGGTTATCAGTTTATTTTTATTTTTATTTTTTCAGAGAACCATCTCCTGGTTTCATTGATCTGTTCCAATGTGTTTTTAGTTTCTATATCATTTATTTCTGCTCTAATCTTATTTCCCTTCTTCTGTTGGCTTTGGCTTCATTTGTTGTTCTTTTTCTAGTTCCTTTAGGTTTAAAGTTAGGTTGTCTTTTTGAGATTTTTCTTGCTTCTTGAGGTAGGCCTTTTTGTTATATACTTCTCTCTTAGGATCTTTTTTCTTACATCCCAAAGGTTTGGACTGTCGTGTTTTCATTTTTCTTTTGCTTCCAAGTATTTTTTGTTAAGTATTCTTTGATTTTCTGGCTGACCTATTTATTGTTTATCATGTATGTAGTATCATGTTGTTTAATTTGCATGTATTTGTGCTCTTTCCTAATTTTTTCTTATGGTTGACTTCAAGTTTCATAGTGTGGTCAGAAAATATGAATGGCATGATCATTTTGTACTTATTGAAACCTGATTTGTGACTTAGTATGTGATCTATTCTGAATATCTCATGTGCATCTGAAAAAAAAATTGTATTCTGCTGCTTTAGGAAGAAGTGTTCTGAATATGTCCATTATGTCCCTTTGCTTCAGAGTGTCATTTAAAGCCATTGTTTTCTTTTTTGATTTTCTGCTTAGATGATCTGTCCATTGATGTAAATGGGGTGATAATGTCCCCTAGTACTTTTGTATTATTGTCAATGAGTTCCTTCATGTTTGCTATTAATTATTTTATGTATTTGGGTGTTCCAAGTTGGAGGCATACATATTTACAATTGTTAGATCTTCTTGTTGGATGGTCCTCTTTAGTGGTATAGTGCCCTTCTTCATCTCTTGTTCCATCTTTGGCTTAAAATCTAGTTTGTCTGATGTAGGTATTGTTACTTTGGCTTTCTTTTGATTTCCATTTTCATGATAAATATTTCTCTATCTCCTCCCTTGTTAAATTTTTTAATGTTTTTTATTATTATTGTCAATTATTATTATTATTTTGAGAGAGAGAGAGAGAAAGAGAGAGAAAGGGAAAGAGTGTGAGAGGGGGAGGGGCAGCAAGAGAGGGAGACACAGAATCCAAAGCTGGCTCCAGACTCTAAGCTGTCAGCACAGAGCCTGATGCTGGGCTCAAACACACAAGCCATGATATCACAACCTGAGCTGAAGTCAGATACTTAACCAATGAAGTCACCCAGGTGCCCCATCCATCTCCTCACTTCCAATCTGCAGGGTCTTTAGGTCTAAAATGGGTCTTTCCAGGAAGCATATAAAGGTGTTTTGCTTTTTTGTCCATTCTGACATGCTATGTCTTTTGATTGGAGTGCTTAGTTCATTTATATTCAGAGTCATTATTGATAGTCACAAATTTCATGCCATTTTATAACTCGTTTTGTCATGTCATTGTTTTTGGAGATTTTCTTTCTAGTCTTTCTAGTCTTCTAGTCTTCTAGATGTTCCTTTCTAGTCTTCATTACTTTTAGTGTTTCTTTCCCATTCAAAGAGTACCCTTTCACATTTCTTGCAGGACTAGTTTGGTGGTCACGAACTCCTTTAGTTTTTATTTGTCTGGGAAACTCTCTCTCTCCTTCTGTTCTGAATGATAGCCTTGCTAGATATAGTATTCTTGGCTGCAGATTTTTCCTGATATCATGCCACTTCCTTCTGGCTTGCCAAATTTCTGTGGAGAGGTCTGCTGCTAACCTTACTGGTCTTCCCTTGTAATAAGTTAGGTACTTCTTTTGTCTTGCTGCTTTTAGGATTTTTTATCGCTGTATTTTGCAAATTTAATTACAAGCTGTCTTGGTGTTTGCCTGTTTTTGTTGATTTTTATGGGAGCTGTCTATGCCTCCTGGATTTGGATATCTGTTTCCTTCCCCAGATTAGGGACGTTTTCAGCTACTATTTCCTCAAATAAACCTTATACCACCTTCTCTCTCTCTTCTTCTGGGACTTCTATGATACAAAGGTCATTACATTTGATGGAGTCACTGAGTTCCCTAAGTCTATTCTCATGATCTATAGTTCTTTCTTTTTTGCCTTGCTTCCTTATTTACCAATATTCTATCTTTTATGTCACTATTTGCTCCTTTGATTCTTCCATCCTTGGTGTCATTACATCCAAATGGTTTTGAATCTCAGTTGTATTTTTCATTTCTACCTGCTTATTTTTCAACTCTTTTATCTCTGTGGTAAGGGTCTCCCTGATGTCTTCCATGCTTTACTCAAACTCAGCAAGTATCCTTATGATTGTTGCTTTAAATTATCCACCTGGCATATTATTTATGTCTGTTTTGATTAAATCTCTGGCCATGACCTTTTCTTGTTTTTTTTCTTTTGAAATGAATTCCTCCATCTTGAATTTTGTCTGGGTCTCTGTCTTCTTTGTGTTATAAAAGTCTGTTATGTTTCCTGTTCTTGCAGGTAATGGCTTTATGAAGAAGTTGTCATATAGTGTCCAGGGCTTGGTGCTTCAGGTTGTCTCTGGTGTGGGCTACATGAACTCTACTTCTGTTTTAGCTGCTGTATCCCTCAGGCCAATCCTCTGCAGAGGCTCTTCCTGCCTGTAGTGGTTAATGTTGGGACCTTACCCAGATTATGGTGAGTTTAACTAGGTTTGCTCTGGTCTGCTTGTTAAATGACACCTAATGATATTTCCACTAGGATTGAAGCCTTGTAGAGCTCTATGGCTGATAGATGTGGTGAGTGCAGAGGTTTCTGCTAGCCTTCCGGGGAAAGGGCCTGCTATGGTGGTCCTTAGGCACATATGCTGGAAAAAAAAGCAGCATCAGCAGAGTGCAGTAGGCAGAACTTGTTTTCAGCATATCAGGCAGCCATTGTTGGCACTGTATTGTTTACTGATGTTCATTTATGCTGAGGTGTGGTGGAGGGGAATGGCGTGAGCTAGCTCTTTTGCCCCCAGAGAGGGGAATCTGTGACTTTTGCTCTCTGTGAATCACTCACAGAAGAGTGAATAATATCCCCTTTTACATCCCAGGCATTTTTCAGATTGGTATTTTCACACTGTCTGTCTCTGGGTTGCTGGCCTGTCAGGAGCAGCTCAGTGCAATTTAGCCTCTATCCCACCAAAGCCTGCTGACTTCTATAACTCCAAACTTTAGGAACGTGCTGTGATGGGGGCCTATGTTGTTATTCTGGAGGAGGGTCTTGCCACATTGGGACAGAGGCAGGTTTCACCGAGAAGGCAAGTTGTGTGAGAACACAAAGATGAGAACACAAAGGATTTCGAGCCAGCAGGCTCAACAGCCAGTGTATGGGTTAGTCACCATCAGCAGGTGTCTCTGCACCTTTGCTGAGGGGCAGGGGAGGGAAAAGATGCCCGCTGGCTATTTGGTCGCCATATAGGCAATTCCGGAATGCCACCTCTCACATATGTGCTCCAAGAGCTAACATTCTCTCCATGCACCTTAGGTGATCCTCAGATTGTTCTGTCTGCCCAGGGTTGCTTCAACTGCCTTCTCTCCTGGAGTAGCCTCTATCGTATGCTCCCAAACTCTGGTCTTTATGCCCCACTGGTTGTAAAAATAATCATGAAAATCAGCCCTTCTTGTTTTCCCAGCCAGTGCCTTTGGGGAAGTGTTCTCTTTGTTCATTTCTTTGTGTACTCCTCTCTCTCTCTCTCTCTCTCTCTCTCACACCTTTCTCTATGACTATGGCTCCCTCCTCCTGCAGCACCCACTATTTATTTCTTCCCCAAACTCTGTCTCCACACTTCCTAACTTCCTTCATGTTGCCCCTTCTCTCCCTCTTGGTGTTCAGATTTTTCTGTCAGTCCTCAGGTGGATTTCTTGAGTATTCAGAATGATTTGTTATTTATCTAGCTGTTTTTGAGGGGTGAGGCAAGCCTAGGGTTCTTCACTATGCCACAATCTTAGCTTCCCCCACTCTGTATAAGCCTCATTCAATTAGTTCAAAGCCCATAGAACAGGACTAATGTTTCCGGGAAGAAAAAGAAATTCTATCTGTGTACTGCATCTTAATGCCTGAGATTCCACTCTTCCCTTCCTAACAACCTACCCTGTACAGTTTGAGCTTGACCAGGCAGCCCTCACAATCATGTATGTAACTCGTGATCATAGATTGAAACAAATGAAATAAAGCTGACATAGTTAATTAGCTTAAAAAATATTTCTAGAAAGGCATCTCATTGAACCAAATTATGGCAACTGAGGAATATTTGGAAAAGTGCCATGTAAGATTAGTCACACTTAATCTTTAGGGATTTGGAAAAATGAACCACTTATGTGAAGTCCACACCACACTGCAACATTAAGAATGATAATTATGTCAAACCACCTCTGAGATTAAAAAAGGCATCACAGGAGAATACAAATTAAAACTGAAAAGAAGAATAACACAAACAACGTTGCAAGTATCTAGAGAACTTGCATTAACAAAAGAACTTATGGGTTAAAATATGTAGGTTCATGAGCTCCAATCTATTGATGCTCATTAATCTCACTCAGTTGGAAGGATATCACATCAAGAACATCTCAAGAAAGAAATGCTAATCTCCTGACAGTCGGTCTGTACATTTTTTGGAATTTATATATGAATCAAGAAGGATTTTGCAAAATGCAATTCCACTTGCTCTTCTGATCGTAATTCAATGTGGAAATAAAAAGAGAAAAAGAAAAGAATATAAGGAAATTGAACTAGAATAATAAATCGAAAGAAAGCAGGTATCATCCTCAGAAACAATAAATACATCTTGAAAAGCAATATGCTAATTCTTTGTATACTACAATGTACCTTTTTTCCCTTAAAAACTGTGAAAGCAAAACCAAATGATTTGCTTTGTGCACCTGGCATCAGACACAATTAGTCATTTCTGAGTATCCTTAGGAAAGCACAGCTTTTCTCATGGATGTAAATGCTTTCAGCTCATTTCAATAAGAGACATTTCTGTCCTGCGGCATCCCTTTTTGAGGCAGTGGATTTGGAGCATTTAGATAAAAACAAACTCCCTCTGCTCAGAATGTGATTAAAGCCGCTGTGTGAGCAGTGAGCAAAGAGCAAAGGGGCCCTAGACATCAATCTGAGTCTTGCGATATGCTTTCAGTTAAAAAGGGGAAACCCAGGTGATGCTTCTACATTTCACAGGCCAGTTGGTAAAGATGAGAATCCCTCAACAAAATGAGGCTGCCTTCATTCCCATAGTCAGTTCCAGCACTGGCATCAGGCCGTAGACCCAAGTACACTGAATTTCTAATTAAGTTAGTAGTATATGGAAATGCCAGCAACCCCAATTGTATGGAATACAATAGGAGAAAAATCTTAAGAACGGACAGGAGGGTTTTTGTTTAGCCATCTCTCAAAAGTGATGCAATTAGATATTCTTTTTTTTTTCCCTACCTCTGAGTTATGAAAATAGCATTCTCAATTTTGCGCATCTCTTCAGCTACCATGAACAATGTGGCGCATTTTACTCAAGTTTGTCTTTAGCAACACCTTGAAGCAACTGGAAATTTTGGCCGTTTTGCTTTTTTTTTTTTAATTTGTGTTTACTTAAGATGTAACACTCTTCAGAGGAAAGCATCCTTTGAAATCTAAGATCATATTCAAATAATAAGCTGTTTCTACTTTTTCCATAGTTAAGTATAATATTGCAATCAATAGAACCACAGGTGGTTAGTGCCTGATTATCACAGGAAAAGTGATGTCTTAGCTGTGTATATCTCACAATATAAATTTGTAACACCTCACTAATCTAACGCAAAAAAAGGAAGATGTAAAGTATTATATAGAGCAGTCCTAAGAGGGGAAGTAAAATGAAAAGGGAATGTGTTAAAATATTTGTAATTCAGAAATACCAGGGCAGATCCTCCCAAACTGTATTCTCAAAATTATACTAGAATGTAATTTTCTTAGCCATCTGCAAAGGGATCTGTAGGTATTTACCAGAGCAACTGTGCATTGGAAAAAGGAAAATAATCCATTTTTTTCCAGTGTTCCCCTTCCTCCACAAAAAGGAATATCCTCAAATACAACATTCAAAATCACCTTCTCGGAGATTCACAAGGTCTAATGGCTTATTAATATGCTCTGATAGGCCCTGCATTAAAATAGAAAATAGAAGAAAACAAACCATCAACCATACGTTGGGTCAGTTTGGTTAAGTCAAAGGGCCTCAAACTTATGTGACTACTGACACCTCTTTATGGAAACTTAGTTTTCATCAAACAAAATATTGTTTTGAGCATTTGTTTGGGGAAGACTGCACAGGGCTGTTAGCTTCACACTCTGGATTTATTTTTTAAAAAATCAGTGTTTTGTTTTTTTTTTTTTTAATGACGTTTGTTGCTTCTTTTTTTCTAAATCATTGTATTTGATTTGGAGACCCCATCAAAATCCAGTACAGTTGTCACACTCAGTCCTCTACAGATTTTATTCCCTAATAATGTAGATTAGTTTGTACAGAAGTTTACATTTACAGTTGTACATTGCCCATCATTCCTCTAAAGACTATTGCACATTTTCTTTCTCCTCACACCTTCCCCTACTTCTTAATGCTGGTGACTTTGATTTTTTTTTTTTCATTGAGAAAACAGAAGAAATAAAAACAGCCCACTCATCTTTCCATGAACAAATCTATCAATGTACCTGAACTCATACATCCTGCTTTTCCACTTGTTACCAACAATCAAACCTGTAGAAATGTTTCCAACTTAAAACAACAAAAAACCTCTTTGATACACTGTGCTCTCATATAACTAGTTGCTACCGCCTTCACATCTGCCTGTTCTTTTTTTTTAACACAAACACTAATTTTGACTGAGAAGTAATACTAGTTAAGAAATCACTAAGGCGAATGCTACCAAAACCTTTACTGGCCAACCCCAGTCATTAATTTTAACCAACATTATATAGATGTTAATCATTTTATACAATACACCCTTCCTTCTTTCATGAAAACTTTTCTTTTGTAGATTCCCAAATAAAAACGTCTACTGGATTTCTCCCGTCTTAATGAATCCTTTTCAGTCTAATTAATGACTTATTCTCCAATCCCCAAAGTCTATGTGCTCACTCTCAGACCTTTTCTTCTCTTTTGAGTTGACTACACTCATTCCCATGCACTTGAATTCATTTTATATGCGGACAACCCTCAGGTGTATCTACTGAGCTCATAATTTGATATTTCCACTTCTAAACATCTTCATTAAAATATGAATTTGGCATGCAAAACTTAGCACAGTCAAAATTGGCTTCCTGATTCATAAGCCTGCTCCTCCAATATTCTTTGTGTCAGTGGGTGATACCCAAACCCCAAGATTTAACCTTGCTCTCTCAGTCTCTGAAACCGCACATGCAGTCTATCAATCAACTGGTTGCTGAGCCATCTGCAAGTTGGTTGCTTACTCTTAGTAAGCTCAGCCGTAAGCTTTCAAATATGAGTTCTAACCTTCTACTGCTACTAGCCCATTAAACCATCATCGTTTCTTTTCCAAATTACTTTTAAAAACCTGTGAATAAACTGGTCTTTGAAATTTCACCTGATTTATTACTTATATTCTACATACAATCCCAAGTAATTGGATTCTGATTCTGATTCAGCCCCTCTGGCCTTACTGTTGAATGTATGCAGGTCACTCCTTTCACAGACCTTTGTAATTGTTATGGCCATTTTTTAACCAGGAATGTCGTTCCCCTGATCTCTGTTAGCCTGGTTCCTTTATGTTATTCTTGTTTCTTCTCCTCTGTTGTCATTCCAGAAAAGAGACCTTTCCCCAGCACCCCTGCTTTCTAATCTCTCCCTTCTTCCCTCACTCTCATTCCCACATCCAGCTTTAACTTTGCGTATGCCATTGTTCTGAATAATAATAAGAATTGATGACAGCCACAGTTTTGGTTTTGCAGAGGAAAACTTCATTAATTATAAGGGAAAGGGAAAATAAGGAATTGAACAATTATAGTAAACATAAAGAGAGAGAGAGAGAGAAGTATAGAAAAGAACAAAAAAGGCTCAATACATCAACTCAGTATTCACAACATCCAACCTTCTGGCTGGGAAAGCCCCACTGTGAATAGCCTAGTTGGGGTCTGATTAAGGGTACAACGCAGTGTTCTCCTCTCAGGTGAGACTTCCAATTATTTCCACCAGGGCAATATATATATATATATATATATATATATATATATAACCTGTGTGTGATTTATGGTTAGTCATTAAGTTGGCCTAAGTGCAGTCCCAAGCAAGCTGGTTTTTTTCTGCTTTTCTTATCACATCTCATAATTTCAGGAGCCAGAGCAGCTACATATTTCTCTTCCCTCCCTGATCCATTCCAGGGGGCCAGCCTGGTCTGATTCAAGGAAGTGAGGTATGTCAATCCCTCTTGGCGTCAGGAACAGAAGGGCCAGTTCTGATCAGGAGGCCAGATAGGGAGTACAAGCCAACTAAGGCCCCATGACTGCATGCATGCAGTTCTGAGCAGAAATGCTTAAGTCACACAAACAAGTTCTATACCGATCAGCCATTTATCATTAACCTGAAACTATAATTCAGGTATGTGTTTATTTACTGTATTTTCCACTAGAATATGAACTATAAACAGCAGCAGAGGGTTGCCTGGGTGGCTCAGTCAGTTAAGTGTCCAACTTCAGCTCAGGTCATGATCTCACATTTCGTGAGTTCCAGCTCGTCTGGCTCTGTGCTGGCATCTCAGAGCCTAGAGCCTGCTTCAGATTCTGTGTCTCGCTTTCTCTCTGTCCCTCCTCACTCACACTCTGTCCCTGTCTCTCTCTCAAAAATAAATGAACATTGATAAAAATTGTTAAAAAAAAAAAACAAAAAACAGCAGCAGTTAATCTGCCAGTTTATTTCTCTATTCCCTTGTCTTTGGACAATACCTGTCACGAAATAGATTCCCAAAACTATTTGTTGAATAAAATAATCATATGCTCCCAAAGTCACATGTGCTGTGCTATTTGCTTATGTTTTAAATGAATGGCATATGGTCCCTGAAGGAGCTCACACCCAGCCTGATGCAAAAAAATGAATTGTCTGGTTTCCTCTTATTATTGTACTTAAAAGTTTAGCCTAGTAAAACACTGTTAAGTTGTTTTAGTTTTTCTTTAAAAATGTTAAAGACTGGGGCGCCTGGGTCGCTCAGTCGGTTAAGCGTCCGACTTCGGCTCAAGTCACGATCTCGCGGTCCGTGAGTTCGAGCCCCGCGTCAGGCTCTGGGCTGATGGCTCAGAGCCTGGAGCCTGCTTCCGATTCTGTGTCTCCCTCTGTCTCTGCCCCTCCCCCTTTCATGCTGTGTCTCTCTCTGTCTCAAAAATAAATAAACGTTAGAAAAAATTAAAAAAAATGTTAAATACTTATTTGGTAAATGAATTAAGTAGGATTAAGACAATTGCTAAAGGTCCTAATTTATGTGGTTCTTATAACTATTTTTGTTTATTTTCCCAATATTCCTAAGATTCTTTTCTCTTTCAAGACCTCTACTTCATGCTCTTATAAAAAATATATTGTAAAGATGACCTGAACTCAGTGTCTTATGAAGAAAAAAGACATTTAGAACATATGCATAAATTAACAAATTCTAGAATGCATTTTTGGCACAATACAATATAAAATAAGAAGGAAAATAACTAAATGCTACCTATGGAAGTGAAATTGAGTTTCACATATTAGAAAGTGGGGCTCTTGAATATAAGTTAGGAGTTAATGTTACAGGCAAGGCTGGCTGTCCACTAACGAACATTCTTTGTGTTTGAGCAGTGTCCACACAGTAATAGTTGTTTCATACCTCAAATGTATAATCTCAACAGGGAATGGGTGGATATTTCCAAATACACTTAGATATAATAAACACGGCACATGGATAGAGGTGTAGACTTGTCTATATCAGGTGTATCTAAAGAAACACTAATACGTTCTGAATTCAGATATTAAAATCTACAACTTTATAGCATCTGGTGAAATAGCCCTGTCATTGTGATTGGGGTTCTTATCCAATCTTCTAGCTGTAAATGTCATGTACATTTCCTCCTTTTTTGTCTCCAGTTCAGACATCTTCCTTGCATTCCTGGGCTTGTGTGTTCAGCAACTTATTTGAGCTCTGCACTTGAATGTCTAAAACGTAATACCTAAGTCCCTCCAAATTCTGCATAACGCTCAGTCTGCTTGATCTCAGTTATGCCACTCCTTCTCTCTAGTTTTTATCTCCAAAGCCATCACCATCTCTTTTCCGTTTTTTTTTTAATTTTTAAAAAATATTTATTTATATTTGAGAGAGAGAGAGAGAGAGAGAGAGAGAGAGAGAGAGGAGCAGAGAGGGAAGGAGACACAGAATCCAAAGCAGGATCCAGGCTCTGAGCTGTCAGCACAGTCTAACGTGGGATCCGAACTCGTGAACTGTGAGTTCATGACCTGAGCCGAAGTCGGGCACTTCACTGACTGAGCCTCCCAGGCGCCTCACCATCTGTTCTCTTTCTCTTACATTTAAAGTTCCATTTGTCAGGAAAAGTGGCTGGCTATATATTCCAAGAATGTCCAAACTCCAGTGGCCTCTCAGCACTTCCGCCACTGTCACCCCAGTCCAGGACACCATCACCTCTTGCTGGAGTTTTTGTAATATTCTCTGTGATATTTTTCTCCTTCTATGCCCATGATAAGATTGCTCTTTTGTGGTCCTTTGAAATTAGACACGACAGTGTGACTTGCCTTGCCAAATAAAATGTAAATGGCGGTGACACAAGAAGCATTGAGAATTGATGCATGTTTTGCTGCATACCCTTTTCTACGTCACATGCTGTAGAAACCCCCAAGGCAGAGCTTCTTCCAGTTTCAGCTCCTAATGGCCATGAGGAGCAGAGAACACCTGTGTATTTGTGTTGGGCACGGATGCATGAGAAGTAAAATTTATTGGGGTGATTTAATGAGGTTATGGGATTGTTTGATATATCAGTATGACCTAGTCTATCGTAACCAGTCTGAACTCCTAACTGGAACCCATGCCTCTCCCAGGTCTACTCTTAAAAATGCAGCCAGAGCAATCCTGACTTAATGGAAATTAAGTTTTGCCACTCCTCTGTCCAAACCCATCTATGAGTCCTCATTTCTTTCCAAATAAAAGATTTCTTACTTTGACATCCAAGGCCCAATGTGATCTGACTCCCATTCCCTCTCTGATCTTATTGCTGATCTATTTGTTAGCTCACTCTATTCCAGCGATAGTCACCTTCTTTTTGTTGTTGCTGTGACATGGCTGGCATGCTCCCAACTCTGAGGCTCCTTTCTCTCCCTGAAGTGCTCTTCTCTCACACATTCCTGATGGATCACTCCCAGTGCTACTTTAAACCTTTTCCTAAATGTTACCTTCTCAGTGAAGCTTTTTTTCTATCTCACTTTTTTTCAAGGTTCAGTCTCTTCCTAAAATGCACCATGCTCATAAACCTGATCTAATTTTCCTGGCACTACCACTTAATGAACGTAATTTGTTAGTTTATTATGTTTGTGGATCTCTGTCTGATATTCTGCAATAGAATGTGAGCTTCACAAGGGCAAACTTTATTTTGTCTGTTTTGCTCAATTGTGTATCACAAGGGCTAGAACGGAGCTTGACACGATTGAATGTATTGCTGATTAAATGATGAATGAATGCAATTGGGAAAGAATTTGTTTTTAACTCATTCTAGTTTACATATCCCATTGAATACCTTATTAAGTAGAATAATGTTGGACCATTGACAGAGTCCTGATCCTCAGATAGGAAAAATAATGTGAGTATATCTGCTTATGTGAATTTCTGCTTAGTACAGACCTATGTCTTGAGGGTGTTCCTCGATGATGGTGTAGGAAGATCCTGATTTATCTCCATTCACAGACACACCAAATCTACAGCTACATGTGAAACAATTCCTTTGAAGAATACCTGAAAACTAGTTGAACAGCTCCATGACAATGAATGGTACAAGGGCCACAATGGAGAGGCGAAGATATGACTTTACCAAAAACCTCACCCTCGGGATGGCAACCCACCATCAGGAGGGATCTCACAAAGGCAGTTTCTTCCTAAAGAGTGAGAGGTTATTTTCCTCATCAGGCACTCCAGCACTTGAGACCACCAATAAAGAGATGAGCCCCCAAAATGTCTGGCTTAGAAGACTAATGAGCCTCATGACCAGGAAACCTGGCTGGAGGGAACCGAAATACTTCTTTTTGGGGGCTCACTTGCAGATTCACTCTTCCTGGAGACCAACACAAAAGCAGCCATTAGAAAAGCTCCTAGACCATATGAGGGGGAGATTTGTTTGCTAATCCTAAAGTATCTGCTGGAGTCATGGGGGCCTGTTGGGTGGCCCCAGCAATGGAGGTACTGGCAGGGGACATTTATGAACTTTTCCTCTACCCTGGGAGTGCTTTCCGGCGAGCCCTGGCCCTGAACTCTCCCATGACACTACAACAGCCAGTGGGCATACTCCAGCTCTGTGCTCTCCACTGTCTTATTAAAGCATATAGGAGAGAGCAGTCCACACATGGGGCATTTCTTGATTGCGTGGCTCCAGTAGCCATTGGACTTGCATTCCTGGATCCCACAGGACTGTAACTATCAGAGAAATAGTTCTTGGCAGACTGCCAACTCCAGGGCACTACAGAGGCTGAAACACACCCCCAGTCTTTCTGTGAAAAAAAAAAAAAAAGCCTATTTACTTGCGCTGAAGCATTAGCCTGAGCGGTAGAAATCACGTTTGCCATACATCTTGAAGCCACAGAGGTGCTTTCAGGGAACATAGCCCAGAGAGACACCACCTTTGCTCCATCCCTCAGTATCACTACAGTTTGTTGGTATCTTCCAGAATGGAGCTTACACAGTCATCTGAAAGCACCAGTAACTGCAACTGTCATCCAGGGAACACCTTCAGATTGTCTGGTCTGGGGGCCAGCAAAGTTTAAGACATGTTTATCCATGTAGAAGGCCCAAAGATTTCATCAAAAAACTGTCAAAACTAATAAATAAATTCAGTAAGGCTTCAAGGTACAAAGTTAACATACAAAAATCTGTTGCATTTCTAACACTAATAATGAACCATCAGAAAGACAAAATAAGAAAAAAAATAATTTATATTTGCCTCAAAAAGAATAAAACACCTAGGAATAAATTTAACCAAGGGAGAGAAAGACCTGAACACTGAAAACTGTAAGATAGTGATGAAAGAAATTAGACATCAATAAATGGAAAGACATTCCATTTTCATTGATTAGAAGAATTAATATTGTTGAAATTTCATACTAGAGATTCAGTGTAATCCCTATCAAAATCCCAGTGGTGCTTTTCACAGCAAAATAACAAATAATTCTAACATTGGTATGGAAATACAAAAGACTCCAAATAACCAAAGCAATCTTGTGAAAGAAGAACAAAACTGGAGGCATCACATCACACTGTCTCATTTTAAAGTGTATTATAAAGTTGTAGTAATGAAAACAATATGGTATTAGAATAAAAATAGACACATAGATAGATGGAACAGAATAAAGAGCCCAGAGATAAGCAAATGCACGTATGGTTAATTAATTTATGACAAAAGAAGCAAGGATATACAATGAAAAAAGATAGTCATTTTAATAAATATACTGTAAAAACTGGACACACATATGCAAAAGAATGACACTAGATCACTATCTTAGATTCCATGCAAAAATTAACTCAAAATGGTTTAAAAGCTGGAATGTAAGACCTGAAACCATAATATGCCTAAGAAAAAACAGGCAGTAAACTCCTTGACATTTGTCTCAGCGATGACTTTTTTGGGATCTGACTCCAAAAACAAAAATAACAGAAGCAAAAATAATCAAGTGGGACTACAACAAACCAAAGGCTTCTGCACGCCAGAGGAAATTGCCAACAAATGAAAGGACAGTCTACTGAATGGGAGAAAATATTTGCAAATCATATATCTGATAAGTGCTTAGTATAAAAAAATTATAAATAACTCATACAACTCAGGGCACATGGGCAGCTCAGTTGGTTAAGCATCTGACTCTTGGTTTCAGCTCAGCTTATGATCTCATATTTTGTGGGTTCGAGCCCCGTATTGGGCTTTGCACTGATATGTGCTAAGCCTGCTTGGGATTCTCGCTCTTGCCCTCTCCCTCTGCCTCCCTCTGCAATATACATTATGATGACTCTAGTCAATAATATTGTAGTTCATATTTGAAAGTTGCCAAGAGAGCAAATCTTAAAAGTTCTCATCACAAAAAAAAAAAAAAAAAAAAAAAAAAAAAAAAAAAATTATACCGCTGTGTGGTGACAGATGGTAATGAGACTTACTGTGATGATCATTTTGCAGTATATACAGATATGAAATCATTATATTATATGCCTAAGCTAATATAATATGTCAATTATACCTCAAAAGAAGGAAATGTGTTAAAAGATACAGATTTTTTGTCTCATATTGGGTGATACTAAAAATCAGTGTTTATCATGGGAGTGTTGAGGATTTATGCGTGGTTTAAAAAAAATAATTGAGGAAAAAGTCATGTTTAAAAGATGGGGTTGGGGCTCCTGGGTGTCTCAGTCGGTTAAGCATCCGACTTCGGCTCAGGTCATGATCTTGTGGTTCGTGGGTTTGAGCCCTGCGTCAGGCTCTGTACTGATAGCTCAGAGCTTGGAGCTGCTTCAGATTCTGTGTCTGCCTCTCTCTCTGCTTCTCCCCTGCTCATGCTCTTTCTCTCTCTCTCAAAAATAAATAAACATTGGGGAGCCTGGGTGGCGCAGTCGGTTAAGCTTCCGACTTCAGCCAGGCCACGATCTCCCGGCCTGTGAGTTCGAGCCCCGCGTCGGGCTCTGGGCTGATGGCTCAGAGCCTGGAGCCTGTTTCCGATTCTGTGTCTCCCTCTCTCTCTGCCCTTCCCCCGTTCATGCTCTGTCTCTCTCTGTCCCAAAAATAAATTTAAAAAAACGTTGAAAAAATAAATAAATAAACATTAAAAAAATTTAAAAAAATAAAAGATGGGGAAAGGAGTGAATATTGACACACAAATAGACTAAGTAGAATAAGCATTGCTTATCTTGTCAATTCTTAATCTATTTTATTAATCAGTATTAATCATGTTTAATCAAAATTCATTATTTCTAATTCTATATAGCTAATATTTTTTCCTGAACCTGTGTCCTTGCTGACTCTACCCTTTGTTACACCCTATGTAAAGAAAACACTTTTAGGTATTTATGTGATTTTTCTTCCAAATTCTTTATTATCCTCAGTTTCTCCCTTCTTTTGAAAAAGAGCAAGTTTATAGTTACTAGGAAAACTATTGACAATCACATCAGATTGGAAGCTGAAACAATAACCCATTCTTAGGTGAAACATGACATTCAATGTCCATATGTCTCTTGGTATTTCTCAGTATAAGGAAAATACAATGAGAACAGGAGAAAAAGGGACATTCCCTTTTTCATTCATAAAATCAAAACTATTTTTAAAAAACTTATGGCATGGTGTAGAATGAATGTTTGTGCACCCACCCCCATCAAATTTGTATGTTGAAATTCTAACCTTCAGTGTGATAGTATTAGGAGATGGGCCTTTGGGGTGTAATTAGGTTGATAATAGAGCCCTCAAGAATGAGATTAGCGCTGTTATAAAAAGACATTCCAGAGAGTTTTCTCACCCATTTAGGCATGTGAGGACACAGTGAGAAGAAGGTCATTTATGAGCCCAGAGACAGGCTCTCATCAGACACCTAATCAGTTGATGCTCAATCTTGGATTCCCCAGCCTCCAGAACTGTAAGAATTATATTTCTTATGAATTACTTTATGTATGGTATTTTTGTATAGTAGTCTGAATGGACTAAGACAGACACCTTCAAAAGCATTAAGGCGAAGCATTCAGCTTCCATAAATAAACTGGCTTTTAAAAAATAGTTTTGTGTTATATTTGACCAACATATAATCTTTTTTATTATAGGCAAACTATCTGAGACCCAATCAACAAATTATTTACTGATGGTTGTAACACCAAATTTCAATGTCAAAGTTATGAATAGAATTCAAATTTATGGACTTCTAGTGGGCAGTTTACAATGTTAAACTGACTCTTAAAATTCACTAGCTAAAAATAGTATGATTTTTGTATAACACATATTACTACTACTAATGCTATTCCTAGTCATTTTTTGAAAAAACAAGTTTATTACTACTTAATAGAACTTTAGAGCTGAATGTGATTTTGAATGTATTAAGATGAAGACACACAACCTCAGAAATCACTTAAGCAACTATTTATCATACAATGGACAATTAAATTTTAAGATTCCAACTCCAATCGTGTGGGACCACTTCAAGTAAACCTTTAATAAAATAAAGACATTCACTTACCAGTTTCTAAAAATCACACAATTGTTGAAAGCTAGGATTTGATTTAGAAATTTATTACTAAACCAGAAAAAAATGACATATTTATCTCATTTTTATAGGTGATTATTAAAATTTTAGTTAAACTCATTAAAGATAAGTGAACAACTAAGAGCCACTTTTATAGTTTTAAAGATGTTAAGTAGAATTAAACAAAAATTACTTGAGGAAAAAAACTGATGCATTTATGAATTTGACTAGTCTCACGTAAATTATTAGAACTGGTGGACTTATTTTGAGTTTTTTACTAATTTATATTAAATGCATTTACAGAAAAACATGCAGTAATTATATTCCAAAATAAAAGTAACTTATGTTAAATAGAAACATGGCAAAGAACATTTTTTTCTTCAGAAAAAACAATCCAAAATAAGCAAAATTCAGGATAATACAAGTAAACTGTTAGTTTATAATAGTTTTATGACTATCTCTTTAGCAAGAGACACTGAGGAATTAAAAAGCAATTTCTGAAGATATATCCGTATTTTGCTACACATTTTTTTCACATGTAAAAATTATTATACTTTGTTTTTAGCAAAGTTTCAGCTTTACAGAAAAATTGAGCATAAAGTACAATGTCCCCATATAATCACTACCTTCTTCCCTACTCATTTTCCCTATTACTAACATTACACAGAAGTATGTTACATTTGTTATGACTGATGAACTAATACTGATACACTATTATTAAATAAATTTATAGATTGTATTAGGATTCACTCTGTGTTGTACAGTTCTGTAGGTTCACCAAATTCATAATGTGGTATATCCACCATTAGAGATTCACACAGAAGAGTTTCACTGGCCTGAAAAACCCTGTGCTCCACCTTTTCATCCCTCTCCCCTTCCCCACAACTGCTGAAAACTGATCCTTTTACCCTTTCAATACCTTTTTTTTCCTTTTTTTTCAAGTTTGAATTTATTATTTTGAGAGAGAGAGAGGACACGACTTAGGGAGGGGCAGAGACAGAGGCTGAGTGAGAAGGAGAACTCAAGCAGGCGCCTCACTGTAAGCATGGAGCCCGATGTGGGGCCCAAACTCACAAACCGCGAAGTCATGACCTGAGATGAAATCAAGAATCCTTGCTTAACCAACTGAGGCACCCAAGGGTTTGCCATATTTTTAAAAAATATTCATTGTTTCTATTTTTGTTTTTTTTTGTTGTTGTTGCTCCATCAATGTGTTTAAAAAAATATGTGAGCCCACATCTATTGAACTTTATGTGTTATATTTGTGCTTATGTATCTATGATTTTAATGGGACTTTCCTGGTGATTCTGATGAGTAGTTATTTTCTATACCACCTGTGTTGAGAACATCATTTACATATTTATTTTCTCCATCCTCCCTAATACATTTTTTTGGGGAATATTAAAACGTTATTCCTCATGGCACCTTGGTGGCTCAATCGGTTAGGCATCCAACTCTTGATTTTGACTCAGGTCATGAACTCACAGTCCTGAAATTGAGCCCCAAGTTGGGCTCCACACTGACAGCGTGATCCTGCTTCAAATTCTCTCTCGCCCTTTCTCTCTGCCCTTCCCCCACTCATGAGTGCACTCTCTGTCTCTCTTTCTCTCTTAAAATAAATAAACGTTTTTAAAAAATGGTATCCGTCTTTCTTCAGCATGTAGATTTTTTATTTCTTCAATATACAAAATAAATTTTGAGAATATTCATAAGTTAACATAATGATAATCAGAAGCTTTTTGTCTGTTGTCCAGTTAAAAATCTAGGAATTTGGTATTTGGAAGCTCAGTGAATGTATGAGAGTTGTCCTGAAGTAGAACAAGAAATGATATTTATCCAGAAAGGCCAGTGAAATATAAAGAATTTCTATAATTTTCTGGCTAAAGGAGGTAAATGGAATAGGAAGTGTAAGAATGTCAAACTAATTACATTACCTTCCATTCAGTTCCCTCTATCACTGAGGTGGAGAGGAGATCCTGCGAAATAGGAAACTATTGGCTTTCTTTTTTTTGTCAAAGATATCATTCTGTGCTTTGAATCCTCTGAATCCTTTTCTACTTGACTATGTCAGTTATCAGAAGTCATGTATTTACCAGCTTACCATTTATCTTCCATGTTTTAATTCAACACAGACGCAAAGACACACACAGACATGTACACACACACACTAAATCTTCCTCTTGTTTTATACTGCTCATTACAACTCTTCACTGGTATTCTTGGATAGCTAGGTATTTGTTGCATTATAGTGGTAGAAAGCAGTGGCCTAGACCTTTTAAAAGACTAGAATTTGTTCTTATCAACGCTGACATTACCGGAATACTGCCAAGCTCTGTACATACATCTGGCTTTTTCTTGACCCTAAAATTCCAATGAATTTTCAAGGTTCCCTGAATTCTGTATCTTAAGTCACTACAGCTCTATCCTGTATTTTTTTTTTCCAAATGCCATTGCATTATTTATTCACCAGAGATTGACCTCAAAACAGTCTCTTATTACCCATCACCTAAGGATTACCAAGAACCATATATATTTGTAAATGTTTATTTATTTTTGAGAAAGAGAGAGTGAAGCTGGGGAGGGGCAGAGCAGGAGTGGGCAGAGGATCCAAAGCAGGCATGTGTTGACAACAGAGAGCCCAATGTAGGGCTTGAGCTCACGAACTGTGAGATAATGACCAGAGCTGAAGTTGGGCCCTTCCCCAACTGAACCACCTAGACGCCCCAAGATCCATATTTCTTTTTATTTGTTTCTTTCATACCTTCTGAGGGAAGGTCTATGTTGGGGTATTCTATGTTGAGTTTCTCTTCTCTTTTTCTTTCAATCTCTCTCTTTCTTCCTTTCTTCCTTCCTTTATCTTAATAGTGCCCAAAGTCCTCTAGATGCTGATGTTAAATATTCTTTCATAGCATAATCTTCCTGCAAATGCACTGGAATGATGATAATAGTTCCCACTGAAGCCACATTTTCGCTGCACTGATATCTCCTTCAGTGACAACTACTTCTAGCTTGTTTGCTATCATCTCACTTGAAGTACTTCTGAGATCTTAGCCAACTCGTCACTATGCCCCCAAAGTGCATTTTGTTGTAGTTCTATAATTGAAACTTTAGCAGAATTAGTACATGAAAAACAAACCAAATAAACAAATAAGAAGTTTGGAAGAGGTTACTGAGTTGTATTCAATTATTTTTAGAACAGTTGTTTTAGTTTGAGCTACTTCCATCTATTAATGGCCCCAGTAGTACTAATCTCATTTCTCCATCCTGGTAGCATATAGTCAAGGCTTTCTTGTCTGGGGTCTCCTATTTCCGAACATAAATAGGTGAGTACATATGAAGTTATCTAGTACCTCTCACCCAATCTCTACTTAAAAAAACAAAATTCAACAATGCTTAGAATTTAGCAGTTAGTACTCTGACTTACTGAGGGGTCTTTTAAAGTCATTTAGTACAAAGTTGGCTAGAGATCTTAAGGAGTCCTTCAACAGTTGCATTTTTGCAACCTCTTAATCCTGCAGTTCATATCACTGTTATGTCTGAATGTTCGTGTCTCCTCAGAATTCAGATGGTGAGATCCTCGCTTTCAAAAGTTATGGTATTAGGATGTGGGACTTTTGGGACATTCTTAAGTCATGAGGGTGGAACACACATGAATGTGATTAGTTAGTACCTTATGAAAGAGGCTCCAGGGAGATTCTTAACCCCTCTGTCATGTAAAGATACAATGAGAAGTCTGTGACCAAAAAGAAGGTCCTTACTCAATGACACTGATATCCTGATCTCAGACTTTCAGCCTCCTAACTGTGAGCAATAAAATAGAAACATAAACAATATGTTATGCTGTTGTGCTATTTTGTTACAGAAACCTGAATGTACTAAGACACATCATGCTTTGTGTGTCCCAGCCATGGTGAAAATGCTCCTAATGTCACTGGGATACTATAGATGAATAAAAGTGCAATATATATTAATGGTTTGTTTGAGTAATAAGAGGAAATAGTTTTCCCAAGGGCATACAGTAGTGACCAGGAGTGTGTGCTTTTTTTTTCTTTTTTTTTAAGCTTTATGCCCATCATAGGGTTTGAACTCATGATCCTAAGATCAAAAGTCACATGCTCCACCAACTGAGCTAACCAGGCACCTCCATAATCAGGTATACTTTCTGAGGTAGTTAAGTTTCCTGACTCAGACACTGACAACACCACTAAATATGTTAAATAGTTATAAAAATACTTGAAAGCATTACTTTTGAAGATTGTAACAACATTCTACCACAAATGTGTTTACAGTATTAGAACATTCTGATTCTTGATACACATAACTTGTTTTCTTTTTGTTTTTGTTTTTTGGAATGCTACATTACAAAAGAGAAATCCAGCCAATTTAAGTTATCAAAATAGGAGTCACATTTCAATGAAAACATAAGCAAAATACTTGTGTATTTAATCCATTGTAAATAAATCTGAGATTAAGATTCAGAGAATATGGATCAGAGTTATGTTTTAATGCTGAATGGAATTATAATATTTAATGGAAATGAATTACTTGTAGTATAAAATTATTTTTTCTCTAATTTTAAATATTCACATAATTGAGGAATGAATACACAATTATACTTTTTAAATGTAAATACGTCTTGGCCTACCTCTCATTTTTCCAGCATTTTTTATTACTTTGAATTGCTTAAAAGCAGTTGTATCTTGACAACAACAATATTTTGAAATAATGGTAAGACTCAGTTTTTTCTTATGATTTCTGTGATTTTTACATATGAGTCAAAATAAACTACTCTATTTTTACTATAAATATTTACTTCCTCAATAACAATTTTTTTAAATTCTGAAATAAATGCCATGCAGTTACTTTTTATTCAATCATTATTTTGAACAGATTGCACTGAGATTTGAAAAACTCATATTTGTTCCAACTATCAATTGAAATTTAAAGCCAAGAGTAAAGATACTGTTTTTAATAAATCCTTAAAATAATGTTTTTAAAAAATATGTTGCATTTATTTCTTTTATCTCCTGAAAATGTGAGCAAACAGACTGCCATACAGTAAAGGAATTGGAAAAACTCCAAGAATATTAAAAGTAAACATTTTTTCAGAACAGGGTTGTAATTAGCTAACACACTAAAGAATTCCTTCTGAAAGCATCTTGCAAAACTTAAGAGATTTTCTCTTAAAACATATTCATGCCTGCAGGTAGAGATCTGCCTATAGGTGTTTATCTGTCTGCCTTCATTGAAAATGAAAGAAAATGAAGGAATTTTTTTTTCTAGCAGTATATATTAACCTTCTGTTGCCTGAAAGAAATAAGTCTGAAAGCATATGTACCTACAGATGAGAATGCATTAGCAAGATTTTTCTGCTGAAGGCCAATATCAGTAAAGCAGACTAGACTGTGTATAAGTTGGGATAATCAGGGGGAAAAAGCAAATGATGATACTAAGTACAAATTAATAATATGTCACCTTACACAAAAAGTTAAAGAAGTACGTTTTGTATCTTTTTTCTCTTTTTCTTGACCTTTTCTTTAGGATTATGAGTTACATTTTTAGTATTTAAAGTGCTGGATTACTGACTTTCCCCCCAAAATAACACAAATTATTAAGGTATCAAAATCTTCTAAAACTTCTTTCTAGGAAATAGATGTTCCTGAGAGAAAGGAAACATTAAAAACAAAGAAGCAAATTGTCTGCCTAAAGGTTTGGTTGAAATGACAACACTTTTACTCATTAGTTTCAGAACAGATACTCTGCACTGAGTCTAGGATCTACTCTCCAGAAGATATTTTCATAAGACAAAGTGGTTATTTTCATATTGCCCAAATACTATTACATCTAAATCTTGTCTCAGTTTTCGCACTTGCATATTGATTTTTAACTAACTTCTCTAACCCTATATTTCTCGAAAGGATTTCAAAAATGGTGACTAAAAAAAAAAATCACATCACCCAAAATTTCTGTGTTTATATCTTTAAGCTGTCATGAAATATACATGTTTAGATATGCATCAATTCGCAGTACAATTCTCATCCCCTATCATGCTCAGGTACTCCACATGCTTACATCACGTACATGTAACCTACATGTATATCCGCATCCATAAAAGTCCCTCAGATACTCACTGTATTTGCATATCACCTTAAGAGTTTTCAAAGAAATAAAGGCTCATTGTCTTGTTTAGTCCTTAGACCAAACATGTGAAAAGAGTTTTACTGTACTCAGTTCAGAGAAATGAAAACTATGCTTTATAGAAATCTAAAATTACAGAATAATATTCATATCAAATAGCAGAGCTCTGATTTCTAAGTCATTTAGCAACCGTTTGATTGAGGAACCTACTCACGAAAGCTTGGGATGCTGGAGCTTGTTGTAAATTCCAAGGCAAAGTGCTATATGATTTTACTCTTAACGCTGGTATATCAGTACAAAATGCAGTTCACAGGTGATGGAACTTGATCCAGCAGATAGGAAAGGGGCAGTGAGTAGATTAAGAATGAAGGTAGAAATGCAAATTGGACTGAAGAGGGATAGAAGCTGGTTCTAGGAGATACTCTATTTTCCACGATGGCATAAGGGCTTTTCCTTTCTTTTCTTTTATCCTTCCCTTCCCTTTCTCATCTCTTCCCTTCCCTGCCTTATCCATAGTGATCTGCCTCTTTCTTCATTCTTTTCTTGCCCTCTTTGTATGGTTTCAATTTCATATTTAGCTTGGAGAACTCCTCAGGTTATGAAATCAAGACACCCTAGAAGCTGGCCCTGCTCCCAGGACACATATGCAAGATATATCATTGGGGGTGTCTGGGTGGCTCAGTCGGTTAAGCGTCTGACTCTTGGTTTTGGCTCAGGTCATGGTCTCAACAACTCTTGAGTTCAAGCTCTCATTGGGCTCTGTGCTAACAGCATGGAGTCTGCTTGGGATTCTCAATCTCTCCCTCTCTCTCTCTGCCCCTCCCCCACTCACTCTCTCTCTGTCTCAAAAATAAATAAACATTAAAAGGAATATAAAAAAAGATATCTCATTGGATTAACCTAGGAATGGACTAGTGTATTGTTGATTATGAACAATTTCAGCTTTGACAGATAATGCCAAAATATTTTCCAAAGCTATTATACAAATATGCACACGTACGTGCAATGCATAAAATTTGTTGTCACTAACTCTTGGCTATTATCAGACTTTGAAATCAGAATGCCATGACCATTAGAAGAATGGACAACCTCCTCCGTTTCAAGTTTGTCACATTTCTGTAAATGATATTTTCATTCTTCTCATGTTCTATATTGCTTTACTTAGGTAAGAAAATCTGGCATTATTTAAAAAAAATTTTAATTTTTATTTATTTTTAAGAGACAGAGAGACAAAGCATGAGTGGGGAGGGGCAGAGAGAGAGGGAGACACGGAATCCGAAGCAGGCTCCAGGCTCTGAGCTGTCACCACAGAGCCTGAAGCGGGGCTCGAACTCACAAACCGCGAGATCACGACCTGAGCCAAAGCCGGTCGCTTAACCGACTGAGCCACCCAGGTGCCCCAATCTGGCATGATTTTAAATGTAATTATACCATACAAACTTTTTATTCTATTTTATTTTTCTCATCATATATTTATTTTATGTGACAACTCTAATACATTTATGTAGTAAGATGTTTTTATTTTTTGAAAATCCTTTTTCATTGCTACATATAGATTTCCTGCAATGATATCTAGCAGATACTAGTAGTTCAATAAATGCTCACTGATGGACTGAATAAATGCAGATATATTTAGTAAATCAATTTAAAACACAGCTACTCAAAAATACATAGTTATGTCTGAAAGGTGGTTTAATGGAGTTTAGAAGTGGCTCCAATACTTTACCACTATATGTATTTACATCCTTTGCAGTATAATTTTGTAGTAATACAATTCTGACTCCAGTTTTAGGAATGCAGTTTGCTTTGGTCAATAAGAATTTGTAAATATTTACATAGCAAGATTTACAAAGCACTTCAATGATTGCATTTGCTTTCACTAGAGCTTTCTGCCTTTTCTATAACATGTATGGACTACTTTGGTGAAGGATGAAAACATGTAGAGTAGAAGTGAATTGCCCCAGTTGTTACATTTAAAGCTATCTTATGTCAAACAAGAGCTGACTGGTCTTATATATGTGAGTAGAGCCAGTATTTGTCAGCATATCTGTCTTAATGGACTATTGCTGATTATACAAATATGGGAGAGCACAGAGCAGATTAGACAAGCATAGCCCAGAAATACTCAATCTTATTGACTCACGAGCTGAATAAACTTTTGTTGTTTTATATCAACAGACTTAATGGCTACTTGATTTGCATCATTATTTTAGTAATAGATAGGTATTACCGAAGATAATTCTACTTGGAGACACTTTTATGACCACAGGGTAGTGGCAGTTCAAAATCAGGATTTTGAGTCTGAATTTCATGCTTTATAAAGTCAGAGAGTAGGGTGTTACCAATTATTTTCTGGGCTCCCTTAGCACCAAGGAGCACTTTCAGGAGCTGGCACTGAAATGAAAGTGCATGAGCACTTCTATCCAACAGAGCTCTTTTCCAAATAGAAAGGGAAAGCACCTGAAATATGGCCGGATGCCTATTGGGATAGAATAAAAGCAAAAATAAAATTCCATGTGAAAGTTAATGCAGTTTTTTAGCATACATAAACTATATGACACGTTTCTTGGTTATACAGAGAGTTCTGGTTCATATCTTACCTTCTACAGACCGACGAATAGTATAACTGGTAACACACACCAATATGAAGGAGTCCTTTGACCCTTATGGTACCTGGACTAGAAGGGAATTTATTATTTTGATAGAATTTATCCAAACATCATTCCTTTAAGTATTCCCTATCAATTTGATTAATCAGACTGGAACAGAAACTAATCAGAAAAGCTGTCAACAGCAGACACACCACTGATAGTTCTAAGAAATGATCAAAGGTCAATCTTCCAGGAGCCGGCAAAGATAAAACACTGTGCCACGAAACCTCTCACCTTGCAGGACTCCCAGGTCAACTTTGGCAGCTATCCTAAGCCTGGCAGGCAGTGGTAGCCTATACGCTTAAAGGCTGGCATCCTTTAGATGTGCCCAGTCTCTGATAGTAAATGTGTTGCCATGTCTGGTACAAAGATGGCTTCAGGCTGCCATGGTGGCCTTGTGAGTCATGTGTTTCTGTCACCAGCTTGACTCTGTAGGTGCCTTCATAGAAAAGGTCCATATCATGAGTATCTACATGAGAGACTCAAACGATTCATTCAGTATCTGTGATATTTCCCCGCCTCCCCCCCCCCCAGCTCATGGAATCCAATAAAAAGATGTCTTTAATAATTACTCCTTAGTTTTCCAAATAGCAGATCAAATAGCTAGATAGGCTATTGGCAACATTTCAAGATTCAATAAAACTATCACCAGATTTATCAAGGGCAACACAGGTCAGTGCTATGGGAATATCCTTTTTTCTACCCACCAAGAGTAGAGCAACTGCTTTCAGACCTGCATAGCTGGCCATAACAGCCTAGAGGACACCTTCAAAATTAAGTTTCCCAGATACCCAGGAACAGGCATTTAGGAGAAATCCTGAGTCCTGAGCTATGCTTCAGGTACTTTAGTGGCGGACAAGTTTCTTCCAAAGGAACAACTGCTATTTTTTCATGTAAACCTGAGATGTCAGCTAGAGCCAGGCTGGAACCATTCACGCATCATTCAGAATAGAAAAGTGAGAGGAGGAGTGCCTGGGTGGCTCAGTTGATTAAGCCTCTGACTCTTGATTTCAGCTCAGGTCATGATCTCATGGTTTGTGAGTTCAAGCCCCATGTCAGGCTCTGTTCTGACAGTGAGGAGTCTGTTTGAGATTCTGTCTCTCTGTCTGTTTCTCTCTCTCTCTGAATTGCACTGTCTCTGTGCTAACAGTGCAGAGCTTGCTTGGGATTCTCTCTCTCCCAGTCTCTCTGCCTCTTCTCTGCTCGTGTGTGCATGCTCTCTCTCGAAATAAATAAATAAACTTTAATAAAAAAGGAAAAAAAAAAGAAAAGTGACAGGAATAAGATTTGATTGGGTCATAGTTTGGAGTTTTAAACATTGGTTATAAAATATATCTTAAACTGTTTAAAGAGAGTGCTGTTTTATTATTTTCTGAACCATACACTTATATGCGTGTGTGCATACACACACACATACATATACACACTCGTGTGTGTGAATATATAAAATAAAAATAAATTTCAGCATGATATTTGCTGTTCGAGACTATAGCCCACTCATTTTTCTTCTTTCTACTAAAGTTTAAAATTTTTTAAAAATATTCTGGCAGGTTTGTTTTTTCAAACATGAAATACAAATAAAGCTTTTCTGTTACAATAAAAGCAAGCCTGCATATATATATATATACATATATATATATATATATATTTCTTTATTTCTTTAATCTGTAATCGTCTTAGATTTCTCAAATCATTTATGTACCAAATGGGTCTGTGCTAGGTTTTGGCAGTACAAAGATCATATTAAGCCTTATCACTACCTCCACTGTATCTGCTGTTCTCCCAGACTGTCTTAATGTCACATGGCAAGGAGCCCATCCTGCAAACTAAAATACTGAGTCTTAGCTTCACAACAAACCCTCGGGCTGAAGTTCTGTATGTGCTACTGATAATCCCTTCAAATTTGGTGAATTTTTTCCTTGTACAATCCAGGAAATAATGACATACACCCTGACTGTCTGGGGACATACATTCTGTTGAATATTAGGAATGCCATTTCATGTCACCACTGTCATATTGTGGAACACATTTTGTGGCTATTCTAGAATTCTCAAAAGCACTCAAGTTGCTATCCACTAAGAAACAGGATTACTTATTTATTTTATTTTCAGGACTACTTATTTATATGTTTCTTTATTTATTTGTTTATTTTAATGTTTATTTATTTTTGAGAGAGAGAGAGAGACAGAGAGAGAGAACACGAGTGGGGAAGGGCAGAGAGAGATGGAGACACAGAATCGGAAGCAGGGTCCAGGCTCTGAGCTCTCAGCACAGAGCCCAGGCTCTGAGCTCTCAGCACAGAGCCCAGGCTCTGAGCCACCCTGGTGTGCCAAGAATTATTTATTTAAATCATATTGCAACTTACCATTTAAACTTTTCATGGTTTACATGACCGGATTCTTCAATTTGCTTTCACAGACAAACATCTATAATTAGCCACAAGCCATTTCCACACTGCTTTGGGCCTCTCACACTAGTGCCCCATCCTCGAAATCACTTTTAACTTCCAAGACCCTTCATAATGCTGTCTACAACTACCATTCATCAACTAATAACCCTCATATTTTCTCAAACTTTTTAGAGTCTTCTGTAATATTCTTAAACACAAATGAAAACTATTTTCTTCGAATTTTGCCTTTACATGTATCTTTCCAAAGGAAGATTTTTCATCTTCCATGCTACATTGCATCAGTTCACTGAAAGGTCCCTTCTTCCCTCACTCCCCTGACCCCCCCCCCCCACCTCACTCCCCTTTTAACATAATCTGCTCTGAGACCTTTGCTCTTCAAGTGGGCCACTCTCATGTGCCCAAGTTTTGGTTGCTCATTTTATACACTGAAAGACTTGAGGATCTATTCTAAATATGTTATGCCATATGATGTCAAAGTTCAAAGTACTGATCTACCAATATCCCCATGTCTCATGTTCTAATCTCTCATCTCCTATGACCTCATCTTTGCTGCTGTAGCTACCAATATCTAGAAGTATTTCATCTATAGAATATCAAATTAAATCATATGGTCCTCCTATTATGCATTCGGATGTCTAAATGTAATATTTTAGAGGTGGAATAGTTCAGGATGATGGTAGCTATAGTACCTTGTTTGAAGTTGTTATCTATAGCACACACTCTAATGTTCAGCCTTCTGCCTTGTGGTGTCTTCTTTCCACTGATGCTCTACTTTTTCTGTATTCATCAGTCAATTTCTATACTCACTTTACTCAGTCTTTAGATGTTATTAAATATAAGTTTAGGTTAAACTTCCATTGTCTGCCTGCTTGTCCTTTTGGCCCATCTGTCTTATAAATTCTTAACTTTAGGCAAATTCAACTGCCCTCTAAGCTATACATAAACAGGTGACTCTTATTCCAAACAGTAGATTGGGACCATGGGGACCACTGTCATTGTATGGTTGTTTCATGTATACCAGTGTTACATAGCTAGTTACATAGGCTGTCAGTGTTGCCCATCAATCCTATTGTAATGATCACCCCACAGAGATGGGATCAATTCCCACTCCCACATCCAAAATTTGGTTTGGTTGTTGAAGTGGATGATACCAGACAGGGACTGAGAGAGTATGGATGTTTTATTACTTACAAAATTGTGCTCTCTGGGAGAGAACAGAGCAGGACTCTGAAACTGGTCTGAAAATATCGCAGGAGGTCAGGGAGAGGAATCTGGTTTGAGGTTTAGACCGCACCTGATGATTAGACTTCCCCACAAAGTCAAAGAAGAGAGTACCCTGAATTCCTTATTATCTTGGCAGATGGAAAGCAGAAGGGAAGGAGGGAGGAGTGTGGCTTAAAAGCTGTCAATAGTCAAACATCAAAAATGAGTCAGATTCTTTGTTACACTACTATTGTAACTTGCTAGTATATGTTTAATTTTCTATTTCCCACAATGGTCATATCTTTCCTGTTCTTTACAAATTTCACTATCCTTCATCTGAACTTCCGACTTACTCTTAATTTAGGAGAAAAAACACAAACACAAAAACTAAAGTTACCACATAGGAACTCTTTAAAGATCTTACTCTACTCCTTCTGCCTCCAAAAAATACATCCGCCTGCATTTATACCCAGTTTTGGTTTTGTTTTTGTTTTCTCTTTCTCTATATTGGCTTTGAATGCATTCTCTTTTACATGTCCAGGGGTCTGGTTTGATGATCTGCTCTGTCCTATCAGTGATTATAATAGAGAGATTTTTAAAATTTCAAATGAAGTATAGGAAACATAGAAAAGTATATGATAGATATTTGTAAATGGTTGGGATTGTCACAAATGTAACAGTTGCATAGCCACCAGGTAATGAGATAGAATACTGCCAGCAGGTCAGACCCTGATCACTGTGCACTCTTCTTCCCCTGAAGGCAATTGCTTTCCTAAACCTTGATCACTCCAGTATAGTCTCACCTGTTGATAGCTTTTAAATAAATCTTACATATAATACATATTCTCTTGTTATAGTTGCTTTTCTTTTCATTTTGCTTCTTAAGGTCTGTTTAGGAATTCTCCCCTATCCAGAGTGATGGAGATCTTTATTCTTCTATATGATTATCGCTTAATTATAATGTTCGCCTGACATTGGTTTTGGTATGTGATGTGAGATAGTATCAACTTTAAATAACACAAATCTAAGCTGTCACAAAATTCATAAACACAGACTAGAAAAAGAAAATGACTATTATGAAAAGAAGTAAAAAGCTACAATAAGTAGGTAAATTTTGATTCACACCATGACTCCTCAGGAAAAAAGGTGGGAACAAGTAGTGAGGCAGGGCCCAGTGAGGATCATTACCTCCATCTACGTGCTGACAGAGGGAGTGGTACCATTAGAAACTGGCAACACCCGTATTTGTGCCAGAAAGGACCTCTGACTAAAGAGTAGAGTCTGTGAGCAAAAGAACACCTTATTGTCCACTCTGCAGCTTGGCAGATAGAAAGTGGAGGAGACTAAAATCCTGGCCTCTTCTCATGTTGACAACTGATTTTCTGCCGAGGCTTCATTCTACCTGAGAGCGAGATGGTCCACTTAAAGCCACGGTAGGTTCAGAGTACTGCAGAGATGGTCACAGAATCTTTCCAAAGGTCAAACCAACCAGCACAAATTGTAATGGAAATACTAAGTAAAAGGGCAAAAACTCGGAGAGATTTGCATATGGGAAAACTGAATGAACATAACTGCTTGAAAGAATAGCAAATATAATGGATTGAACAAAATGACTGGTCTATTAAACAAAACCAAGATATGAATGTGGAAAAACAAGACAAACGCGTAGGGATCCAGATGATGAAAGAGAACAACAGGAAAACTTAAGTGTATGAAATCCAATTTGTATGTTTTATATTTTATGGAATGTAGCATTTAGTGATATCTTTATAAATCATAGTTGAGAAATTCTGATCGGTAGGGACTATACTAGAAACGCGAGCAACAGAAACACTAGGAAGAACTCTATTGTGATTGTCCAGGCATGACCCAATTACTCTCTGCCGAGGATAATTGGCTGTAGAAGTGGAAGCTATCAATTGAAAATAATTTTTGGAGGACAAAAGTTCTTGGCATATTTGAGGTATTAATGTGGTAGGCGAGAAAAGAGAAAGAAGCATATTTTGGGGTGAAAATGACGATTTCACATTTTAGATAAGTCACAGATGGAACTGAATGTAAAATTGTGACAGGAGGCTATCTGGGCTGGAGGCAGGTTTTGGAACTGTCTCCTGGTCGGTGAGCAGAGTGTACAAATTCTCTCAGGGACTTATTATAAAGAAATGTCAACAGAGGGCCAAGGAATGAACCTACTCAGGTGTTCACAAAGCATGGAGTCCTGAAAATCTAGTGAGATTATAGAGTAGTTTATCAGGTAATGTTGGGAAGGCAAAAACAACTAAGGTGATAGTAAAACAAAACAAAACAAAACCATGCAAAGTGAAAAGGACAAGAATTGATATCCCATGTATTAATACATTTATAACTTAAAATAATTTCATTAATTTCCCCTTGGTTGAAAAGATTATATTAATTTAGTCCCTTCCCTCATGAGATACTTATGTAATGGTGTAGAGATCAATATAGAAATATTGTGAAATGTTGTTTTAGAGATAGTATCTCAATTGTGCTGAAATTAATACATCGACAATCTACTAGATAAACCTTTACATGAAAGGAATTTGTATAATTTCATTTTATTTAATTTGCAAATTTACTATTTCTACTAATCGTTCTCATATTGATTGTTGGTTTTTGTGATAACAGGATAGGATCAGGTGCAAACTGAAAATTAGCAGCTGACTTACATATTTAGGAATAATTTCTCATTTATAAGGTTTCTGAACCGGGTTTTTCATATCATCTTCATATTTACTAGATGGAAAGTAAATCACAGAAAATTTTATAGTTTCAAAAATAAATAGAATGATAATTTAAACATTAAAATAGTATGTTTTTTGTAATTAAATTATTTTTTTGGCCGTCATCACACTTACATGTCATACAGAAATTATATGCACTATATAGCATCAATAGATAGCAATTGTTTAATGCATTTCAAAAGTTATAAATCTCAATTTATTTAAAACTAATATTTTCATTCATTGCTCATTGTTTCCCGTTCCAGAATAGGAAGAGATAACGTATCTTCCTTTGAGGGGAAAAAAAAGTAAGAGTTTTAAAAATAACTCGTGATGTACACATATTTGTGGCAATATGGATTTTAATTTATAATTTCTAGTTGCTAAAAAATTATACATGTTTTTTATGGAAACATGATAAAACACACCTTGTTACAAACTATAGAAACAGTAAAATTAAGATGGCAAATAGAGAAATATTTTCTTAGAAAGTACAACACTGGATGTGGTACATTTTAGCCATAATTTTCTCTTTCTTCACTATCTCTTGCTATTAAGCCACATGCTTAGGAGAATTACTTGCTAGATTATAACACTACATACTGAAAAGACTTACTTAATATTAAGTTTGCTTATCTCCCAGTTTGCTATTTAAAACATTTTTTTAACATTTATTCATTTTTGAGAGACAGAGACAGAGCGTGAGTGGGGGAGGGGCAGAGAGAGAGGGAGACATAGAATTCAATTTACTATTTACAATTCTCAAAATTATTATAAGTATACAGAAGTGCATTTTAGTTACCTCCAGTAATTTTAAAAGACTATTGCTTAGAAATGACACATGATGAATCCCTTTTTAATCTTTTCATAGGACAAATGTGGATAGAAAAATAGACAACATACGGTTATTCTTGGCTAAACAAAGATTAGAGATGATGAGATCGTGTTTACTTTCAATTGTTTTGCTTGCAATAGTAGTTGGTAATTGCTTTTTTACTTTTGCTATATAATGTGAGAAAAATATGGGGTGATTAAATGAAATTAAACAACACTTTCTGAAAAATATTTCATTAAATAGATTTGGGACAAGAGTTTGATTTATTCACCCTTTGATTATTTGTGCAGATTCTTTAACACTCAGCTATTTTCTGGATCTATATATGCACCTTTCCACTCCTATATTTCTCAAAGTATTATTTTGGAAATTACTTTTCTTAAGGTTTTGTGTGCGCATGTCTGTTTTCGTTTGTTACACCGAGATCTGCTTTCTTCAGTATACAAAGTGCTGTGCTGCCAGAGGAAGCCAATGTTTTTGATAGCATAAAAGAGTTTTTTTTATCATTAAAGGTAATTTTTATTGGCTATAAGGAAAGCATTAGGATAAGGAATATGTCACCAATAATCTCCCATCTGATTGTTCTTGGGATAAGCTAAAAAAGTGAGAAAAAAACAAATGCAAAAATCTGAGTTAAAGTGTATTGGATGGTAGTCAAAGTGGAGGAAAAATGATAAATGCATGTAAGAAACACGGAGGTTGGTTTGTGGAATTCTTGTCTTATTTTGTAAGAAATCTGTGCTTTTCACCATACTTGAAACAACATGTGTAGGCTCCAAAAGATGTTCTCTTATCTTAGTCCAGGCTTTTCAGAATTCTGTGTCTTACATAGATTGTAATTTGGTGTTAATCACTTTTTTTTTTAAATCTCTCACTCTCTTTCTGTCTCTCTTTGTGTCTCTCAATGTCACCATCTCTCTGAAAAGTTTAAAATAACCTAATGCACTGCCATGTCAGCCATGTGGAACAACGAAGGCTCTGTCACATTGCTAGTAACAACATATTTTGACATAATCACTTTGGAACAAATGTTTGGCACTACTTAGAAAATTAAAGAGCTATATTTTATGAACTAACTGACCTGCTTCTAGATATATAACTTTTAAAAAAAAGAATGCAACTAAAAACAAAAGGAAGTGCTTATGTCTACCAAAACAACGTATAAAATGTTCACAGATGATAATTTTAATAGACAACACCTACAAACAACCCAAGATCCATCAAAATTAGAATGGATAATCTTTTTTCCTTTCCTTTTCTTTCTTTTGTCCTTTTCCTTTTCCTCTTCCTCTCCCTCTCCCTCTCCCTCTCCCTCTCCCTCTCCCTCTCCTTTTCTTTCCTTTCCTCTCTTAATAAAGGAATACACAGACATACAAGTATACATAAAGCAAAGAGGAAAGTCACTTCATAATATTTTCGTTACAGAAATCAAACACACGAGAATGAATTCTGTATGAGTCTACCTATATGGAGTCAGAAATAGGCAACACTATGGGTGCCTGGGTGACTCAGTAGGTTGAGCATCCGACTTCAGCTCAGGTCATTATCTCCTGGTTTGTGAGTTGGAGCCCTGCAGAGGGCTCTGTGCTGACAGCTCAGAGCCTGGAGCCAGCTTCAGATTCTGTGTTTTCCTCTCTCTCTGCTCCTCTCCTCCTCACACTCTCTCTCTGTCTCTCTCTCTCTCAAAAATAAATGAACATTTAAAAAAAATAAAAAAAGAAGAAATAGGCAACACTAATCTATGATGATAACCAGAGGATTGTTTACTTAGGGCTAACACTAATATATGTGAAGGAGCCTTCCAGGAGAGTGTAAATATTCTATATTTTGACCCATTACATGAATGTATGTGCATGTAAAAATTCATCAATAAGTACACTAAAGATTTGTGGATTTTACTATAGTCAATGAGAAGTGCACATTTTTGGGACATAACTTGAAAAAATTGTAGGTTATATAGAGAAGTCCACACATATAGCATGGTATCAGAATAAAATATTTTTTTTAGTTACTCAATGTTTATTAGAAATGGATTTTTTTATTTTATAATTTTTGAAAGATTTTTCCTATATATAGAATTATAGTTTAATATTTTTCTTTCAGTATTTTAAAGATGTTATGCCTTTGTCTTTTCACTTGCATTGTACCTGACAAGAAATACACTGTCATATTTACATTTATTCTTGAATACCTAATTATTTTTATTCTGTAGCTGCTTTTAGGATTTTTTTTTATCACAAATTTTGTGCAATTTGTTTATGATCATGCTATGGCTTGATGTAGGTTTTTTTTGTGTGTTTCTAGTGCTTAAGATTGTTGAGATTCTTGGATTATAGTTTTAATCAAATTTGGAAAAATCTTAAGCACTATTTCTTTTCATATTTTTGCCCTTCATTCTCTCATAGGTACTCAAGTGACATATATACGTAATTTTCTTGGAGTCATTTCACTCCACTTCAAGTTAATTGAAACTCAGTTAAAATTAATTTTTTGGTGAGGGGGTTCTCTCTTTATATTTGGATTGTTACATTGCTATATCTTCAAGTTTACCAGTTTTTTTTTTTAAGCAATGTCTGATTGTTATCTCCATCCAGTATAGAGACATTGCAATTTTCATTACTAAAAGTTTGATCATGAGATGTTTTTAATATCTTCTCTGTATTTAACATATTTTTTCTGTTTATTTTTGAGAGACAGAGAGACAGACCAAGTACAAGCAGTAATATTCCATTGTAATATATAGATGATATAGATATAGATATAGATATAGATATAGATATAGATATAGATATAGATGTATGTATATGTGTATGCATATATACCACTTCTTCTTTAGACAATCATCAGTAGATGGACATTTGGGCTCTCTCCATAGTTTGGCTATTGTTGATAATGCTGCTATAAAAATTGGAGTCAATTTGGTATCCTTTGGGTAAATAGTTAATAGTGCAATTGTTGGATTGTAGGGTAGTTCTATTTTTACTTTTTTGAGGAATCTCCATACTGTTCTCCAAAGTGGCTCCATCAGTTTGCATTCCCACCAAAACTGAAAGAGGATTCCCATTTTTCTGCATCCTCGCCAAGCCCTATTGTTTCTAGTGTTGTTAATTTTAACCTTCCTGACTTGTGTGAGGCGGTATCTCATCACGGTTTTTATTTGTATTTCCCTGATGGTGAGTGAAGTTGGGCATTTTTTCATGTGTCTGTTAACCATCTAGATGTCTTCTTTGGCAAAGTGTCTATTCATGTCCTCTGCCCATTTCTTAACTGTGTTATTTGTGTTTTGGGTGTTGAGTTTGATAAGTTCTTTATAGATTTTAGACACCAACCCTTTATCAGATATGTCATTTGCAAATATCTTCTTGCATTCCATAGTCTGCCTTTTAGTTTTGTGAACTGTTTCCTTTGCTTTGCAAAGACTTTTTATCTTGATGAAGTCCCAATAATTCCTGTTTGCTTTTGTATCCCTTGCCTTCAGTGACATGCCTAGTAAGAAGTTGCTGTGGCCCCAGTCAAAGATGTTGTGTTCCTCTGTATTATTTTGATGGTTTCCTCTCTCATATTTAGGTCTTCAATCCATTTTGAATTCAGTTTTGTGTATGGTGTAAGGAATTGGTCCAGTTTCATTTTTCTGATGTCGCTGTCCAGGTTTCCCAACATTATTTGTTGAAGAGACTGTCTTTTTCCCATTGGATATTCTTTCCGGCTTTGTCAAAGATGAGTTGACCCTAAACTCACAGGTCCTTTTCTGGGTTTTCTATTCTGTTCCATTGATATAATGTGTCTGTTTTTGTGCCAGTACCATGCTGTCTTGATCACTACAGCTTTGAATATAGCTTGATGTCTCTTTGAATATAGATGATGTCTCCAGTTTTGTTTTTCTTTTTCAAGATTGCTTTGTCTTTTGGAGTCTTTTATAGTTCCTTACAAATTTTTGGAGTGTTTGTTCTAGCTCTGTGAAAAATGCTATTCTATTTTGATAGGGATTGCATTAAATGTGTAGATTGCTTTGAATAGTGTAGACATTTTAACAATGTTTTTTCTTACAATCCATGAGCATGGAATGCTTTTTCATTTCTTTGTGTCGTCATTGGTTTCTTTCATAAGCTTTCTATAGTTTTCAGAGTACAGGTCTTTTACATCTTCAGTTAGGTTTATTCATAGTGATCTTTTTGTTTTGGTGAAATTGCACATGTGATGGATACTTTGATGTCTTTTTCATTATTGGTGTATAGAATTGCAACAGACTTCCTCACATTGATATATCCTCCAACTTTGCTGAATTCATGTGTTAGTTCCAACAATTTTTTGGTGGAGTCTTTTGGGGTTTCTACATAGAGTATCATGTCATTTGCAAAATAGTGAAAGTTTGACTTTTTCCTTGCCAATTTGGATGCCTGGTGTTTCTTTTTGTTTGATTGCTGAGGCTAAACTTCCAGCACCATGCTAAATAGTAATTATGAGAGAGGGCATCCTTGTCTTGTTCCTAGCCATAGGGGAAAGGCTCTCAGTTGCTCAGGAGTGCATATATCTTTTCAAATAATCTTGACTCTTCCTTTGAGATCTAGAGTTAGGCAGTTCTCTATACATCTCTACTCTCTCTAATACCTCTCTATAGTTTGCCCTGTGATCTCTAGCTACCTTGATCTCCTCTGATTATCATCTCCATTTTTTCATCTCAGAGAATCCATCTAGTTTTGCCTGTTTTCTATTCTTGAAACTTGGCTTGAAAATTCAGGTGTAAGCTTGGGAAATTGTAGAGCTTATTTAGTTATGTTTCCTTCCTCTTAGGAATCACTAATTTTCACTGCTTGATGGTCATGAAACTGTTATTTTATGTAATTTGCAAAATTTTTTTTGTTTTGTTTTTGTTTTTGTTTTTTTGGTATTTCACATATGAGAGTAAATACAGAAACCAACATACGATATTGAGGAAAAAATTACCCCTAAAATGCAATACTTGATATAAATATGATAGTTAACCTAAATAATTCTAGAAGATAGTTTACTAAGTACTTACTTCATATATAAGGAAGCTTCTCTAAAATTTGCAATCGTGCATTGGGTACAATGCTTTTATTCTAGAGTTGTATTTTAAATAGGAACAGAACTCTCACTAGGAGTTCATAGTGTCTTGGAGGACATTGTTTTATTTTTATTTATATATGTGGCTCATTATCTTTTCAGTTTGTAAAATTCTTTGGAGTTATAGAATATTGATTGAAATCTATTTACTATCATAATCTCTGGAAACAAAACAAGTTTGATATTTTACTGTACTTTTCATATCCTTTCATCTCTTGGGAACTTTTAAGCTTCTATTTCTCTGTGAATTTCTCTGTAAAGTTTTTCTGACTTATTATCCAAATTGCCTAGTTTCTCCTTGTTATATTTAATATGCTACTAAATGCTTCTGTTGTATATTAATTTAGGTCATAATGTTTTTTAGTTATAGATTATATATTTTATGATTTTATAGTATTCAATTATCTGATATCCTAAATAAGACAATGTTTATTTCCTGCAATTTCAAAAATGTAATTGTTGAGTAAGTAGTATTTGTAAAAAATGACATATTCTTAGTTATCTGAAGATAATATACTAAAAACTGGTTGTACTTTGAATCATGTTTAAAATTAATGATAAAAATTACTACAAAGTCACCTTACTTAATATAAGCATAGTCGAACATTTAACCAAAATAGCTTTAACAAAATTATGTATGAAATATTTATATCATAAAGTAAGAAACATATTTAATATATGTTGTATTAGGTTCCTATTGCTGCTGTAATAAATCACCAGAAACTTAGTCACTTAAAAAAATACCAATTTATTCTGCTCCAGAACTGGGAGATAGACGTCCAAAGTGAGGTCAAGGTGTCAGTAAGGCTGGTTTCTTTTGGAGACGTTGGACAAAATCCATTTCCTTATCTTTTTCAGCTCCTGGTGTTCCTCTATATGTTCTTTTTTTTTTTTTTTTAATTTTTTAACGTTTATTTATTTTTGAGAGAGAGACAGAACATGAGCAGGGGAGGGAAGAGAGAGGGAGACACAGAATCCAAAGCAGGCTCCAGGCTCTAAGCTGTCGACACAGAGCCCGGCTGGAGGCTTTGACTCAGGAACCGTGGGATCATGACTTTGGCAGGCCTGTATAAATTCTTTGACTGTGGCCTCTTTCTTCATCTTCTATACTTAACATTCTAATCTCTTGTTTCTGTGGGCATTTTTCTTTCTTTTCTGACTGTGACTTTTTCTATGTCACTCTTATAAAAATTGCTATTGTTACATTGGCCTACCTGGATAATCCAGGAAAATCTCCCCATCATCACTACCATTAATTTAATCATATCTGCAAAATCCTTTTGCCATATAACATTCACAGACTGTGGAGATTAGTTTGAGGACATGTTTGGGAGTTTATTTATACTACCACACATGTCTTGGGCCACTGGGTACAATGAGCTCATTGTAGAACTGTAGTTGGAATAACAACATACATTCAAAATAAATTACATATACACACAATTTTTCACAAATATAAATTACTTTGGATCACCTTATATCTTTTATGTTTTACTACATTCACTATTTTTTTCTTACTAGTTTAACTACCTACAACCCAGTTCTAATCAAGTACCTGTATGTCTGTAAAAGGAGCACTGTATTTGTCTATGGATCCTGGTTTACAGTCTTAACTTCAGAGTAACTTCCTCATAACTCTTGTGAAACTCAACTAACACTGTTTAAAATAAGATAAAAAAGATTTTTGTAAAACTTATCTGAGGAAGATTTTTTAAAATTTAAATTTCAAGAATGGTTCTTTGTATTTTTATGGATATTGGCAAATTGATTCTAAAGTTTAAATGGAGAGCATCTGGGTGGCTCAGTCAGTTAAGCATTTGACTTCGGCTCAGGTCATGATCTCATAGTTCATGCATTCTAGCCCCACATCAGGCTGTCTGCTGTCAACACAGAAGCCTGCTTTGAATCCTCTGTCTCCCTCTCTCTCTCTGTCCCTTCCCTGCTCACACTCTCTCTCTTTCTTCTCTCAAAAATAAATATTTAAAAAATAAAAAAATACAAGTTTAATTGGGAAATCAAACAGACCCAGAATAGCCAATACAATAAATATTGAAGAACAAAGTTGGAGGAATGAGGCTACGCAACGTCAAGGCTTGTTATTAAGTTACAGTAATTAAGTCAGCAATTGGTATTGGTGGAAGAACAGGTAAGTAAATCAACAGAACAGAATGGAGAACCCACAAATAGACCCACATAAGTATAGTCAACTGAACTTTGACAAAGAAGCAAAAACAATACAGTGGAGCAAAGACAAGCTCTTCAACAAATGGTGCTGGAACACCTGGACATTCACATGCAACAAAGTGAAGCTAGACACAGACCTTACAGCCTCATAAACATTAGCTCAAAATAAATCATCTTCTTAAATATAAGTGAAGAACTATAGAACTCCTAGAAGGTAATAAAAGAAAACCTAGGTGATCTTGGATACAACAAGGATCAATGATTTTTTAGATATAGCACCAGAGACATGATCCAAAGTATTATTAACTAGAGGTCAATAAAATAAAATAAAATAAAAACACCTTCTTTTATGTAAAAGGAAATATTAAGAAAATAAGACAAACCATAGACTGGGAGAAAACATGTGCAAAAAAATGCAGTTGATAAAAGACTGTTACTCAAGATATACAAAGAACCCTTAAAACTCAACAATAAGAAAACAAAACAAACAAACAAACAAACAAACAAACAAACAATGGGCTAACCACCTTAACAGTCACCTCATTAAAGAAGATTATACAGGTGGCAAGTGAGCATTTGAAAAGGTGCTTGACATCATATGTTATTGGGAAATGAAAATTAAAACCACAGTGAGGTATCAGTTGGTTCAAATATCAAAAGGCCCTTTAAAAATATTTGTCTATAATGATCTTTACTCATTATTTTAAAGACTGTAATTTTTAATTTAAAGGAGATACATGGGTACACTCTTATTGAGAGGTCCATTTGAACTACTTCTGCTTAAATCCTGGTACCTTTGAGGAATTGTGTGACCTCGTACTATTTACTTGGCTTCTTTAAGCTACAGCTATTCCATCTGTAGAATGGAGATAATAATGGTACTACCTCACAATAGTATTATGATAATCTACATAATTTTCCTGGTGCCTAGTATAATCCTAATTAATTTTCAATATTTATTACCAAGGGAATTTGAAAGTATGCTTTTTGATTAGTTTTTAATCCTTTAAAGCCACTTGAAGCTGCCTCTGCCTCTTTCTATTACACAACCTCCAGAAGCATATGCAAGTGATTAATTTAACAAGCATATGTTGTGATCCAAAAATCCGTTCATCTGACATGTGCAGTGGAAATTTAATGTACACAAGCAAAATATCCATTATATCCTTTACATTTGTTGTTCCAAACCACTTAGAAAGTCAACATGACTTATATCATTGCGCTATGGTAAGCAGGAGACTCTAAATATGGCCTAATGTGGAGTTGGTTTATTAAAGTTGTGTCGAATATGTTGCTCTTTTTGATAAATATTAGTAAATAATTTTCTTATCAAAGAACTGCTAATATGCTAATTTAATGATTTCATCTGGTTAGCTAACAGTGATGTGATTACAGATGTGTTGAGAATGAAATTGAGGAATTACTTTGCCTTTTTCCTTTGATTCTGATTAATCTGAAATATACCTTCAGCTCTACTGAGCTGTTTTCTATATCATTCAAAAAACATATATTTATAAATATAATTACATTGTTTCCCCTCAACCAGGCTTGAGTGTCTTCTGCCTATGGGGTTCAGTCTCTCCACTATATAGGATAAAAAAGGACCATAAAAGGAAGGACATTTGTATGAGAGAAAGAAGAGAAAGGAAAAAAGAAAAAGTATGCAGCTCAGTGTGTCATGAGGAAATTTAACTTTAGGTAAAACTAAACAGCCTCAAAAACATACATTTCTTTCATGCCTTGAGGCCTTAATTGCATAAGTTAAAATATCGTCAATGAGCCAAAATAAACAGAAATACAAGGGTTTTTGTAGATGGCTAGTGGGCTTCCCTTTTATTATTTTGATAGAGTTAAGGAGAAAGAAAAGTATTGATTTGAATTTCTTCTCTATTTTTAAGGGTTTTATATTGGTTATAAATTTATAACAGTGAATTGGGGGGGTGGGTTCTTACCTTCTTGCAATGTCCATAATTTTAAAAACAGGTTTAGGGGGCACCTAGGTGGCTCAGTCAGTTGGACGTCCGACTTCGGCTCAGGTCATGATCTCGCGGTCTGTGAGTTCGAGCCCCGCGTTGGGCTCTGTGCTGACAGCTCGGAGCCTGGAGCCTGTTTCGGACTCTGTGTCTCCCTCTCTCTCTGACCTTTCCCCGTTCATGCTCTGTCTCTCAAATGAATAAATGTTAAAAAAAAATTAAAAAACAAAAAAACAAAAAAACAAAAAAAAAAACAGGTTCAGGATGTCTTGTTTTATTACCATTTTATTCTTGCTGAACGCACATGAAAATGTTTGGCCTCTCACTGGAGTTCCATTTTTTTAAAAAAAGAAAAACACATTATGAACATTATATAACATATGTATTTTCCTTCAACCTAGAAAAGCTTTTTGTCATAAAAAGAAAATGCGGATTATTATGAGGTGCTACAATAAAAGGATGAACTAAGAAGCTGCTGTTGGTTTTATTCATGTAATCTCATTTTAAGTAATGGTGCTAGAATCAGAATAAAGAACATAAGCAGGAAAGCCTGTGGTATTTACTAATGACTAGGCTTCAGTCAACCTCTCAAATCATTCTGATATTAAATTATGAATCTCTCTGATAGATGTTCCTAACCTAGCTCTGACAAAGATCTTAAAATAAAATACAGCAGTACCACAATATTTCCTCATTGTAACCCAATTTACCTGAGATAAACAGTTTTTATGCCAAATAGAATATAAGGGAAGAAGACAATGTTTATAAGAAAAGAAACAGAATAGATACAAAGGTGTTTGGGGAATCTGATTCAGGGTGTGTTTATATGGACCAAAACTATTTTCTTAATCTTTTTTTTTTTTCTTCAATACAGAGAGGACTACGGGTGAAAGTGTAAGAAAGTATCATTATCAGAACAATATAGTGTGATTGATTAGCACTCAAGTTCCTAGGTGTGACCCAGGATAAGAAAGGCAATACAACATTTTTATTTTCCCAGTACATAAGACCAGAGAATGTAGCACAGCTGTCTTGATGCTTAGTACTATTAAAAGTACTCTCTTGATCACTCTAATATTAGCAGCTGGGAACGATGTGGGAAGATTCAAAAATTATTGTGACTTCTATATCAATTTGTTGAGTAAAAGTGAGAAGGCATCATGTAATGACCTGTGAGAATAGAAAAAAAAAAAAATGCTCATGAACCTGCAAGAGACCAAAGAGGAAATTGTATATAATGTGGTTTACATTTGGTGGGAAATGAGAGAAAATAACTTGTGCAAAGGTTCCACAGAAATTGCTTTAACTATAAAATATTATTTGAAACATTTCTTATGATGTTACCCTATATACATACACAGTATGTAAAATAATACTAATTTTCTCTTTGGCATTTTATTTTGAGAAAACTAATCAAGTTGACAAATCTAAAAAAATCTTTATGAGTCAACATAAAACTGGACAGCAATTGGGGCGCCTGGGTGGCGCAGTCGGTTAAGCGTCCGACTTCAGCCAGGTCACGATCTTGCGGTCCGTGAGTTCGAGCCCCGCGTCGGGCTCTGGGCTGATGGCTCGGAGCCTGGAGCCTGTTTCCGATTCTGTGTCTCCCTCTCTCTCTGCCCCTCCCCCGTTCATGCTCTGTGTCTCTCTGTCCCAAAAATAAATTAAAAAAAAAAAACGTTGAAAAAAAAATTAAAAAATAAAAAACAACTGGACAGCATTATGCAGAAGAATGACACTGGACCACTGTCTTACACCATATACAAAAATAAATTCAAAATGAATGAAAGACCTAAATGTGAAACAGGAAACCATCAAAGTCCTAGAAGAGAAAACAGGCAGTACCCTCTCTTTGACCTTGGCCATAGCGATTTCTTACCAGACACATCACTGAAGGCAAGGGAAACAAAAGCAAACAGGAACCATTGGGACTTCATCAAGATAAAAAGCTTCTGGACAACAAAGGAAACAATTACAAAACCAAAAGGCAACCTACCAAATGAGAGAAGCTATTTGCAAATGACATAAATGGCAAAGGGTTGGTATCCAAAATCTATAAAAAATTTATCAGAATCAACACCAAAAAAACAAATAACCCTGTTAAGAAATGAGCAGAAGACATGAATAGACACTTTTCCAAAGAAGGCATCCAGATGGCTAACAGACACATGGAAAGATACCCAACATCATTCATCATTAGGGAAATACAAATCAAAACCATGATGAGATACCACCTCATATCTGTCAGAAAGGCTAAAATTAACAACATAGGAAACAACAGATGTGGAGAATGGGGAACATTCTTGCACTGTTGGTGGGAATGCAAACTAGTTCAGCCATTCTGGAAAACAGTATGGAGGTTCCTCAAAAAACTGAAAATAGAACTACCCTATAACGGAGTAATTGCACTGCTAGGTATTTATCCAAAAGATACAAAAGTGCTGATTCATAGGGGCACATGCACTCCACTGTTTATGGCAGCATTATCAACAATAGCCAAGTTATGGAAAGAGCCCAAATGCCCATTGACTAATGAAAGGATAAAGAAGATTTTGAAACAAAATGGATGGAGCTGCAGTGTATTATGCTAAGTGAAATAATCCAATCAGAGAAAGATAAATATCATGTATATGATTTCATTCATATGTGGAGTTTAAAAAAATAAATCAGATGGACATATGGAAAGAGGAAAAAAAAAAGAAAAGAGAGCAAACCATTAGAGACTATAGAGAACAAACTGAGGTGTGATGGAAGGATGTGAGGGGGGATGAGCTAAATGGGTGATGGGTACTAAGCAGGGCACTTGTTGGGGTGAGCACTGGGGGTTATATGTAAGTGATGAATCACTAAATTCTACTTCTGAGACCAATATGACATCATCTGTAGCTAACAAGAATTTAATAAAAACTTAAAACAAACAAACAAAAAAAGAAGTCAATAACGTACCTAATGAATTAGATCCTTTCTTGCTTATGCCTCAGTATCTTTCATTCTTTATTTAATAAACCTCTAGTGAGTGTTTGCTCATAACTATGCACTGGTACAAAAATACAATGCATGGATGAGGACATTGCAGAGTAATGTCAGTGAAATAGCTGCAGTAAAGTGTACCATACTTGGTATAAAAAACAAATTGTCATAGAAATACTTTTATTATGAAATAATGACACAAAGTTCCTGGAGAGAACAACCAGCTTTTAACATATTTCCCATAAAATTCAATTGCATTTCCTTCATAAACATAATACTAATCAGCAACATTGCAAATCTTGGCCAGAGGAAATTATAATATATTATTGGGAGATGTGAGCTAAAAACAGCTATATTTTTGTAGTAATATGGATAATGAAGGCACTTTAGGAAGCTGACAATCAGGAATATTTAATTAGAATATTGGGTATTTGGGTAAATATCTAGATGGGCAGTTTTCCTTTATAAGGGAAATAAAGTTTTTATTATTATTGTTATTAATGTTATTTTTTAAAGTTTATTTTTGAGAGAGAGAGAGAAACAGTGCAAGCAGGGGAGAGACAGCGAGAGAGAGGGAAAAGACCGAAAGCAGGTTTCATACCGACAGCAGCAGATTCAATGCAGGATTTGAATCCATGAACCATGAGATCATGACCTGAGCCAAAGTCGGATGCTCAACTGACTAAGCCACCCAGGTGACCGTAGAGGAAATAGAGTTTTATGAAGAAGTCAAGAGCATTATGTTTTCATGAGATTTGGTTATATGAGATATGTGATTGAAGAAATTTTACAGTATTCCTTTATAATTATAAAATCATCTGGCTCTTTATCTGAGGTAAATAGTATTAAGACTAATATAATCACAGTGATAAAAATCGGTGAAATCTTTGGACATTTACCTTCATGTTATGTTTGATTATGTTGCATATAAAGTTATAATTTTTCTTATTATTAAGTTATAAAAATCCCACTTTAAGGTCTAGGTGTTTTATTACTCTTGGTTTAATCTGTCAGATGGCATGAGATGGAATTACGCTGAAAATATGATTACTATTAGACCTGGAAATACCAAGTAGTCTTAACTTATGCATCGTTTAGGTATAGTCCTTTGGATAACTATAAGGTTGATGGACATAATGTCCATTAAACATTGTGGTGAGAGTATTGACTATATCTTAATAGAGATTTAAGATTTTAAGATTTATTATGTTGCTTCAGTAATTTTGATCATGTCATTTGGCAATTAATGGACATAAAGATCAATAGAACAGAATAGAGAAACCATAAATAGAACCACACAGATATGCTCAACTTATTTTTTTTTTAACAAACTTAATTTTTTAGAGCAGTATTAGGTTCACAGAAAACTTGAGTGTGCGGTGCAGAGTTTCAGACATGCATCACTGAATAAGTTTCAGGTGCACAGCAAGATGGTTTGATTTACATATATTGTGAAATGGTCACACAATAGGTTTAGTGAACAACAAACATCTACACAAATACAGGAAAATAAATAAAAATATTCTCCTTGTGATGGGAACTCTTAGGATCTACTCTTCTTAACAACTTCCCCATATATCATGCAGTAATGGCATCTAGTCATCACATTATATTCCTAGCATTTATTTAACTGATAACTGGAAGTTTGTATCTTCCTCCAGTTCTGCCTAAAGGCTGGGGTGGGGGCAATGGATAATATTCCCTTGCATATATATGTGTACCATATCTTCCATATTATTTCATCTCTCAACACAACAATCTCTCTAGATTGTTTGCGTATCTTGGCCATTGTATATAATGCTGCTGTAGTCATGTGTATGCAGATATCTTTTCTGAGTTACCTCTCATTTCCTTCGGCTATGTTCCCATGAGTGGAATTTTTGGATCATATGCTGGCTCTATTTTTAATTTTTTGAGGAATATTTGACATTGGCTTTTTATACTCATAAAGTTCCCTTAAGATACATCCAAGTCCCTGTGTGTTTTAATACTTCATTTGTCATTTTTGCTGAGTAATATTTCATGGGAAGAATGTACCAGTTTGTTTAAGAGGTAGATCTTGTATACCTCTCAATCTGACAAAGGCACAGCTGGCTTCACTTCCAACATTTCCCACAAGAGTAATACTTTTGTTATAATCAATAAGTCTACATTGACACATCATGATCATTCAAAGTCGATAGTTTACATTAAGGTTCACTCTTCACGTTGTATATTCTATCAGTTTTGACAAATGTGTAATTACATGTATCCATTATTTCAATATTTTAAAGAATATTTCCAGTGCCCTAAAAACCGTCTGTGTTCCACCAAATTATTTTTGGCAGAAATGGAAAAACATTAAATTCGGAAAGGAGAGCCTTTGAAACAAATGGTATTAGAGTAATTGGATACCCATAGGCAAATAGAAGGGACTTGACCTAAACCTCCCACCAAAAAAATTAACTCAAAATGAATTGTAGAATTAAGTGTGAGATGAAAACTTTAAAATTTTCAAAAGAAAACAAAAAAAGAAAATCTTTGGGGCCTCTGGCTTGGAGAACAGTTATTAGAATTTGTACCAAAAGCAAGATCCTTTAAAAAAAATCAATACATTGAATTTTATTAAAAATAAAACAAAAAAAGTTTGTTCTGAAAAATAGTCTCTTAAGAGAATGAAAAACCTAGTTACATACTGGGAGAAAATATTTATAGAGCACATATTTGATGAGGGACTCATACCTAGAGTATATAAAAACCTCTCAAAACTCAAAAGTCAAAAAACAACAAAAAACCCAAGTTAAAAAATAGGCAAAAGACATGAAGAGACATTTTTTTTTTCTGAAGAAGATATGTGGATGGCAAAAACTACATGAAAATAGGCTCAATATCACTGCCCAGGGAAAATACAAATCAACAAAGGAGATATCAAAACTACAAGGAGGTATCACTACAGTCCTATTAAGACAGCTAAAACAGAACAAAGCTAAACAAAACAGTGTAATAACAAATGTTGTTAACAACATGGAGAAACTAGAGTTTTCATACTTTGGTGTTGGGAATATAAAATAATACAGCCATTCTGGAAAATATTTTGGTAGTTGCTTAAAAAAATAAAACATACATGTACCACAAAACCCAGCCGTCATTATTTGGGCATTAATTCTAGAAAAATGAAAATTTATGTCTACAAAAAAAAAAACTTGCAAATGATTGTTTATATGAGTTTTATTGGTAATAGACAAAAACTGGAAACCATCAAAATGTCATGCTCTAGGCAAACTGTTAATCAAACTGGTATATCCATCCCATGGAATATTAGTCAGCAATAATGGTGAATGAAACATTAAAACACACAGGAACTTGGATGGATCTTAAGGGAACTTTATGAGTATAAAAACCCATGGGGCGCCTGGGTGGCGCAGTCGGTTAAGCGTCCGACTTCAGCCAGGTCACCATCTCGCGGTCCGTGAGTTCCAGCCCCGCGTCAGGCTCTGGGCGGATGGCTCGGAGCCTGGGGCCTGTTTCCGATTCTGTGTCTCCCTCTCTCTCTGCCCCTCCCCCGTTCATGCTCTGTGTCTCTCTGTCCCATAAATAAAGAAACGTTGAAAAAAAAAATTAAAAAAAAAAAAAACAATGTCAAATGTTCCTCAAAAAATTAAAAATAGAACCAGTATATGATCCAAAAATCACACTCACGGGAATATAGCGAGAGCTAACTCGGGAAAGGATATCGGCATAACAATGCTCATAGCAGTATTGTTTACAATGACCAAGATATGGAAACAATCTTAGTATATATTGAGAGATGACAAAATAAAGAATATATGGCATACCTATATAAACAAGGGAGTATTAAACAGTGTCTCTTCCACCCTGGCCTTCAGGCAGAGTTGGAGGAAAGTACAAACTTCCAGTCATAAGTTAAATAAGTGCTAGGGGTGTAATGTACAATATGATGACTGTAGTCAACATTACTGCATGATATATGGGAAAGTTAAGAGAGTAGATCTTAAGAGTTCCGATCACAAGAAGAATTTTTCTTTCTTTTATTTATTGTGTGTATATGGGATGGTGGATGTTAACTAAACTTATTGTGTAATCATTTCATAGTATATGTAAATCAATCATGCTGTACACCTTAAACCTGTATTGTAATGTATATCAATTATTTCTCAACAAAACTGGAGGGAAGGGGGTGAGCTGCTGCTGAAACATTATATATATATATTTTAAAGTTTATATATTTATTTTGAGATAAAGGGATGGGAGAGGAGCACAGAGAAAGAAAGCATGTGTGGGAGAGACAGAGAGAGAGAGGGAGAGAGAGAATCTCTGCACTGTCAGTGTAGAACCTGACTCAGGGCTCAATCTCATGAATCGTGAGATCACGATCTGAGCTGAAATTGAGTGGGGCGTTTAACTGACTGAGGCACCCAGGTGCCCCTGAAACATTATCTTGTAAACACAGCAAACTTAAAGTCCCAATTTATCTTTCAAGGATAAATTCAATAAAGATTAAAAGAAATAAAAGTACTGAATGAAATCATTCATGAAACATTTTCCAAATGACGAAATTATAGAGATGAAGATCAAATTAGTCAATGTCAGGGTTCAGGGATACTTGAGTAAGAGGATAGATGTGACTGTGAAGAGTATCATGAAAGAAATCTTTGTGACGATTAAAATGTTCTGCATTTTGATTGCGGCCTTGGTAACATGAATTTACACATCTGATAAAATGACTTGGAACTATTCACACAGTTGTATCAATGTCAATTTCCAGGTTTTGATATTTTGCTATAGTTATGTGAGATACAACCACTGGGAAAATCTGGGTGAAGAGAACACAGGGTCTCTGAAACTCCCTGTGTATCTACAATTATTTTAAAACAAAAAGTTGAAAGAACAAACTAAAATATATGAGATTAATTTTAATATTAATCCAATGACACAAATATTATTTCATTGTACAATCCAAAAAATGTAGCAATTAAAAAAAAAAAAAAACTTTCCACATTCTATTTGATTCTATTTTTGAACTTTCTAACTCTATTCCAGCAATCTATGTGTGGATCCTCTCAACAGTAGTTTCAATTCACTTTCCATTTTAATTGTTATTTCTGATTTCATCTAGTGGAATTGTCCAAAATTGCTCATTGCAAGTTCTGTCATGAGGCTATAGGACACCATTTACACATTTCAATAATGAAATTCAAAAGATAAGTTGATGATACATTATAATGATGAAGATATGCACAACATTTTACAAGAGACTATTTTTAATTCTCAAATACCCAAGGAATGGTTACTGTGGAAAAAAAATAAAGAAGAATCCAAAACCAGAGTATCTTTCCTCTTGTGAGTTAAATTTGAAAGAAATGTGGGCAGTGGGACCATATGTTCCTTGAAACACCATTGTGATACTACTCAGTACAGACTGATATTTAGTATCATATATTTAAATCTTAAGTTTTATCCACACGAGCATAATCACTAAAGTCCCAAAAGAGTTTGATGTATTAGGTTTGTAATGTACTCTTAAGAAAAAGATTAAAATAGTTTCCAACTCCTTTTTAATTTAATTTGATACACATACATCAAATACAACTTATGAGTAAATGAATAGGACATAAAATTTGTATGTGAATTTAAGAAAAAAAAAGAAGAAGCAATGAAAGTATTTTTGTTATAGCTGAGGCCTATTCTGTTTTCTTTCCTGGCTCTCTTCCTTGATATTCAGCTTTTGGTCTCCTGAGATCCATGTTAGTGATAAGACTGTGATAGTATTTTCTGCACTTTAAGAACACAAAAGTATGGGAATCAATAATTATAAAATTAAAATAGGTTTCTAACAATTTCTGTGACAAAATTATTAAAAATATAGTACCCCTTAAATGTATTTGCTAACTCCATTGATATTATTTTCTTCTGAGGAAACAGCAAATTATAGGCATAGTACCTGCAACATGGTATTTAGCACAGTCCTGAATACAAACAGACAAAAAGGATACTAAGGTCAATGATCTTGGAATATTAAACTTTTGGGTATCTGGAAGAAATTCAAAAGGATAATCTTGAAGAATAATTGAGTAATTATTCTCTATTATTATTGCTTCATTTATTTATAGATCAATGGAAGAGAACCCAGAAGTAGAATCTGACAAGTAAGCCCAAGTGATTTCTGTCAAAGAAGGAAGAATAATCTTTTCAACAAATAGTGCTGAAGCAATTTGATGTTTGTAAGGAAAACAAAACAAATGAATAGTTACATTTCCTCCTACAGCAGATATGTGGGGTTAAGCAATGCTATCTGTGTTTTGATTCAACATTTATTGCCCATTATATTGTTTTTAGTTGTAACTAACAGAAAATGAAAGTAAATCATTTGAAACAATCAGGAAGATTTATTGAGTCATTCAACTGAAAGGGCTAGGTGTAGTTCAGAAAATAGATTTCATTTGTTCTGGAATTTGACTCTGCCCCATCCCCTCCCCCCCCAAATTCCATGTATCTTCTTCCCCTGTGTGGATATTGGCTTCATGTTCAGTTTGGATCTCTCTCATAGTTGAATATGTCTAGAGAGAACATCTATACTCACTACCATGGAAAAAAGTTTTGAGGCTTTGTGGTTACTGAACTCATCATTCAATGCCTGCTATCTGTGGAATGACCTGTGGTAATTAGATTGGTCCTGGGTACCTTAATAAACAAAAAGCACTAAGCATCACTAATAATCTGATTGGCTCAGATCCCAAGTGACTTGGGCTCCATATCATTCCTGAAAATGAATATGAAGTTAATTCTGCCTAACCAACTGCATGTTGTTGTTACAAGGAGGTAATTGAGGAGTGATTGTTGGGATGATATATGCTGGATATTTTGTATCTGTTTCTGAGAGAGACAAGGTGAGCCATGAAATTGGTACAAATTATGAGTGAGATTTGGTTGCAGTGCTACAGCTAAAATCCTTGAGCACCTGCATGGATAATGTTTTTTGTTTTTTTTGTTTTTTTTTGTTTTTTTCTGTAAAGAATTGGGAAGATATAGATGAGAAAGAAAAAGAAAATAATGTGATTGAAAATGTGTGTCTCAGTTGCTGGTGTTGTCAGAATTTTGTGAAGAACATGTTATTTTTAAGAACATGTTTATGAATATTTGATACTTTATATGAAACACTGACAGTACACTGAGACTAGTAGAACAGATGAAAGGTGAACCAGGCAAAAAGTGAAAAAAGAAAAAGCTTGACTCAACTGGGCATCAAAAATAAGCACACATATTTCAATAAAATATGATATACCCTCCTGACTCCAACTATTCCCTCACGAAGATATTTATGTATAAACAAGTCATAACAAAATAATAAGGGCACATATTTTGGAAGAGATGCAGAAGCAAAGATGGTTTCATAACGGCTAGTATAAAATATTTAAATAATCAATTATATTTGAAAATATCATGGAGCTGGAGCAGGGCTTAAGAACTGAATTGAACCCTTCTTTCCTGTCCTTGGAATTCATGGACACAGAGAGGAGGGTCATGATCTAAAGTGAGGCCAAGGTAGTAAGTCCAGGAATCCTTTATTCATATTCAGCGTAAAGATAAAATGAGAATGAATGTGTGAGATCAAAAGAGGGAGGAAAGTCCAAAAGAGCTCAGAGCCACCAAAAGACTAAAGAGAAGTGTGATCTAAAGACATTCTGGGGGGATACTATTTGTTTTTGACAGATTTCAATGAAAAAAAAAAAAAAAATTAATATATATATATATATATATATATATATATATATTAATGGACTGAGCATGTTGAGTTGAACCTCTTTGAATTTTAGAGCCAGCATGCCCCAGGAACAGATTTGTTTCTTTCCATCTCTCAGTCAAAATCCTCAGCAGGCTTTTTCTTTTTTAGTAGTCGACAAAATGATTCTAAAACATATATGAAAATGATAGCTAAGAAAAGTTTGAAAAAAGAATACATCTGAAGGATTATGCTACCAGATTTCAAGATTTTCTGTAAAGCTGCAGTTTACTAATGGTGAAAGGACTGACAGATGTACTAATGGAACATAAAGGCACTCAGAATAAACTCACTCATATATAGTCATTTTTTAAACAAAATTAAGTAACTTAATGGGGAAAGGACATACCTTCCATCAAGTGGTAATGGGTAAACTGGATATCTACCATATGTTTAACAAAATAAGAATATGGACCTGTATTTCATATCATGCAAAAAATTAAGTTCAGGTGGATCATATAGCTGAAGTGTAAATTATAAAGGTTCCAAAAGAAGCAAAAAGGCAATATCTTAGTTAGGACACAAAAAGCACTAAGCATCACTAAATTCTACTCCTGAAACCAATGTTATACTATATGTTAACTAACTGGAATTTAAATAAAGACCTTTCTTTAAAAAAAAAAAATAAGGCACTAAAACAACAACAACAACAACAACAAAAGAAACAATGCATCATTCATCAAAACTAAAAATTTGTTTTTCAAAAGTCACTGTTAATAAAGAGAAAAGAAAATCTATATACCAAGGTAAAATAGCATGATATTTACCACATAAATATCTGATTAAAACTTGTATCCAGAACTTATTTGTGTATACACACACACACACACACACACACACACACACACGTATATATATGCAATCATCAATAAAATGACAATCCTATAACACAGAGAATTAGTTGGAGAAAGAAATATTTCAACGTTTTTTATTTATTTTTGGGACAGAGAGAGACAGAGCATGAACAGGGGAGGGGCAGAGAGAGAGGGAGACACAGAATCTGAAACAGGCTCCAGGCTCCGAGCCATCAGCCCAGAGCCTGACGCGGGGCTCGAACTCACAGACCGCGAGATCGTGACCTGGCTGAAGTCGGACGCTTAACCGACTGCGCCATCCAGGCGCCCCAAAGAGAAAGAAATATTTCAAAAAAGAAAATTTATAAATTGCCAATGAAAAGACACTTGACACGATTAGTCTATAGGGAAATTAAAGCAAAACTACAAGATTATACTTCAGACCCTCAAGAATGTCTAAAATTAAAGGGGCTGATAATACCAAGTGTCTTAGAGGATGTAGGAGTATAAAGTTATAAAAGCTTGGAAAACAGGTTAACATTTCCTTACAATGTTAAATATATATCTGCAACATAATCCAGTAATTCAATTCCAAAGTATTTACCTTAGCGGAATGAAAAGATATGTATAGAAATGTTCACAGGAGCTTCAAGCATAGTAACCAAAAATTGGTGAAAGACTAACTGCCCATCTTCAGGTAGATTGATTTATTTATCTAATGAAATACCACCTAGCAATTAAAAGCAGCAAACTACTACTTTTCTAAAAGCATAAAGAAAGAGTATAATTTAGTTGAGTAAGAGAAGCCTGACATACTCTAAAATGTGCAATACATATTTACAGTTAATACTAACCTCTGAACAGCGGAACTAAGAAAAATATCAAGTCGCTGGTTGCCTGGGGCTGAGAAGCGGAGGTAGACTTCAATGTTGTATAAGAAACTTTTGGGGATGATGGAAAATTTCCTTTTCTTGTGGTGATGCTTAAATAAAGGTTTGTACTTGTCAGTACATACTGTTCTGCAAACTTCAGATCTGTGCACTTTATTTTATGAAAATCATAGCTCAATGAATTGATTACAAAAAAACAAACAGAAATAATCTCACAAAACTTAGGTTTTGTGAATTCTAGAGCTGTAATTCTTTGTCACATAGTAGCCCAAAGGGATCTTACAAAACCTAAAAGAATTGGGAAGCTTGAAAACAGTGAATGTTAGTGGGAAAACAAAAGCTTTTACACACTTTCTAGTATATAAAAACGTTAACAATCGTTTTCACATAGTGTGATTGATAGAAGAGTTCCAGAAGCTTTAGGCTTTTAGGATGGCATTGTTGGCAGATAGCAGAGGCAGAAGAAAAAACAGAAATGCATAGATTAAAGGCTTTATCTTTGATTTGTTTTATAAATCACTTTGGATTTGATAACATGCAAATAATATTAATAAGAAAAATGACTAGAACCTTGGAGTAATAAGAGAAAGACAGACAAGCTTTGTACTTCAAAACATGTCATGCTTGACTAAGAATAAGGAGACTGTAGCAAAAAGATCTAGTTCGAAATTATGACCCTGGGAAAATTATGAGTTTTGTAAAACATCTTCTCCCAGATGTATCTCTTTCTCTCTCTTTGGCCCTTTCTCCCTCTGTTTCTTCTTCTTTTTATTAAGAACATAAATTCTTATCGTTAAGTTGGATTGTCCCTTGTGCTCTCATTTTAGTGCAATTTATATATAACATGTTGTTATTATTTTTAACTGAAAATGATACACTGTCACCAATTATAACATTTCTTGTTTCTTTTGGTCCCTGGAAGTTAATTTCTATTACTAAAGACTTTCTCCTATGTTAACCTCTGACAAGGTAAGGCTTAGAGTTAGAAGTGCCTGTAAGCAAATATCTCAAGATAAATTTCTGCCTGTAGGCAAAGATCCTGGCAGCGATGTTCTATGTGCAGTCAATGGACCACATCATAAAGATACATATTGCTAGACAATGAAAGCTGATGGATTTACAAAGGTGTGCAATATTTAAGTAGAGTTTTAGTAAGGAGTATTTTGACCCTGGCCATCTGGGTACAACTTATAAATATGTATATAGATTCATTTAGAATATATATTTTTGCTCTTGTGATGCTAGGTAGATCTGTTTTCAGCAAGAAAGGTATTCAAAAGTACAGTCTCCTTCCTTTAAGGAAATGTCAATATAATTTACATTTAAGTCGCATATGTAGTCTTGAGTAATAGATTCTACAAGCTCCAACATTTTGATTGAAATTGAAAGTAGCTTTAACGTTATTTTGGTGCTCTTTGTGTTTGCGGGGGGGGGGGGGTGTGAGTGGGTATGCATGTGTATGTGTGATTTTAGAGTATCAGATTTTACCTGAGAATAACACTATATTTTTAACTGAACAATTTGAAGCTAATATTGTGTAACACACCATTATGTAACTATTACACAATGTCTATGCTATATCCAAACAAATAAGCATGTAATGATTTAAAGTAATGACATAAACAAATATTATTCTCTTAATCTGTGCTATGAGGGGCATTTATTTTTAAGGCTGCTGCTTTTTTTTAAGTGTATTTATTTTTGAGAGAGGGAGAGAGAGAGAGCAAGGGAGGGGGAGAGAGAGAGAGGGAGAGGAAGAATCTCAAGCAGGCTCCACACTGTCAGCTCAGAGCCTGATGTGGGGCTCAAATTCACAAACCATGAGATCATGACCTGAGCCAAAACCAGGCATTAGACGCTTAACTGACTGAGCCACCTAGGCCCCCCAAGGCTGCCATTTTTGAATTTCACTGAATCTACACAAAACAACACCACTGAAGTGATACTCTTTCTTTGTAGTTGTTAGAATCTGCTCAAAAGTTATGTCTTCCATCAAGTTTAAACAAAACTGTCTTTTTGCAAAATTAGATTATTAGTTTTTCCATGGCATGAATCCCAACCTTTGTGGTACTTTTACAATATAATCATTAAGAGAAAGTTCATGAATACTTGATGGAAAAGAGGTATTTGCTTCATCTAAATACCCTCATTCTTCTGTTCTGTATGCAGTGGCTGCATTACCATCTGGCAAAGGTTTCAGTTGACTGAAGCTGAAGCAATAAATTAATACAGTAAAACATGCTACCAACAGTTTTAAACCAATTAAAATGCTTGAAGCAGGCTCAGTGCATGTTAAAATACTATGTCTGCTTCTGCCAATAGCCATGTATGAAATAAAATATAATGAGTCAACCATAGCTGAAGGGAAGATAGCAGGAGTCAGGGGCGTCCCTCATAGTAGGCATTCACCAAAGGGTCTCATAATTAGTAAATAAATACTGGCAGGCACCCACCCTCCTTACCACATCATCTATAATCTCAGGCAAGGGTATAACTTACTTGACGAAGTTTGATTTTTCATGTCTCTTTGACAAATATCGACCCATTGAGATCTATTAGTAGAAAACTAACATTGCGTTTTGAAAATTTCCAGATATCATTACCGGAATAATGAGAAGACAGATATTGGCCACAAAATGACTTTCAAAAAAATTGTTCTTTTCTCTAGTTTATTTTTTATTGCTGCTTCTTAAAGCTAGTTTTTATTTTCAAATGCAAATTGTTAAAAAGAAAGCAAGTGAACATTTTATAAAAGGCTTTCGAAACATACATGATTCCCATAAGGTCATTGAAGGTTGGAAAAGCAACGGGTTTATCGTGTTTCATATACAAGGTAGTAAACGTTATCTTTCAGTACAATTTTAAGTTGGTGTAAATATGAATGGCCATGTAAGCTCACATTTCTAAGGCTGGTAATATGTACCCTAAATTCTGATTATTAAATAAAATGAATGTGTCTTACTAGTGGAAGTTTAGTCCTGTGGCATTTCTGAGAGATGTATTCTGTTTGAAGGCTACTTATCCTTATTATCATTGTTGGTAGTTCAATTTAATTACCTCTGACCCATGAACAACATGGGTTTGAACTGAATGGACCCACTTATACGCAGAATTTTTTCAAATACAGTATAACATTTTATGTTTATTATGCATTTTAAATAAAATTTTCTTTTTCTAGCCACTTCATTTTAAGAATACAGCATATAATACACATAACTTACAAATTATGTGTTATGTGTTTGTTTGCACCATCGGTAACATTTCCAATCAATAGTAGGCAACTATTACTTAAGTCGAAATTGACATGTGGATTTTTGACAGCAAAAGGGGTTGGCGCCCCTAATCCCTGTGTTCTTCAAAGGTTAACTGTATTCTTAAAGCCCAGTTTGTTGGTTCGGTCTTTTGATTGTGTGGGCAATTTTAGAGACACTAACATAAATGTAAACAACTAGGTGTTTCTAAATACCATTTTATCTATATCTACGTATCTATTATATATCACCTATCTATTATATATTTATACCTATCTTTTTTTTTAATTGAGTATAGCTGACAGACAATGGAACATTAGTTTCAGGTAAACAACCTAGTGATTTGACAGGTTTATACATTATGCTATGTTCACCGCAAGTTGAACTACTATCTGTCCCATTACATTGCTATTATAATATCAATGACTATATTCCTTATGCTGTGCCTTTTATTCCCATGAATTACTGATCCCATAACTGGAAACCTGAATCTCTCTCTTTCTTTCACTCATTTTGCCCCTCCGCCCATTCCATCCCTGCTGGCAGTCATCAATTTTATAGGTGTATTTATAGGTATGATTCTGCTTTTTGTTGATTTATTCATTTGTTCTCTCTTCTGAAATTAAATTTATGAATACTGTGTTGATGACACAGACTAAAATACCAAACGGCTCTGAAAATATGCCTACATAAGCTTGGCTCGCATGCCACTCTCCCTGACTAGTGGAGTACATTGAATGGCTCCATCTCAGTCACCTGCACACAGCTGAAACCAAGGGGTCAGATAGGGTAAATGCCATCAAAACATAGAAACAATCCTACTCCCCAAATGGGGAAATATTGCCCTGGGAAAACAAAGCAATTTATGTCCACTGCAACTCTGATTTGATGCACCCTTTACAGCTCACCTTGTTTTCAGTTTCTTGAAGTTATCTCTACGTATAATTATTTATTTGACCAAAACAACTGTAATTCCATGAGCAGGTGAGATGCACAGGATGGAACATACTTCCATGACTACTACTGCGTCAACCTCCAGTGTCAGCGCTTCTCTGACCTCAACTACAACCACAATAATTGGCAAATATAATGGCAAATATTTATTGAATGCTATGTGCCACGCACTTTTCTAACCATTTGATTATTTTTGAGAAATATTGTTTAATGTTTATTTATTTTCAGAGAGAGAGAGAGTGAACACGTCAGGGAGTGACAGAGAGGGAGAGAGAATCCCAAGCAGGTTCTGCACTGTCAGCACAGAGCATGATCGGGGGCTCAATCCCATGAACCATGAGATCATGACCTGAGCCAAAATCTAGAGTCAGATGCTTAACTGACTAAGTCACGCGGGTGCCCAAGAAAGAATTTTTATATTAAGATATTTGAAGAAAAAAGATTTTGGTTTGATCTGCTCCTCCTGATGGGAGTTTAACATTCTAAGTTTTTATTCAGCACAGATTCCATTGCCTTGTGATGGTATTTAAATGAAAAACAGAATATATACACTTAGCATAATATCTAGTATATGCTTAGGTCTCAGTAAATGTTATTCATTAATATCAGATACGAAGCTAAGGTTTTGCATAATTATTGCTACTTGTTCATTGCCACAAGGGGAAAAGATAACATGGCTACAATTTTGTCTGTCTGACTTCAGAATTCTTATTTTAAACATTGCATTATTCTTCTCAGGAGCCCATTATTAATGGAATAGCCTTTCTATTATATTTTAAGTACAATCCATTAAGTCAGAATTTTTATGCAGAAGATACAGTAGGATGTATAGGAAGCTTAGCTGCTACTTTCCATATGATGACATTGTAGCCAGAAAATAGTCTCAAGCCAAATATCACAGAATTGGCTGTCCGACAAATTGAGACCAGAAATTGGGGCTCTTAACTCACAATTTAGTACTTTACAATAATGTTATAGTGAAACAATTAAGAGAAAGTAAGTAACATATACATAGCTTCTGAATCATCATAATACAATGAAAATGAATACCAGTGATTCATGACAAAATTTTGAAAAGAATATGTTTAATAATTTTGAAATTGCTCCTTCCCTCCCTGACAGACATCATCATTTTCCTGAATTTTACTAACACCTTGTGGTTATTTTTTTAAATGTGTTTACTGTATAAGTTTTGTCTGTATGTTTGGTTTTGCTTGATTTTGAACCTTACACAAATTGTATCAAACTACTAATTATTATTAATTTATTATAATTACATAAGACCAGATACGTTACTCCTAGAACATAGAAGATAGAGCATACAGAGAAAAAAGAAGCTTATTACAGGAACTCTGTGTAATGATGTTCCTTAACTGGATTTGTCAGTCTCTGAACATCTGTAAAGTGCCTGAAGCGGTCAGGAAGAGAAGCCTCAGACAAGATATTTATCTACACCAGGAGGACAAATTTAATTTCTTAAATATGGCAACTCACTTTATGAAATGAACCTGTTAGTTTGGGGAAATAATCATGAATACCAACAGAATGGAAACAGATTCCTTAGGTGAAATGGGGCACTATTAAAATACAAAATATGAGATAGTGTGAATGCTTTTATATGAATGTTGGCTCAACCAAGAAGCATATTCAGAGTGTTAAAGACTGGTAACTCATCGAAACAAAAGTAGAATCACATTGCCAAACAATGTGACCCCCATGATATGCCCATTCCCCCCTTATTCCTGAGACTCCTCTCTACACCCCCTATCAAATACTTTCTTTACACCCCATATTAATTTATGCAATCTCTTTCATCATTGCTTATTAATGTGATAAAATAAAACAATGTAAATAATATGTTTTCTTCTCTCTCAATTTCAGTACATTTAATCCTGTATACTTGAAATAAAAACTGCAAGAGATATGCAAGAGTAACATTACTAATACAAGTTTTGTGTTCCATCTCCTTAAACACTTTTAGTTTCACACAGCAGAGGAAGTCCTCACTAGGTTCAGCTGGATAACTTCACACATTCGCAGGTTTACTCTCCCACCTTTCCCTGAGATGCTTTACCCCCATTCAACTATTTTACTAATTCTTCAAAACTGCAGTCCAAGCATTACCTTCTTTGGTAAATCAGCCTCATCTCGGAGTCAGAGAAAGAACCCTTGTCTCTATGAACCCTAAGCGCCCATTCACATATCTGCCATGAGCCCCAATTATTTTAAACTGTGATCATAATGTATTTGACTACAATAGGTTTGAAGATAGGAGCTATGTCTTATTAATTCACTTTCAACATGAAGCAAGCTATTACGTTGATGGAAATCCATTTGAGGACTGGAGAGATGAACTTCTGGAAACAGCTTAGGCATAACTAAGAGACAGTTCCTCAGTTCCACAAGAGCGGTCATACATTCTCTTTTCCTTGTCTTTTCCAAATTTTGCTAATAATCCTAATGCTTCTTAGCAGTTTGGGTTAGATTACCCTTAAAAAAAACATTAGGGTCTCTGTTATGAATTTGCTAAATATCAGTATCTTCAAATAGGACATATACTCCCATTATCTTCTGTAACATTATTGAACTTATCTTATTATCCAGTACTCACAATCTGCATAGCCTATAGCCAACATGGCAAAGGTTTAGCAGATTTTGAAGAGAAGCAAAATCAATACAGTGGGAGAAGTAGGACGGCCTGGAAGGGCCAATGATCAAATAATAGCATAAGTTTAATATTGTTAAAATGGTGCTGTTAAATTGGAAGAAGAAATTGTTGATTTAACCTCTTTATATGAAACCTAACATTGCATTTACCTGCATTCCCATAAAAGTGTCTTTTTATGATCACATCACTAACATTAAATGTATGAAGCAACAATGTTTCACGAGTGACTTTTGAAAAGGATAGAAAGGGCTCTACAGATCAGGAAATGCAAGTTTAATCACAACTTTACTCTTTTTAAAGTGTGAAAAATGTATTTTAATTCAAAATAAAGACATTCCATTGAATGCTAAATGATTGACATTATGCAAATTGGATATAGACCATTATAATAGTGCTTCACACAGGTGTACTATATTTCAAAACTACCATCACAATAATCTACCCAATTTATTTTTGATAAGCACAGAACCTGTATTGTAAGCTTGCCATGCTTTGAGATTTATCACTAAAATGCTGCCTTTAAAGCATTTCTGAGTTACAAATTAATTATAGTGAAAGCACCATTATGAAGTTATTATTGTCAATGCATCTTATATACTTTGCAGTGTTTTTATAAAAATAGTCATGTTTTTAAGAATCATCATCAGACACATATTCTGATTGCCAATGAATGAGTAAAACAAAAGAGTCAATTATATTTGGAATAGAATTGGAGTTAGGTACAGATGAAATTGACTTAGTTTATAGCACATGTGAAAATTTCTCTAGTACCATAATATTCTTGATAATAATGATAACTAATATTTATTGAAAGATTACTGAATATTATAAGTATTGTGATAAGACAAACTGGATCTGAATTTTCTTAGTGTTTTTATATGTTACTTGAAAGCTCTTTCTTTCTTTATTCCATTAATAATGTATATTAATGCTGCCCATTTGGAGATGAAATAGATAGATAGATAGACAGTCTTATGTTGATTTACAAAAATATTGAAATGTCTTAGGCTGAAAAATATACACTTATGTTCTTCTAATATATTGATCATCACCATGTACCAGTATACTAAACATGCATTATGAAAATGAATTGCTCTCTGATAATCATTTCACACTGTTGTGTGAGTCCATACAGATATAAGTGGAGTATCTTCTTGGTAATATGTGGACTGCAGACATATTTCATCATTTGGCTTTTTTGTTGTTGTTTTTTCAAATAAATATGTTAAAGTATTCTTAAAATATGGTATAATACAGTTTTCATTTTGACCATACAGTGAGCAAATACTTTACACTGGCACATTAATAAAACTTCTTTAGTAATTGCATCATTTATATGTTATTGCCTAGCCAACCTTTCCATACTTAGTGGTCTAAAAAACAACCTTTTTTATTTTTTTATTTTATTTTATTTTATTTTATTTTATTTTATTTTATTTTATT
>NW_024412376.1:51936065-51948545 GCF_014898765.1 Herpailurus yagouaroundi
TTTTATTTTATTTTATTTTATTTTATTTTATTTTATTTTATTTTATTTTTAAGACAGAGAGCGACAGCGCATGAGCAGGGGAGGGACAGAAAGAGAGGGAGACACAGAATCTGAAGCAGGCTCCAGGCTTCGAGCTGTCAGCACAGAGCCCGACGCTGGGCCCGAACTCACGGACCACGAGATCATGACCTGAGCCAAAGTCGGACGCTCAACCGACTGAGCCACCCAGGCGCCCCAAAAAACAACCTTTTTTTAAGTGTGGGAATTTGCAGGAGTCAGCTGAAATGGCTTGTCTCTGCTCCAGGTGACGTTGGCAAGCTTATTCCTGTATTTACAGTAAGGTGGCAGCCTGTCTGATGGGTACCTGATCCCAGATTTCTTTATTCATATGTGTATCATTTGACCGAAGCTGTCAGTTGAAGTATCTGTGTATTTTCTACATGTCCTCTATAGAAGCTAATCTTAGGATTCCTCATGTGGTCACGGAATTCCAAAAGGACAAGTCTTGATAAACAAGTGGGTTCATTAAGACTCCACCTGTGTCATATTTTCCAATGTCTTATTGGTCAAAACGAGCTAAATGATCAAACTTAAGACTCACTATGGGAAGAGACTACACAAGGTTCATGAAAATTGAGAGGTGTAATCTATTGTTGGGTATTAATGCAAGAACCTACCATGGAATGTGACTTTAATACTTCACAGGCCTACTTGATGGAAAATACACTTAGTCATTGCCAAGATAATCCAAATCTCAAACAGCAATGCATGAAGTCTAAATCCCATGGTTTTAGGATTTGGATTACACCAGGAGGCAGTTGAAGCTCCTTGGATATAGCTCCTTGAGTATTTCATACATACACTTCAGAATTAAAATGAAAAGATGTTTGTCCCAGGCATTCTGATACTAAGACAGAGACAAGATAATGGATTTTTGCATTTCTATTCAAAAATTAGAAGTAATGGACAACACATAAGCACACCGGTTCATAGAATTCTAAAATTCAACTGGACATATTGTCAGACGCTCTATTCTAGGGGCAGAAAATTTTTCTTTGATTAGGTCCCAGTACCAGTCTTTTGGTGAAACTCTCTACCCAGTTACTCTTCATGGTGCTTGGATCTGTCATAGGCTGTTGGTTCTGCCCCTTGAGAGATCCTTCCTTTTCTATAAGTAATGGCCAGTGTTTGCAGCTGAACAGCTCTGAGGATGAATCCTTAGTATAGAAAGTTGGAAAAACAGAGGACTTCCAAAATTGGTTTCCATTTTGAATCATCTCAGTTTCTTACAGTCCACTCCTTGGAAACTCTTTTATTTATGTATTTATTTATTTATTTGTTTGTTTGTTTGTTTGTTTATTTAAATGAGAGAGAGAGAGAGAGAGAGAGAGAGAGAGAGAGAGGAAGCTCACACACAAGCTGGGGAGGGGGTGAAGGAACAGAGAGAAAGAACCTTAAGCAACTCCATGCTCAGCATGGAGCCTGACATGGGACTGCATCCTATGACCCTGAGATAATGACCTGAGGTGAAATCAAGAGTTGGATGCTCAACCGACTGAGCTACCCAGGTGCCCCTCAGATGACCTTTTAACATACAATTATATTAGGGGATTATAAGGTTTATGAGGATAGGAGAAAAACTTGAGGTATCTTATTATAAATAATTTTCCCTCTGTAATGGGTTGAATAGTGTCCCAAGAAAAGATATGACCAAGTCCTTACCCTTGGTCACTGTAAATGTAAGCTTATTTGAAAATAGTCTTTACAGATATAACTGAAGAAGTTTCCCTACATGAAATGATCCTGGATGAGGCTGTCCAGTGAAGGGTGTCTTTACAGACAGCCAGGAAAGGAGAAGACACAGAAGGGAAGCCCATGTGATGATGAGGACCCTGATTACTGCTATGTAGCCACAAACCAAAGAATGGCACAGATTGTCAGCAGCCACCAGAAGCCAGAGGAAAAGCATAAAACATATTCTGCCTCAGTGTCTACAGAAGGAACCAAACCTGCCAATGATTTGGTTTTGAAATTATGGCTTCCAGAACTATGAGAGAATAAATTTCTGTTTTATTTCACTGTGTGTGTGTGTGTGTGTGTGTGTGTGTGTGTGTGTGAGTGTGTGAGCGCATGCGCCATAGCAGCTCTGGGAAAGTAATACAATTTGGTTTAACTTTTGTTGTGAACATATGTGCTCAGTCCCAGTTACTTGCCTGGCACCTTGGCATTAAATCAGAGGAGGAAGCTTTCTGCTGTGTGAGATACAGGGGAAGGAAACAAAAGCCAGACTAGTTTACAGTTAGTTATTACTAATGGTTCAACTCTATTTTGACTTAGAGCACATTTTATTATAACGATTTATTTTTTGAATTTATATATTAATCAACTCTGGGCTATAACCTTTCTAGAGAAAAAAATGTGTTCAACTTCTTCCTATCTTTGGTGTGGCTGTGATGATAGGCTCATTATCCATACTAAGTTCTTAGATTTTTTTTAATATTGGTACAGTTTGCAAGAAAGTGATTTTTAATTAAAAAAGTACAAGCTTCTTTTTTGTTTGAAGGTAAATACAAAGAAGAGTAAATATTTTCTATAGTTTCCTTTGTTGTTTCTTCATAAGAAAATATTCACCACTAAAAGAAAAAAAGTGAGATAGAAATAATATTCACAGTAAAACTTTTTTCAAATAAGTGAGCAAAAATGCTATTTCAAGATTTATCCACACATTTTGACTGGTAGTTACACAAGTTTTCTGATTACATTTTAGCAATATAATCTATAGATGTTAAACTTTATTTCAAGATTATTTCCGCTAATTTTCATTTTAGTGGCATTTTAATTTGACTAATGCTAACTATTTGGAAACTGCATTGTAAATGACTGATCAAAATATGCTGTCCCAGTGCTATGGACTGAAAATTTGTGTGCCCACAAAATTCATATATTGAAACCTAACTCCCAGGGTGCTGGTAGTAGGAAGCAGGGGGTGGGGGGGGGTCTTTTGGAGGTGATTAAATCATGAAGATGGAGCCCTAATAAGTGGGATTAGTGCTGTTATATAAGCAGTCAGGAGAGCTCTCTTGCCTCTTTTTTGATGTGAGTTTACAGTGAAAGGAACCAGGAAGCAATTAGTCACCAGACACTAAATATGTTGTCTCCTTGATTTTGGATTTCCCAGCCTCCAGAAGTCTGAGAAATAAATTTCTGTTATTTATAAGCCACCAGTGCATGGTACTCTGTTATAGGAGCCTGAGAGTACTAAGATACCCAGCTTAAAAATATAGCTTGTTTTTCAAGTTTCTAGCAATTTTTTTTGACGTTTATTTATTTTTGAGACAGAGAGAGACAGAGCATGAACGGGGGAGGGGCAGAGAGAGAGGGAGACACAGAATCGGAAGCAGGCTCCAGGCTCTGAGCCATCAGCCCAGAGCCTGACATGGGGCTTGAACTCACAGACCGCGAGATCGTGACCTGAGCTGAAGTTGGATGCTCAATCACCCAGGCGCCCCAGCAATTCTTTATAAAGCCCATAATCACTGGGCCACTTGAGATTATGTGCTGCAACAGAGACTGACAGTTTTCCACAATTACTCATTCCACTCCTTGTTTTCAGTTGGGCATGGGGCTATGATGTTGAAGACTTTATTTCTAAGTCTCTTTGTAGTTAGATGTGGTCATGCTACTAATTATAACAAAGTGAATGAAAGTGACAGTGATGTGTATACTCCAAGAGTGTGTATTTATAAGGATATCATTTGTTCTCTGCTTCCTCTCTATTCTTTTTCCTACAAGGGTGTAAACATGGTAGTGGGAGGGGAGCATCACCAGTGCACTTGAGGACAACACCCCCAGGAATGGCAGCGCGGCAAGACGGACTCCTGCGTGACATGTGGCGTGGAAAGATCTACCTTGACCACCTACCCCTACAGTGTGCTGTGTAAGAGACCAATAAATACAATTCTATTGCATTTGCACCACTTCATCATAGGATATTTTCTTTACAACAAAACAATAGCTCACTGGATAATGAGTTATGTATACACTTGTTGAATATACCCTTGGACGTTATGTGAAACAAGTGAGTCTGACCTCTTGAAAATTCAGAAGTTTATGCCCACGCTGGAAATTATTTCTAGTCAAATTTATTACTTTGTGGTTTTTTTTCCCCCAAATATCAAGAACACAAGAAATTTAGACTGGAAGTCACATCCGTGCCGAAAAGTTAACGTGGATCACTGATTCAGACAATTTCTTAAACGAAAAGATATGGTTTCAAATTAGAGGGCAGAAAGCTTTTAAAAAATAGGAATCAGAGAAAGGTAAGCGGTGGTAATGAATTAAATAGGAGGTGGTAGTAAAGTGCCACTGAGAAAAAGGTCAATGTTATTTTCAAATGTACATTCAGAATAACTTCTTGTAAAGTAGACGAGTTAATATTTTAGAAGATAGCCTTGTTCCAAGGGCATCTATACCTCACTATGATGCATTATCCTTCTGTTTAAGGAGACAAAATTAACCTCAAAAGAGGAAAATAATTCTGGGCTCAAAACATATTCGCTATATTCACAGTGGGCTATCATGTTCCATTTCATCAAATATATTTCCCCTTCTTTAAAATAATGCTTATTTTATTGTCTGTATAAATATCCATACTGAATCAGTAACACCCTGATTTTTAAGGAAAAAATAGCATTTAATTTACATGTGACATCAAAATAATATATTTATTTGATGCTTACTATGGAACTGAATCAGTGTAGTCAAAGGTTTGAATTAGGAATAAAAACAATTTTGGGGCCCCTAGGTGGCTCAGTTGGTTGAGCATCCGGCTTCTGCTTAGATTATGATCTTGCGCTTTGTGAGTTCAAGCCCTGAGTGGGGCTGTCTGCTGTCAGCCTGGAACACGCTTCAGATCTTCTGCCCCTCTCTCTTTGCCCCCCTCTCAAAAACAAATAAATATTTTAAAAAGAATAAAAAATAATATACCATACAAAGGAAAAAATAACAATATTACATGGAGCATTATTTAAAATGCTTATTTCAGAATCAAGCATGAGTACTTTTATAGTGATTTGAATTGAAATCTAACTTAGGGCTTATAATTCAGAGAAATCTTGATAATGTGACATGGCTATACAAGTTGGGGAAGAAGATAACCAGCTAATAACTTAAAAATCAGCCATCTACCTGACTGTTCTTCTTCTGTGCCCATAATCCCCATTCCCCCACCCTCTCCCACACACGTACACTCACATGGCTTAGAAAGAGACTACCCTTCATCTGTTTTAATTAGGTTCACCATTGGTGATGGTTTTCATCTGAAATACACATCTGATTAGTTGACCTTATGTGCAAAGACCTTATGTGCAAATACAGGTAAGAAAACTCTCCCCAGTCTGTCTGCTCAATCCTGCTGCTGAGACTCTGAACTGGACAACTTCCCTCAATTTATGCCAGGTTAGAAGCCCTGTTAAAATATGTGAGTCTCTCACCTGCGACCCCATCCAGTAACACTTCTCATGTGTTATAAACAATAACTGCTCTATCCTAGCAAAGCTAGATGTATGTTCCATACTCAAACTCAAATCTCTCTCGGAAAGCCTTGAGGTGTTGACAAAACTACCTGGGCAGGAGAATGGCTGGTTTCATGCTGCACCTGCTCTGGTGGAATTTCGTTGCCTTGGCAGATACCTTTCCTCTGTGCTGCTGTCATCGACGCCTCAAACTAAATGGCAGTGTCTTCAAATGTACTCTTCACTCACTTCCCCACTGAGAAATACTACTCTGCACAGCACTAGAACATTCTGTTGTCTTTGTGCTCTTCCCAGGGGAGACTTGGTGACATCCAGTGTCAATGTGGAGAATACTAAAGCAGGCAGAGTAGAGAAGACTGAGGTGTGTATGGCTTGGTGCGGGCAGAGGCTTGGTAGAACGTCAGAAACAAAACTGGGAGATTTCTATTCGAGTATCTATTTCAGCTCACCTCACCAGAAAATGTAAAATATATTTAGTAGTTGGAGGTAAACCCAGAACAAAGAATAAGATTTGGCACAGTCAGAGCACCCTGCCTGGGAGGTGCCTAGTGCTGGAAAACCAGTTCTTTCTAAACATGTGGATGAGGATTTCTAATCCTTCCTCTCTTTTCTTTTAACTAAGTATCCGTAGACTAAATAAATACTTTTGGGGTTTTGTTTCTTTGCTTTAAATAGATGTTTGGAAATGTTTGAAATTCAGTGTTAGATTTGGACGGAACCTTAGAGGACACAAATATTAACCCCGGCATTAAGCTTAGTCTTTCCTGACAATCATTCTTGTGTGTGGTGTTTTTATGCACACTAATCTGCTTTCCCTTGATGTTTCTATCAGAGAGGCTATCTATACACCTGTAGATTCAGCATAAAAGCCAATGACATTGAGAAAAACAATCATTTTCCTCCAGGCTGGGTTAGGTGCTCCTTGCTTACTTCTATAGCAGAGTATGCACCCCTCTATCATGACAAGTTCCCACGGCTTTCAACTGTCACTGTACTTCTTGCTCTGTTGTAAAGCTCGACCGAATTGCTGCTTTCTTTCATTTTGAAAATCTCAAGTAACTAGTTCAAGTGTGTGGCACCTCTGTGTCCTCAACAACTGTTTATTGAACAATTGGATGAACTACTCATTTTGTACATATTAAATTGTAGCGCCTATTGATTAAGGGACTCTTGGTTTTTAAATCACTTGCAAAATGACTACATGGCCCTTGCCTCTTAGGCTAAATTTTTTGCCATTTCAAATTATGTCCACTGAGAATCAGTTACTTTCTCCTTCAACTTCTCTGTACTGTTTCAACATCCATTTATAACTGTGAGTACTTTGAGGAAGTAAAACTTTAGCTGGGAAAGTTAACTGCGTAAAGAGCAATTGCTTAACAAATCATTTACTTTTGGGACACCTGGGTTTCTCAATTGGTTAAGCGTCCGACTTTGGCTCAGGTCATGATCGCACAGTTTGTGGGTTCGAGCCCCATGTCAGGCTCTGTACTGACAGCTCAGAACCTGGAGTCTGCTTCAGATTCTATGTCTGCCTCTTTCTGACTCTCCCCTGCTCATGCTCTCTCTCTCTCTCCCCCTCTCAAGAATAAATAAATATTTAAGGAAAATAAAAGAAAAGAAACCATTTACTTTTGTTTTCTCTCTCCATGATTCACTCTAGCAACTGTTTATAAGTCTTCCCTAACTTGCTGTCACACCTATAGGAAACTGTAGGAAAAAAAAAAAAGGGCAAACCACGTTTCTCAGTTTGGTGAACAGCAGTCTGATGAGACAGTGTTGAGGTGCACTTTGGCTGTGTCACAGCAAAACATGTCAAATGCCCTGAGAGAATTATGGGTGCAAAGGTCTTAAAGAATTAAACATCTGCCAATTTCTCACTCTTTCTGATTCATAAAAGGATTACATAGTATAGACCTTAAAGAGATTTTTTTCCTCCTAAGAAAAAAATGTGGACTAATGAATTTTTTATTTATTCAACCAGTCAGAACAATCGACTTATCTAATAAAGCAGCTATCTTCAGCACAGAATGAATTATTTTAGAACAAAAATAGAAATTTTAGAACAAAAATAAATATTGAGATGATTTAGAATAATTCTTCTTTTAAATTGTTTTTAATGAATTTTTAGATGAATTTTAGTTGAATTTTTAAAACAAAAAATAAATACTGAGATGATTTAGAATAATCCTTCTTTTAAATTGTTTTTAATGTTTATTTATTTTTGAGAGATAGACCATGAGTCAGGGAGGGGCAGAAAGAGAGGGAGACACAGAATCTGAAGCAGGGTCCAGGTTCTGAGCTGTCAGCACAGAGCCCGACATGGGGCTCAAACTCACGGACCTGTGAGGTCATGACCTGGGCTGAAGTCAGACGCTCAACTGACTGACCCAGGCACCCCGAATAATCTTTCTTTTAGATATATGACAGTTGAAGCTCAGAGAAAATAAGCCATGGTCCTATGATCACACTGAGTACAGGCTAATAGAACTCTAGGTTGCTGATTTGAAGCCTAAATTTGTTTTGATTATATTAGCTCCTTTCATAATGTCATAAAAATAAAATTGTTGTACTCTTTAAGAATTTTCATTGAACAAATCTAAAACTTAGGTAATATTGTGTCTGTTCTATATCAATATGAAAATTAGAAATAATTTCGTTATTAATGGTTCTTAAAGTTAGGTAAGCCACACGTTTCTTTTAAAAAAAAAAATGTTTATTTATTTATTTATTTATTTATTTATTTATTTATTTTGAAGGGTTCGCAGGGAGAGAGGGAGAGAGAAAATCCCAAGCAGGTTCCTCCCTGTCAACATGGAGCCTGATGGAGCTTGAATTCACAAACCATGAGATCATGACCTGAGCAGAAACCAAAAGTTGGATGCTTAACCGACTGAGTCACCCAAGCACCCCAAACCACACATCCTAAAGTTGGATATTACTCAAAAATGTCAAAAGTAACAATAGATGGGGTTCCTTTTATCCTTTTCATCTGATGATGATTTCTACTTTTGTCATGTAGTCAATTAAGATGCATATGCAATTCAGCTTGTGATTTTCAAGTTTGACCTTCCCTACACACTACATAAAGTTTTATTTTGTGGGTTGTTTATGTACAGCATTCTTCCATGTAAACTGGAAATTAGAGGTATTCCACGGAGATATTGGGGGTTTGGTTCCAGACCAAAGCAAATAGCACAACAAAAGCGGTCAACTCTGTAGACACTGTTTTTAGGCAACAAGCTTGAGCAATGAAGCCTGGGAAGGTAAAAGGGCCCCTAGTGACCACTGGGTTGAGTGCAGACTCATTAGCTGACCCATCTCAAAATATCCATAAACCCCAGCTGACCAATGGACTACTTACAACCAGGCACAGGTAACAGAGGCTCTCATACCTCCTCCCTCTTCCCCATACCTACAGCCCCCCAACACAGTCTCCTGACAGACAGTCTCCCCATACCTGTCCTGCCCCTGCTTCCTTATAGGGTATTCCATAAACTTTTATATTTTTGGTTCTGCCTTGGGTGAATTCTTTCACTGCCTGTGCTGCCAGCCGCTACCCGGTTTGCTCGACCCACAAAATGCATTTTTTTTTGGCTTCCAGCACATATAAAAGTCATGTTTAGAGGCACCTCGGTGGCTCAGTTGGCTAAGCATCTGACTTCAGCTCAGGTTGTGATCTCGTAGTTCATGAGTTCAAACCCCACATTGGGCTCTGTGCTAACAGCTCAGAGCCTGCAGCCTGCTTCGGATTCTGTGTCTCCCCCTCTCTCTGACCCTCCCCTGCTCACTCTCTGTCTCTTTCTCTCAAGAATAAATAAACATTAAAAAAAAAGTTAGGTTTACTCTATACTGTAGGCTAAGTGTGCAATAGCATTTTGTCTAAAAAAACAATACATATCTCCTAATTTAAAAATACTTCATTGCTAAAAAATGCCAACCATCATCTGAGCTTTCAGTGAGTCATAATCACTGATTACCAATCACCATAACAAATATAATAGTAATTAAAAAAAAGTTTGAAATAGTGTGACATTTACCAAAATGTGACACAGAGATACAAAGTGAGCAAATGGTGTTGGAAAAATGGTGTTGATAAACTTGCTCGATACATGGTTGCCCAAAACCTCCAGTTTGTAAAAAAATGCAGAATCTGTGGAGCCCAATAAAGCAAAGCATGCTAAATGATGTGTGTTTGTATTTTCCTAAGACAGTAAAATCTTTTCATATCTGATCGAATGTTCTGATTCAAATTTAGAGTCCTATGGAGAGGTTAAGCTTAAAAAAATTAGCATGTAGAATTCTATCAGAAAAGATATACTATATTTTTGTATAATTTAGGCAGTGGACTAGTTTTCTCAGGTTACCCTGAAAAAGCACTAGAGACTGGATGGCTTAAACAACACATATTTATTTTCCCATAATTTTGTAGACTAAAGGTCAAAGACCAAGGTGTCACCAGGTTTAGTTTCTTCTGAGGCTGCTGCTCTCCGTGGCTTACATACTTCCTTCTGGTCTGTGCTTACAAGGTCTCTCACCCCTGGCATCTCTTTGTGTGTAAATTTTCTTTTCTGGTAAGGACACCAGTAAATGTGGCCCTACTCTGAAGGCCTCATTTTAATGTAATCATATCTTTCAATACCTTGTTTTTTTCTTTCTTTTTTTATGTTTATTTATTTTGTAATTTTTTTAAGTTTATTTATTTATTTTGAGAGAGACAGCGATAGTGCAAGTAGGGGAAGGGCGGAGAGCGAGAGGGAGACAGAGAATTCCAAGCAGGCTCTGTACTGTCAGCTTGGACCCTGATGTGGGGCTCAGACTCACAAAACCGTGAGATCATGACCTGAGCTGAAAACAACAGTTGGATGCTTAGCCAACTGAGCCACCCAGGTGCCCCATTATGTTTATTTATTTTGAAAGACAGAGACAGAGAAAGAGAGTGTGAGCAAGGAGGGACAGAGAGAAAGGGAGAGAAAGAGTCCAAAACAGGCTCTGTGCTGTCACCACAGAGCCCGATGTGGAGCTTGAACCCAGGAACCACGAGCCAAAACCAAGAGCTGGATGCTTAACTGACTGAGCCACCCAGGTGTCCTTCAATGGCCTGTTTCTAATTAGTCACTTTCTGAGCTATCCAAGTTTGGAGCTTCAACATATACATTTTTCAGGGAACACAATTCAGTGTGCAACAGGCAAAATGTATTTCCAACATACTAAGGAATAGGTTCTGCAGTGTTACAAGGCAACGATACTTTGAAAAGCTCTCCGGTTTAAGAGTTAATAGTTCTGAGTATTAGACCTATCCCTGTCTACTCTTGTATGAGTCAAAATCTTTCTATGCTTTGATAATCTCATAGCAAAATGAAAAGGTGGGACCAAAAGACTCTTAAGGTCCTTCTCACCAAAGTTCAACGATCCATGAAATTTTTAAATATGTAAAAATTCATTTTGATTTCATACTACCTCTGATATTTTCCATAATATGAAATAATGAAGTTCCAATTTCTCAAGGTTCCTAGGCTATCTTTTAAAATAAGAATATAACTCTTTCCACTTTGTTGCCTTCAAAGTTTTGCTATCAGGACTATGTTAAAAATGCAAAATGAATTTTTAACAGAGCATTGACACTTGCATTGTTAATGTGCCTTCAGGCATGTAATTAGCTGAGAAGTTTAATCTTTTATATTCTGAAGTTTGATCAGAATGCATAAGCTCAGAAAAGCTATAAAGTATTGACCAGCATCTCTGATAAAAAAAAAAAAAAGTTTCCAGCAAGCATTTGAAGCCTCTTTCTGTGAATACAAATCCTCCTTGTTGCTTCTCAATAACCATATTAAATATAATAAGATGATTATATTTCCTTTTTGAATATCAGCCAGAAAAAAAAAATGTCTACTATTTTTCTTACTTCATTTTTTGAGACATTTATTTTGCCTGGGAATATTTGAAAATGATCGTGTGTAACTTTCCGACAAAAGATTAAGATGAATGACTCATCTTTAACAAAATCTATCATCCATTAAGGAAGAAAAGAAAGTCTGCTAGGTGAATATATTAAATGAAATTATAGTATAGGCTATTTAAATAAATTTAATGTGTTTCCCATTGATTTATCTCATATAAATACTAACACACCTTTATTTCTGTAACACTCCACTTCATATTAGAAGAGGTAGCACTTATTTGAAATATGAGACTGGAAGGCGTTAGGATTGCACTGGAAACTGGTGATTCAGTTGAGTAAGGAGCAGAAAAAGTAACCTTGCCTAAGAACTGAAACTTATCTAAGTTGGAGATAATTAGAGATATTAACCACATCAGTCTGGAGGTAATTTTATTTCATTTGAAGAACTTATGCATAAGTATATACTCTAATTGTTCAAAAGCTGTCTCTTTAATTACTTTATATCAACTCATTGTTCAACAGAGAGTAGGTGGTAGGTAAATCTTGTTAATTAAAAGTTGTGTAAGAGGAAGATCAGATTTATATGGTGTTTCTGCTTTAGAGGAAATGTGAGATTAGCTCTGCTGTGATTATGCTATAATTATGTAGTATTCGGGTAAGCAAGGTTAAAGTTTGGAATAAGAATGATGCAGACCATTACAGCAAGAAGATCTAATATTATCACAATATAAAGTAAACCTTAGTGGTAGGAGAAGTATAAAAAAGATAACTCTTTTTGGAAAAGGCCGCTCCTATGGCTGAAATTATCCTGATATCAGGATTTTAAACTTTACTTATTTACTTTTGGAAGAGAGAGAGAAAGAATAAGCACAAATTGGGCAATGACAGAAAGCGAGGGAGAAAGAGGACCCCAAGTAGAGCAGAGCCAGACACAGGGCTCAAACTCACGAATCGTGAGATCATGACCTGAGCCCAAATCAAACTTAACTGACTGAGCCACCCAGGTGCCCCTTGATCTTAGGGTTTTTTTTTTTTTTTTTTTTTTTT
>NW_024412376.1:51948645-51996177 GCF_014898765.1 Herpailurus yagouaroundi
TTTATATATGAAATTGATTGTCAAATTGGTTTCCATACAACACCCAGTGCTCATCCCAAAAGGTGCCCTCCTCAATACCCATCACCCACCCTCTCCTCCCTCCCACCCCCCATCAACCCTCAGTTTGCTCTCAGTTCTCAACAGTCTCTTATGCTTTGGCTCTCTCCCACTCTAACCTCTTTTTTTTTTTTTTCCTTCCCCTCCCCCATGGGTTCCTGTTAAGTTTCTCAGGATCCACATAAGAGTGAAACCATATGGTATCTGTCTTTCTCTGTATGGCTTATTTCACTTAGCATCACACTCTCCAGTTCCATCCACGTTGCTACAAAAGGCCATATTTCATTTTTTCTCATTGCCACGTAGTATTCCATAGTGTATATAAACCACAATTTCTTTATCCATTCATCCGTTGATGGACATTTAGGCTCTTTCCATAATTTGGCTATTGTTGAGAGTGCTGCTATGAACATTGGGGTACAAGTGCCCCTATGCATCAGTACTCCTGTGTCCCTTGGATAAATTCCTAGCAGTGCTATTGCTGGGTCATAGGGTAGGTCTATTTTTAATTTTCTGAGGAACCTCCACACTGCTTTCCAGAGCGGCTGCACCAATTTGCATTCCCACCAACAGTGCAAGAGGGTTCCCGTTTCTCCACATCCTCTCCAGCATCTAGAGTCTCCTGATTTGTTCATTTTGGCCACTCTGACTGGCGTGAGGTGATACCTGAGTGTGGTTTTGATTTGTATTTCCCTGATTAGGAGCAACGCTGAACATCTTTTCATGTGCCTGTTGGCCATCCGGATGTCTTCTTTAGAGAAGTGTCTATTCATGTTTTCTGCCCATTTCTTCACTGGGTTATTTGCTTTTCGGGTGTGGAGTTTGGTGAGCTCTTTATAGATTTTGGATACTAGCCCTTTGTCCGATATGTCATTGGCAAATATCTTTTCCCATTCCATTGGTTGCCTTTTAGTTTTGTTGTTTGTTTCCTTTGCTGTGCAGAAGCTTTTTATCTTCATAAGGGTTTTGTTTTTTTTTTAATGTTTACTTATTTAGGTTTGAGAGAGAGAGAGCACACCTGGGGGAGAGACAGAGGGAAGGAGACAGAGAACCTGAAGCAGGTTCCAGGCTCCAAGCTGTGAGTGCAGAGTCCCATGCAGGGCTTGAACCCACAAACTGTGAGATCATGACTTGACCTGAAGTCGAATGCTTAACCAACTGAGACAACCAGGCACCCCTGATTTCAGATTTCAGTATTTTAAAAATATAATGGCAGTTGATTTACACCACATTCTCTTCAGAAAACAGCTATTCACAGATTAATGAGATGATACAATTACTTTACAAATAACTCTTTTGGATCTAGTTGGAAACAGAAACAGGACTATGAATGAACAAAGGTGACCTGTCCTATTTGTGTGCTCCCATGATCCTGAATATATGCCATTGGGATAGTGGAGTACTCATTGCATTCTTTTCATATTTATCTATGGGGATAGTCATTTCATTCCCTACTTTATAAGCATTTGAGCTACGAATTTTTCTCATTTGTGTTTGTATTCCTCACGGTACCATTTATTCTTTCAAAAATATTTATTAAATCTTCGTTATGTGTCAATTATGGTGCTATATACCAAATCATAATTGAATGGAAATATGTTATTTCTGTTGTCCTGTGTTCCACGGGGACACATATACACATACTATGCACTACCAATATCTAATGCATTTAACAGGAGTGGGAATATTGGGGAATATGTATAGGAGAACCCTGTGGAAGTGAGTTAAGGGTATCAGCTGTGGAGTGCCTCCAATAAGATTAGAAAGATGGATAGGATTTATGCTGTGGACAGTAAAGGACAAACATTGCAAAGCATGGCATTTGTGAGAATCACCTGTGTTTGGAAATTATAGAAAGTTTATTGTTTTAAAGGAGCCTCAAGTTTGAGTATCAGGATATAGAGTCTAGGAGGGATAATTAATGAAGGGCAGGATGAAAGTCAGAAAGGGAGAGAGAGATGAAGGAAAGGAAGATATAGGAGATGCACTTGATCAGCAGAAAAGGGAACAGATCATAGGAGGATCTCCTATCATGGTAGACTGTTTGTTATTTATTTTATTTATTTTTCATTTTTAAAATATTTGTTTATTTTTGAGAGGGACAGAGAGTGAGCGGGGGAGGGGCAGAGAGAGAGGGAGACACAGAATCCAAAACAAGCCCCAGGTTCTGAGCTGTCATCCCAGAGCCAATGGGGGGCTCAAGCTCACAGATCATGATCAAACTCAGGAGATCATGACAAGAGACGCACGAAGTGCAATGCTTAACCGACTGAACCACCCATGCAACCCAAGTGTTTGTATTTTATACTGTAAGGAATAAGAGTGGTTGAAGAAACTTAGCCAGAGAGTAGTTTAGTAAAAAAAACTATGTCAATTTTATTTATTTATTTATTTATTTATTCATTCATTTATTTATGGCAAATAAAAGCTGCTTAGAATATTGAATTGAGGAAGTATAACACTTGAAAATCATAGAAATTATCCCGGAAACATCTGAAAATGTTCATCATGGCAATGATTCCAAAATAATAGGGAGCAAACAGCAGCAGCAGCGAAGGTTATCATTTAACTATGCCAACTTGAAAGTCGCCTCCAGACTTTCAAATTACATTAACTAGCAACGGACCTGCTTGTCTGCATTGTAGCAAGCACTGCCAGGTTAGTCCTATGTAGGTGGTGGCTGCAACGTAGTTTGATAATTCTGTTTTAGTATCTGAGTGTTGTTTCAGTGGATCCAAATAGATATGAAGGGAACTGAGTTTGAAATCTGGCTCTTCACTAAGAATAGTGAAGATAATAATACACAAGGGTATCTGTGTATACATGCATTTATGGGTAGAGATGGGTCGTTTCCAAACCCTTAAAGTCACTATCCTATTTTATCCACCCACAATCCAGTGATTCATGCGGGTTAAACACTTTCTTTTTTCCTGTTTTAAATGATGAAAGTGTGACTATAATAGATAAGGGACTTATCTCAAGTCACACAGAAAGTAAGAGGCAGAGGAAAACCCAACATAAAATCTACATGATTCCTTAGTTCATTGTCATTTCTTCTCCATCTCACTGCAGTTCATAGCCTCGTTAGAGGACACCAGCCAATTCTTGATATTTGTGATTTGCATAAATAAAACGGTCAGTTCAGACCAGTGGTTGTCAACTGATTGTGGTTTTGTTCCCAAGGACACATTTGGCAACATATTTTGTTTTTGTACAACGTGGGGGGAGGGGATGCTACTGACTTCTAGTGAGTAGAGGCCAGCAGTGCTGCTAAAGAATCTACAGGGCCTCAGAAAATGACCTGGGCCAAAGTGTCAACAGTGCCGAGGCTGAGAAATCATGATTCAGATTAAGTACATACTAAGGTTTATTCCAGCTATAAATTTCAATAGGACATTTTCAAGAAAGTGTTATTGTTATAAGTCTTGCATTTCTCATTGGTTGCCTGAATACTATCAATACCTCATAATTTCTTAGTTTCTATTTATTCCTTATATCTTTTAGGTTCAATATCTGTGTTATCCATTTTTTTCGTCTCTATAATCTGTTGAAATTAAAGAAGATGTTAAGATTCACTGATTTCCTACTATGTGTTAGGCAATTTCCTACATGTTGATGTACTTTATCCTTAAAACTGTATATTGAAATTGGCATTATTATCACTGCTCCCCTTCTTATATATAATGAAACAGTCCTCTAATATTGAACTTAGAAATAATGGCTTCATTTTCCTTGGCAAAGCAATGAGTTGATTATTCTTGTCTATATATCTTTTTAATAGAGGGGTCTGGTTAAACATTCTGAGCCTTTGCATCAACTCACATTGTGCAGGATTTTCACCCGGCTGCAAAAGTGAGATTTTCAGGGAGAAAGGCAGGTCAGCATATGTCTCATAGGACTGCAACATGAATATTACAGAGAAGCAGAGAAGGCAAAAGCCCTTGTCATTTTTTATGAGGCTCTATCAATAGCAAAGAGCTTATTCTGAAAATGAAAAAAAATCAGCAGATTTAGTCTTTATAACCAAGTATTTAACAACTTCAGCCTTGTCAGTAATTAGCCATGTGATTTGGGGAAATTCAATATCTTTGTTCTCGTTTTCTTAAACCGTAAACTATTAGGTTGGAATAAAACATTTCTAGCATCTTTTCCATCTTTATAAAATAATTGCAGCTTTTTTAAATCCATCATATGGAATTCACTTGGAGAGGGTTCATATTTGTTTGGCAACCATCCCTGTAAAACTTAGAAGAAAATATATGTGTATGGGGTGTGTGTGTGTGTGTGTGTGTGTGTGTGTGTGTGTGTGTGTTTTAATTTCTAACAAGTGGTTAAGGTCTTAGGATTTAGAAAACGTACATGCACTTTCTAGTTTTAAACAAAACTCAATTTTCCAGCCTCACTGAAAATATTCTTAAAATATATGATAGTTTTTATTTAAAGTTTTTAGTTAGTGCTGAAGATAACATTTATTTCTAATAAGAAAATAGGAAAGGCTGACTTGGGAAAGAAACATAGATGATACTTGAAAATAACTCAATTCCATTCAGAAGAGACTAAATAAAAGAAACCATGGCTTTTTAGAGCCTTCCATGTCTATCCCTTTTCAGAGGTGTGCCTGTTATCTATCCATGCAGGTGGGTTGAGATAGCAGTAGTGTGCATATTGGATTAAAACAGAAAAGAACACTGGAAGACTGCATCTTTATGGTAAATCCAACAGCTTCTGACTCTATTTGTTATTACTATCATGGGAAGAAGGTTGAGTAATTTTGCTAGTGCCTCTCTTCTTTTCCTTTTCATCCAGCTGGAAACTTGGCTGTGGCTTTATGGTTTTTTTTTTTTTTTTAGGTTTTATCCTTTTTTATTTGAGAATAATTGACATACAACATTTTATTAGCTTTAGACGTACAATATAGTGATTCAGTATTCATAGATATTATGCAATGGGCACCACAATAAATCTTATCGTTTGTCACCATAAAAAAAAAGTCAAATATTATTGACTATATTCTCTGTCCTGTACATTATGTCCCTGTGTCTTATTTATTTTATAACTGGAAGATTGTACCTCTTAACCCCTTCATCTATTTCATCCACCTACTCATACCTCCTCCTTCTAGCAACCATCAATTTATTCTCTGTATTTATGATGTTTATGTTTTGTCTTGTTTTGTTTGTTTTTCAGATTCTACATGTTAGTGAAGTTGTATAGCATTTGTCTTTGTCTGATTTATTTCACTTAACTTAGTACCTCTAGGTCCATATGTGTGTCACAAATGGCAAGGTTCTGTTCTTTTTGATGATTGAGTAATATTCCACAGTATATGTTTACTAATTTTTTTTTATCCATTTATTTACTGATGAATATTTAGGTTGCTTCTATGCCTTGGCTATTGTAAATAATGCTGTGATGAACATAGAGGTACATATGTCTTTTCAAATTTGTGTTTTCATTTTCTTTGGATAAATACCTACAAGTAGAATTGCCAGATTATATGATAATTCTGTTTTTAATTTTTTGGAATATAGTTGACACACATAATTGCATTAGTTTCAGATGTACGATATAGTGATTCAGAAACTCTGTACATTATGCTATGCTCACCACAAGTGTAGCTACAAGCTATCACCATACACAACTATTAGAGTACCATCGACTAAATTGCCCATACTCTGCCCTTCATTCTTGTGACCCATTCATACTATAACTGAGAGCCTGTACTTCCTACTCCACTTTACAATATGAATTTATTTGGAAACAGAGTCTTTGCAGATATAATTAGTTAAGATGACATACTAGATTAAGGGTGAATAGTACATACAATGACTGATGTAAAACATGCAGAGAAGAAGGTCATTTTAAGATGGAAGTAGGCAGAGACTGGAATTATGCTACCACAATCTGAAGAATACTTGAGGCTACAGAAATTGGAAAATGCAAGAAAGGACTGCTCCCTAGAGTCTTCAAAGATAGCATTGTTTTGCTGATTGCTGGATTTCAGAATTTTATCTTATAGAACTATGAGAACATAAATTTCTATTGTTTTAGGCCACACAGCTTGTTATACACTGTTACGGCAGGTCTAGAAAACCAATGCGGATTTTGGTACTCAGAAGTGGAGTACTTGTCTGTCACATATTTTAAAATATGGACGTTTCTTTGGAATTGAGTAATGAGCAGAGACTGCAAGTATTGAAGCTTATGATAGAAAAAGTCTAGGTTTCCTTGAAGAGACTATTGGTGGAAATACAGGCATGAAAAGTGCTTCTGTTGAGGTCTCAGAAGTAAAGGAGAAGCATGTCATTGGACCCTGGAGAAAAAAAAAACAATCTGTGTTACCAAAAAAAAAAATCTTGGCTGCACTGTATACTGCTGTTGGGCAGAAAGCAGAACTTGCAAGCAATTAACTTGAATATTTAGCTGAGGACATTTTCAAACCAAGTGTTGAAGTTGAAGCCTGGTTTCTCCATGCTGTTATAGTAAAATTTTGGAAGAAAGAGATAAAATAAGGAAGAATCTTAATAGATTCTTTGCTTAATAGCAAAATGGAATCAGAAACTGATGTTTTGCAAAATAGTTTATTTTTATTAAAACAAAACAAAACAAAACACTAAAGTACATTTTGGAGAGGATGCCAAGAGTGAGGAGAAAAATCTGTTGTTGGAGATATTAGGTTTGTTACTTATGGATCCAATAAATCATCTCAGCAGAGCCAGAAATAGAGATACAGTTGCCCAGAAAAGATTTATGGAGAACCCTTGGTCTAATGGCATGGATCCTCTTGACATACACAAGCAACAGACAAGGTACTTGAGAATGTCAAGCCCCCAGAAAAACTGCAAATGGGTTATGCATAGGGTCTCACCCATACCTGAGTTAGATGATGTGATTTGGGACTTTTTGAGTTGATGATACTTAGAAGAGATTTTGGACTTAGAGTGGATGCTGGAGTGACTCAAGATTCTTGAGAATGTTGGGCTGCAGTGAATTTGTTTTTCATGTGCAATGAATGTGAATTTTGGAGGAACAGAGGGTGAACTAGCGTGGGTTGAATGGTGCAGCCCAAAATTCATATCCGGCCACCCAATTTGTGGTAGTTTGTTATGGCAATTGGAAGATAGAAGTACACAGGAAATTACCGCAGAAAGATTTTCTGTTTACAGAGGTTGTTATTCCACACCATAGACATTTGTGATAATACTCTTCTTCATTCCCCATCCAGTCTATGCCCAAATAGATGACATTCTTCTCAGCTAAAAGAGGATTTAGATTAGCTCTTAAGCTGTTATGTTGTGATAGTCCGCCTTAGTTAATTAAGTTCATTCATAGTCCTAACTTATTGTAGATAGTCAAAATTCAGCACTGTCTCCCAAGGTAGTAAGTATAAGCAACATCTGGGGAGTGGTCAAAAAAATAAGTTATCTTGGGACTGCCTGGGTGGCTCAGTCTCTTGGGCGTCTGACTTCAGCTCAGGTCCTGATCTCACAGTTTGTAAGTTAGAGGCTTCCATCAGGCTCTGTGCAGGAAGCTCAGAGCCTGTAGCCTGCTTCTGATTCTGTGTCTCCCTCTCTTTCTGCCCCTCCCCTACTTGCACTCTTTCTCCCAAAATTAAATAAACATTAAAAAAATAAGTTATCTAGGACCAAAGTTTTAAATATTTCAGTTTTAGTTGTGGCCTTAAAGAATCATAGTTAACACAGGACCCACAAAGTACTTCCTGGTACGTTATGCTTTGTAATTGGTAATTTTTATTCTTAACAATAGTTTATGTTCATTTCTTCACTTCAAGTAACTTTAAATCTGTCTAAAGTTCTAATTTAAAATAATCCCTTAGAAGTATGGTAAACACTGGGTGGCTCAGTCGGGTTGAGTGTCCGATTTCGGCTCAGAGCCTGGAGCCTGCTTCAGATTCAATGTCTCCCTCTCTCTCTGCCCCTCCCTGGCTTGCACTCTGTCTCTCTCTCTCTCTCTTCAAAAATAAATAAGCATTAAAAATTAAAAATTAGTATGGTAATCATCTTCTTGGTTACTTTTGTAGCACCTTCCCAGTTCTCAGAAAGACTGGACACAAAATTGAACACTTAGTATTCCTGATAGATGATACTGAAAAAATATCACCTAGGTCATTGAATGTACAGTCTCTTAAACTGTCCTTCATATGTGTGTAAAGCAACAAGTAAATGCAGATTATTTTTCTCTTTAAAATTGATTTCTCTCTGCTACTCTGGATAGTCAAAAGTGATTTAAAAATTATCCTTTCTTATCTCAAGCAGAAGAACTACAGGCTGTTCTAGGACAGAAAGCAAATAGTGAAATAGATGTGAAAAAAGAGTTCCAAAGCACAGAAAGAGCTAATGTGAAGAACATCATAAAAGCAGAGTATATTGTATGACCTATACAATGAATAACAACCCTAAGTAAACTGAGAATAGAGTATACTTCTTTAGCTCTTCAAAAACTGTTGGTGTCCTTAAAAATCAGGAGATTCTGTGGCTAGCTCTTTGTGTGCCTTTAACTGACAGTGAAATGCAAGGTAACTTACTGACATGTTAGCTCTTTAGTTTGCTTTGATTTGTCAATAAAGAGCAGGTATGTAGGTAAATTATGCAATGAGTAACTGACCAATATATTTCAATATTTTATTCTATTTTCAATTCATGTTTGAAGTAAATTGTATGCAAATATAAAAACTATTATGAATAAACACAAAATATAAAATAAATCATAAATAATATCATATATATTTTGTTCTTTATTCCAAAGCTTAAAATGTGTCTCTTAAATCACATTTCTTTGAGCTTACTCCACACTAAGTCTCACTGACTAGGAGATATTTTAATAACCTGTCATTATAGAGGATAGAGTTTGAGAAGACAAAAGTTTGTTATTATAAAAATGCACCACTTTCCAAACAGCTTGAGGAACATAGCAGTTATGAATATACTTATTTCACCTACTTATTTTTTTCATTTTGATAAATTTCAGAGTATTCTACTGAAGATAGAGTAATGTGTAAATACAGTTTCAAGACATAGATTGATATTGATGATTGATAGATGATAGATAGATAGATAGATAGATAGATAATAGATACATAGGTGATAGATAATAGATTAGATAGATAGATGATAGGTAGATGAGAGAGAGAGAGAGAGAGTGCTTTCAGGCCTGAGAGAGGGAAAGTCAGAGTTGGTGTTGGTCAAGGTTACTATAAAGGGGAGAATATTTCTGATTTCATAATCTTCTTATTTCTTCTTAAAATTTTAAGTTTTCAGTCAGTTCTATGTTGTTTTGAAATAATATTCTTAATGGAAATAAAGATTCCAACTCTTAGTATCTGTAATTATTTCTGTGGTGTTAATATAAAAAGTAGTTTTCTTTCCCTGATTAGTAAACTATGATTTTACAGATTTCCAGTTCTTAAAATTATGTATTAATTGGTTGAGTTAGTTGATATTCTAATTGTGAGTAGAGTGGGTGTACTGGATGATATTTAAAGTTTTTAACAAAGAGCATTTAGTGCAAACATAAAAGTTATGTTGAGGTTTTATATTTCTACAAATATGAAATATGTGTATATATATACATATATATACATACCTACATATACATATATATAGGCATGTATATGTATATACATATATGTTTGTATTGTGGGATATAGGCACAAATATAAAGTAGATACCACAGATCTCCTTGTGATTCAGGTGGTGAGGACATTCCCAGAAGTTGTGTGTATGTCTATCTAAATATTTTATTTCATTTCAAATTATACACATTTCTAAAAATTAAATGATGGGCAACAGTAGACTTTTGGGAAGTCTTTTGGTCTCAGATTTATGAGAGCTTCTGTAAACTGAAGCATTCCTCCTTCTTTTCTAAAGGCGGTCAAATTAATTAGACATTGATGTTGGTAGTTTTTACATCACTTTATGTTGAATGGTATCCCAAAAGTGAGAAGGGCAATGACTTGACACCCATACCTGTATTTTTGTCAACCTTATCTTGGGCATGGGTATACTTAAAATGGCTTGTGGCTTTAATATTGACCTGGAACACTACATTCCTTTTGTTTTTAATTTTGTTTCTTCTAATTAATTAATTATTTTATATTTTTCCAACTTTTTTCTTTCACCAAATTTTTATTTTTAATTCCAGTCAGTTAACATGCAGTGTAATCTGGTTTCTGATGCAGTATTGTGATTTATCACTTACATACAACACCCAGTGCTCAACGCAAGTGCCCTCCTTAATCCCCATCACCCATTCAACCCATCCCTCTATGTGCCTCCCATCTGATTAACTATCCATTTGTTCTCTATAGTTAAGAGTCTGTTTCTTTGTTTGCCTCTCTTTTTAAGCCCCTTTATTTATTTGTTTTATTTCTTAAATTCCACATATGAGTTAAATCATATGGTATTTGTCCTTCTCTGATTGACTTATTTCTTTTACACTAATACTCTCTAGCTCCATCCACATCATTGCAAATGGCAATAGATCATTTTTTATGGCTGAGTAATCTCCCCTTGTGTGTGTGTGTGTTGTCCACACACACACACACACACACACACACACACACACACACACATTATAGCAACTCTTCTTTATCTATTCATTAGCCAATGGACACATTGGTTCTTACCATAATTTGGCTGTTGTTGATAATGCCACTGTAAACATCAGTTTGTCCATACCCCTTAGAATCAGTATTTTTGTATCCTTTTGGTTAATACCTAGTAATATAATTGCTGGGTCTTAGGGTGGTTCTAGTTTTAATTTTTTGAGGAACCTCCATATTGTTTTTCAGAGTGGCTGCACCAGTTTGCATTCACATTAACAGTGTAAGAGAGTTCCCCTTCCTCTGCATCCTTATCAACACCCGTTGTCTATTGTGTGGCTGCTTTAGCCATTTGGACCAGTGTGAGGTGATATCTCATTATAGATTTGATTTGTATTTTCCTGATGATAAGTGATGTTGATTCTCTTTTCATGTGTCTGTTAGCCATCTGTATGTCTTCTTTGAAAAAATGTCTATTCATGTCTTCTGCCCTTTTTTAAACTGGGTTATTTGTTTTTGGGGATTCCGTTTTATAAGCTCTCAGATCTCAGTTTGTAAATATCTTCTCCCATTCCCTAGGTTGCCTTTTAGTTTTGTTGATTGTTTCCTTCACTGTACAGAAGCTGTTTATTTTGATGAATTACCAATAGTTCATTTTTGCTTCTGTTTCCCTTGCCTCTGGGGACATATTTAGAAAGAAATTGTGGCTGAGGTCAAAGACGTTACTGCCTGTGTTCTCTTCTAAGATTTTGATCATTTCAAATTAAGTCTTTCATTCATTTTGAATTTATTTTTGTGTATGGTGTAAGAAAGTGGTCCAGTTTCATTCTTTTGCATGTTGCTGTCAGGTTTTCCTAACACCATTTGTTGAAGAGACTGTCTTTTTCCCATTGGATATTCTTTCCTGCTTTGTCAAAGATGAATTGACCATTTAGTCGTGGGTCCATTTCTGGGTTATCTATTCTATTCCATTGATACATGCGTCCGATTTTGTGCCAGTACCATACTGTCTTGATCACTACAGTTTTGCAGTATAACTTGAAGTCCAAAATTGTGATGCCTTCAGTTTTGCTTGTTTTTTCAAGTCTGCTTTGGCTATCAGGGGTCTTTGTGGTTCACTACAAATATTAGGGTTATTTGTTTTAGCTCTGTGAAAAATGCTTTGGTATTCTGATAGAGATTGCACTAAACGTGTAGATTGCTTTGGATAATATAGACATTTTAAACAATATTGTTATTCCAATCCATTGGCATGGAATGTTTTCCCATTTTTCTACGTCCTCTTCAATTTTCCTCAGTGGAACACTACCTCCTTAACATAAAAAATTCAGGATATTCATACATACAAATAGTTTTCAATTAGTAAATGCCTAATAAATTTAAGTATGTAGTTGCCTTAGTCTTGACTGGTATTCTATCAGTCACCTTGATTGAAATTCAATTATACAATATTCATGGAAATTATATCATAAGTCTGCCATCTGAATCAACAAAGTATTCAGCATGTTCACTGATAAAATGCAGTCTGCATGATTTGATGGGATAATTGTCATGCAATTTTTAGCAAAAAGGAAGTGTTATCTAAAGTAACTAGGAAGTTTTGGCTCTGGTATGTATATGACAGATTATATATCTACAATGAAATACTTACTAATAGATTATGAAAAAAAATTTAAAAGAAAGAGAGTTTATATATGTCCAGCAACAATATATTAGAAATATATTAGGTAATTTGACAGATAATCAGTAACTTAGATCCATTTTAAATCAGGTGGTTACAAATATGCCTGTGTGAATGTATGTATGCACACATATGTATGTATATATATCTTGACAAAAATATATTGAGGCATTTTCTTTTATTGAAGAGTTTGGGGGCTTATTGAGAAATCCAACTGTTTAAAAACTGTAGCCAAACTTTGAGTGGTCTATATCTAGCTCAGGGAAAATGCATTTCATTCATGAACTATCTTACATATTGTAAATATAACTTGGCAATATGAGTAAAAGTCATATGAATATCTGATGTTGAGATCCATCATTGAAAAATTCAGACACACACACACACACACACACACACACACACACACACAATTTTTACTTAACTTATTATGCCAGCATAACAGTTAATGACTTTACTTATCACAAACATTCTTGAGAAAGGTATTTGGATTAAGTAGATACTCAAATGTCCAAAGGACACTAGGAATTCATTTCCAGGTAAGCATTTTACATTTTTTGTAGTATTATTGTACTGATTTTTCCTGTGATAGATGTGATATATTGGTTTTATGAGTTAAAAGTTATCTGTTTTACGTACCAGCAGTGATATCAAGAAATTGATGCTTGAATCTTCACATTAATCAAACATAAAGTAAACATTCTTGTTAGAGGTTAGCAAGCACTTAGATCCATTACCTAATAGTAGAGTACAGACAAATCTTTATCACATGTTAATTGTCTAGGTTGCAGATTTTTCAGTTCCTTTGCTTCTCTCCTTTTGCCTATTCTCTTCATTTGTTTCTTTTTCATTTTGCTGATGCTTTTAACTTCTTTTAATGCGATACTATATAAGTTGTAATAGCACATGCCTGTAATATTTGCAATTTCAATAAATAGAGTGCAGCACTGATTGGTGCTTACTGAATGTCTGTTAAGGAAGAATTATCACTGCCATCTCTTTTCATATTTTTCAAAAATCAGATCTATTATTTCACTGCAAAAAATGCTAACCTACCATGATCAGGAGTTATTCCTAAAATGAGAGACTCAAATATTTTCAAATTTAGATATCTGAGAGTTTTGTAGCATATGTTCTCCAGATATGTTTATCAATTGTTTGTCCCTCCTACAGACAAAGGTGTTCTTATCGTTATTCTAAATTAAAATTTTATAGATTTATATATTTTTTGGAAAACTAGAAGGACTAATGATAATCTTAAAAAAAAACTATTAACTTAGTAACTCTTAACTTCACCTGCTTAAATCCATTAATGTTTAAAAGAAAAAAAAAGATTGAGTGGAGATTCACTTCCTTTATTTATGATAGTATATATCTAAGAAAACAAACATATCTCCTAATAAGCATGCATTTGTTCTTAATTTCTTTTTGTTGCATTTCTGTTACAAAAGTAATTAAGCATTAGAAAAATACACTTAAATTACTTTTATGCTTATGAATAGAGACAGTGAAATAAATTAATATATTATCTTTCATAGAACAATTATCGTCAGGTTTTTTTTTTTTTTGCCTTCCCTTTTGTACTATTTGTAATGAACTTAACAATAAACAGAATAGGGATTTACTATGGTGCTTAGAAGCATGGCTCTTTGAACAGGAAGAAAAACATGAAAGTTTTCGGAATCATAGTGAAAATAATAACGTATGCATTTATTACTGAATATTTGAGTAAGAGAGATCTGAATATGTGGCATTCTAGTCAATAAATTCTTCAGTCAGTCTCTGGTATTAATCAAACTGAACATGTTGACCCTTGGGTTAAAAGTATACATTATAGTGTTTTAGACCTGTAACAGAATAAGGGAACAATATAAATAGGCTTTTACAGGAACTGATTGTGGTCCAAGTCTCTGGAGAGTAAAGTTATAGCGTTTTCTGGAGACAATGAATAAAATGTATGTTAGGTGAAAAATTTTGGATCCCAGTGGGGGTCATCCAAAATGTATAAACAACAAATATCTGGCAGGCACAGGTAGCTTTTTTCACAAATGGAGAGGACAGGAGTTATATAAAGGGAACAAAATCCTTCTCCTTTTTCTCTCTTTTAAACAGATCTACCTCTGATTTTTTTTTAAGTAATCTCTACACCCAACATGGGGCTCAAACTTGTGACCCTAAGACCAAGAGTCACGTGCTGTACCAGACCTGCCAGGCAAATCTGAATTTTGAATTTGGCCTTGACATAGGTTATGCAACAGCACTTAGTGCAAGAGTTAGCAAAACATTTATTTTTCAGAGCAAAATCTCTAAGCAGGAACCAACAAACCATTGTTAGAGAATTCGTCAACTAAACATGAGGCCAGGCAGTTTAAGTTAAGTTTGTCTGAAGTCTTAGCTTGTTATTTCCCCCAATGAACTGATTACTTTCACTGGAATTACAGAAATAGATATGCTGCCACTTCCTTTCCAAGATGAATGCTAATATATTCTGCCTGCTGGAGCAACATTCAAAATAATCCACAAAATGATCTATCAACCCATTTCAAAAACAGTTTGAAATCTATTCTGAATATTTCTCTACAAAATACACATGCAAAATCATATGGCTGCTAGGAACTTCCAAAGGTCGTGTAACATTTTAGCTTTCACATTTTCTGAATAGCACTGAACAAGTCGCATTCTTCATTATTTTATTCTCTAAGTTTCAATGAATAAGACTCATTTCTACTATGATGTTCTTTTGTCGAATGAGTCACAGAATGATAGAGCTGATAAGCCATTTTTAAATGTTTTTATTTAATGTGACAAATGCCAATTTTGAAATCACTACAAAGTGACATGGGGCTGCTTTGGAAGGGAACTTAATTCTATCTGGGAATTGGAGTAAGTTTCACAAACATTTTAGTTGGATCTTGGCAGATGTTGGCATTTATTGGGAAAAGAGAGACTTTCTGAAGTAAAAATATAGATGTAACCTTGCTTTATTTCTCTTTCACAGTAATGCCATGAAGGGATCTATCCCACTCTCTGAAGTACAGACTTCTGCTGCTAAATTATGAGTTTTATGGGACATCCCTTGTATACTTGGTCTATGGCTACACCCATGCAGCTGAACGTAACATTCTAGACTCTCCTAACCTATGATCTCTTCCATGTCCCTAAGGGCCTGGACAGTTAATTCACACTCCAAATTCCCATTTCATTTTCTATTTCATTGAGAAAATAGAAGCCAGCAAAGAATAACAGATTAGCTTATACTGCTATATCAAATCATTTCGTATTTCTGCTCCCATATACTCCACCTTTTTCTCTCATTCCAAATGTACTACCATCTATGTTCGTAGCCAAAACCAATCCTAACAGCTATTCACAGGGACACATTCCCCCTAATTGCTCAAGGACATTTCTCAAGGTTCTCTCCCCATCTCACTCTCTTACATCATAATGTTTCCCTTTTAATATATCATTCCTTTTAGAATACAAATTTCATTTGACTATCTTAGAAATCAACGATCTCATTTTTCTTCCATCCTAAAAATGAACAAACCCAATGATCTCATTTTTTTCATATGCTACTGCCTTCATTTTCTTTACTCCTTATCTCTTTTGACTTTAATTAGATTTTCACACCCACCACTTCACTAATGCTATACTTCCCACTAATAACCATGTTACTAAAGCCCTTGGCCATTTCTCTATCTTCATTTAGCATTACTTTTGGGTAGCATTTAACCCAGTTAATTCTTCTTTCCTCTTTGAAACACTTTCTTAGGTTCTAGAAAGCACTCAAATGTGGTTTTCCCACATTTCTGGCCACGCTGTCTTAGTTTCCTTTGCTGCTTCATTAAGAACTCCCCCAAATTTAAATGTTGGAATGTTCAGGCAACATTGATATCATGGTGATGCAAATGACCAACTCATTTTGGGTACAAAATTTAGGGAGTGCCCAAAAGTTTAGTAACAAAGATAAAATTATTTCAATATTTAAAAAAAAAAACATGCAAAAATCCCATAATAAGTAAAATGTCTAATGAAAACAGAATCAATATTATTAACTTTTATTTTTTGGCTTAAGCTCCAGTATGGCTAGGCATGGCACTTATGCGTAGGCAAAACCCTCATTGACTTCTATTTTATATATTATATATACACTCCTTACACATTCTTTTCTATTCTCATGGTTTAAAAAGCATCTTTGTTGATGAATCCCAAGATTATATATCCAGCCTGAACCATTCTGCTGAAATCTGGAATATCTAACTGCATATTCATAACATCTCCACTTGAATGTTTAATGGATGCTAACCTGAGAGCCGTGAACACAGAGAATCACAATAATTTTCTTTCTTATCTTTAAGCAATTTTATACTTCTTTATGTTATTATTATTTTAAATCATTCCATTTATTTTTTTTTTTCAACGTTTATTTATTTTTGGGACAGAGAGAGACAGAGCATGAACGGGGGAGGGGCAGAGAGAGAGGGAGACACAGAATCGGAAACAGGCTCCAGGCTCTGAGCCATCAGCCCAGAGCCTGACGCGGGGCTCGAACTCACGGACCGCGAGATCGTGACCTGGCTGAAGTCGGACGCTTAACCGACTGCGCCACCCAGGCGCCCCAAAATCATTCCATTTAGAATTAGATAATGGAATGTATTATGATTTGATACACAGGAAACACAGTAACAGATCATTGGAATAAGGGTCTAAAACGATCTCTGCCGCTGTAATTCTCCTGAACTCATCTCCTACTAGCCTTCCCTTCTTTGCCTTTAATTCAGCCACATTGCCTCCTTGTTCATTGTCATTATATATGTTACATTTTTATGGTTTTTTGTTTCCCCACTCTTTTATTTGGTCTTGGATTCTACCTAGGTTTAGTTTTGATTTCTCAAGTATTTTTATTTCTAATTATTTCTTGAATTTTAGGACTTTTATTTTCAACCTTCTTCTCTCCAATCTCTACATTTCTACATTTCTTAAAAATTTCTAATTTATTTTATTCTTTTAAAACTACTATAAATGTCATAGTATATTTACTTCCTTAAAATATTAGGTTTTCTTTTTTTTCACTTTTTTTCACGTCTTTATTTAATACTATCATTGTCCACAGGGTTAAAATTCTGCTCTTGTTACCTCTTAATCCTCTAAAAGATTTGAACGGGCTTTGATTCCAATTATTTTCTGATACCACGTTTTCATGAGCACTGAATTTCCCTATTCTCTTATTCTTAGTTCCTCCCGCTCTGTTGATACTGCACATGTAGGCTATCCAGTGGTTTTGAGTTCATGAACATAGTTTCCTACCTAGTTTTGTTTTGGAAGTTATCTATATATTGTTCATTTGTTTATCCAACTTTCCTTGGCCTATAGCTGAAAACCAGGGAGATTCATAAACATGATCATGAGTAATTACTTTTTATGATAATCGGTGTTAGGAGGAAGTTGGGTTTATCTGAGGTGAGGCTGGGGTCAATTAACAGTTACAATAGATTTATGTAATATATCACAGTACTGGATAAAGGGAAATACACTTTGCATGATCTAATTAAATTGGGAAGAGATATTTGATAAAATATAGCATCCATTATTGATTACAATTCTTACAAAATAAAGACTAAGAGGTAAGTCCTTAAGTTAGTCAGATATTGTCTGTAATATCTGATTATCAAATTGTTTGTAATGGTGATACATTAGAAGTTTTTTCTTTGGGAGGAAAAAAGATGAGAATATTTACTAACATCACTGAATCAGCACTACTTTCCAGGTCATATATTCCACAATAAGAGAGAAAAAATAGTAAACAATCTAAATGGCAATAGGTTTTTCTTTTCCCCTATTATTTGATTAACAAAATTTGAAGTGGACGTTCAAAGAACCGAGACTAGCTAAGGCAATATTACCAAGAAATGATTTGGTGGTAAGTGGATTTGCGCAACACATCAAAAAACAAATAAGGCTAATTCTAAAGTTATAATATTAGTTTATTCACAGAAGAATAGGATAATGGATTAATAAACAAAAATAGCCAGAAATAAATAAATGGATTCTCAGTTTCTGGGAGAGTAGGCATTTCACATCAGTGGGGAAAAGAGGAATCATTAAATGAATAATAGAAAAATGATTGCGTAACCATGTATCCAAATGCCATTCCAGATGTTTTAAAGATTTAATTATGAAAGGCAAAACCATGAAAAATTCTAAAGAAAATTTAGAAAAGAAATACCTTTCTGACCTTGCTATAGGAAAGGACTTCTTAAACAAGACACAAAAAATACAAGTGTAAAAAAAACAATTGATCAACTTCACTATGTTAAGATTAAAAACATCTGTTTACCAAAAGGCAAATCAAGTAAAAAATCATGTCGCAACCTTGGAGGATATATTTGCAATGGATATTCCCAATACATAGTTAATTAAAAATATAAAATAATTCTCAAAAATCAATTTAAAAAAGACAAACTATCCAATAAAATACCAAGGTGACAGAGATGAAACTTTTTTGGTATCAAGTCAATAGAGGACCAAATGTTATAAATAGCAGTTACTCAAACTTTGCTGTTATTTTATAATTAATTAACAGTATAACTAATTAGTTTTCTGAAAGACATAAAAATTCCTATTCCAAACTTAACATCACATTAATTTCTTTAAATAATAAATTCTCATATTTAATAATTTTCTTGAAGTGGAAAATTATCATCTTTGCACTTTTTAATTCAGTGAAATAATATTATAATATGAATTTTGAGAATTCTCCGTCCAAATTGAATGTTTATTGTAAAGAACGCAGTAAAATGCCATCAAGCAGAAACTCTAAATTTTATATATAATTAATTTTTCAGAGAGAAAATAATGTAGTACAACAAAATTGGTTGATGAGGTCCACAATGCAGGCAAAACTGTATATTCAGTTTTATTAATTGTCCTTTCTCTTTTCTCCTCTGGGATAAAAAGGAAAAGAGATTTGATAGTCTATTTTCAGCTTACAGTATTTCGTAAGTTAAATGGCAAATCTGGAATTTGATAAAATATCTGCACAGAATCTATTGTAGTCATAACAGAGATCTCAGTTGTATTAAAAGAAAATCAGAAAATGAATAAATGGATCAAGGATAAGCTTTGATGAGGAAAATCTAAAGTAATTGACCTTGCTAAACTGAGGACACAGTAAATGATTCACTTCAATAAATATGAATATTAATATTAATCTAAAGGTGAAAAATAGTAACTAATTCTTGCCATATGGTTACAATTATGCTCATGCATTCTAATCATTTTCAAATGCATGAGGGTCCTAAAACTCTACTAAATATGGACCAAAAACACCAGGAGTACCAATAGATAAAACGGATATTCCTTTGGAGCATAATCTTGACTTCATCTGTGTCAATATCATACAACAAATGTCCCAGCAATGTGTGAGAAGCAGATCCCTGGACCAGCTGCTTACTGAAAGCAAGAAGTTTTAACAGAGAGAAGAGGAAAGCTTTAGGCATGGGATAGTAAATCACCACTCTGGAATAGCCACAAACACGTGTGAAAACTAAATAATCCCATATCCCATCCACTGATGTTACTCATTCTTCTCTTAAAAACTCATGTAAATACCTTACTCTAAATATGTTTTCTTTTCTCCAAACTTTATACACTTTATCATCCTTTTTAGTTGTTTTAGCTCCTACTCAAACTGATTTTTTTTTTTTTTAATATGATTAAAGGTGTGTTTGCCGCATTTTGAAGTTTAAGCATGGCATTTCTCTGGAATTCCCACCAGCAAGATTTGATTTTGCTGGCTCCACCAAAAGGTATCAATTTTAGGCACTTTTTTTTTTTTTCTGTTTTCTCTGAAATTTTTTACACCTTCTCTGTGCTTTCTAGGTCATTTCCTTCCTTTGATTTTTTTTTTTTTTTTTTTGTGCCACCACTTGCTTGTTGAGCTTTGGTTTTTATATCTATCTTTCTGGCTTAAATCAGAGCCCTAAGCATACATATATCCAGGAGAGGAAGTTAGAAACTAAATATACTCACTCTTACTTGTTTCTCATTCCACATTTTAAAGATTTTAAACCCTTAAACTTTGTGGGGTGTTTTAGTGAATTGATGGGTAGAAAAAATGGCTTCAGAGCTTTCACTGTATTCAGTTAAGAAACAATAGTCTTAATATTGTTAATTAATTCCTCTCTTAAGATTTAGAATTTAATGATTTAGCCTCGACTCTTTACTTTTGTTACTTCACAAATTGGAAAAGATGATACGTTAATAATCCTGACCTGTTAGCATTCTTCAATTTATTTTGCAGGCAAGTGTAATGGGCTTTTGTGAACTGTTTATATTTGCATAATTGCCCTAGTACTCAAAACTACATTTTAGCATTCATCTTCAGTTTTTATCCACACTCACTTTTAATTCCTTGATATTTTTTCCCCTATTTTTTGTGAGCTTCTTATAAATACCATATCTTTTGCTAATCAATCTCTCCAAAATGAAGGAACATCCTTTTCTGACATGTGTAGTGAAAAACAGCCAACTAGTATTTGGTCTACTCAGGGTTTGGTGTGCTGGAAGGAATACTGTTTTGTAGTCTGTTAGCTCTGATTTTCCCAAAATCATGGTGCTTATATGCTGGGTGTAAAAAGGTACATGTCAGCTGTTAAATATACATTGACTTGCTTCATGTTATTTCTCCCTAGCAAATCAAGTCCATTGTCACATCCACATCTCATCACAGAGTAACCAGCAGAAATTGTGGAGAACATAATTAAGAATTACTTGCTTCTCTCCCAATAGCTTAATCAACCCAGAGAGTCAAATTGTCACCAAGACCCTTTGATTTTACTTTAAATATTTCTAAACATCATCTGATTGTATATATCCTAATGGATAACACCCGCCACCTTTTGTCTGTCTGTCTGGTTGGTTGGTTCCTAACAGTCTCTTAATCAGTTTTACTGATTCCAGCTTTGATCTTCTCATGTCTATTAGCATCATTATAACCTCAGTTATAGTGCTGAAATGTAAGTACTGGTAATTCTTTCCAAAATATTTGAGTACTGGGGCACCTAGGTGGCTCAGTCACTTAAGCAGCTGACTTTGGCTCAGGTCATAATCTCACTGTTTGTGAGTTTAAGCCACACATCGGGCTTTCCCTGTCAGCACAGAGCCAACTTCAGATCCTCTGTCTCCCTCTCTCTGCCCCTCCCTCATTTGTGCTCTCTCTCTGTCTCTTTCAAAAATAAATAAATAAACTTAAAAAATAAAATAAAATTTTAAGTACCATTTTTTTTTCACTTTAGATCAAGCCCAAACTCTCTATTTTGGTTTATGTGGTTTTTAATTAGCTAACCTCTATCTTTCGCTGTTCTATAACCTATTTCACTAAAATCTTCATTTGGGTCACCTGAGTGGCTCAGTCCGTTAAGCATCCATCCTCGGCTCAGGTCATGATCCTGTGGTTTGTGGGTTCTAATCCCACGTCGGGCTCTGGGCTGACATCTCAGAGCCTGGACCCTGCTTCAGATTCTGTGTCTCCCTCTCTCTTTGTGCCCCCCCCCCCCCCGCTCACACTCTCTCTAAAAAATAAACATTAAAAAATTTATAAAAACTAAACTAAACTAAACTAAAATCTTCATTTCAAGCTCAACCACCTACCACATTTTGCTGCAGACATTATTGAGTCACTTTCCGTTCCTCCAACGTTTTATATTTATCTATTTACTGAGAATCTGTATAAGTTGTGTTCCATCTCCATGGATGATCAGCACTCTTTTATTTTCACACTTCCTGTCAACTTGACATAGTTGTCATGCCTTCTACATGCTGACTCTTTCTTCATCTTCCCTGTATCTTCTGAAAATATTGTACTCCACCAACATTGTTACAGATGAAGTAATGCAATGACATCACATTTTATTCAGATTGCTTGGTTGCACCATTAGATGGAGAGAGATACAAAGATATTGTGTGCTTTTATTTTACCATCATTGATTTCCAACAGTTAGCACAGTGCCTGATAAAATGTGGGTGGTTGATAAATATTTACAGAATAGTGTTAAATGGAAAGGATAGCTTTTACAAGATATTTGGTCTGGATAGTCCTGAGTTATATATCAGTAACAAATTATTAAGAATTTGTGTCTAATTTTGGTCATTAGTTTAAGCAAAATATTCTAGTAAATTGTCATGATAGAATACAGCTTCGTTTCTGTAATGTACAGACTATTCATATGACTAACTGGCTCTAGGTGCACGAAGTCCTTAGTGGTCATTTAACTATTGTCCAAACTAGACTTTCTTACGTATTATATTTTTATTTTCCCTATAGGTTAAAATTTAGTTCATGTGACTAAATTCATAGAGTGGCCTTATTGGTACAACATTGGTGATAGTTTAGCCATCCTGTTCTGCTTTTCTTGCCTATTGCTACACTAATTCAGATGATGCTCACGTGGGGCCTAGACTTCCACATTAGTTTTATTACTAGTTCTCTACCATCACTCTGGTCCCTCTGAAATCATTTGCATTCAGCCATAGCAGTTTTGCAGAAATGTAAATCGAATCTTATTAAAACCGGGTTTAAAAATGTCTCCTGCTCTTCTTTTATGTTTGTCCTTTGCCTTCACACATTCTCTGCACATTCACTTCAGGATGGGCAATCATATAAATATATGCTTGTGTAACTTGTTTATATATCTCTATAACTACAGGGTCACAAAAATTTCATCCATCATTTTGACAATATCCCCCATGACCAATACATAGCAGGTGCTCGATAAATCCCATTGAATGAATTTATTAGATAAATTATTCTACTTTTTATTAAACCATTTTTTAATGTCTATTTATTTTTGAGGGAGAGACAGAATACTGGCAGTGGAGGGGCAGAGAGAGAGAGAGGGAGAGGGAGACACAGAACCTGAAGCAGGCTCCAGGCTCTGAGCTGTCAGCACAGAGCCCAATGCAGGGCTCGAACTCATGAATCGTGAGATCATGACCTGAGCTGAAGTCAGACGCTTAACTGACTGTGCCACCCAGGTGCCCCCATAAATGATTCTTAATTGCTATAACCACCAAAGTCTTAGCACAGTGAAAGTTCTCTGCAACTTTGGGTAGATAAGATAAGCACATTTATTGAAGCACACTAGTCAGTACTTCCAGGAAGTTACAGTGATGCTCAAGAATTTCCCATCCCATCCTCACTCTGCTTGAGGCTAATACCCAAGAAGTACATTCAATAATAACTCTAAGCACCTAAAACTGGTGTCTAGGGGTGTTCTAGCAGGCTTCACTGTAGATTATAGCCTGAGCATCCCGGGTTCCTGGTGCAAGTCTATACAGGAGAAAGTTTCCATACCAGAGGTTTCAGAATCAGTCCATACCAAGGGTTCGAAACCTGTTGTCAGAAGTTGAATTTTACTTCTCATTGACTTACCTGTTTTTGAACTTTTCATCGAAAGAATCTATAGCAACATGGGGATAGATATACATGCTTGTGGTTAACATTTGCTAACAAGCACTAGTTTTCCTGGCCTTTCACAAAATAGCAGCACTGATACTTGAGAATACTGGTTAATTTGCTGCTCACATTTTCATTCATCAAGGTAAGACCAACACCAAACATACATTTAGAAGGAAAGATTTTAAAGACATTAATATTTTAAATGTAAATCACCCTTTGTATAAAATTTAAAAAAATTTTTAAAACCCATAAAGGGACATTATCTCTTAAAGCAAGTTACAATTGTACTATACACACAGTAGGGATAATTGGGCTACTAAGTACCTGAGTGAAATAATTGAAAATAATTAAAAGATTTTGGAATATTTACCCTTTTAAATTATTACGCTTTTCAATGATATATTAATTTTTCCTGTGGATAAAATCTCTTTCTCCATTTCGCTTCAAAAACATTAATTACAGGGGCGCCCGGGTGGCTCAGTCAGTTGAGTGTTCAACTTCAGGTCATGATCTTGTGGTTTGTGGGTTCGAACCCCGCGTGGGGCTCTGTGCTGACAGCTCAGATCCTTGAGCGTGCTTCAGATTCTGTGTCTCCTTCTCTCTCCGCCCCTGCCCCACTTGTGCTCTATCTCTGTCCGTCTCTCAAAAATAAATAAATGTAAAAAAAAAATTAAAAATTAATTTGATAGTTGTCCTGACTATTATTACCATGTGTTTGTGAAAAGGTTCTAAATGTATTTGGACAGTCAGGTTATCCTTTTGTTATTATTAGAGGGTGAAAGGATATTTTATCTCTAGTATCATATTAGACTCTTTATGTTATAGGACTTAAATAGGGATGCGCTTTAAAAAATTAAGTTAGGGTGGGGCGCCTGGGTGGCTTAGTCGGTTAAGCATCCGACTTCGGCTCAGGTCATGATCTCACAGTCCGTGAGTTCGAGACCCGCGTCGGGCTCTGTGCTGACAGCTCAGAGCCTGGAACCTGTTTCAGATTCTGTGTCTCCCTCTCTCTCTGCCCCTCCCCTGTTCATGCTCTGTCTCTCTCTGTTTCAAAAATAAATAAACGTTAAAAAAAAATAAAAAAAATAAATAAAGTTAGGGTTCCTGATGGCTCAGTTAAGCGTCCAATTCTAGATTTTGGCTCATGTCATGATCTCATGGTTTGTGAGCTCCCGCCCCCCCCCCCCCCCCCAGTGGGACTCCGTGCTGGCAGTATAGAGCCTGGTTGAGATTCTCTCTCCCTCCCTCTCTCTGCCCTTCCCCAACTCTTTCTCTCTCACTCAAAGTAAATAATATACTTTTTAAGAAAAAGTGATGTTAACTCATTAATCTTGTATCCTAAAATTTTATGACCCATCCTTATTTCGTTTCTTGCTGATTCTAGCCAGACATCCTTAAAGAAAACTCATCCTATAATCTAGTCTTTAGCTCACAATCTTTTCATAGGAAGATATTAGGCTTTGTAGTTAGGTAGCTGTGATTCAAACCCAAGCTCTGGCATGTTCCTTGTTACCTTCGGAAATGACTTTAAACTATGTTTATTTCTGCTTCCTCTTCTCTAACTGGGATACTGATGTGTACCCAGAGGGTTGCTGTGAGATTTAGATGACGGTACATATAAATCAACTAATGTTAAAAACTATCATATAGTATGTGTCAGTGGATAGCAGTTGTTTTTATCTTATTTTTTAAAAGCAAAAACATTTTTCAGACTGTCATATAAAGTTTATATACGCGCAGTATTAAACACACCCTGAGGACTTAACTAAGTTTCCACTATTAATCCATGTTGGGTCTTTCAGAACAGACCAGTACAGTTCAAGGCCATGTGGATTGTTCACTTTGGGCTCTGATACTCCATATAGTTAGTTACTTCCATCTTTAAATCTCTAGCACTTTTTTCTCTTTTAAAATTTTTAACATTCTCTTCATTCTATACTCCAAAGTTAATAGGACTACATGTACAAAGCAATACTAATAGGAGCTGATACTGTAATATTAGGCATTCATTCTTAACATAAAGACTTTGAATTATACATTTTAAATTCAAAGACAAACAAGGACACTTCCTAATTATCTCAAAAGAGGAGAAAAATGTAGTTTTATTCTCAGTACAATTTTGTGTTTTCACATGCAACAGAGAGAAAGAGTAAAATAAAAGGAGTCCATCATAAAATTAAAAGAAATTGGTTGTAATAATGCTTGGCTTTTAAATCTAGGGAAATAGCAATGAAGAATCACAGTAATCAAATTTGGCCTGAATAGAGCTCTGTGTAATTAGTACATTACACATAATGATAATGATCTTGTATTTTATTTAATTTTATTTATTTATTTATAAATGGCTACCATATTGCACCTGAATACTTTGCCATAATTAAAATAATTTAAAAGTACAAAATGAGTCTTAAATTAAAGACTCACCAATTTCCCAGACTGATAAAAATAACTAACTAATTAAACGCCAGATCTCTTATTTTCAGCTTGCACTGGATTAGGAATCCTGGCACATCAATTCATAGCTAAGTTAGAATGATGTTCACACACACAGGGATTTTACTAATAATTGCATTTAAAGAGCCAAAATTCTAAGTGGTATCAAATTTTAGCTGTGAAATGGGATTGTAGGAAAAATAATGATAAAGCTACGTATTCCTGAGGGTTTGTTCTTTATAACTTCATTAGTAAAACATGTATGGAGGATCTGCTATATAGTACTTATAAGTACTTATGAGAAAGATAAGCACATAAAAGAATTTCTCCATGTACATTTCAGCATTTGTTATACCTTGTCTTTTTGATGATGGCCATTCTAACAGGCATGAGGATGTCTCATCGTGGTTTTCATCTGCACCTCCCTGACTAGCGATGTAGAACATATTTTCAGGTGCCCCGTTGGCTTTTTGTATCTCTTCTTTGGAGAAATGTCTTTTCAGGCCCTTTTCCCATTTCAATGGGATTATTTGTTTTGTTGTGTTTTGCTGCTATTGAGTTGTATAAATTCTTTATGTGTTTTTCCAGTATTAAATGCTTATCAGATACATGGTTCACAGATATGTTTTTTTCTCATTCTGTAAGTTGTTTCTCACTTTGTTGATGGTTTCTTTTGCTATAAGGAAGTGTTTTAGTTTAATGCAATCCCACTTAAAAAAATTAATTTGAGTAGAGATGACAGACAATGTTACATTAGTTTCAGGTGTACAACATAGTGATTCAATTTCTCTCTATGTTATGCCAGGCTCCCCACAACTCTGGCTGCCATCTGTCACCATACAATGCTGTTATAATATCATTGACTGTATTCCTTATGCTGTGCCTTTTATTTTCATGATTTATTTATTCGATAACTGGACTCTCCTACCTCCCATTTCCCTTCACCTCCTTTGCCCATTCCCCGCACCCCAGCCCTCAGGTAACCACCCGTGTCTCTGTATTATTGGTCCGATTGTACTTTTTGTTTGTTGTTTCATCTTTTTTGTTCTTTGTTCTTTCCTCTTCCCCACTTGCTCTCTATTTCTCTCTCAAATAAACTTTAAAAAATCAGTTGAGAGAAAAAGAAGAAATATGTACTTAATTGTATTTTGTTTTATATGATAACTTATTAAATCAGTTGAGAGAAAAAAGGAAAAGAAACAAGTATTTAATTGTATTTTATAATTACATAATTACCCAACTGATGCTGTTTGTCTTGTATGGGGATTGAAATTACTGTCTGGAGTCACATGTTTCCAGTCTAAAGAAATTTATGTAGCATTTTTGTAGTTGAGTGTGCTGACAACAAATTCACTCAGTTTCTGTTCATCTGGGACTTAATTTTAGCTTCAGTTTTGAAAGATAATGATGCTGGATTTAGATTCTAGGTTGATAGTTTTTGTTTTGTCACTGTAAATAATTTTCCCACTGTCTTTTGATCGTCATTGTTTCTATTGAGAAGTGGCTTATTAATATTACTTAGAGTCTCTTATATTGATAGTAGTTTTCTTTTTTAAGTTTATTTATTTATTTTGAGAGGGAGACAGAGTGCTAGTGGTGGAGGGGAAAAGAGAGAGGGAGAAAGAATCCCAAGCAGGCTCAGCGCTGTCAGCATAGAGCCTGATGCAGGGTTTGAACTCACAACCTGTGAGAACATCATCTGAGCTGATATCAAGAGTCAGATGCTTAACCAACTGGGCCACCCAGGCACCCAATTATAGTTTCTTTCTTCTCCACCAGGAAGATTTCTCCTTCTTTGGCTTTCAGCATTTTTTACTACGATGTGTTTCTTTGTGTATCTCTTTGTCATTATCCTACTCAGTGTTCATTAAACTTCCTGGATGAAATGATTAATGTTTTTCATTAAATTTGGGAAGTTTTCTCTGAATTTTTTTCTCCTTTCATTCTCTCCCTCCTTCTGTACTCTCACATGTATGTTGGTGTGTTTAATGTTATCCCCTGTTTCTCAGAGGTTTCGTTTATTTTTTCTTTTGTTCTTTTGTCCCACTGTTCTCCATATTATATAATCTCTATTAATCTGTTTTCAAGTTTGCTAGTTTTTTTCTTTTACCAGTTTAAACCTACTGTAAGGGGCGCCTGGGTGGTTCAGTAAGTTGGGCATCTGACTTCAACTCAGGTCATGATCTTGCAGTCCGTGAGTTCAAGCTGGGCGTCGGGCTCTGTGCTGACAGCTCGAAGCCTGGAGCCTGCTTCAGGTTCTGTGTCTCCCTCTCTCTCTCTGCCCCTCCCCCCACTCATGCTCTGTCTCTCTCTCTCTCTCTCTCTCTCTCTCTCTGTCAAAAATAAATAAACATTAAATCTACTGTTGAACACTTCTAGTGAATTCTCCTTTTTAGTTTTAACTACAGAATTTCCATTTTTTAAATCTTGTTTCTCTTTATTGATATTTTCTATTTTGAAGTGACATTGTTCTCATAACCTCCTTTGCCTCTGCTAATCAGGGTTTTCTTTAGTTATTTGAATATATGTATAACCTACATTGAAGTCTTTCTGTGTTAACTCTGATATATGGTTACTGTTACAGTTAGTGTCTATTATCTTTTATTTTCCCTGTGTGTGGGTAGGTAATTCTTTTCTGTTGTTAAATGTCTCAGGATTTTTCATTAGACATGTTACCTTTTTTTACTCATTTTTAAGATTCTATTTTTAAGTGATCTCTATACCCGTAGTGGGGCTTGAACTCAGAACTCTGAGATCTAGAGTTACATGCTCTACTGACTGAGCCAGCCAGGAAGCCCTCCTTAGACATTTTATATAATATAATGCTACAACTCTTGGCACCTCTACCTTACAGTTTTTTAATTCTTATTTATTAATTTTTATCTGCTTTCTGAATTATTAGTGAAGTTTATCTGTCACCATTTATCTATCTATCACCATTTATCTATATATCACCTTTTATCTATCTGTCACCATTTCCGGGGAGCCTCTGATGTTGCTTTTCAGGTGTTGCAGTTACCCTGGGAGGATACTGGTTTTGTCAGGCCTTACCCTGACTCGTTCTTTTCCTGACTCGTTCTTTTGTGGAGTTGTCAAACTCCACAAATTAGTGGCAGATTGCTATATTGCTTTTAATAATCCTTTGGGGTACCAATTGCTCTACGACCAAATCCAATCAAACTCACATTCCTTTGAAGAAATAGTTCCTTGGGTCAGTTGCTGAGATTTGTTCTCAACCCTAGTAGGTCTCCTTCTAGTTGTTTCCCTGGAACTCTTCTGCAAACTAGTTGGTCTACAGTTTAGCCTATATCATCAATACATCTGTCAATTTCCTCTCAACTGCCTCTCACCACAACTTTCAGTAATTTTGAAACCATGAGGTTTGAACTGCTCCACACTCTTGTAAATAAAATCACTTCCTTTGGGAAAAGATTATAATTTTTTTTTCTTGTATGGCCTGCTTCTCTCCCCAGGCAAACTCTCTGAGCCAGAGCTCTAAAGTTAGGGGCAGGAATACAATGGCATACTTCTCTCTCGGTGACAGCCCCACTTTAAAACCGGAGTGCTAGGTGGTAAGACAATTGTGTTAGAGCTTCCCATCTTCCAACTCATGGAATGGAACCGTCACCCTACAGGTCAGAAATTTAGAAAATTAGCATTGAAGACATAGCAGATTTCTAGCAACACAATAACTGGCATGGACATGCGAAGCCCAAAGATACCAGAGAGAATATAATACCAGTGGGAATATAATTCTTCAACCATGCTCAGCTCTGTAGCATATAAAATGATAGTCATATATATGTATGTGTATATATATATATATGTATGTATTATGTATATGTATGTATATATGTGTATATATATATGTATGTATGTATATATGTATATATACATAGACACACACACACACACACACACACACACACACACACAATGTTTCCTTAGTTTAAAAGTGCTAATATTGCTGTTTTTTATCTGTCTTTTTTGATTATATAAAGCTACCTTATTGTCCTAATATAGATGAGGAGGCTGACATAGAGAGGCTTATATTGTTTTGTTTATTTCCTGGACTTAGCAAATGACAGAGCCAGAATTCAAACTTAAGCCATCTATTCCCAAATCCTTTATTTTCTAAATAAAACCTGTCGTTTTGGACAAAGGTAAAATGATTCAAGAAACTAAAGAATTAATAACAGTATCAATTTCATGTACCGTTTTAAAAGATAAAAGCTCTGTTCATGAATTAGAAGGCCAAATTAGCATATTATACAAACAAATTAAAGATACAGATATTAAACATATAGAACAAAGATATAGAACTCTATTAGTTCTAATGTTTTAAGATCGGTGTAAATGACAAACTCTGTATTTAACAGTACTTCCCCCCATTTTCAGGAATTAATCAATATTTGAGGGATAAAATGACGCAAATGATGTCTTTGTCTCTTCTACACTTATGAACAGAGTCAATACTTCTGTATCCGTTCTACATCTAGATAGTTTCATGCTACAAATTTTGTCTGATTTAGAAAGCTCATGGGGCTGAGAGTGGGGGTGGGAGCTAAGATGGGAGACTAGTAGGAGGACCCTAGGCTTGCCTCGTCCCTCCTACACAACTAGATAATTATCAAATCATTTTTAATACCCAAGAAATTGACCTGAGGACTGACAGAGAAACCTGCACAACCAAAGGGAGAGAAGAGGCCACATTCAGGAAGGTAAGGAGTGTGGAGACATGGTTTGGGAGAGAAGTGGATCACAGGTGCTCCAGAGTGGAGGGACACTTGGTTGCAAAGAAACGCGAGAGAGAGAGTGAGAGCGAGAGAGAGAGAGAATCGAGTGCACAGAGATACACACAAGCCATTGGCGGGAAAATGATAGGGGCTGATTTTTGTGAGTTTTTGCAACAAGCAGGGTTTAAAGACTGGAAATTTAAAAGTTGCTAGGCTTGGCCGGTATAGGCCCTGAGAACACTGCCATACTCCTGGAGAGAAGGCAGGCACGCAACCAAGTATCAGACAGTGCAATGTGAGGATCACCTAAGGCACCCAGGGAAAAGCTATTTGCTCTTCTTGGAGCACATCTGTGAGAGGAGGCCTTCACAGAGTTGCCTCTCCAGGGACAAAAGAGCCAGCAGTCATCATTTGCCTCACATACTCCTCAGCATAGGCACAGAGACACCTGCTAAGGGCAGCTAACCCGAACACTGGCTCTTTAGCATGCTTTCCTGCAAATCCCACACCCTTGCACTCTGGCGTGACTGCCTATTTCAGTCCCAGTGTGGGGGGACCCTCCTCCAGAAGACGAGCACAGGTCCCCACCATAGTATGTCTCTAAGCTTTCGAATTTTGAAAGTCAGCAGGCTTGGTTGAGGTAGAGACCAAAGTGCTCTGAGCTGCTCCTGGCAGGCAAGCAATGCAGAGACGGCTTGAAAACAGCAATCTGAAAAGTGCCCAGGACTCATGAGGGGAAAATTATTTGCTCTTTTGGGAGTGCTCCCCTGAGAACAGCCAGCACGGAGACCCCCTCTGTGACTGGAGGCAATGTTGTCTGGCACCATTTCCCTCCCCTATCCTTCAGCATAAGCACAGAATTGCCTGCAGTAAACCACAGTGCTGACACTGACTGCTTAGCTTGCTTACACCAATTCCTGCCTCCCTGTGCTCTACTGGTGCTACTTTTCCTAGTCAAGTGTGCCTAAGGACCAGTGCTGTGTCCCTTTCCCAGAAGGACAGCAGAAACTTCTGTATGTACCACCTCTACTGAACCATAGAGTTCTGCAACTCCTCAGTTCTGGTGGAAATAACATCAGGTCTCAAGCAGACCAGAACACGCCTAGTTAAAACGCACCACACTCTGGCAAAGGTCCAAACACTGCCCACTATAGGCAAGGAGAGCCTCTGCAGAGGACTGATCTGAGGGATGGAACAATCAAAACACATAACCAGAGTGTAAGCAGCACACACTAGAGACACTCTCTGAAGCACCAGACCCTGGACACCATATGACATCTTCATAAAGCCATTACTCTCAGGAGCAGGAAACATAGCATAGTTTTCTAACACAAAGAAGACAGATACCCAGACAAAATGCCAAGATAGAGAAATTCATCCCGAAAGAAAGAACAAGCAAAGGTTATGGTCAGAGATCTAATTGAAATAGATATAAGTAATATGCCCAATGGAGAATTTAAAGCAATAATCATAAAGATACTTGCTGGGTTTGAGAAAAGCATGGAAGACATCAGGGAGACCCTTACCTCAGAGATAAAAGAGTTGAAAAACAATCAAGCAGGAATGAAAAAATGCAAAATCTGAGATTCAAAACCATATGGAGGTAATACTACAAGGATGGAAGAATCAGAGGAATAAATAAATGATACAGAAGAAAAAAATTATGGAAAATAATGAAGCTAAATGAAAGAAGAACTTTAGATTATGATATTAGACAGGGAACTCGGTGACTCCATCAAACATAATAATATTCATATCATTGGAGTCCCAGAGGAAGAAGAGAGAGGAAAGGGATCAGAATGCTTACTTGAGCAAATGATAGATGAAAACTCCTCTAATCTAGGTAAGGAAGCACCCATTCAAATCCAGAAAGTACAGAGATCTCCCATCAAAATCAACAAAAGCAGGCCAAAACCAAGACATATTGTAGTTCAGTTTGCAAAATTTAGTGCTTAAAAAATCCTAGAAGCAGCAAGACAAAAAGAGTCCCTAACTTACAAGGGAAGACCAGTAAGGTTAGCAGTAGATCTCTTCACAGAAATGTAGCAAACCAGAAGGAAGTAGCATGATACATTTTATGCGGTAAATGTGAAAAATCTGCAGCCAAGAATACTCTATGCAACAAGGCTATCATTCAGAATAGAAGGAGATATAAAGAGTTTCCCAGGCAAACAAAAACTGAAGGAGTTTATGACCCTAAAAACCCCTGCAAGAAATATTAAAGGGGACTCTTTTATCGGGAAAGAAAGACTAAAATGACAAAATTTAGAAAGGAAGAGAGAAAATCTCCAGACACAATGACAAAACAAGTAGTAAAATTGTACTAAATACATATCTTCCAGTAATTACTCTGAATGTAAATGGACTAAACACTCCAATCAAAGGATATAGGGTGTCAGAATGGATAAAAAAATAAGACTCATCTATATGCTGCCTAGGAGAAACTCATTTTAGACCTAAAAACCCTATAAATTGAAAGGGAGGGAAGGGGTAAACATTTATCATGCCAACTGAAGTCAAAAGAAAGACAGAGTAGCAAAAACTGTATATCAGACAAACTAGATTTTCAAAGACTTTAATAAGAGATGAAGAAAGGCCCTATATCATAATGAAGGGGATCATCCAACAAGAAGATCTAACTGTTGTAAATACGTATGTCCCAAATTTGAAAGCACCCAAATATTCAAAACAATAACAAACATTAAATAACTCATTTTAGAGGCACCTGGGTGGCTCAGTCGGTTAAGTGGCCGACTTCAGCTCAGGTCATGATCTCGTGGTCTGTGAGTTTGAGCCCCGCGTCAGGCTCTGTGCTGACAGCTCAGAGCCTGGAGCCTGTTTCAGATTCTGTGTCTCCCTCTCTCTGACCCTCCCCTGTTCATGCTCTGTCTCTCTCTGTCTCAAAAATAAATAAAAATGTTAAAAAAAAATAAAAAAAAACTCATTTTAGTAGGGAACTTTAACACCCACTTACATCAATGGACAAATCATCTAAGCAGAAAAACAAGGTAATAATGGTTTTGAATGACACACTGGACTTAACAGATATATATATGAACATTTCATCCTGAAGCATAAAAATACACATTCTCTTCAGGTACACATTGGACATTCTCCAGAATATACTAGGTCCAAATCAGGCCTCAACAAGTACAAAAAGATTGAGATCATAGCATGCATAGTTTTAGATCATAGTACTATGAAGCTTGAAGTCAATCACAAGGAAAATAATTGGAGAAACTAGAAATACATGGAGGTTAAACAACATGCTACTAAACAATGAATGGATCAGCCAGGAAATCAAAGAAGAAATTAAAAAAAAATACTTGGAAGCAAATGAAAATGAAAACAAGACTGTGCAAAGCCTTTAGGATGCAGCAAAAGTGGTTACAAGAGGGAAGTTTATAGTAATACAGGTCTAACTCAAAAAACAAGAAAAATCTCAAATACATGACTGAACCTTACACCTAAAGGAGCTAGAAAAAGTGAAAAAAAAAATGAAGCCTAAAGCCAGCAGAAGTGACATAATAAATATTAGAGCAGAAATAACTGGTATAGAAACTAAAAACAAACAAACAAACAAACAAACAAACAAAAACAGAACAGATGGTTCTTTGAACAAATTCATAAAATTGATAAACGTATAGCCAAACTTATCAAAAAGAAAACGGAAAGGATAAATAAATAAATAATAAATAAATAAATAAATGAAAGAGGATAAATAACAACAAACACTACAGAAATACAATTATAAGAGAATATTATGAAAAATTATATGCCAACATATTGCACATCCTGGAAAAAATGGATAAATTCCTAGAAACAGATCAACTACCAAAACTGAAACATGTATTAGTAATCAAAGATCAGCCAATAAACAAAAGTCCAGGCACAGATGGTTTCCCAGGGGAATTCTACCAAACATTTAAAGAAGAGTTAATTCCTATTCTTCTTGAGCTATTCCAAAAGATAGATATGGAAGGAAACTTCCAAACTCCTTCTAGAGGCTAGTATTACCCTGATTCCAAAACCAGACAGACTCTATTAAAAAGGGAATTACAGGCCAGTATCCCTGATGAACATGGATGCAAAAATTGTCAACAAAATATTAGCAAATTGAATCCAACAGTACATTAAAATAATCATTCAACACAATAAAGTGGGATTTATTCCTAAGTTTCAAGGTGGTTCAATATTCACAAATCAATCAATGGGATACAGTACCTTAATAAAAGAAATGATAAGAACCATATGATCTTTTCAATACATGCAGCAAAAGCCTTTGACAAAGTACAACATCCATTCACAATAAAACCCCTCACAAAGTAGGGTTAGAGAACACATACCTCAATATAATAAAGGCCATACATGTAAAACCCACAGCTAATATTATCCTCAATGGGGAAAAACTGAGAGCTTTTTCTCTATGGTCAGGAACAAGTCAGGAATGTCCACTGTCACCAATGTTATTTAATATAGTACAGGAAGTCCTGGCTCGGCAATCAGACAACAGAAAGAAATAAAAGACCTCCATATTGGCAAGGAAGAAGTCAAGCTTTCATGATCTGCAGATGGCATGACACTCTATATAGAAACCAAAAAGATTGCACAAAAATATTGCTAGAACTGGTACGTGAATTCAGTAAAGTCGCAGGATACAAAATCGACATACAGAAATCTGTTGCATTCCTATACATCAGTAATGAAGCAGCAGAAAGAAATCAAGGAATCAATCTCATTTACAACTACACCAAAACCCTAAGATACCTAGGAATAAACCTAACCAAAGAGGTAAAAGATCTGTACTCTGAAAACTATAAAACACCGATGAAAGAAATTGTAGAAAGCTTCCCAAGCCCCTGCATTTATAAATCTCCCATTCATTTGCAATTTGAATGAAGTTCTGTATGAAATAAAATTTGCCAACTGGTGCACTGATGTTTGGTGGGCGAAGGGCATTAAGATGAAGAGGAACTACCTGACCACCCCCGTTTGAGATTCTGGAACACTCACATATACATATGGAAAATGTAGTTCATTACTTTGACAAAGGGAACATTTGGAACGTATCTATTAAAACGAATCTCAAATGCCTTTCCCACTCCATCCCACTCCCTTTCACATACGTAGTCTTTGATAAGCCATTGGAAAAAAAAAAAGTGATCTTAAATTTTGTATCTAAAGTTTGTCTTAACCCCATCCCCAGCACCAACACACAGAAAAAAAGCTAATTGAATACAAAATGTATTTTAGGAGAATTAGTTTCAAGTTTGAGAAAAATAAGCCTTTATTTTGAGAAAGAAATCTGCAAGAATACTTTTGAGATCCCAACCAACTGATCCATAATATCAACCCTATTAGTTGTTTTCAAATTCAGACATTAGGAATTTTCTTTTCTTTTTACTCGATTGACCATAAGAGTTGAAGTAACCTATTTGGCAGAAAATAGCAATACAAATATTGGCCAAATATAAATAAAAACCATTTAAAGTTAGACCTACCTATGGATAGAAGGATTCACTTTTTCTTACTTTATGAGCTAATATTCCCCTAGTTGATGATGTGTTACTTGCACATGCTTAACGGAAGTGGCATTTCCTAAAACAACTTTATATAAGACATCAAAATAGGAAAACACTACAGTCATGGGGAACAGCTTTAATATAGAATAAGGTAAATTATGTATATAGATGATAGATCAGTATGTGGCTCTGGGAAAGGGGATACAACTAATTCATACTTGAGGCTAGAAAACATTGACGAATTCAGTGCCAATTTGTGTCGAGACCAGAAACTATCATTCGGTCTTTTAACTTTTTCTTCATATATTTTCTTCATGTGATTTTGGAAATCACTGACAGAAAATTTTAAAAAATCTAAGAAAACTATCCTCCCTTTCTCCCCTTCCCTCCTCGTGTTCTTTTCCATACAGTCCCAACTCTTGAGAATAGTTCAATGGTGTGTGTTTGTGGAGGGGTAGCATATTATAATGCAGGATAATGTTTTTATAAAGCACAAAGGGGGAGTAATTAACACTTCCTTAGCAAGTCAGAAAATGTTTCTCTGAAGAGGTGACCAAGTTTACTCAATGGCAGAATTTAAATTTATAGCAATCATAATATTTTTACACTCTCACACTCCATTGCCTTTCCCCCACCTTCTATTTATAAAAACCATTTATGAGATCTTCACATGATATCTTGTCCAATGTCATTCTTATGGTTTGTAATGGGACCAGGACCAGAAACCAGGTCCCTCAAATTTTACTCAGCAGCATAATTGTTGGCTTATTATGGTGACAAAGGAGCTATTATGTGCACTATTCAACCTAATGTAAAAGTTATCAATTAGAAGCAATTTGCTTGGAATCATTAGGTAACATACATTCTTAAACACAAAATGAGTATGTGGAAAGAAATGATGATAACCCAGGCTTATTGTATTTTCCATTTAACAAGGTGTTTTTCTTGTATGTAGGTGATATTTGTTTATTAGTAGGAGCTGCACTACAATTGAGCAAGATGTCAGAAAATCATTATCCTAGCAGCTTGAAATTCACTTGAATTGGAATTTGTCCAGAGAAAATAGTATACTAAATAATGACCCAATCTTTTCCCCATAAATGTAGTATGATGGGATAGCAAAATGATTATTTCCTATATTATGATTAAGGAAAAATATGAATCTTACAACTGCAATGAATGAATGATTCCAGTAATGGTGCTTTATTTTTTTGTTGTTTTGTTTTATTTTTTCAGATAAAGAATACTGATACGTATCATTTTTTTTAATTAGTAAAAAGTACTATTCCTACTTTGTGAGTGAAATTTATATTTGAACTAAAACAAGTTTAAAAGGGATTGTATAATAATGCAGTTAGGTTAGTTATAATCTATCAACAAACCCCACACTATTTATTTAGGCCATTGCCAAGGTATAGCTTGTGTTTACTTATTCACAAAGGCTATTGATTTCATAGTACATTAACAGTGATAAGTACTCACCATCACCATAGCACTGTCTAATAGCCTACAGTCATTGCAATTTTTTGATAACTTGACAAAAATATTTCAACACTTCCTTTATGGTGATTACATATCACTAATAATATGAATTAAAAATGAACAAAAATAGGGGCACCTGGGTGGCTAAACCAGTTGAGCATCTGACTCTTGATTTTGGCTCATGATTCCAGGGTCATGGGATTGAGTCCTGCATCAGGCTTTGCACTGAGCATGGAGGCTGCTTAGGATTCTTTCTCTCTCTCTCTCTCTCTCTCTCTCTCTCTCTCTCTCTCTCCCTCCTTCCCTCTGTCTTTCTTGCTTGCATGTTCTCTCTGTATCAAATAATTGTTTTTTAATTTTTTTTTTTGAAAGACATAGACAGGGTGTGAGCAGGGGAGGGGCAGAGAGATGGAGACACAGAATCCGAAGCAGGTTACAGGCTCTGAGCTGTCAGCACAGAGCCTGATGCTGGGCTCAGGCCCACGAATCCAAGATTATGACCTGAGTGGAAGTTGGATGCTCAACCAACTGAGTCATCCAGGCACCCCTCTCTCAAATAAAATTTTAAAAACTGAACAAAAACATATTCTGTTGAATTTAGAGTATGTAATATAGCATTTTATGAGAACAGTGATACTTAAAGAAGCCCAACAATCTTAATTGTATTATTTTTTTACTATAGTTTTCAATAAAGTCAGGTTTGTGTGTATATTGTGATACACAGTATGATTGTAATTTTGTAGGGAATATTTTCTGATCCCACAAAAACCCATTTCCTTTTGTTTCTTTTCCTCTCCTCATCTTCCTAATATAGTCATTTCTGATATTCGTTACTTTGGTTTAAACTGGATTATTTTTATTTTATTCATTTATTTTGAGAAAAACAGATAGAGAGTGACCAGGGGAGGGGCCGAGAGAGAGGGAGTGAGAGAATTCCAAGCAGGCTCCGCACTGTCAGTGCAGAGCCTGATGTAGGACTCAAACTCCTGAATCATGAGATCATGACCTGAGCTGAAATCAAGAGTCAGATGTTCAACTGACTGAACCACCTAGGAGTCCCTCTTCTTCCCCTCTTCTTGGTGCAATAATGGTCTCAGTTAATCTCCGATTAACTTGCTTGAGAGCTTCAGTCCTAGGTTCTCATGAACACCATGGGGATTGGTTTGTAGTGCCTTCTGCAGTAATGGAGCAAAACATTCATCACTGAATAGTAGCTGTCCTGGGTAAACTGAAGATTCTGCTGAGGTGCTGGTTCACACAAATGGATTACGATGGGCAATGACATGATGATTGTTTTGAGTGTATTTTCCCCATGTTTCCATAGAGAGTCATGCCCTTGGCCAAAAGCAGGTTCAGAAAACTGAGACTTGTTGAATTCATAACTTGGAACTATAGCCACATACTCTTTCTTCGCTTAATTGTTCCTTCCAAGCTTAACAGCTTAGCTTCTCTTGTAAACATCCAAAGTTAGCAATTATGTACATTTTTCAATACTAGTGAAAGACATCTTCCATTCTCATGATTGTCTACTATCAGTGCATCAAAATGGATTACCACTACTCCCTTTAAGAGTGAAGCAAATTTCACGTCTAACATTTGATTTCTGTCCTACTGAACAGATCCAGATAACTTTATATGTATCATAAAACAGTGGAACTTAAAAAAAAGTAAATAAAATTTCATTGTGCCTTCTGATAAAGGTAAAACAATCAAATATTTGATGTCACTTATACTAAGTGTGATTGACATTTTCAAGCAGTTACTTGAGATTTAAACAGGAAGACGCTAGTAAAAAAATGGGAGCAAAATCAAACAAAATCTCATTTTTTCCCCTTACCATAGAAAGCAGGCTAAATATAAGTTATTAATAAGGACTTTATGTATTTATTCAATACAAATTATTAAAAATGTTTTATGTTTCAGTAAAGCATTCTGTGTCATTAATATAAGGATAGGAAATCCTTGGCTGTATTTTGCAAGGTAACATGATAAACATAATAGCCAATATTCATTGAATATTTAATACTTTTAAGAAACTTACACGTATTAACTCATTTCCTATACTCATTCCTATACTGATGAGGAAATTTGTCCTTGTCACACAGAGGGGTCAAAGGCAAGATTGTCAACCATGTAGTCGGGCTCCCAAGCCCTGCATTTAATCATTTCATGACCCTAGTAATAAGTGATTACTGAGTGTGCAATGTGCTACAGTTCAAGTAAAAGAAGTACCTAATCACAATGAAGCATCAAAAACAGTTTCCAATATCAAGAGGTGATAAGTAAGTTAAAACTTGAAGGTTGAGAAGTTAACCATCCTTAACGAGCTCTGGATATAGTATATTTAAGTGAATCTTAAGTTGGTTTACCATATTGAGGACATGAGATATAAAGAAAACTAATATGTAGAGGCTCCTGCATAAAAGAGTCTCATTTTGTTTGTTTATTTGTTCTGGAAGACTTGGACAACCCAATATATATTTGTTGTACTTACTTTGTTGCAAATATTACCACCGTTCACATTCATTAATACCCAGTTCCAATCTATTACTGGGAATAGGAGATGATTAACTACCCTCACTTACTTGATTAAGCATGACAATATGGTCTGCTTTGAACAATAAAACAATATGTGTCTCTTCTAAGTGGAAACATATGAATTGCCAGTGCCCAACTCTGAATTGACTCTTCCTTTGTGTCATTAATGGTGAAGAAACATTTTAATAAGGAAGTCCAATGTCGGGTCATCACATGGAGTACCTTTGAACCTAGAGTGGACTTTGTGTAAATAAGTAAAAAACAATAATACTCACCAATATTTTGGGATTGTTTGTTATTAAAATATAATTTTGCCTATTCCAATTGCCACAGTTCTAGTTTAGATCAATTGTAATATTAGACTTCATTCAAAGTCTCAGCTTCTAGCTTGGGTCAGAGTTACCATGGCCATAACTTCACCAATCTCTAAGGGTAGATTCAACACAGATTTTTACACATATCAGCAATAGTCCACATGTGGTAAGCGTAAGTAATAATGCTTATACCAGATAACCCAGATACAAGCAGAAAATAGAAATTTCAGTTGGAATTTCCTATTCTGAGAATTCTCCAACTCTATTACCATTAACATATTTTGACCATTCAAATTTATGCACAAAATATTCATTTGTGCATAAATTTAAGTGTGTGTTTGTATGTGTATAAACATAAACATTACTTTATATGAATGGGATTTTTGCTATTTTTTATTTGTAGTAATGAGACTGATCTTCTATACTCTTCTGTATTACGCTTCCAACATACAAAAATGTATTATAAATATCCTCAGAGTCAAATCTCTAATTCATTTTAAAAATTTTATTCATTTCTATATTTAAAAGTATTACATGGAGCTTGATTCTGCAATTGCTTTTTTTAATGTTTATTTTTTGAAGAGAGAGAAAGCAAGAGGGGGTGGTACAGACAGAGAGGAGGACAGAGGATCCGAAGCAGTCCCTGTGCTCACAGTAGTGAGCCTGATGTGTGGCTCGAACTTATGAACTTTGAGACCATAATGTGTGGCAAGCTGAAGGCTTAACCAACTGAGCCACCCAGGTGCCCCTATAATCTAACTGTTCAGTGATTTATTTTTCTTTCTTATTGATGAACATTCACCTTTAAAATTGTTGATCCAAGCTAAAAATTATCAGTTTATATGTACTCATTCAAAAGATATTTTAAAAGATGAAGGAGCAGCTATGGGACCCGCTATTTGTCAAGCTATTTAAAAGATTTTGCTTGTATTCTGAATCAAATGAAACACTATTAGGAAAGAATCTATGTACTACTAACAATGAGTTTTTATTTTATGGATGGGTTCTTTAAAATGAAAAGTTCAGTGAGAAAACTTTCTAGATCATCCATTTAAGTGAAAATTCTATAAAAATTATCATGTTTGAAATCAGCATTTTTCATTTATTTATTCTGAGAGACAAAGAGACAGCATGAGTGGGGGAGGGGCAGAGAGAAAGGGAGAGAGAGAACCTAATAAGGATCCACACTCTCAGCGCACAGCCCAATGCATTGCTTGAACCCATGAAACTACAAGATCATGACCTGGGCTGAAATCAGGAGTCAAATGCTTACGCTACTGAGCCACCCAGGCTCCCCCGAAATCAATTTTTAAACAAAATTTATTAAGGCGCTATTAATCAATGGCATTAAGATAGGGCCCAGAATTGTTGTAACTCCAGATTATGCAAAACCAGTCTTGAAAAAAATAATTAGCTTTAGATTATAAAGCATCTCACTCAGCTAAAGAAGATAGTAACCAAGACTATAAACCATTTAGAAATTCTGGTTATTTAGGCACTCACAAACTCTGTTGAGGGGAGGTATTGAAAAATATAACAGTTGATTCCTTAGGCTTCTGGAACACCCTATAAAACCACGGTTGAAATTGTCACTTAAAAAGTGTCAGTTGTACAGTACCTCAGTAAATTTGACTGGGAAGTGATTTCACAGCAAAGACTGAGCCCAATCTGTATTCCTACCTTCCTTCACTTGCTCTAGCCTACAAAGTTTAGGGAACTTAGTATATTTAGGGTCTAAGAGTATACTGCTGACAGTTTCTCAATGACTATCCCAGTATTGTCAGAACTGTCTGCAATATTACTCGTGGCCGGTTCTAAAACTGTATCTATAAACTCACAACCATAGCTATAGTGCCAACAGTGGTTCAAGGACCATGATATTCATGTGTTTAGAAAGAGTGGTGTCGAGCCTATATGTAAATTTTAAGAATATTGATCATCTGACAACTCAATGTTAATCTTTTAAATTCACCCTTGAAGTAACATTATTTAACAAAATAGAGCCAACTTGGCAGACTGTTATCATTATATCAGTATTATATCTAAGAAACTTCCAAGAAAAATTAGTACTTTATTATTAGAAGGCTATCTGATAACATGGCTATTCTGGTTACTATTGTTGTATAAAAATTTTCTCTAAAAAGTAAATGCTTAAAACAGTCATTTGTATTGCTAATGACTTTGTGGATCAGGATTTGGAAAGATCTCAGCAGGAGTCTAATCATCAGTAGGCTTAAGAGGGACTGGATATTTAATTTACTTTACTCTCATGGTAGGAATTTGGTAATGGCTACTGACTGCTCTATGTGGGACATCCAGTATGTTGGTCTTAGGAGAGTCAGACTTTATACATGGCAGTTACCTTTCCCCTGAGCAACACCTTTAGAGAACCAAATGGAAGCAGCAGTGACCTTCTCTGACCTGGCCTTGGAGTCTCCTGCCATCACCTGAGCCATACTCTATTGGTCAAAGAAGTCACAAGTCCTGCCAAAGGGAAGGTAATTGGATTTCAACTTATAATGTAAAAAGGGGAAGATCACATTGTGAAAGGAAAAAAAGAAGAGAAGAGAAGAGAAGAGAAGAGAAGAGAAGAGAAGAGAAGAGAAGAGAAGAGAAGAGGGAAGGGAAGGGAAGGGAAGGGAAGGGAAGGGAAGGGAAGGGAAGGGAAGAAGAGAAAATGAAAGATGAAAGCAAAGGACATGAGATTAGAGATAACATTATGGCTATCTTCATGACTAAAGTGAGCTAATTGTATGATTCTTGCCCCCAAAATGGCAAAAATAATGATTCATCATTAGTGTATTTATTCAACTAGGTATCCCATAAACAGTTTGTACAGCAGGTAGTAACAACTAAGAAATACCAATCCATAGCTCCATATACATTGTATGATAAATCTGGATGCAGGAAAGGACTAATTAGGAGGTAGTTCTTCTGGCTAAATATATTAATGCACAGAAGGAAGAAACAAACAAATTAATTTAATACTTGTATCGAAAGCATATAGAAGCAAACATTGCTCATAAAAGTAGACAATTTAAACCATTTACATCTTTAACAACTAATACTTTGCCTAACTTTCATTCATTTATTTATTCATAGCCTCTAAGTTTAGAATAACAGAATCTTTGAAACCTACTGATGGATCAAACTATTTAACTCATTGAACCCAGGCACACATCTCAGCTGAAATCTGAAAACCTGCATTGTTGAAGAGGTGATATGGAAAAGCTGTAGTCTATTTATGGATTATCTGCTGGGATATAGTCCCATTAAAGTGACATTTTTGAGGTTTGCCTAATGAGGTAAATATATTAAGAATTTGAAATATATGAACTACTCCCTACCATCCTCAAAGGGATCTTGGCTAATTTGAAAAAAATTCAAACACAATGGGAGCTCTTTGTCATAAGTAGAAAAGGCACGAGAGCAAGTGCTGAGTTTCCTATTAGTGGCATAAATGTGTCCTAGGAGAACACAGCTTTATCTCTGTGGATATCCCTCACTAACTCTTTTGGAGAAATCATCAGTGGGAAGATGATAATTTTCTAAAGAAATGAAATTATTAAAAAAACTATAGCAATGCCTGAAAATTCAATTTATGCTAGAACTCATCTAAGAATTTAAAAAATATTTTTATATATGGTTAATATATAATTATCACTATAACCTTATGAGATCGGGACTATTATAACTATTTTACAAACTAGAAAAATAAAGCCCAGAGAGATTAAGCAGCTCTCCCTCAGGTAAAGTTACTCTGTGGGAATCCAGTATATGGAAACAAATGGTTTGTCTGCAGAACATCCCAAATAATTTGTCACTGCATCCCACTCTCATCTCCCTCTCTTAAAACTTTGTTACATAAACCTCAGCTTCTCCTTTTACCTATGCTTTGCTCTCTTTTATGAAGTTAGATACTGAATTTCTCAGTTTCTGGTTAGCTGAAATGTAGTCATATTAGAACACAGATATTTAAGTTGAGGATATACAGGAAAGAAAAATTTGTTGCACTGTTTTTGCATATAGGAATTGTGTTGGGAAGAGGTGTTTTCAGTACTTAATGGAAAATGCATTGCATTGAAGAGTTAAAATTTATATGAAACCTCTGTCCTTATGATATGGAAAGGGGATATTATGCCACATTATTCTCATCTCACATTCATGGTGGGTCATAGTCTGCATACTAACCCTAAAGATGCCATCCATTTAAGAGCCTCTAGACTACATTGGAGCCGATGCAAAAAGATAAAGTTATGACCAATTCTCTAGATACCAGGATTACACCATGGAATGAATGGAGGGGGAGAAAACACTGCCTTTCAAATCTCGGAGATAATCACATTACATTCACCTGGAAGCAAATCCTGACATATTAGGATTTAGAGTGCTTACTAGGGAATGCTCTTTGGATCAACATCTGTGGACAGAAACTGACTGATTAGAGAAAGAAGTTGATGTGTGAAGCTGTGACTGACCTAACATGTCAGTGAAGGCTGTGACCTAACACAGAGCTTGGAAGCGGGAATGACCCTTGAAAATTATCCAGAATTGAGGCAGGAGGTGAAGCCTTCATAACCTTGCTCACCTCCTAATTGTGTGGAACGCATGATTATTGATTTTGGACTACCCCAGGAAGGGAGCATGAGCTGAGGCTAGATAATTCTCTTCAGTCAAGGCAAACCCCAAAGCAGGCTGATTACTGAATTCCGCCTGCGAGTAGCACTTGGATAAATAAGTCTTTCATACCTGAAAGAAGGTCTGGGCAGCCTATCACAGAGTAACCTAGGAAGACAATAGTTAGGAGGAGAAAGAAGTCACAATGTCAGCCTTCAGTAACAGCATGAGACATAGGTTCGTAGCAAACAAAAACTTCCCATCTTGGTCCTTGGGGACTAGAGCCAGACTTCCTATGAAGAGAATGACCATCTGAAAAGTAAAGGAGTCAAATAAACTGCCTGATACACAACAGAAATGTTCTAACTACAGTGTTTTAAGGCAAAACAATAAAGTAGTGTCAGCTCGGCTAAAATGTGGCCGCTCTGCCTGTGTATCTCTACAAGATGGGAAAACACCTGAGCAGTGAAGCATATACTGCTTGAGCATTGTCAAACGGAATGCAAGACTAGTGTTTTCTGATAATTTTTGGTTACCCTCAAGAGTTACACAAGGCAGGAAAGGATCTGGTAGATGAGGTTTATCATCTCAAAAAAGATGACAGCAGTTTTAGCCAAGTGGTATGATGAGAAAGGGACTCTGGTTTAGGTTTTCCTAGGTTAAGTGTACTGTAAACAAATGTGAAATTCTAATGGCTAACCTTGAACTGTCACTTACTTTTGTCATAAAAATGACTAAGAAGTTTTGTTATTTAAAGATTATTAAAATAAGCATAGATTTAAGTTTTATTATTAATCAAGAAGAAAACATCACAATGCAGCCCTCAAAATGACCTTACTGAATTTGACTTGAGTAATATTTATTTTATTCTTTAAAATTTTTAACATTTTATTTATTTATTTATTTATTTTTTTGAGAGACAGAGAGTGAGCAGGAGAGGGGCAGAGAGAGAGGGAGACACAGAATCGGAAGCAGGCTCCAGGCTTTGAGCTGTCAGCACAGAGCTTGATGTGGGCTCGAACCCACAAACACGAGATCATGACCTGAGCCAAAGTTGGACACTCAAACAAATGAGCCACCCAGGCATCCCAAGAGTAATATTTAGATATATCTCTTTCAATTCAAAGCTATGTAAATTCCTTTCCATATAACACTGCCACAGGAAAAAAAAATGGAATATTCATTTACCTTTTGTTTTCACACAATGTGCAATATTATTCAATTACAGAACTTTTGATAAAATGCCTAAAATAGAATACTGCCTGAATCAAACATAAAATATTTGAAAGAAAATTGAAGACTTTTTACTGGTAATAAAATTACTTTGATGCTTGCATTCTAATTTAATGTAAAGAGAGGTTTCATTATGTTTTCAGATTAGAAGTTATTGGATTTTAGATTTTATATGAATAGGAATAAACTACATTACCAGATTGAAGGGCATCAGCCACTTCCTGGTCTTTGGAAACTTAGCAGTACCAAATCTGTAAATACTTAATCCAAACATTGTCTTAATATGTAGTTTTAAGGGGTGCCTGGGTGGCTCAGTCAGTTGAGTGTCTGACTTCAGCTCAGGTCATGATCTCACGGTCTGTGAGATTGAACCCCACATCTGGCTATGTGCTGACAGAGTAGAGCCTGCTTGGATTCTCTCTGCCCCTCCCCCACTCATTCTCTCTCTCTCTCTCTCTCTCTCTCTCTCTCTCTCTCCCCCCCCCCCACAAATAAATAAATAAATAAATAAATACATAAATAAATTTTAATAAGTAGATACAATGTAGTCTTAAAAAATAATTTTAGGGGTGCCTAGGTGGCTCAGTTGGTTCAGCGTCCGACTTTGGCTCAGGTCATGATCTCAGGGTCTGTGAGTTTGAGCCCCATGTCAGGCTCTGTGCTGACAGCTCAGAGCCTGGAGCCTACTTCAGATTCTGTGTCTCCGCCTCTCTCTGCCCCTCCCCTGCTCATGCTACGTCTTTCTCTGTCTCAAAAATAAATAAAAACATTTAAAAAATATGTAGTTTTATAATAATGATAATCTTAAAATTAGTAATTTTATTTTATTTTTTTATATTTTTTATTTATATATGAAATTTATTGTCAAATTGGTTTCCATACAACACCCAGTGCTCATCC
>NW_024412376.1:51996277-52008342 GCF_014898765.1 Herpailurus yagouaroundi
TCTCAGGATCCACATAAGAGTGAAACCATATGGTATCTGTCTTTCTCCGTATGGCTTATTTCACTTAGCATCACACTCTCCAGTTCCATCCACGTTGCTACAAAAGGCCATATTTCATTTTTTCTCATTGCCACGTAGTATTCCATAGTGTATATAAACCACAATTTCTTTATCCATTCATCCGTTGATGGACATTTAGGCTCTTTCCATAATTTGGCTATTGTTGAGAGTGCTGCTATGAACATTGGGGTACAAGTGCCCCTATGCATCAGTACTCCTGTGTCCCTTGGATAAATTCCCAGCAGTGCTATTGCTGGGTCATAGGGTAGGTCTATTTTTAATTTTCTGAGGAAACCTCCACACTGCTTTCCAGAGCGGCTGCACCAATTTGCATTCCCACCAACAGTGCAAGAGGGTTCCCGTTTCTCCACATCCTCTCCAGCATCTAGAGTCTCCTGACTTGTTCATTTTGGCCACTCTGACTGGCGTGAGGTGATACCTGAGTGTGGTTTTGATTTGTATTTCCCTGATTAGGAGCAACGCTGAACATCTTTTCATGTGCCTGTTGGCCATCCGGATGTCTTCTTTAGAGAAGTGTCTATTCATGTTTTCTGCCCATTTCTTCACTGGGTTATTTGCTCTTCGGGTGTGGAGTTTGGTGAGCTCTGTATAGATTTTGGATACTAGCCCTTTGTCCGATATGTCATTTGCAAATATCTTTTCCCATTCCGTTGGTTGCCTTTTAGTTTTGTTGGTTGTTTCCTTTGCTGTGCAGAAGCTTTTTATCTTCATAAGGTCCCAGTAATTCACTTTTGCTTTTAATTCCCTTGCCTTTGGGGATGTGTCGAGTAAGAGATTGCTACGGCTGAGGTCAGAGAGGTCTTTTCCTGCTTTCTCCTCTAAGGTTTTGATGGTTTCCTGTCTCACATTCAGGTCCTTTATCCATTTTCAGTTTATTTTGGTGAAGGGTGTGAGAAAGTGGTCTAGTTTCAACCTTCTGCATGTTGCTGTCCAGTTCTCCCAGCACCATTTGTTAAAGAGACTGTCTTTTTTCCATTGGATGTTCTTTCCTGCTTTGTCAAAGATGAGTTGGCCATACGTTTGTGGGTCTAGTTCTGGGGTTTCTATTCTATTCCATTGGTCTATGTGTCTGTTTTTGTGCCAATACCATGCTGTCTTGATGATGACAGCTTTGTAGTAGAGGCTAAAGTCTGGGATTGTGATGCCTCCTGCTTTGGTCTTCTTCTGCAAAATTACTTTGGCTATTCGGGGCCTTTTGTGGTTCCATATGAATTTTAGGATTGCTTGTTCTAGTTTTGAGAAGAATGCTGGTGCCATTTTGATTGGGATTGCATTGAATGTGTAGATAGCTTTGGGTAGTATTGACATTTTCACAATATTTATTCTTCCAATCCATGAGCAGGGAATGTCTTTCCATTTCTTTAAATCTTCTTCAATTACCTTCATAAGCTTTCTATAGTTTTCAGCATACAGATCCTTTACATCTTTGGTTAGATTTATTCCTAGGTATTTTATGTTTCTTGGTGCAATTGTGAATGGGATCAGTGTCTTTATTTGTCTTTCTGTTGCTTCATTGTTAGTGTATAAGAATGCAACTGATTTCTGTACATTGATTTTGTGTCCTGCAAATTTGCTGAATTCATGTATCAGTTCTAGCAGACTTTTGGTGGAGTCTATCGGATTTTCCATGTATAATATCATGTCATCTGCAAAAAGCGAAAGCTTGACTTCATCTTTGCCAATTTTGATGCCTTTGATTTCCTGTTGTTGTCTGATTGCTGATGCTAGAACTTCCAGCACCATGTTAAACAAGAGCAGTGAGAGTGGGCATCCCTGTCGTGTTCCTGATCTCAGGGAAAAAGCTCTCAGTTTTTCCCCGTTGAGGATGATGTTAGCTGTGGGCTTTTCATGAATGGCTTTTATGATCTTGAAGTATGTTCCTTCTATCCCGACTTTCTCAAGGGTTTTTATTAAGAAAGGGTGCTGGATTTTGTCAAAGGCCTTTTCTGCATCGATTGACAGGATCATATGGTTCTTCTCTTTTTTTTTGTTAATGTGATGTATCACGTGGATTGATTTGCGAATGTTGAACCAGCCCTGCATCCCAGGAATGAATCCCACATGATCATGGTGAATAATTCTTTTTATATGCCATTGAATTCGATTCGCTAGTATCTTATTGAGAATTTTGGCATCCATATTCATCAGGGATATTGGCCTGTAGTTCTCTTTTTTTACTGGGTCTCTGGTTTAGGAATCAAAGTAATACTGGCTTCATAGAATGAGTCTGGAAGTTTTCCTTCCCTTTCTATTTCTTGGAATAGCTTGAGAAGGATAGGTATTATCTCTGCTTTAAACGTCTGGTAGAACTCCCCTGGGAAGCCATCTGGTCCTGGACTCTTATTTGTTGGGAGATTTTTGATAACCGATTCAATTTCTTCGCTGGTGATGGGTCTGTTCAAGCTTTCTCTTTCCTCCTGATTGAGTTTTGGAAGAGTGTGGGTGTTCAGGAATTTGTCCATTTCTTCCAGGTTGTCCAATTTGTTGGCATATAATTTTTCATAGTATTCCCTGATAATTGTTTGTATCTCTGAGGGATTGGTTGTAATCATTCCATTTTCATTCATGATTTTATCTATTTGGGTCACCTCCCTTTTCTTTTTGAGAAGCCTGGCTAGAGGTTTGTCAATTTTGTTTATTTTTTCAAAAAACCAACTCTTGGTTTCGTTGATCTGCTCTACAGTTTTTTTAGATTCTATATTGTTTATTTCTGCTCTGATCTTTATTATTTCTCTTCTTCTGCTGGGTTTAGGCTGCCTTTGCTGTTCTGCCTCTATTTCCATTAGGTGTGCTGTTAGATTTTGTATTTGGGATTTTTCTTGTTGCTTGAGATAGGCCTGGATTGCAATGTATTTTCCTCTCAGGACTGCCTTCGCTGCGTCCCAACATTTGGATTGTTGTATTTTCATTTTCTTTTGTTTCCATATATTTTTTAATTTCTTCTCGAATTGCCTGGTTGACCCACTCATTCGTTAGTAGGGTGTTCTTTAACCTCCATGCTTTTGGAGGTTTTCCAGACTTTTTTCTGTGGTTGATTTCAAGCTTCATAGCATTGTGGTCTGAAAGTATGCATGGTATGATTTCAATTCCTGTAAACTTATGAAGGGCTGTTTTGTGACCCAGTATATGATCTATCTTGGAGAATGTTCCATGTGCACTCGAGAAGAAAGTATATTCTGTTGCTTTGGGATGCAGAGTTCTAAATATATCTGTCAAGTCCATCTGATCCAACGTCTCATTCAGGGCCCTTGTTTCTTTATTGACTGTGCGTCTAGATGATCTATCCATTTCTGTAAGTGGGGTGTTAAAGTCCCCTGCAATTACCACATTCTTATCAATAAGGTTGCTTATGTTTATGAGTAATTGTTTTATATATTTGGGCGCTCCGGTATTCGGCGCATAGACATTTATAATTGTTAGCTCTTCCTGATGGATAGACCCTGTCACTATTATATAATGTCCTTCTTCATCTCTTGTTACAGCCTTTAAAGTCTAGTTTGTCTGATATAAGTATGGCTACTCCAGCTTTCTTTTGGCTTCCAGTAGCATGATAAATAGTTCTCCATCCCCTCACTCTCAATCGAAAGGTGTCCTCAGGTCTAAAATGAGTCTCTTGTAGACAGCAAATAGATGGGTCTTGTTGTTTTATCCATTCTGATACCCTATGTCTTTTGGTTGGCGCATTTAATCCATTTACATTCAGTGTGATTATAGAAAGATATGGGTTTAGAGTCATTGTGATGTCTGTATGTTTTATGCTTGTAGTGATGTCTCTGGTACTTTGTCTCACAGGGTCCCCCTTAGGATCTCTTATAGGGCTGGTTTAGTGGTGACAAATTCCTTCAGTTTTTGTTTGTTTGGGAAGACCTTTATCTCTCCTTCTATTCTAAATGACAGACTTGCTGGATAAAGGATTCTCGGCTGCATATTTTTTCTGTCTAGCAAACTGAAAATCTCGTGCCAATTCTTTCTGGCCTGCCAAGTTTCAAAAGAGAGATCAGTCACGAGTCTTATAGGTCTCCCTTTATATGTGAGGGCACGTTTACCCCTTGCTGCTTTCAGAATTTTCTCTTTATCCTTGTATTTTGCCAGTTTCACTATGATATGTCGTGCAGAAGATCGATTCAAGTTACGTCTGAAGGGAGTTCTCTGTGCCTCTTGGATTTCAATGCCTTTTTCCTTCCCCAGTTCAGGGAAGTTCTCAGCTATGATTTCTTCAAGTACCCCTTCAGCACCTTTCCCTCTCTCTTCCTCCTCTGGGATACCAATTATGCATATATTATTTCTTTTTAGTGTATCACTTAGTTCTCTAATTTTCCCCTCATACTCCTGGATTTTTTTATCTCTCTTTTTCTCAGCTTCCTCTTTTTCCATAACTTTATCTTCTAGTTCACCTATTCTCTCCTCTGCCTCTTCAATCCGAGCCGTGGTGGTTTCCATTTTGTTATGCATTTCGTTTAAAGTGTTTTTCAGCTCCTCGTGACTGTTCCTTAGTCCCTTGATCTCTGTAGCAAGAGATTCTCTGCTGTCAGCTATACTGTTTTCAAGCCCAGCGATTAATTTTATGACTATTATTCTAAATTCACTTTCTGTTGTATTATTTAAATCCTTTTTGATCAGCTCATTAGCTGTTGTTATTTCCTGGAGATTCTTCTGAGGGGAATTCTTCCGCTTGGTCATTTTGGATAGTCCCTGGTGTGGTGAGGACCTGCAGGGCACTTCCCCTGTGCTGTGGTGTATAACTGGAGTTGGTGGGCGGGGCCGCAGTCAGACCTGATGTCTGCCCCCAGCCCACCGCTGTGTCCACAGTCAGACTGGTGTGTGCCTTCTCTTCCCCTCTCCTAGGGGCGGGATTCACTGTGGGGTGGGGTGGCCTGTCTGGGCTACTTGCACACTGCCAGGCTTGTGATGCTGGGGATCTGGTGTCTTAGCTGGGGTGGGTAGGCAAGGTGCACAGGGGCAGGAGGGGCAGGCTTAGCTTGCTTCTCCTTAAGTGATCCACTTCAGGAGGGGCCCTTGGCAGCAGGAGGGAGTCAGATCCACTGCCGGAGGTTTGGCTCCGCAGAAGCGCAGAGTTGGGTGTTTGTGCGGAGCGGAGCGAGCAAGTTCCCTGGCAGGAACTGGTTCTCTTTGGGATTTTGGCTGGGGGATGGGCAGGGGAGATGGCGCTGGCGAGCGCCTTTGTTCCCCACCAAACTGAGCTCTGTCGTCTGGGGGCTCAGCAGCTCTCCTTCCCTTTGTCCTCCAGCCTTCCCGCTTTCTGAGCAGAGCTGTTAACTTATGACCTCCCAGACGCTAAGTCGCGCTTGCTGTCGGAACACAGTCCGTCAGGCCCCTCCGCTTTTTGCAAGCCAGACTCGGGGGCTCTGCTTGGCCGGCGAGCGGCCCCTCCGCCCCGGCTCCCTCCCGCCAGTCCGTGGAGCACGCACCGCCTCGCCGCCCTTCCTACCCTCTTCCATGGGCCTCTCGTCTGCGCTTTGCTCCGGCGACTCCGTTCTGCTAATCCTCTGGTGGTTTTCTGAGTTATTTAGGCAGGTGTAGGTGGAATCTAAGTGATCAGCAGGACGCGCGGTGAGCCCAGCGTCCTCCTACACCGCCATCTTCCCTCTCTCCAAAATTAGTAATTTTAATAGCCCTAGACAATTCAGGACTTAGCTCTCTGTTTTCTGAATGTTTCATTCTGTCCCAAATATTAAAGAATTTTTGAAGTGTAAAAACTCTGTCTTTGTTACTTCTACTAGAATATAGTATGTTATTTCTCATACTGCATCAGGGAAATATGGGGGAATTTCTCTACTGACATAAGCAATTATATCGTTAAACAATTATACTTACATGATGACACTTTTAGTATACCATGTATTTCTTTCAGATGTTATACTGAAACCATGAAAATAAATGTTAAAAATGAGAAGGGAGGCTGGACTGGATTATGTTGTGAATTTTATTTATAATCCGTGCATTGTGGTAATAGAAAATATCAAATCACAAGTACATTTATTTTAAAAAAGAAATATAATGACATATCTTGTGACATATTAAGAAGTTTAAATATTTAAAATACCATTTTGAAGGATACGGTGATCTGAAAATAATATAATCTAATTGCAAGCATGAAAAGTGAGTGGACACTCTTTCTATAATTTTCCCTGAATAAAAAAAGTCTCTCGTTTTTCTAATCTCCTTTTACCTTTGTTTACACAGTTAGATCTTAGAAAAAAAAGATTTAAAATTGGGCTTTGTCCTGGGTTTTCTAGTAATGTGTTCTTTTTCTGTGAGTGCTTTGGAGACACAAATGAACAGAGGAGCAAGGCCACCACTCTCTATCCTCCTTTAACCAGAAAAAAAAAATCCTCTTATATATATTTTAATAACATGAGATACTGAGAGTAATTTCATTTGAGAAAAGTTCTCTAATGTTGGCAGGAAGAAGCCAACTATGAGATTCATATGGTCTGCTGAACAACATAGACTAATTCAGACATGTTTAGAAATGGGCAAATCTTCAGTGATGTCATTCAGTCATTTCCACTCATGAATAGGCATCAGATCCAAAAATATTTTTCAGGAAAACATAGATATACTGAGCCCACTTCCTAGAAATCATAGCTCAGTAAGTTTGAATTTGGGACTAGACATTTTTGGGTTTTTTGTTTTTGTTTTTTTTTGTGTGTGTATTTGTTTTTTTTTTGTTTGTTTTTGTTTTTGTTTTTGTTTTTGTTTTTGTTTTTGAGAGACAAAGGGTGTAAGTGAATGGGAGCAGAGAGAGAGAGAGAGAGAGAGAGAGGGAGAGATAGTAGGTTCACCCAAAGTGGGGCTCATGTTTTACCTGAAATGGTGTTCGTGTTCACCCAAAGTGGGGCTTGAGCTCTCCCAAAGCAGGTCTTGACTCACCTGATGTAGGACTCAAACTCATGAACCGTGAGATCATGACCTGAGCCAAAGTCAGATGCTTAACAAGTGAGCCACCCAAGGGCACAAGAATTGTCATTTTTTAAAAGCTTAAATAATGAATTTTGGTCCATCACAGTGGAAAAGATTGAGCTAGGCTCATCCCAAGTTTTAAAGATGAGAGAATTAAATCAGAAAAGGAATACTATCTAGGTGAATGTCTCCTACCCCCAAGCCAATGTTACATACTGTACAACTTTCTCTTTGTATTTGATTGTAGAGCACATGAAAGTAATATGTTAATTTCCCCAAGTTAGATAGATGTTTCCATATTGCAAGATAGAGATTTTATAAATTGGTTTTAAATTAAATATTGTTGATATGCATCTAGGGCAAGAGCACCATCCAATTGTTTCACTCATAGACAAGAGCCTTCAGGGTTCTGATGACATTTCAGAATTTGGTCATCTCCTTCTTTCTCCTATTGCTATTGATTGGCACCGACTTTTATAAGAAAATATAAAATTTGGAGAGCAAAGACAGATGTAGGCTTCTAAAAGATCAGGTGATATACATTTAAACATTTGCCTTTTATTCCATCCTTTCACAGATTTTTCAAGTGCATTTTACAAGTATTACATTTTTACAGAACAATCCTGAGATATATTGATGCTAAAGTTAAAAGGTATAATGCCTAAAGGAGTGTATGTGTGTATAAGTCATGTGTCTAAGTGTGTGTGTCTAAGATATGTGTGTGTATATACATATAAGTGTGTGTCTAAGATATGTGTGTATATACGTATATATGTATATACATACATACATAATGGTAATGTGTGTATGTTGCATATGTGTTTTTATTGTACACACACACAAATATATATGTGTGTGTATGTATATATATATATATATATATATATATATATATAAAGGTAATAAGTTCTTACAGATATGATCTTACAGAAAGATCAAAAGTTACAGCTTTGTGATGTGACAGCTAAAATCAGTTAAAATCCTGTATTTAAAACAGGATTTTGAAAAATAATTCTGGGTTGCTAAGGAATCAGAGGCTTATTCCTTCCACTTAGAAAGAGACTATACCTAAATTATCACAGGATTGAAGATATCACCCCTCCTGGCTAGAGAAATTATAACTATCTAGATGATGAGAACATGTTTTTCAGGCACCTTTTGTACCCAAATGTCTCGGTACAAGAAGCTTATTTTTTTCTCCTACTGGGATTGCTCTCATACATATAGATGAAGGAAGTGAAAAGAAAAACAATATTCATCCATGGGAATGGAAAACCCACTGTAGGTCCAACAGTCTGCACATGCATTACCATCCCGCTCAGTGGGATAATGAAAGAATTGGAGACCATATGCCTCCTTTCTTCTCATTGAATCTTTAATGCTAAGAGCATTCCTTAATCCATTTCCAATGACACGGCTAAATTCACCCCAAAACTGTTAGGAGACATTTGCCTTCACAAAGGAGTCATCCATCCTAAAGAATCATATTTAACTCTTTCATTTTTTTTAGTGCTATATAAGAGAAAAAGACTTGAACTTTCAGAAGAACAAAATGCCACATGGAAGTTCTGTCTTCTCCTAAATTCAGTTCACAGTCTCCCACCTGTTCCTAAGCAGCAAACTATTTTAAGCACTATAATCAGATTTTCCTTTTTCAGCACTTTGGAAAATCTGACACTTTTTCACAAGAAAAAAAAATCTACCTTTTTATACTACCAAACGATAGCAAGACAGATTTGAGTCTGAATCGGAACATGGTTGGTTCTCTGTTGAAGCTCGGTAGTTTCAGGATAGGAGTGGAGATTTGAATGGTATTGTAAACTTGAAACTTGGGGAAAAGTTTGGGGTACCTGGGTGTTTCAGTCGGCTAAGCCTCTAACTCTAGATTTTGGCTCAGGTCGTGATCTCAAAGGATCTGTGAGATCAAGCCCTGCATAAGCATTCAGCACAGAGTCTGCTTAGGATTCTCTCTGAGCCTCTCTCTGTGCCCTTCCCCAACTTGCTCACTCTCTCTTAAATAAACATTAAAAAAAAAAAGAGTTGTGAAGTTCTGTGCACTCCGGTTTCCTAACAATTGTGATAACATCAACGTCTTTATTTAATCATTCTCTTCTAATAAAACTGAAGAATCAAGACCACGTTTCTCAGCTCAAATTTTTTCTTATCTTTCCTGAGATCCTGAGAGGATTCGGGTCCTCTAATATACCCTCTAAAATCCAGAAGCTATCTCACATTTCTATTGTGTTGAAGTTTCAAATAAAGGAGGCAATTTAACATTAATGTTAACATTAGAACATTTGGTCACAATCATGCTGTCATCACCATTAATTTGATATAACTTTGGTGAAATCACTGAATGTCCCTGACAGTCTACTTATGTATAAAATGAAAGGACTGAATATTACTATTGACTAAAGGTGCACTTTAGATCTAATATTATTACCGAAATCCACTTTAAATTTAATATTACTCATATTTTAACAATCCATCAACTATTTATAGGTTCAGCCTTCTGTATTTCCATTTCACAATTCTAACAGTATCTTAATGGTCACATGCTCTAACTTTCTCCCATTCCAAGCTGTTATTCACAGTGAGTTCAGAAAAATTTCTAGAAGGTGATTCTGATCATGCCATTTTTCCTTCAAAATTTAAGTGCTTATTTATCTTTAAAAGAGAGAGAGCAAGACGGGTAGGGGCAGAGAGAGAGGGGAACAGAGGATCCGAAGCGGGTTCCGGACTGACAGCAGCAAGCCCTATGAGGGGCTCAAACTCAGGAACCATGAAATCATGACCTGAGCCAATGTTGGATGCTCAACTAACTGAACCAACCAGGCACCCCTTTTCAAAGTATTTTTTAAGTTATTGGTATAAGTTTCAATCTTCAGATATAATCAATCTCCAAATTCTTTATTAGTCAATGCCTGATTACACGTATAAATACTCACCTGCTTCACACTGCTCAGTAATTCCATCACATCTTCCCTTGCTCATGGTCTTTGAGGAGGCTCTTGATTATATTCAGAAAGTTTTTGCCCTTCACCTATCATTTGCCTAACCCTTACAGTTCCGTCAAGATTCAGCTCAATGATTACTTCCTGTTGGGAGTAACAAGCTTCCCTAAAACTTTCCATTCCTAGTGGAGCTTAGTTACTTTGTTAGGTATTTATACAGCACTTTATTTTTTTACTTTGGTTACTGCCACTAGTGTTATTTTTGTTTTTGTTTTATTCCAGTTTTATTGAAATATAATTTATATACAGCAGTGTATACATTTAAAGTACACAACGTAATGACTTGACATAGATACCTTGTGAAATGATTACAAGTGTAGTTAACCTCCATCACATCACACAGCTACAATGTTTTTCCCTTTGCATGAGAACATTTAGGATCTTTTCTCTTAGCCACTTTCAAATGTACCGCAGGCAGTGTTAATTATTGTCACCATGTTATACATTAGATTTCCGTACTTATTTATCTTATAAATGGAAGTTTGCACATTTTGGCAACCTTCACCTAATGTCCCCACTCCCCACCCTCACCTTCCATCTCTGGAAATCACAAGTGTGACCTCCTTTTCTGTAAGTTTGCTTTTTTTTTTTTTTAATATTTCACATATAAATGAGATCACGCAGTATTTGTCTTTCTCTGTCTGACTTATCTCACTTTGCATAATGCCTTCAAGATCCATCTACATTCTTACAAATGGCAACATTTCCTTCTTTTTATGGCTGAATAATACACACACATATATACACATAAATGCATTCACATAGTACTCTAAACTTAGCAAAAAAACTTAGGATTTATCAACTTTTTGTAATTTTTCAGTTACCAACTATAAAAATGTAGTTTTTTAAAAGGTAGACAGTCTTATTTGACTTTAATCTCATTATTGAGTGCTATTGTCCATGAAAACATACATATTAATGATTTTCTTGAATAAACTATCAATAAATCTGTCAATGATATTAAATGTTTCTCAATTTATATAATTTACATAATAACAATTGCACTTATTTTTATGAATGTCATTTTTTGGCCAGCCATGGGAATGAGTAACTTACATATAGAATCCAATTTAATTGCTTCAAGAATTCTTGGAGATCTGTTTTATCATTATGCTAATTTTATAAAATACACACGCACACACACACAAGCAAAAGAACATTTAAGTTGCTCAGGTGACATAGTGAGTAATTAGTAGATCCCAGATTCTGAACTCCAGAAGGAACTTAAAAGTATATGCTCTTACACATGATAACCTGTTTGGTTGGTTTACTAAAAAATAATAACAGTAAAACAACAAACATTAATAAATTTGGTGATGGCCCAAATTAAATTTGTGAAATGTCTTTTCAAGAAGTTCTGAAGTAAAACTTACACAATTACCTCTGAGATAAAAGAATCAAGGGTGGAAAAATTAGCCTCCCCAAGGGCTCAATGCACGTCGTAACACATCTCCCTGATCCAAAATAACTTCAGGATAAGTAGCACAATGTTACTGGTAGAACTGACAGGTCCAAATGTAGTTTACTTTGATTCTCAGCAGTAAGTCCTATAATAGTTCATCCGACGTGACAACAAAGCAGACTCCTGTGAAGCTGATGCATTTGAAAGGAGTCGGTCATTTGGTAAAGAGGTCAAATCTAGTTATAGCTAAGCTCACATCCTGCCTTAAAATAATTCAGGTTGTTCTAAAAGTAACTAAACCACAGAGTAGAATTTGAAATAACTTTTATATGTTAATTGTCATCAGTGATCAGTTGTGGTACATGCATTTTGTAAAATCTATTTCCTTGAACCAATGGCAGCATTTTGAAGGTTATATTCGGAATACTAGTTTATCTACAACACTGAGTTTCAGACCATGATTTACTTATTAGGCTTGTTTTTAAGGTTAGAAAAAATTAAGGAAATTCTTATTTTTGAGAAAACACAGTAGTTTGTATTTGTGTGATTAGTAGCTACAGGTTGTTCTTCTTTTCTTGTCTTTTCTTTCTTTCTTTCTTTCTTTCTTTCTTTCTTTCTTTCTTTCTTTCTTTCTTTCTTTCTTT
>NW_024412376.1:52008352-52119855 GCF_014898765.1 Herpailurus yagouaroundi
TTTCTTTCTTTCTTTCTTTCTTTCTTTCTTTCTTTCTTTCTTTCTTTTTATTAAGCTCTATGCCTAAGATGTGGCTTGAACACATGACCCCACAATCAAGAATCACATGACCTACAGACTGAACCAACCAGGTACCCCTAGGTAGTTTTTTTTTAAGAGTTTTTGAAAATTGTCTCCACCTTAAAGAAGTATTTATCTGCAGGCAACAGTTTTTTTTTACTGGTGTAAGCACAAGTAAGCATAAGTATTTTCATTATTTATACACAAGATTGAAAGCGGCCATCATAGGGGGAACCTGGGTAGCTCAGTCAGTTAAGTGTCCGACTCAGCTCATGAATTCCCAGTCTGTGGGTTCAAGCCCTGCATCAGGCTCTGTGCTCACAGCTCAGAGCTTGGAGCCTGCTTCATATTCTGTGTCTCCCTGTCTCTCTGCCCTTCCCCCACTTGTCCTCTCTGTCTCTCAAAAATGAATAACTGTTAGACATTTTTTTAAAAACGAAAGTGGCCATTATGTATTGAAATTTTCCATTTGACTTCTTTTCAATACAAAAAAAAAAGTTTTGCTAGAATTCTGATGGGATGCTATGCTACTATATTTTTTTTTTTTAGCCCTTATTCATTATCATTTATTTGAGAGAATAAGGCCTTTGAGGTCAAATAGACATGGCTTTGGCTCTACTGCTTAGACTTTGTGTGAATTTATGCAAATTACTTCTATTTTCACAGCCTCCACCTCATCCTTTGGGAAAAAATAAAATACTTAACATTGTGATTGATATTTTTAAAAGTATAATGTCTGAATAGATCTAATATATACAAATAGCTCTTCAAATGTTAAGTCTATTACCAGTAAGGTAGGATCTTTAAATTCATCCCTTTCAATCTTTCAAATTTGAATATAAATTAATTTTAGATCAATAAGTTATATTCAGATGGACATATCACAATAAAACATAAAATGTGATAAAACTGAAAGCTTAGGAATCACACTCTTTGAGAAGAATGATTTGGTAGGAGTCAAAGGATGTTGATTTAAGATTCATTGTCATATTGTGGTAAAATCATTATAAAACAATTTAAATTTTTGGTTCTCGGTTTCCTCATCTATGTAATATTAATAATAATAACTTTCATGATTACTATGATAATATTTGTTAATGCTAATTTTATAGATAATAAATGAGCAAATAATACATACAATTTTTGTTTAATTTGAATTTAAAGATTCATTGGAATTTAATAGAAATAATGATAAAAATCATAAAAACTTTTGATGCAAAAAGTATTGTCATTCTTGTGAGTTGCACCCCTACCTAAAGGCATTTAACTGGCACCTAAACCCTGTGTTTTGATTTCACTTGAGAAAAACTGGATGAATTTCTTTCTAGGTTTGAACCTCATTTTTTTCTTTACCCTTCATTTGGTATACTTTTCACATTATTATAAAGGTCAGCAGAACCCACAGCGTAAAAAGGAAATTAGTGGATTTTGAACCAGGTAATAAAAAAAAAACAAAACACTGAACTTTACTCAGAATTCTTTTGTGGCCCTTTTCAGTACAGTATTTCAGGGAAGAACTTGCCAGTGAAATTTGCAGAAGAACTTATGTAAATAGGGTAAAGTGCTTTTATGAAGTGGGTTTTAAACATTAGCTTTCTCTTCTCTCTAGTTTAGTATGTTGAGGTAATAGTTGCTCATATACTCTCTCTCTTTCCCTATGTGGTCTCTCTCTTTCTCACTTACATGTATTCTCTCTCATTTCGTATGCAAATTCCATATAAAGAATATGTAGTCTCTATGTCTAGATATTAATTCATACACAAAGACATACATATATCACCTATATACACATACATATGATGCATATATATCACATATAATATACATGAAGAGATATTTTGTTTCTATTATTTGTTTCTCTTACAGGAAAATGGCACTTTTCAGTCATGCAACATCTTGTAGTGTTCAGTGAAAGTAAAGCATGTCTTCAACCACAACTTTGATTATTTTGACAAGAATATCAGTAGTTATGAAATGCTGATTCTTTCAGCATTCAGCATTCTTTTAGCATTTCACATGCTAATTTGTCTTTCTCTGATTGCCCAATTTGACTTTCTTTTAATATCCTTAGCTGTATTATACATCACCTGCTCCTCTTTCTCACACTTTTAAAGTCAAGTATATTATTAACATTGATTTCTTCTTCTCACCATTTTGTTTTGAATCATAATCACATTTCTACAAGAGAAACATTTATGAAAAATTCAATTTAAAATATGCATGCGTCCATTTTTTTTTCTAAAAATTGATTTGCTAAAAGGCACCAAAATGCAAATATAGAATGTAACCAAATACAAATATAATATTTATATCTTATAAAACTATAGAATCATCAATGTTTTTTTTTTTGCTGTGAACCTGAAAATTTACATAGTATACATTGAACAAGAATCTTAAGTTTATTTTATTTTATTTATTTTTATTTGATAGAGAGAACACATGAGCGGGGAAGAGGGGCAGAAGGGGGGGAGAGAGAAAGAGAGAGAGAGAGAGAGAGAGGGAGAATCTTGAGCAGGCCCCATGCTCAGCACAGAGCCTGAGGGAGGGCTCAATATCATGATCTTGGAATCATGACTTGAGCCAAAATCAAGAGTTGGACACTCAACTGACTGAACCACTGAGGTGCCCCAAGAATCTTATGCTTAAAACTCCAAAATGTGTTTTGGAAAGCAATTATTCTCCAGTACAAATATTTCATCAAACAAGTTAAAACAATTTACCCGAAACTATTGTTTAATAAATGGACTTTCATTATTTTTTTGTTTTTTTCTAAGAATTGGAAAAATGATTTATTTCTGTCAACACACATAAGTTTGAATGTTAATTTTGTATAAGATTTTAAATTATAATATAATTTAATATCAATTAGGTAATACTTGGCACCTTAATCTTAAGTAAATCAACACATGTAAACCACTTAAACTATGTGCAGATCATTATTCTTTTTTTTTTTTTTTCAACGTTTATTTATTTTTGGGACAGAGAGAGACAGAGCATGAACGGGCGAGGGGCAGAGAGAGAGGGAGACACAGAATTGGAAACAGGCTCCAGGCTCTGAGCCATCAGCCCAGAGCCCGACGTGGGGCTCGAACTCACGGACCGTGAGATCGTGACCTGGTTGAAGTCGGATGCTTAACCGACTGCGCCACCCAGGCGCCCCATGCAGATCATTATTCTAAATAGACACAAAAGTTACATTTAATATTCTAAGGACATAAAAGGTTAATTTGTTTGCTGCTACTTGTTATTTATTTTTTAAAAGTGTAAATATGAATTCCATGGACATAATTACAAGAAAATGTAAATTTACTCCCATGACTTTCTAAAAAATATATTTCTATGCTCACACTAATTCAAAGTATGTGTTGTAATACCAATTTATTCATTATTAGCACTTAATGACTATACTTCCAATGTTGGTCAATGATATGGATGAAAATTTTTCTTTAAATGTGTCTTCGGTTTACATTCTGAGCTTTAAGATTCTCAGAGAAACACAAATACGAATGTATTTGATCTTTATGTAACAGGTGAGAGGGAGACTATAATATTTTTTCTTAAAATGATTAAGATTCCTTCCTCAACAGCTACTAAGTTTGACAGGATATTAGTAAAAACTACTAAATTACATTGGATAGCCAAGATTTTCACAAGGATAACCTTATAGGTACGAGACAATTTTTAAAAATATAACAGAAAAAAAATGGTCATTTATGATCGTGAGACCAAAAAAACAATTAAATTCACATCACTCCTGATTCCCTCTAAACCCTCAAACTAGCTTTACATGGCATTATATTGCTACAACGGTTGCAATTTTAAGGCCACTTTTCTTTACCAAACTACAGTTCTAAGATGGACTGGGCAGTTCCACATTGCTGTGTTATTCTTCAGATAATCATTAACATTTCTAATTTGCTTATGATGCTTCAGCTGAATTACATAATTTGGGGGATAAATTGGCATGATGGCTTCCTCATTAGCTGTTGCTAAGTGATGTGATTAGTAAGCTTTATCTCAGTCTTTGTGTCAGCATTCATTATCCTATTTTATCAAGACTGATTCCAATTTATTTATTCCCAAAAGTTGGCATTGCTATAAGTTTTCAATGGACAAAATCTCACAGACACTCAAATATTTAGGTTTACAGAAAAAATATCCTTTTAGGTTTGGGGAATACATGTTAATTATAGGAATCATGATTCATTAAAGGAAATAGGATATTATAATTAGTTTACCCATTTTCACAAATAATATCCTCAGCATATTTTATTTTATATTTTAATCAATTTACTTTATCAGTATTACATTTCCTTTAAATTGTCAAAGTTTAATTTTTGTGCCTTCTTAATTTATGAGATCTGAAATAAATAATATTGATTAACTAGATGTTTATAATTATGATCAATAAATGATTATGCATTTATATTTTAGAGATTGTTTCACCTTACATAAGGTATTTATTCTTCTTCCCTTCAGTAAGTGCTCAAAACTAAAATACTAACTGTTTCATTAGATAGTTTCAATCTCTGATTTAGCAGCCACAAAATGTAGCTCTGATACATGTTGACCAATATATAATTCATTATCGTTCTTAATCAAATAGAATACAAAACAAGAATAAGTTAATATCAATAATACTTTTTCCATTTCCAAGTGGTCTAAACCACAAATAACATTTTTAGTGTCATTTACTCTGATACTGAATTTTCTCTCCACTGCAACTCACATACAATTATGCACATGGGTTTAATTATAATATAAACACAATAAATTAGTTGCTTATTTGATTCTGTTGTCATACTACATATGCTAATTCTGAAAATGTCATGAAAAGCATAAATATATAAATTTTTATAAATCAAGGTGTCATTGACATTAAAGGTAATTTGGACAAACTCTCTTACTAAATAAAAAGTATAAAAGTTAGACAAATTATGAAAATTGGTTGAAGCAATTATTGGGTTGCTAAGAGCTTTTTTTCTTTTTAATGCACTAGTGGAAAAAATAGAATGATTACCTAAAAAGAGAAGAAAAATTAGAGAGATAAGACTAGTATTTGGAGCGACTCTTCTGACTTCTCAGGAGAGATTTCTCAGAAGCTGGTTAGCTAAACAGTAATTTTCTTGGGGCAAAAAGGACACATAAAAGAATATAGGTAAACATAAATTGTCTTGGGAGCAAAACAACATAATCTTAGACCTGTAATTTTATATTCCATTGATCACACTAAATCCCAAACTCAAAAATCTAATTAGTCATAAATGAAAAGAAAATTACATAATTATAAAATAAGAAAGAGCAAATAATAGAGACAAGCCTACAGGATACTCAAGTGATATATTGAATTTTCAGGCATAGATTGAAACCTCTACTTGGGATGCAATACAGAAAACTGTAAAGTGTAAAAATCAGCAAATGGATATTTTAAAATTAGAATATAGTAAATACAGTAATATCTTAAAGGATGGCTTAATATCAGATTAAACAGGTTAAGAGTGAATGAAATATGAGTCAGAAGAAAACATACAGAATGAGTCCTAGAGAGACAAAACAACATAAAATAAAAAAGAAAGTAGGAAAAATAGAGATATAGTTAGAAGACCTGAAGTCTGGATGGTAGATGAAATAAGAGTGGGGAAGAAGCAATATTTGAATAGATAATGACTAATAAATATCCCAAGTGGGAAACAGTTAATAAATAAGCAACAGGTTCATGAAACTCTTACAACCCCTAAAAACAATGAAAACAGAAATTCATACCGAGGTGTCCAGGGTAAAACTGTTAAAATTTAAATCTAAAAATAAGATTTCTGTTAAATTTCTCAGGATCCACATAAGAGTGAAAACATATGGTATCAGGTGATGGGCATTGAGGAGGGCACCTGTTGGGATGAGCACTGGGTGTTGTATGGAAACCAATTTGACAATAAATTTCATATTGAAAAAATAAAAAAATAAAAATAAGATTTCTAAAATGTACAGATCAAAAATTCTTTCCTTGAAAAATAAGAATTCAAGTGAAATATCACACTTTAACCAAGAAATGAATGAAATTCATGCCAATTTACCACTCTCTATCTGATAAAAATTTCCTTCAAAAATAAAAATAAACTAATATTTCTCACAAAAATTTATTGCATGTATTACCAGCAAAAGTGGACTAAAGGAAACATTAAAGGGTAGTCTTCAAGTAAAAGGGAAAAAAAAATTCTAGTGGCATTGTGAAAATGCAGGAAGAAGTGTAAAGCTATAGAAAGCATAAATATGGGAATAAATTTAGATAATTTTGAATATATTAAAATGTCATATTTTGGGTTTAGAAAGAGTGAATTAAAATTCATTTGAACAATATTGTTTATTTGAACAATATAAAATCAAGAGCATGGTAAATAGCAATAAATTCAAGTTACATTAGATTTGATAAAGTAAAATTGGATGTTTTAATCTCTTGTTAATCATTTAAAGAACAGAACAAGTAGGGGCACCTGGGCGGCCTAGTCAGTTAAGCGTCCTACCTCCACTCAGGTCACGATCTCATGGCTCGTGAGTTTGAGCCCGGCATTGGGCTCTCTGCTGAAACTCAGAGCCTGGAGCCTATTTCAGATTCTGTGTCCCTCTTTTGTTCTGTCCCTCCCCAATTCATGCTCTGTGTGTGTGTGTGTGTGTGTGTGTGTGTGTGTGTGTCTAAGAATTAATAAACATTAAAAAAATTAAAAAAAAATAAAGAATAGGACAAGTATATGGCTACCAAGTTAGAAAAATGAAAAACTGAAAAATAATATTATGAAAATTAGAGCAAAAGAAAGAAAGAATAATAAACAGAATGGTTGGGGGAAATGGAGACAAGACTTTAATACAATATTTGAAATAAATATATATCAATTTTATATGAGATGAAAATGGGTTAAAGATTATAGTAGAATATAAAAATTACTATACTGGTTTAAATCTATCTACAATATTCAGTTATTTTCAGTTTAAGAGGAAAAGGTATTAAGTGTACAGAACAAACAAGTTAGCTAAGGGAAAGAAGGAAATGCACTATAAGGTATTATTTGATGATGATATTGCTACTCTTATCTTTTTTAGCGGTGGTGTTATGTTTCCTTTTCTATGACACAGGAACTTTATGAGAATACATTCTCTGAGACAAATGTAGTTCTTCATTCTCTGATTTATTCAATCATTGATGCCAATTAGCAAAATGGAAATCCCAAAATACAAAGTGCATTCTGAGATAGTATGACTTAAAGTGCAGTTTATGTCAGGTATGTAAATTCACAGCGGAATGCGCTGGGAGCACCTTAAAAAGAATACAATAAAAAAGGAATGCATGATTGTAGCTCAAACTGAGATGCAACAAAGGCTTTTGAGACTGTGGCTTCAGGCATAGCCTTAAAGATGAACTTACCATCTGAAATCACAAAGACAGAAAAAGCACACTGTTGGCTTAAATATGCAAATAAATGGGTTTCTCACATGTTCAACCATGCCATTGTCCATTCTGGGTAACAGAATGAATACTAGCAGAGATTTCTTAATTTATAAGGTCTAATGAGGCTTCCAAAGAAATGTGTGAGGCCAGCCAGTTTGGAAGTAGAGCAGATAAAATAGGTATAGTAGAAAAGTTTATACAATAAGGATATTATAATGTAGAAAGAATACTTCTATTGGCACATCACAATTTGTCAACTATCCAAAACCATCAAATGACTTACAAATCCTCATCACTTTCATTTATTATATTCAGTTACCAAGAGTATAATACCCATGTTTCACAAAGTTATGACTTATCTATATGCTCTACTGTGTCAGTTTCTAATTAAACATATTATCACATACCTTTTTTTGTTCTTTTTCGTTAACCCCATGTATTAGGTGGATAGATTTTGAAGGATCCTGCTTTTAACCATTCAGACAAAATCTATGATATAAAGGCATTATCATGATGAAAAGTGTTAGCGCTTAAATACACACATCTGAATGGATTATCTTACTGATTTGTTTGCTATTATTGAACCTAATACATAATCCTCAGAAATTAAGCAAATATGACTGGGGTATACTGCGGTTAGTTGGTGGAATGTTGGGGATGGGGATGAATGAATATCAGGTGAAGTAGCCTAGAAAAGTTCAGAGTATGAAGTATCCCACAGTTGGGATAGTTGAACAGTCTGAAAACAAAGGATGCAAAGCGGGATACAAAGGGCATGAGATAAACAAAACAGAAGACTGTTTAGTGACCTGAACAGCTAACTTTGATTAGTCTGGTGATGTTGTCTCCTAATGGACTATGTTGTAAGTAGGTTGAGGCTACTGTATGCCTAGAAATCATTTTATGAAGAGAACATTCACTGCCTTTTAAAATAATTTCATAATTCTGGAATTGTACTTTTGGATTTAATTACATTTGCGCTGCAATTACATAGTATTTTTTTTAATGTTTTTGTAATGTTTATTCATTTTTGAGACACAGAGAGGGATGGAGCATGAGCGGGGAGGGGCAGAGAGAGAGGGAGACACGGAATTTGAAGCAGGCTCCAGGCTCGGAGCTGTCAGCACAGAGCCCCACGTGGGGCTCGGCTCAAACTCACGAACTGCGAGATCATGACCTGAGCTGAAGTCAGAAGTTTAACTGACTGAGTGACCCAGGACCCCCTGTAGTATTTTTTATTTGATTTTTATTTTTACAAATCATTGCTTTTTCAAGGCTAGTGTGACCATAAGAATGCAAAAAAAAAAAAAAAAGCTAAATAACTCAACAATGTAGTGACAGACTACATGACAAATGATTAGAATAAGATACTTACATTGAAACTGAAATAAGGCCTTGAAATTATGTGAAAACCAGTGTAACCAGAGTGTTGAGGAAAAATTGCACTGCTCTTATCGCAACAGAACTACCAGAAAATACATTCTTCACACTGCTTAAAGAAGGACCAATTAAGAAAATGCAAAACTGTTTGATGTTAGATAAAGAAAATGATACTTCAGATCTATGACAAACACATTTCAAGATAATGGTTTGCAGATTTGAGGTTTCTGAAAAGGGAAGCATTTGCTCGATGAGCACAGTTCATCCAAATCTTTGGTAGCAACCAAAGACTGTTGCTACCACCAAATTATCTCAGAAGAGAAGGTCTTGTCTCTGTTGATCCATTCTGTCCTTCACATCTTGTCAATTTATCTGTGAAAAGAGGAATAGTACAAAGATAGGCTCTTATCTCAAAATATATCATGAACGTGTAGGAGAGAGGCAGAATGCGGCATGAAAACTCTAGGACAAAATCATCAATCTTATGTGTGTGTGTGGATTAGCATAGATGGCAGATAGCACATCTGGAGTAAGAAAGCTGTGGTTGGCTGTCAAAGAAACAGCTTTAGGGAGGAAAAATCAGTGTTCAAACTAACCATCTGGGTGGTGGGGGGAGCAAAGTGATTACTTGTAGACTATTCATTATCTGGTACTTTCTATTTTCATTTTATGAAAATTGAAAAGATGGTAATTCATACTGATTTTCTTTTTTTACCAACTCATTAATAAGTCTTAATAACACACTGCATTATTAATGTCATGTATATACTTCCGGTCGAAGATATACATGAATACATAATTTGTTCTGATTTTCCCATTTACCACAAATATCTTTATTCTTAAAATATAGTATCTATACTTTCCTATGAAATGTAAAACAATAATAAGTTTGGTTACTTATTTTATATAAAGGGTTGGGGCAAACAACATTCTCTATTACTTATTTTAGTATGAAATTGCCCCTCAGAATCTAGTTAATACTTTCTTCACGTCGGTTGCAAAATGTGTAAAACCTCTTGGACATCTTTATCCTGAATAAATACATCTTTCATTGCCATTTATTGAACGTTAATTAGCAAGAAGATCTCTTTTTGCCTAAGAGAGTAATCTGAATTTTTTTTCATTTCAGTTGTGGAGCAAAATATAGGTTTGACTAAGAATGATTTATTGTTCCATTGCCACAGTATATGGAATTGTGTAATATACTAGTCTAGTTGTGATCATCTGCTTATATAATTTTACATAAAGTGTAATTCATTGGTCTTTTTTTATGGCTTTGTCTCGCTATTTGTACACCTTATTGTCATGGTCTTAGAAGCCTGGAAGATACATAATTTTTCTCTTATTTTTTGCACTCATTTTATAGCGACAGTTGCCTTCATATACATATATATGTATATGTGTGTGTGTGTGTGTGTATGTGTATATATGTGTGTATATATGTGTATATATGTGTGTATATGTGTGTATATATATATATATATATTCCCTTCTTTATAAGGGAATCAAAAAATTCAGAGGTGGGAACTGATCTTTTTGTTTACCATTTGCTTGTAAATGGTAGGTATTTCACAGTCCACATTTTTCCCTAGCTATAATACCGAGTAGAGACTCAGCATCCATTAGAGAAAAGTAAAGAAAAGCATCCTAACATATTGCTTCTAATATTAAGACTAATATGAAGACTGCAAAATATCTGTTTGACACATAACACACACACACATTATTAGAACATTCAGGACTATTTATATAATTACATAATTTGTGAACACAGTGAAAAATGATGGATAAAAATTAGAATCTTTGAGTTTTCATTTCCTTCATTACTCATGAAACTAAGTTTTTATGTTTGATTAACCATTTGTGTTCAGTAACTTAACCTATTTATGTCCAAATATTTTTATATTGAGATAGTCTCCTTTTTCATTTTATATTTAAATGGGCTCAAAATGTTATTATATATAGTGTTTATTTTTTATCTGTATTACACATATATTCCAGCATCATTATCTTTTAGCGGTGTTCTCTTTCTTATACAAATTTATCTTTTCCAGTTACAAACGTAACATGGTTTTTTTAGTGTAAAAAATCTGGGAAAAAGCACAAAGTAAAAAAAAAGAGAGAAAAAAAAAGTATTGTCAATTGCATCCTCTAAAAAAATGATTTACCTTATAAGGAACTGCAACAACCAAGAATTGTCTTTATCAATGTATTATCTCCAATCTTTCATCTTTTCATTCTATTTTCTCAAGGCAACAGATCACATTATTTTTAATTCTGTCAAATCCTCACTGTAAATAAGGTCATGGAACTGAACTCTAGGCCATAGAAAACAGCCAGGAAGTCATTTGCATGGTAACATACATATATAGCATGTATGGGATGGAGATTCTACAAATGAGAGCTTGAAGCTGATCGCCACTATATGAGGTCCCTCTGTGTAGAGTTATGCCAGTATTAACTCTTCGACCCTGTAGTTCAAACCCACTCTTCTATACTCTGCTTTGTGATGCTGACACTGATAGTATGCAATCCGCTTTTCTCCTTTGCTAGTTGATTTATATCAGACTTTTGCCCTTCCCAGCTGGCTTCCCTAGCCATTTCTCCCAAACCATTCTTATTGCCGAGGCTTTATTGTGATTTTCATGTTGACACATGACCCTACGAATCTGGAAACAACTGCTGATTTTCATCCTCATTTTTAACCATATTCTTGAAAGCACATAAAGTCACAGTAAACATGGTGCATTATCACACAGAACTCTTTCTTTGTCCTTTACCTCAGGGTCAGCACTGTCACTGTGATAACTTCTGTCACCATTATGAGTTGCAACTCTTCACCAAAATACTCAAAATAAATTACACACACAAAAAAAGGAGCCACAGTGAAAGAGGCAGGATACAATATAGGATGCACGACTCAGATAGGAGTGCATATTATATATGTAACCAATGTGTAAAGAAATAAATTAATTTCAGACAATGATGGAACCAAGAATAATTTTAGCAAGTTGGTGGGCATCAAAGTCAACCATAAATAAAAGCAGTAGCAAGAAGAGACTGGGGTTGGGTTTGCCATTTTATACTATGGAATCTCTGCTTTGGTTCTAGGTGCAGGAAAAGTAGGGCTTTATAACCAGAAAAATGACACAAGTTCTGTTTGAAACTTTGCAAGATGGAGGGCGCTTGGGTGGCTCAGTCGGTTAAGTGTTGGACTCTTGATTTCAGCTCAGGTCATGGTCTTGTGGTTCCTGAGTTCAAGCCCCACATCAGGCTATGAGCTGACAGCATGGAGCCTGCTTGGGATTCTTTTTCTCCCTTTCTCTCTGCCTATTCCCGCTCACATTCTTTCTCTCCCACTCTCTCAAGATAAATAAATAAGCATTAAAATATATATAAAAAAATAAACTGTGTGAAAAGTGTATTGAGTTTTCAGAGATAATCATTTGGCATTTAAACCTAGGCTTCTGGGCCACAGTACAGGGGTCAACATTGATGATAAATGTATGTATACATTTATCAACCAGTTAACTAAGCATAGATATACAATTGACTGTAAATAACATAGAATGTATTTCTGATATTGACTTCCAATGCCCTGCCAAAAAGAAACAATTTGATTGGTTCTGCTATGGTACAGCCTAAACTCCTCTTTCCTTGTCCACATTTGGCAGTTTTCCTCCTAGGTATCCCATGCTATTTTCATTATATCAGCCTTTTGGATCTCTGTTTCCTTGAGACAGAATCACTATTTTACTTGCATAAAGAAGAAAAGATCATCTCAATCTTTAAAAGTAGGACAATTATTAATAGTATCACCAAAGAGCTATTTCTTTCTTTTGGTAATATGCGATTTAAGCTTTTATCATTTGAGTTTTAGGTTTTATTTTTTTATAGGATCAGCTTGGCTATATAACTATGTCTCCTTGGCGCTTTGGGGTTTTACCCATGATGAATTACAGAATAAGATTATGAGTATCTCCAGTGTATAAAAACTCATTGACTGAATCTTAACTGAAAAGCAATTCCTGCTATTGGCCAGGAATATGACATTTATGATATTTTGTCTGTTTTGCTATTTAAATGTCATGTATGCAGCCATTCTGTGCTTTGCTATGTAATCACTTCACATAGTAAAATGTGGGTTCTATTATCCACAAATCTAAAGCAAATAAATCTCAGGAGTCGTTAAGCAAATTTACATGGTGGGGGTAAACTTGTAGAACTCATGTACCATTAGCAGTGATCACAGTTTAAACATTCAGATACCCTGTACTACTTCCAGGTACTGAAAGGGGCAATGTAAAAATAATTTGAGAATGTGGAAGAATTAATAGGCTATCTGGCCAAAATAATAAAAAAAAAGATATTTTGTTGTTATTGTTGTTGTTTGTTGTTGTTTCTTTTAACAGCTTCCTGAAAAGAATCAGTAGTTTTCTTTTATCTACTCCTTATCAGTTGAAATTCCTCTCCTCTCCATTGTAAGAAAAAAAGTCTTGGACTTCATTATGAAATACACACATACACACATCCTAATCGCACCGCAAAGGCACACTTTCATAGATGCTAATTTAATTACTGTCAGACATAAAGGATTTTCTTCCCAACTTTATTAATCACGATTTAAAAAAAAATTGGCAAGAGACAATAAACTTTATCATTTTTTAATCTAATTTTCTTTGAAAAGCAAGATAGCTTGTATGCAAGATTTGCTGCCTGCATTAAAAAAAATTGATTCACACCTGCAAATATGGATGTAGTTTCTTAATATTTCTTTGTATTTGTCAAAATAAAATAAGGAAAATCATAAAATATATAATGTGCTGTGCTTGCATTTATTTTTATAGTCTATTAAAATAAATGTGAGTATAAATACTATTAACTAGGATATCTCATGTTTCATTTTAAGATCCAATAATTATAAATCAAATAGTTATTGAGTAGAGCACATTGTAATTTTCATGCAATAATACTTAGATGCTACAGGGGAACAATGATAGTCTTTAGTGAAACATCATTCCTTGTGTGTGTGGTGTGTGTGTGTGTGCGTGTGTGTGAAAATATAAACAAAAATACTTTCATGAATTTCCATGTAATGGGTATAGAAGTACTGATACTTACATTCTTGGATAAAATAGGCACAGTACATTTGTATCTTTATATGCTTTTATTTTTTTTTTTAATTTGTTTTTTCATCGTTTATTTATTTTTGGGACAGAGAGAGACAGAGCATGAATGGGGGAGGGGCAGAGAGAGAGGGAGACACAGAATCGGAAACAGGCTCCAGTCTCTGAGCCATCAGCCCAGAGCCCGACACGGGGCTCGAACTCACTGACCGCAAGATCGTGACCTGGCTGAAGTCGGACGCTTAACCGACTGCGCCACCCAGGCGCCCCTCTTTATATGCTTTTAAATCTTTGCTTTTGATTTGAAATTGTTCTGCAATATGTTGATATGTTTCAGTTTTATTTCTTTCAAATTTAATGAATGGCTGTTCAGTGGAATATTCTGTTGAAAGGAATAGGAGGTTTTCAAATCTGCAGACTATCATAACAAGAAAGTTAGCCTTTCTTTCCTTTTAAATTATTATTCACTATTATTTGATATCATGTATCTGGCCATTCAGTGTTCTAGCAATTCTGCCATTCAACCATGTTGGTATTTCTTTTCAGTAAGACAGAGTGTTGGAGAGTAAAATACATTTTTTTAGCTCTGATTTATTTTAAAAATCAGAGAAAATTATCCCATCTAAAACTTTGTTTCAAAATATATTTTAAATTATTTTGAGATATATATTTAGAGTTGAAGGAGAATCAATCACTGTAAATCATAGGCTAGTAGTTTTTAGGAAACCATTTATTTCATTAAAAAGTCATATTAAAATATTTACTTATTTGAATGAAACAAATAAATATTAGTTGTCTCTTTCAAATACATGATATTGGTTATAAAAACTATTCTTAATGAAAAAAATTGTGAACATTATTGTCTGTTCCAAAAGATTTTTCACAAATGTGAAAATATTTAACTATGTGTTTTTCAAATTTGATTATTATAATCAGAATATATTATTAAAAAATACAATAAATTTGTAATTCTCCAAAGATTGCTTTTCTGTGTTTTGTCTTTGTAAATCATAGACTTTTGTAAATTTTTTGTCACTGATTTTGACAAAAATGTCAATTATGTTCTGTGCGTGTAAAAATTGGTTATGCCAACAGATGCTGAACTGTGGAATTCTCCATAAAGAGGCAAAGGCAAAAATGAACCCTACCATCTGAACCTGCTAAGGATATAATCAGGGGAGTGTATGTGGGAGGGCCACACAATCACAAAGATGTATATATTTCAAAATTCTAAAAACCATAATCTGATATTTTTATTAAAGACATAGAAATTTTTAAAAGTAAAAGTCTGGATAGAAGGGGGAAATCTTCAATACTCTCAACCACATTGATAGTAAATATGTTAATATATTCAGAGATAAATGATATACCATGAATGGTGTTAGAAAAACACTTAAAATGGCATGGCCCCAGTGGCTTTGTCTCATGCAACATGTTACTTTGTTATGGTAGCCTTAATGCAGGTAGTGAACACACCTATTTCACACAAATCTGTTTATTAGTGCACGACTTATCTGAATTGTAAATTATCTACAGATGTTCAGAGCTCTCCTTCAGTAGCCAGATACCTGATTGCATATATTATATCATCTTAAAAGATTTAATTAATGCTGACTTGGGTAGGCAGAATTTTAAAATGATCCCCCCCATGAACCTGGACCTTATATAATCCCTTACGTTTTGGGTGTGGATAATTCTCTGAATATAATGAGGGATCATTCCTGTGATTAGATTACATTATAAGGTAAAATTGGCTTTAAGGAAAAAAGATTATCTGGAAGAACCTAATGTCATATTTACCCTCTAAGAAACAGAATGTTTTCTCCTACTGGCAACAAAATAAACAAATAAATGAAATCATTATTACCTTGTATAAAAATATATTTTAAAGCCATTTGATTAATGTCACATTTTTTTAACTGTTATAACTTAAGTTACCTGTGTAGAGAACTCTGTCATTTACAGCATATTGTCACCGTAATGTAGTTCATAAAGTGTTTCCGATACTTAATTTAGATTCCCCAATGACCTAGCAAAATATCTGCAAAGGTAATTATTATAAGATATTTTATGTATTATAAGATTATAAGATATTTATGTCAAGCTATTATGAGAGAGGTATGATAAATATTTACTTCAAATGTGAATATTCATATACAATTTAGACATAAACACAGAATAATCTTGATAAAAACTTTTAATTTAAAACAGTATTACGTCATAAAAGATAAATTCATACATGATACATGTGTTCACGTGAGTGTAAATACATATGTGTATGTGTATATATATATATATATATATACACATATATATTTTTTAAATGAAAAATATATATCTTTAATTAACTTTCCCCACTTTCCTGTCTATAATTTCCTATTGAGAATTGATGTTCCTGTCCCTCACTAAATACTGCCAGCCTGACAACCACTATTCTGCTGTCTTTCAGTTGATATGATATACAGCAGCATTCAGTAGCTCATACTCAAAAGATTGATGATATTGTTATTCAAGATTTTTCGCAAGCTTTTAGGTTATAAGCTAGAAGGGAAGGACAAATCTACCCAGTCTATTACCTCAGTACATGTTTTTTTATAGCTATAAAAGTCATAATGCTTTCCAAGAGGCCATGTTCTTTTATGGAGGCTGATTTGACAAGCTGCAGAGAATTTTCTATGATGTTTGGATTTCTGCTTTCAAGCATTGAGGTGGACTTTTAATAGTTTTAATAGTTTTTTGCCCCTTTCTTTTCTTTAGTATGTTTAAGATCAATCTAATTCTAAAGTGCTTTTATTTTATCTTATTCTACGCCATTTCAAACATTTCCTTACTTTGAGAGATTCTTAATATTTCCATATTTTTATAATAGTTTATACCAACTGTAATCGTGTTACTTTTCCTGTCCTATAATACTTGTCTTGATATTGAATTGATAACAGTGTGTTTACGATTCCTTTGTTTGTCTGTTTGTTTTTAAAGTACAATCTACCTCTCCACATAGGGCTCAAATTCACTATTCCAAGATCGAGAGTCACATGGTCTACTGACTGAGCTATTCAGGTGCCCCGAGATTCATGATGTATTATTGTTCATCCGTGTTTCCTCTGACATTCAAAAATATGTTTAATAGTCTGAAATATTAGATTAGTGCTTGTGATATTTGAAAACTTCCATTTTCCCATTTGGTTTTCTTGTACTTTTTGTCTATTGCTTCATCCTCTGAATTAGATTTTACCTTTTTCACCTCCTTTCTTTGCTTAGTGTTATAAAAATATTACAATCTCACTTTACACCTTGATTATTTCAATCATATTTCTCAAATTTTCAAATGACATTTGTCTTGTTCATCATATATCTATTGAGTTTTGCATATTTGCATTAAAAATCTTTGCTCTAGGGGTGCCTGGGTGGCTCAGTCAGTTAAGCGTCTGACTCTTGATTTTGGCTCAGGTCGGGATCTCACAGTGGGTGACATTGAGCCCTGCATATCTCTCCCTCTCTCTCTCTTTCTCTCTCTTTCTCTCTCTCAAAATAAATATTTTTTTTTTCTCTATATGGCATCAATGCAGAACATTGGTAGTAGTAATTACTATTACTGTTATTATTATTATAATATCCATAGTTCTTTACAAATTATTCTCCCTAATTTATGAAATCCCACTTTCTTTTATAATTCCTGAACAAAAATATTCCCTTCTAGTCAGGCCATTTTAGTTACTTCCTAAACCCGTGAAATTTCTTTGTCATGACCTTGATTCATACTATTGCCAGTTCTTCGTCTTGAATGTTTTCTGTCCTTTTGTACACTTTACCCTTCCAGCCACCCAGGTAGTCAGCAAACAAACACCATAAATAATATTTCATCCCTTTAGGAATTGTTCTCTGTTAACTCCTGCACCAAAAGGACTTGTTTTACTTTTTATTTCCAAAATTAACTTTTCGAATACTATGTTTAATTCTTTAAAACGTATATAGCCTTGAAATATTATATAGTGATTCCGTGTCATAGATTTTATCCTATGTCTCTACTATTCCCATTTCTCCCCTCCATCCACACATGTGAGATAATGAAAATCATCTATACTTCGAGTGTGTGTGTGTGTGTGTGTGTGTGTGTGTGCACGTGCACCTCTGTTACTAGAACAAAGCAAAGGGCAAATTCATATATTCTGAAATAAATATTAAACTTCTTTTCTCCTAAATAAAGTGTTGACTTTATATTGAGCTTTCTCATGTTTTCAGCTGAGAACTTCCTCAAGTTTTAATTAGAAATATAGACAAAAATCTTGTGGTGTGTCCAATGCCTTTCATTCTACAGTGGAAGAAACTTTGCTACAGCTAGACGATGATGGAAATTTTTATTACAGAAAAATCTATTTCCAGTAAACTGATAGTTTTGTTATTAAACTTGCACACTTTTTGAAGTGAGATTAATCATTAGATTTAAAGATATATACCTATTATATAAAAATTGTGTCATGTTTAGTCAAAGAATGGAACTAATCTCTGTTAAAACTCTTTCAGATATTCAGATATATTTGAAATCCTGTAAACTCTAGAGAGATATTAACCTAAATCCAGATATGATGACATGGTTAAAAATACTTTTGGAAACTATTTTGAAATTGAATCAGAACAAATCTAAGAATGTTTTCAATACCAAATCTTCATTTAAAAAAATACGATTATATTTTACAGAAGCAACCATGAATATGAGTTGTCAAAAAAGGTATATTAGATTCTGAAACTTAGTAATAATATTTTTGTTTAAAAACTCTGTCTTAAGAAATGACACAGTGAATTAAAGCAATGACAAATATTTTTCATATTTTACTTTGTTAGTGCTTCAAGTCAGTGTATAAATTCTTTGAGATGGCATTTTTTAAACAAGATATTATTTGCCTTGAGAATCTGATTAAATATTTTCCTTGGGGATATTAAGAATCATTGGTAGGGAAACATTGGTAGTGTGACCAGTAAGAGATGCACTAAATCTTGATGAGCAACAGACTGTGGATTGAAACAAAAATGAAATATTTCAATTTACAGATGCTAAGTTCACTTATGACTTAAAAAAATAAAAATCATATTAATTAGGAAAATCAAAGGTGTGAAGACAAGAATAGTTAACTTGGTTAAAGTATATAAATAGCTCTACCTCAGGGAAGATAATGTAAGATATCCAGTTCCACTAACTTTCAGAATATTAATTGCTCATAAATGTTCATGAATTTACGTGTCACATTAACGGACTTGTTTGAACATGAACAGATTATTCATTATTCAACTGCCAGTAATTATGCTGCAGATATTTCATTCTATATTTCTGCACATTATGTAAACTAACCAATTTGAGGCCTTGTCACTGATTTAGAATTCTGTATTTAAATATAAGGGAGGTAGTTATTATAATAATTATAATTCACCATTTCTTTATTTTCAAAGCAAGGAAGAATGCAAGCTGTATTAGACAAATTGTATGCAATCAGTGATAAGTATGAATATACTTAAAATTTGTCCTGTGTGTATAAAAATTGTTTAAAATTTGTATTGTTGCCCATCCAATAGTATTTACATGGTTATTGCGAATGTTTAAAGGAAAGATTTTGGCAAAAAAACATCATGTTAATTTAAATATATATGAAAAAAAGCAATTCATTGAAATACTAATTAGGATATTTGTTATTACATTGTTTGTTTCCATATTTACCAAAAATTGTTTTAAAATCATCCTTTTATGTTAAAAGCCTCGCATATATTATTAAACATTTAAATAAAGAAGTTTGAAGAAGAATAAAAATAAACATATTAATATTTATGTTTGTTTTTATTAAGTGTCAGTCATATGTAGTAAGTTGATATGAACTAAAGCAATAAGAATGGTTAGTCCTTTTTATGACATTATTTTAATAAGTAAACTGTTCATAATGTATAAACTACCCAAAAGGTTTTTTTGAGGGGACTAGTACTGTTTATATATATTTTCAAAGTCTTTGGAAATGTGCCCTTGAAACACTAACAATTCTAGAACTGAAGAAAATACAAGACCTATCTAATGACTTTTTTTCAGGCAAACTCTGTTGAATATAATGGTACTATTCTGTGTTATTAAGTGATAGTGACATGCTCAGAGAGGTTTATTCTGCATCCCTTGAAACAGTGTGGTCAGCTACCACACTGCTAAGATATTTATTTGATTATTTTTTTCTGTCTTTAGCCTCTTGAGGCACAAATCTTGTGCCCTCCAGGTGCTTCCATTCTAAGTAGTATTCAAGTAAAACCAATGCATATCATTAAGGAAAACTGTATCCAATGCAGACCTCTGTATTTTAATAAAACAATGTCAACAGGCCATAATATTTTATTTCTGAGCCAATTACACGTAGGACAGTTATTTTGTTTGTATTAAAATAGTCCGGGGTCCATTTCTTATGTTACTCCATTGCCCACTCCCCTGCCCCCTGCCCATTCAAAAAATCTAAAAGAGTAGGATCTACTTAATTAGAGAATTGTGTTTTAAAAATAGGATGGATGGCAGGTAGAATATGTAACATTTGGCAATTAGTATTTATTTTTTACCATCCCTATTACAATAAAAACTCCTTGAGGGCAAAGAACTTTTCTCTCTTGCTCTGCACAGTATTTCTGGCACAACGTATACAAGGAATAACTATTCCTGAATTAAATAATTAACTCCCTTATGATAATATATGCTTCTCATATTACACGAGAGCTTGACATAAGGTCTTACTTTTTCAGTCTTACATTTTGTTTAGCAAGTGCTATGGCCTGAATGTTTGTGTCTCACCAAAATTCATATATTAAAATCCTAATACCTGATATGCAGGAATTAAGAGTTTGGGCCCTAGGGAGGTGCTCAGGTTATGATGTTGGGGCTCACATGAATAGATTTAATACCTTTATACAAGAGATCCCTAGCCCCTTTCACTGTGTGAAGATACAGCAAGAAGGTGCCAGATGTAAAAAAGAAATAGGGCTTTCCCCAGAATGTGACCATGTTGGTGCCTGGACCTTGGGCTTCCAAGCCTCAAGAACTGTGAGAAATAAATTTTTGTTGTTCTTAAGCCACCTAGTCTGTGGTATTTTATTATAGCAACCTGAACAGACTAAGATAGGAAACAATTTCTATTTATAAATAGAGATACCCAATATTGAACATAAAATATTCTTGAATTCCCAGTATTTATTTGTGATTTAAATATAAATACTACACAATATTGTTTATGACACATTTTGTTTGTTCACATTACAAAGCAGTAAATGAGGACATTATAAAAATAATAGTCCCTGTATAAGGTTTTGGATTACGACACTAATTTTTATAATTCCTCTTGGGATGTTACATTCATTTTTTGATTACCATTTTTGGTTGGACATAAAAGGAGCATAAATTGCGATTTTTCCACTTAACTCATCAATCCAAAATTGTTCATGATACCAAGGTAGGGGTTCCATCAGTTATTGCTCATTACTATTCCTATATAATTCTGAAACAGGAAAGTGGTCAAGGATGGATTTGAAGTCTCTCTGTAGACAGAAAGGTGTGATCTCTTATCTCCTCCTCTTAGAATATTACTGGGTCACAGAACAAATCCACCAAACTGGAAGGAAGCCCAAGGAACCCTGTGGAGAGACTTATGGAGAAGGATGGAGACCCATGATGATTTCCCAGTTTGTGCTCTTAGTTGATAGCCACTACCAGTTCACCAACCTTGTTAGTGACTAATCTTGGACATGTCCATTTCAGTCCTAGTAGAGCTACATCACCTATCATGCTAATGCTGCCTGAAACAGAGACAAAACCTACTGCTGGGCCTTGCCCAAAGAGAGGATTTGTGAATAAAAGTAATGATTATTATTGTTGTAAGCCACCACATTTTGGAACTATACAGCAATAGATTATCAAAACACCTTTATCACATCACTTCCATAACACACAATGATGACTGCTAGATTGTGGTGATATGATAGTCACTAGAAATTAGTATGAGTTCAGATCCAGTATCTAGTAATCCCAATAAAGATTCAGATTTCATTTTCTCTAATGCAGCCACCTGACTAAGCTTTCCCTTTATTTGAGGGGCTGTAGGAATGTAGACATTACATTCAGGGAATGAAAACAGGCTTGCAGCTGGAAAAAGAAGACAAGGCTCTTCTATATAAACTGATATTAAGTATCTTCTCGTCAGGCCTAGAATTTAGCCATCAACATATAGCAAGAAATTTCTTAATATGTTTCTTCCCATCCATCAAAATACTGTATTTACTAAAGCTTTTATTTTAATTGCAGTGGTAGTGATTCTATACTGTCTCTTAATGTTAGGCACCACAGATAACCCCCTGTGATTCTTGAGTCCCGGTAATTGGATTTAGATAAAAGCACCCATTTCCATGTCAACATCCTCTTCCCTAACCTCTCTGTGAAGGTAGGCAGCACAAAGGTTTCCAAAGATGTTCAACTACACATCCATCAATACCCCGATAAGGGAAATGTTCGGCCATAATTCTCAGAGTTATGATCCTGGGACAACTGAGCAATTTGAACATTCTACATGCCCATCTCCTTAAATCTTTGAACCCTTTCCTTTACATTCTCTCAAGAAATTCTTAACGTTTCAACCTCATAGACTGCCATCAAATATTTTGTTCAAGCTTTACAGCCAAATTGCAGAACTTTAATGCCACTCCAACATGCTCAAGCCAGTATACTAACATTAATCCTAGATGAATAAATTCATACTGCATTAGTTTTTGTGCTGAATAACAAAGTACCACAAACTCAGTGGGTTAAAATACTTGTATTTGTTATCTCAAGTTTTTGAAGATCCCATTGGTTCCTAGATTCTTACAGGCTGTGGCTGGAGGTTCTCTCAATTTCTAAAGCCCGACTGCAGTCCCCTGCCATGTAGTGCTCTCCACGGTCTCCATAGTTAGTTCATAACACAGTGGTTTGCTTCTTTAAGGCCAGCAGGAAGAAACGTTGGTGCTCCAGGTTGTTAACATAAATTTTCACATAATGCAACCTAATTAAAGTTTACCTCCTATCACCTTTGTCGTATTCTATTATTTAGACACAAGCCATAGCTGCCCTCACATTCAAAGGAAGGGGGTATTATGAAGGTAAATCATTGGGCGTCACCTTAGGGTGTGGCTGCCATTACATACATTAACTAAAGCTTTTCTTTTTAACTAGAGTTATAAGCCCCATGTAAAAACAGAGAAGTAGTTTGTTGAAGAAATAAGTAAATTCAACAAATTACTAAGAGTTTTACATACGGTAATATGTGTGTGTGTGTGTCTGTGTGTGTGTGTGTTATATCTATTTGAACCTTAAAAATATTCACATTTTAGGAAACCCAAAGAGTCTAACTTTCAGTGAGAATAATCTTATAGAGCTCTGTTTCTTAGTTTTATCAATATATATTTATAATCTACAAAACATAAGAACAAAAATAAAAATCTGATTAGATGAGCAGTTGCTGGTTTTTATCGAATTTTCTCTGGTATTCATTCCAACAGTGTATTTCTCTCTGGCTCCTGACATATACTTTATTTCAATCTTAAAACATCACATATTTTAGCAGGAGTTTAAAATAGTTATCTTCCAGTCAAGATGCAGGCAGTGATGGATGCAAGTTGGTTCCCTGGGGACCTTGTTAGAGAAAATCACTCATATGTTCAGTGAGCATTTGAACAAATGGACCTGCTGTTCTACCTAATGCTAGTGTAATTCCTTGATATATGGTCACTGTGTGTGACAATTGACGCTGTCACTTAGATTGTAAGCAAAACATTTCTAAACTCAAGTCTTAAAAGCTGCATATTAATGCTTCTCTAAGGAGGTATCACAAACAAGACAAATTCTGGTCTAGGAAATCACTCAATTAAAAATAAATGCATGCCCCTAGTTGAGGAAATTAAGACAATATCCCATTTCTTTATTTATAATTTTTGTCTTATGGCATTATGGAAGGCTCTAGTTGAGCATGCTTCTTGGATAGATTGTATTCTTCAGGTAATAGCTGCTTCAGTAGACAGCTTTGTGGCTGTGGGTAGGACTATGTAATCATTGGAGAGCATGAATCTATTTATGGCCTGTGTAAAGCTGACAAAAATAACTTTAATCTGGCCTTCATGAGCTAAAATAAAGCATTTAGGATGATTTTCATAAAAAAATGATACTAAAGATTCCAGGAGACACCTTTGTGGATTAAGCTTAGTGGTTGCTTTGGTGTTTAATACAAAATCTGAAAATAAATACCAACATATATTTATACACTATTTCTCTCTCTCTCTCTCTCTCTCTATATATATATATATATGCATACACATTTATTATCATATGCATATATAGTATATATATGTATGTAGATACACAGATATATCCATGCACAATTTATCTATTGGCATTCTTTAAATTGATCTAAGTAATACTTCATCTGATTCCAAAAGGGGAAAGTTTTCTAAAATGTGTTTCAAAGGTGTTATATAGCTCTTGAAATCATATTCAGTATTCAAATAAGGAATTAGGGAATAATCTAATTTTATCTACAATAATACAAGTGAATAGCAACTGAATAAACCAGAAGTGTAAAAAATCCAAAAACTGTGCTTGCCATTAAAACTTGATTTATTCACTTAATTTAAATATTTCTTGAATTCTAGAAATTGAATACATTACCATATATTAAATTCAAAGTCTCATAAAGAACTTGTTTTTATATTAAGTGATCAGCTTTTTTCCTTTTCCAATAAGTGCATTATAGTTTTTGTTGTAGTGGGTTTTCCCCTTGTTTTAAAAATCATCTCTTCTAAATATTGGAGAATTAAATGTAGTCATCCAATAAATGTCAATAACCTCTAATATTAATATTAATGAATAAGTATTTTTGTAATAAATTTTGTATATAAGATTTTAAATAATCATGATAAAATACATAAACATGACTCTTCTCTTCATTGTGATATTCAACATACATCTCTAAATGTGTGTGTGTGTTTTTTTTTAAACGTTTATTTATTTTTGAGACAGAGAGAGACAGAGCATGAACAGGGGAGGGCCAGAGAGAGAGGGAGACACAGAATCTGAAACAGGCTTTGGGCTCCGAGCTGTCAGCACAGAGCCTGATGCGGGGCTCGAACTCACGGACCGTGAGATCATGACCTGAGTCGAAGTCGGATGCTTAACCGACTGAGCCACCCAGGCGCCCCTAAATGTGTTTTTTTTTAAGTTTATTTATTTTGAGAGAGAGAGAGCACACATGAGTAGAGGAGGGGCAGAGAGGACAGAGAGCGAGAATCTTAAGCAGGCTCTACACTGTCAGTGTACAGCCCGAGGGGCTTGGCCTCACGAGCTGTGAGATCGCGAACCGAGGCAAAATCAAAAGTTGGACGCTTAACCAACTGAGCCACCGAGGCATCCCTAAATAGATATTTTTAAACCTGATCTTTCTAAATTCCCAATTTAATAAAAAGAAACATTATTGAATAATAACACCAAATAAATACCATTAGAATATATGGTTGGTGTGTGTGACAATTGATGTTGTCACTTAGATCATAAGGATAACATTTCTAAATTGGGGCCTCTTGGTGGCTCAGTCTGTTAAGAGTCTGACTTCGGCTCAGATCATGATCTCGCAGTCTGAGTTCGAGCCCCCCATCAGGCTCTGTGCTGTCAGCTCAGAGCCTGGAGCCTGCTTCAGATTCTGTGTCTCCCTCTCTCTCTGCCCCTCCCCCACTCATGTTCTGTCTCTCTCTCTCTCTCTCTCTGTCAAAAATAAATAACATAAAAATATTTAAAAAGAATATTTCAGATATATATTTAATATGTTTGAGAGATTTAGTAAGTTCCTATTATACACAAAGATGTATAAGTTCCTGAGTGGATTGAAACATGTTGAGAAGGGGAAAAGCAAACTTTCAGATGATATCACTGAAAATCACAGAGAGAAAAAAATTATGCTTTGTCCCCTCTTTTAAAAAGACTTTGGGACGACAGCTTACAGAGTTTGACAGACCACTTTAGCCAGAAGAAGCAAAGTAAATTTGGCAAAATAATCATTTAAAAGATGGGAAATAGCACCTCATGTCTCAGAAAGATGAATTCCAGTAAAGAATGAGAGGGATTTCCCAGTTTTCCAGTCACAGATATAGAATACCACTGAGATTTAAGAATCAATGAGCTAGGCATAGAGTTTCTGTGGTAAGGAGACAATAACCACACAACACAGGTTGTGAGATACACAGTCTAGACCAGGGATCAAATGGAGGATGTGACTGAAATGGAGTGGGTTAGTGGTGATTCTGTTCACTTCAGATGAGTACTCCTTTAGGTCTTACAAGATTGAAGAGACCACCAGGGCTTGATGGCACTCAAAAGACTGAACAGGAAGTACACCGGACCTTCAGTAACAGAGTCAGTGAGGAAAGAGGTTGCTGCCCAACAACCAAGTGAAATGAGTTAGACTCAACTGAAAGATATTAGGTAATATAAATATAAATAAATAAATACATACATACATACATACATTTACATTAACAATCACATGTAGTTCATTACGCAAATGCACTACAAAATTGTATCCTTTGTGCCATTAAATTAGTAGATTTTATATATATCATCATTTAAGAGTTTACTCATGTACTTTGAGTAAATAGTAATTATTAGTTGTTCATTAAAAAATATACTCCATATATACTTTTCACATATGGATGGAGCACTGAATTCACAATTTGTACCTAATTGAATGAAAAAGAATTATGTAACAGGTTTATATCTCTAATAGATATAAAATAATGTTAGGCAGTTTTCCTTTAAGAAATCCATTTATAACATGTCCAAAAATTATTGTAAGTATACTAACCATACAGATACACAAAGTGCAAACTTCTTTGAATTTAAATCATACACACACACACGCACACACACACACACACACACACACACACACACAAAGGAATCTTCCAAATAAGTAAAATGCATATACAGATACTTAAATAAATGTTTATAAATGCCATTGAATACAACCAAGATTATATTATTCATCCCTTCATTTATATAAATTATGAAGACATGGTTTATAACGTTGGGAAATAATTTTCTATGCATCTCTCTCATTCTGAACATCTTTCAATAAAATTTACTGACAATTTTTGTTCTGGACTATTGTTGCAGTGATATTTGTAATAGCAAACATCCTTGGTAGACAGATACAGAGTTTCTGTAAAACAGATAAAAACTTTGTGTGCTGTATAATAAAGGTGATATTTCTCTCTGATGCAAAAATTAGGAACGTGTGGTTGTGAGCTCTCATGAAAAATTGTGGTTTCCTAAGCCTGAAATGGTATTTGTCTTTCTCTGACTTATGTGCTTAGCATAACACTCTCTAACTCCATCCATGTTGTTACAAATGCCAAGATTTCACTCTTTTGATGGCTGAGTAATATTCCTTGGTTAGATATACCACATCTTCTTTATCCATTCATCAAAGTTGCTGAAGGGTGGTGGTCAGGGGGATGGGTTAATGGGTGATGGGTATTAAAGAGGACACTTGTGATGAGCACTGGGTATTATATGTAAGTGATGCATCACTAAATTCTACTCCTGAAACTACTATTACACTATATGTTAACTAAAATTTATTTTTTTAATATTTATTTATTTATTTTTGAGGGACAGAGACAGAGCACGAGTGGGAGAAGGGCAGAGAGAAAGGGAGACACAGAAACTGAAGCAGGCTCCAGGCTCTGAGCTGTCAGCACAGAGCCCGATGTAGGGCTCAAATCCATGAACCGTGAGATCATGACCTGAGCTAAAGTCAGATGCTTAACTGACAGAGCCACCGAGGCAATCCTTAAAATATAAATAAAAGAAAATTGATTTATAAAATTGGAGAAAAACTGTAAGAAAGAAAACAAATCCAGGCAAACTTTATATTTACAATAACAAGATAACCAATGAACCTATCAAAAATTGGATCATTACCAGTAACTGTCTAACTCATCAGCTGTTTATTTAGCTCACATATAACAAAGTGAATGTTATTGTTAACTTATTTGAATACTTGTTTCAGGGAGGAGCCAAGATGACAGAATAGCATGAAAGCTTTTTATGTGTCTCCCATCCATGAAATACAGCCAGACCAATACTGAACCATCCTACACACCTAGAGAACTGATTGGAGGATTAACACAACAATCTGCACAACCTGAACCACAGAATTCAGCAGGTACATGGTGCGGTGAGCTGAACTCGGGGTGCAAGAAGCCGTGAAAGGTAGGGAATTGCTTTTGCAGGTGGAGAGAGGACGGAGACTGGGGAGGGGGGAAGAATACTGGAAAAGCACCCCTCCCCAAAAGCAGCTGGAGAGAAAGTGGAAATTGGAAACAGCCACAGGCACTAAACTAAAAAGGGAGAAAGAAGAAAGGAGAAGGTTTAAAGTCCATTAAGACTGTAATCAAGGGGAGTGCAAAGGCTGCAACTCCACAGCTAGATACTTGGCGGTGCTTTGGTGGGAAGGGCGACTCCCCAGGAACAGAGTGGGGTCCAGGAGGTTCTTGGGCCACATGGGGAAAAGCAGTTTCACTGCTGGAAGGACATTTGGTAGAGACTGTTGAAGCCATCTGGTCCCAGCAGACCCCGGAAGGCAGCCACATTTGCTGGTGCTGGGGTAAGGTCGTTGAGGGTGAAGCCTGGTGCCAGATGTGTGTTCTGATTTTCCATAATCCCTGAAACACTGCTGCTACACTGTCTCGTGAACATTTTCTGGGATGGGCTGGCACCTGTCTGCAGTCTCAGGGCACTGGCAACAACAGGGTCCAGCAGGCCATCCTGGGTGCAGCTGATACTTGGCCATTGCTCATTTGACCATTGCTCAGTGAGACCCTCCCAGGAAGGGGCAGAACGGGTCAAAGGCACAGTCCTTCGGAAGTAAGGTGCCAGTGAAAACAGCCACATCTGAGACAAAACTTGGGAGAGAGGTACTGCCTGGGGCCTGGTCACAGAGAGTGAAAAAGTGGGGAGTGGACAAAAGCTGAAGACAGAGGACAGGTGCGTGATTGCTGATTCAGGAGAACAGACTGGGTAGCTGGGTGGCGCCATTTTCACCACTCCTGCACATATGCATATGCACCTAAGAGCTCCACAACAATCCACCCCAGTAGTCTAGCAGTGCCATCTAGTGGAGAGTGGAGCTGTTACACTAAGCCCCACCCAACTGGGCCAACTTCACTCTTCAAGAACATAAGTCTCACCAACAGCTTAATTTATGGACTATAAAGAGCTACATAGACTGACTTCTAGGGGAGAAAGAAACAATTTCAGTCCTACTTCAATCTGTTAGCAGGTTCATCTATTCAATTTTCTTTTGTTTTTTTTCTTTTTACTTTTACTCTTTTACAATTTTTTTCTTTTTCTTGAATACAGAGAAAAAATTCATTTTTAGTTTCAATTTTTATTAAAAAATCTTTCTTTAATTTTAATTACTACATATTTTTTTTTACTTTTGTGTAATTTTTTTCAAATTCTACTTTACTTCCAACACTTTAGTTTAGTCTACTTCAGTGTATGCACTTTTTCAAATTTTCAAACAATTTCTTTTTTTCTTTCTTTTTCTTTTTTTTCTCTTTTTCATTTCTTTTCTTTTTCTTGAATGCAGAAAGAGAAAAACTTCATTTTTACTTCCAATTTCTATTAAAATATTTTTATTTAATTTTAATTACTATAAGTTTTGCTTTTATGTAAATTTTTAAAAATTCTATTTTACTTCCATCATTTTATTTTAGTCTACTACAGCGTATTCACTTTTTCAAATTTTACAATATCTTTTTTATTTTTTTTATTTTTTTCTCTTTTTCATTTCCTTTCTTTTTTCTAAATACAGAAAATGAAAAAAAATCATATTTATTTTTAATTTTTGTTAAAAATATTTCTCTTTAATTTTTTTCTACTATATTCTTTATTTTTGTGTATATTTTTTTCAAATCCCATTTTACCCCCATCATCTCATTTTAGTCTACTTCAGTGTATTCATTTTTTTCAAATTCTCAAATGATTTCTTTCTCTCCCCACCTTTTTTTTTTCTCTAATCTGTCAAACTACTTTCAACACCCAGACCAAAACACACCTAGGATCTAGCATCATCTATTATATTTTGGTGAGTGTGTGTTTAATTTTTAATTTTAATATTTTTTTAATTTTATTTTTTTAATCTCAATTTTTCTACCTTATTAATTCCTCTTCTCCTTCAAAATGACAAAATGAAGGAATTCACCCCAAAAGAAAGAGCACGAAGGAACAACAGCCAGGGATTTAACCAACACAGTTACAAGCAAGATGTCTGAAACTGTATTTAGAATTACGACAATAAGAATAGTAGCTCGTGCCGAAAAGAGATTAGAATCCCTTTATGCAGAGACAAAAGAAGTAAAAAAATAGCCATAAAGAAATTTAAAATGCTATAACTGAGCTGCAATCACAGTTGGTTGCAGCAGCGGAAAAGATGGACGAGGCAGAACAGAGAATCACCAATATAGAGGACAATCTTATAGAGAATAACGAAGCAGAAAAGAAGGGGGAGATTAAGGCAAAAGAGCACAATTTAAGAATTAGAGAAATCAGTGACTCATTAAAAAGGAACAACACCAGTATCATAGGGGTTCCAGAAGAGGGAGAGACAGAAATAGGGGTAGAAGGGTTATGTGAGCAAATCACAGTGGAAAACTTTCCTAACCTGGGGAAAGACACAAACATCACAATCCAGGAAGCACAGAGGACCCCCCATTAGATTCAATAAAAACCGACCATCAACAAGGCATATAATAATCCAATTCACAAAATACTCAGGCAAGGAGAGAACTGTGAAAGCAGCAAAAGAAAAAAAAAAAGTCCCTAACATACAAGGGAAGACAGATCAGACTTGCAGCAGACCTATCCCCAGAAACTTGGCAGGCCAGAACGGAATGGCAGGATATATCCAGTGTGCAGAATCAGAAGAATATGCAGCCAAGAATTCTTTATCCAGCAAGGCTGTCATTCAAAAAAGAAGGAGAGATAAAAAGCTTCCCAGACAAACAAAAATTAAAGGAGTTTGAGACCACTAGACCAGCCCTGCAAGAAATTTTAAGGGGGACTTTGAGGGGAGAAAAAAAAATAAAAAAAAATATATATATATACATATATATATAAATACCAAAGGCAACAAAAGATTAGAAAGAACCAGAGAACACCACCCAAAACTCCAACTCTACAAGCATCATAATGGCAATAAATTCACATTTTTCAGTACTCACTCTAAACATCAATGGACTCAATGGACTCAATGGAATCAATGGACTTTACCATAGGGTAAAGGAATGGATAAGAAAACAATATCCATCTATATGCTGTTTATAAGAGATGCGCTTTAGACCTAAAGACACCTTCAGATTGAAAATAAGGGGATAGAGAACCATCTATCATGCTAATGGTCAACAAAAGCAAGCCAGAGTAACCATACTTACATCAGACAATCTAGACTTTAAAATAAAGACTGTATCAAGAGATGCAGAAGGGCATCGTATCATAATCAAGGGGTCTATAGACCAAGAAGACCGAACAATTGTAAATATTTATACTCCAACTGTGAAAGCACACAAATATATAAATCAATTAATCACAAACATAAAGAAACTCATCGATAGTAATACCATAATACTAGGAGGCTTCAACACCCCACTCACAGCAATGGACAGATCATCTGATCAAAAAAATCAACAAGGAAACAATGGCTTTGAATGACACACTGGACCAGATGGACTTAACAGATATATTCAAAACATTTCATTCTAAAGCAGCAGAATATATATTCTTCTCCAGTGCACATGGAACATTCTCCAGAATAGATCATATACTGGGACACAAATCAGTCCTAAGTAAGTACAAAAATATCGAGATCACACTGTGCGTATTGTCAGACCACAATGCTATGAAACTCGAAATCAACCACAAGAAAAAATTTGGAAAGGTAACAAATACTTGGAGACTGAAGAACATCCTACTAAAGAATGAATGGGCTAACCAAGCAGTTAAAGAAGAAATTAAAAAGTATATGGAAGTCAATGAAAATGATAACACCACAACACAAAACCTCTGGGATGCAGCAAAGGCGGTTGTAAGAGGAAAGAATATAGCAATCCAGGCCTTCCTAAAGAAGGAAGAAAGATCTCAGGTACACAACCTAATCTTATGCCTTAAGGAGCTGGAAAAATAATAGCAAATCAAAGCCAAAAACAGCAGAAGACAGGAAATAATAAAGATTAAAGCAGAAAATAATGCTATCGAAACAAAAAAAAAAAAAAAATAGTAGAACACATCAATGAAACGAGAAGATTGTTCTTTGAATTAACAAAATTGATAAACGATTAGCCAGTTTGATCAAGAAGAAAAAGGAAAGGACCCAAATAAATAAAATCAAGAATGAAACAGGAGAAATCCCAACCAACACAGCAGAAATAAAAACAATAATAAGAATATTATGAGCAATTATATACCAATAAAATGGGTAATCTGGAAGAAATGGACAAATACCTAGAAACATATACACTACCAAAACTGAAACAGGAAGAAATAGAAAATTTGAACAGACCCATAACCAGTAAGGAAATCGAATTAGTAAGCAAAAATCTGCCAAAAAATAAGAGTCCAGGGCCAGATGGCTTTCCAGGGGAATTCTACCAAACATGTAAGGAAGAGTGAACACTTATTCTCTTGAAGCTGTTCCAAAAAATAGAAATGGAAGGAAAACTTCCAAACTCTTTCTATGAAGCCAGCATTACCTTGATACCAAAACAAGACAGAGACCCCACTAAAAAGGAGAACTATAGATCAGTTTCCCTGATGCACATGGATGCAAAAATCCTCAACAAGATATTAGCCAACCAGATCCAACAATACATTAAAAAAATGATTCACCACGACCAAGTGGGATTTATACCTGGGATGAAGGGCTGGTTCAATATCCGCAAAACAATTAACATCATTCATCACATCAAGAAAAGAAAGGACAGGAGCCATATGATCCTCTTGATAGATGCAGATAAAGCATTTGTCAAAATACAGCATCCTTTCTTGATAAAAACCGTCAAGAAAGTAGGGATAGAAGGAGCATACCTTGAGATCACAAAAGCCATATATGAACAACCCAACGCTAATATCATCCTCAATGGGAAAAAACTGACAACTTTCCCCCTAAGGTCAGGAACAAGACAGGGATGTCCATTCTCACCACTGTTATACAACATAGTATCGGAAATCTTAGCCTCTGCCATCAGACAACACAAAGAAATAAAAGGCATCCAAATTGGCCAGGAGGAGGTCAAATTTTCACTCTTCACAGATGACATGATACTCTATATGGAAAACCCTAAAGATTCCACCCAAAAACTGCTAGAATTGATTCATGAATTCAGCAAAGTTGCAAGATATAAAATCAATGCACAGAAATCGGTTGCATTCCTATACACCAACAATGAATCGACAGAAAGAGAAATCAAGGAATTGATTCCATTTACAATTGCACCATAAACCATAAAATACCTAGGAATAAATCTAACTAAAGAAGTGAAAAATCTATACACTGAAAACTATAGAAAGCTTATGAAAGAAATTGGAGAAGACACAAAAAATGGAAAAGTTTCCATGCTCCTGGATAGGAAGAACAAATATTGTTAAAATGTCAATACTACCCTAAGCAGTCTACATATTCAATGCAATCCCTATCAAAGTAACACGAGCATTCTTCACGGAGCTAGAACAAATAATCCTAAAATTTATATGGAACCAGAAAAGACCCCGAATAGCCAAAGCAATCTTGTAAAAGAAAACCAAAGCAGGAGGCATCACAATCCCAGACTTCAAGCTATACTACAAAGCTGTAATCATCAAGACAGGATGGTACTGGCGCAAGAACAGACACTTAGATCAATGGAACAGAACAGAGAAACCAGAAATGGACCCACAAATGTATGGCCAACTAATCTTTGACAAAGGAGGAAAGACTAGCCAATGGAATAAAGACAGTCTTTTCAGCAAGTGGTTCTGGGAAAACTGGACAGTGACATGCAGAAGAATGAACCTGGACCACTTTCTTACACCATACACAGAAATAAACTCAAAATGGATGAAAGACCTCAATGTAAGACAGAAAACCATCAAAATCCTCAAGAAGAAAGCAGGCAATACCTCTTTGACCTCGGTTGCAGCAACTTCTTACTCAATACGTCTCTGGAGACATGGGAAACAAAAGCAAAAATGAACTACTGGGACCTCATCAAAATAAAAACTTCTGCATAGGGAAGGAAACAATCAGCAAAACTAAAAGGCAACCGACAGAATGCGAGAAAATATTTGCAAATGACATATCAGATAAAGGGTTAGTTTCCAAAATCTATAAAGAACTTATCAAACTCAACACCCAAAACACAAATAATCCAGTGAAGAAATGGGCAAAAGACATGAATAGACACTTCTCCAAGGAAGACTTCCAGATGGCCAACTGACAGATGAAAAAATGCTCAACATCACTCATCATCAGGGAAATATAAATCAAAACCACAATGAGATACCACCTCACACCTGTCAGTATGGCTAACATTAACAACTTTGGCAACAACAGATGTTAGCGAGGATGTGGAGAAAGAGGATCTCTTTTGGGTTATTGGTGGCAATGCAAGCTGGTGCAGCCATGCTGGAAAACAGTATGGAGGTTCCTCAAAAAACTAAAAATAGAACTACCCTATGACCCAGCACTTGCACTACTAGGCATTTATCCATGGGATACAGGTGTGCTGTTTCGAACTATAAGCACTACCAACATATATAGCAGCACTATCAACAACAGTCAAAGTATGGAAAGAGCCCAAGTATGGAAAGAACCTTCACTCATATGAGGATTTTAAGAGACAAAACAGATGAACATAAAGGAAGGGAAACAAAAATAATATAAAAACAGGGAGGGGGACAAAACTGAAGAGACTCATAAATATGGAGGACAAACTGAGGGTTGCTAGAGGGGTTGTGGGAAGGGGATGGGCTAAATGGGTGAGGGCCATTATAGAATCTACTCCTGAAATCATTGTCTGATTATATGCTAACTAATTTGGATGTAAATTTAAAAAAATAAAAAATAAAATTGAATACTTGTTTCACCTGGTTTCTATGTGTCTCTTCCCCCATGATCCTGTGCCCAATAAAGACACAAGCTTTGTCATGTTCATTAGTAGTCATATCCAGTTGAAACAGAAAGTAGTCAATACCTATCCCTAAATGGATGGCTAAATGCTTGATAAATACAAATCCAAGTAGACAATAACAACATAATATTTTATTTTACAGTAACATTGAATCACACGAAAATTTTAAAGTATATGAACACAATGAGAGAGAGGCATCAAACTCAGAAAAAAAAAAAGAACAGACCTTGTATAAGAAGATAATACAAAGAGAAGATGATACTTAATAGAATTAATATTCTCAAAAATTTGAGAGCATATCATGTCCATGAAATGAGTAAAGGCTGTTATGGAATATGTTAATAATAGCAATGAAGATTAGTACATCTGGAAATTGAAATGTGATACAAATAAATTAACATATGTACGACTGAATATGTGAATGAAAATAATTAAAAATTCAATTAGAAGAGATGACCAAGCTAAGAAAATCAAAGAGTCCACTGATAAAAGTCCGAGCGAAGAAATATAAAGGAAAATGTAAAACACAAACAAGTTTCCCAAACGGGTGAGTGTTTTACAATTCTCCACAATAGAAGTTCTATCCTGAGTAAGTAGAGATATCTAAGGAAAATATAAGCTAAGTAAATAATAGAAAGACCTTTTCAGAATTGAAAAATAAGCATGGTTTTAAAGACACTAGATAATGTCAAGCAATATTGCTTAAAATAAAACAACTGGAAATAACAAAACCAATAAATAACTCAATTGAAGGAAATACACAACATGGGAGACTCTCTCTACCAGATATTAGTACTTAATTTAATCAAGACCCAGTGATTGTCTTGTTTAACATTTATCTCATGGACCAAAATCAACACCTTATCTTTGCTTATCACAATTGCTCAGTCTAGTCTCTATAGAAACTTTACATCTTTGTTTCAGAAATTCTCTTTATCGAAATGAGTCAATACTCTCATTTTGAATTTGCTGTTAAGATGAAGGAAGAGAAGGCATAAAAAGACGAGAAGAGAAAAAAATGTAACTTTCTCAAGATTGCCATTGTAACCTAGGATGGACAGATAATAATCTCTTCTAATGCCATCTAGCTTCTTCAGAATTTTGGGACAGACAATTATTGTCTTTTAACTACTATAGTGTAACAGTACCTACCCTTTCCTGATCTGTGCTAATTTGTTTTTTACATTTTGCAAAAATAGGAGACATATATCCGTTTTTAGAAAGTCCATGTGTAAGAAAATGCATACTGTTGTATAAAGAAAAAAATAATCCATTTTCTAGAAACAAATATGTATACTATGTCAAGTTTCTGTCCACTGTTTTCTTTAACTTTTACATTATTGATATAAAATATATGGTATAGATTGACATTATTTATATATGTAAAATAAGCATTATCCACCTCATTTAAAATGCATCATTTAATTACTACATAATATTACATTTTAATAAGGCATCCATAATTTGTTTAATGATATTAATTCTTGAAATTTATGCTTTCAATACTATATATAATGCTCCAATCAATGCCAATATAATTTTATATCTTTTAAAAATATCATTAAAATATCACAAGGTAACTTTTGAATTAAATGATAAGATGCTATCAGAAACTTCTGATACACATTGATAAATTGCTTTCAAAGAAACTTTAACAAAATACAATTCCTCAAAAATTTTATAGGCTTACTCATTTAAGTGTCTAATGTCTACTATTTGAATGTTCTTATATTATAAAAGTCATTCAAGTATATAAATAAAAATTCATTTCCCTATTTTAAATGTTATCCCTCTGATTATTATTGAGTTTTCTGTATTACAAATGTGTATTGTTAACGTTCATATTATTTTTCACATTTTCAGTTAACTGTAGTGATTTAGAGGTTGATTTTGGAGTCAGGCAGATGCAGGTTTTGTTGCAGCTACATACTAAATATGTTACCTTAGTTGACTTACTTAACTTTCATAAAACTCATCTATAAAGTTGGGGCATAAGAGAGGGTGGTTTATAATATTGAGGTTATATAGTCTTTTGAAAAGATTATTTCATACAATGAATATAGACTATAGAGTAGAATGTGTAGTATTGTTCTGGCTATAGGCCCCACAGCAGATTGAACAGTATTTGGTTTTAGAGATCCCAACAATTGTAACAAGACTCTCCCACTCTGAAGGGCTATCACAATGGAAGGCAAAGGTGGCAGGACTTGCTGGCAAACCACCTTTCCTTCAAAGCACTCATGATCAAAACAATAAAGGAATGGAAAGAAAGGGAGGGAAGTCATCAAAGAAAATGCTTTGTCTCATATTCGTGTTGCATGGAGGACAATTCCTTATGCCCCACCCACATCCAGCATAGCGAGATAACACAAGGGAAGCGTTTCTGAAGACTGGTAATGACTGACTTCGGCTCCACAGTTGGACTCTTCTTCAATTTCTACACCCCATAGGTTCATCCTTTTGCTGCCTTAGACCAGAGTACATTGAGTAGACCAGAGTACATTGAGAGAATTATTGAGAGAGTCTGGAATTCATCCCTGGAAGTTAATGACTTTTGAGAAATGAGAGCAAACTGTCTGTGTCCTATATGATTTCCTAGAGTCAGAGAAGTCTCTGCTCAGCAGAAAGGTAATAAGTGGCCTTCATACAGATGGCCAAAGAGAGAATTGATTGAAACACATCTCAATTTCCTGCAGACCGTGAAGGGCAGTAAAGACAACCTCAGTGGTGACTGCCGCACCTCATAGTAGGTGAGAATCAGAGGGCAATTGGGTTAGCTACAGGGTTAAGTGAGACTTCTCTCTATCAAGGAAAGGCATGATAACCCAGAGTATTCTTAGTGACAGAGAAGGCTGAGATAAATCAAATCATACTCACCATTTTTGCAGACAGAAGATGGTGGCAGACAAAGTTATAACAAAATTAGAAATTATTTTTTATTTATTTATAATAGTGAACTAGTTACCTCTGCTTGGTCTCTGCCAACTGTCCTCCATTTGGTCTTGCAGAAGAGTTAGATCTAGAAGCAGAAAGGCAAGGAGATATTCTGAATCCAACTCCCTCCTTGCATTCCTTTTCAAGGTGTTGGAAACGAGTAAGAGAGGAGTCCACTCACTATTCCCATGTCAAGTTTCTGAGGACAGAATTTAAACCTGCTCTTGGAGAGGGGAGAAAATAAGATGAAAATCATCTATTGTGAGATTATATGTTTAAACTCAGCTGAGGCTTAATAACTAAGAATGCCCAGAAATCAGTAGAATCTGCTAAAGATGTCATTAGGAGTTTTGAAAAGAAACTATCAGAATATTTAGGATAATTATTGATGAAAATATTATTTAAAATTTATTCCCCACTGAATTTATATTGATTGATAAATAAAGTTTATATTGAATGTTCTAAAGGAAGTTTCTACACTGATAAATAAAGTTTATATTGAATGTTCTAAAGGAAGTTTCCAGTGTAGAATACATGCTAAACAAATTGCCTTGTTTGTGGTAGTGTAATAGGTGTGAATTTATATATTTTTTCCATTGTGTCAGTTTTGGCAATTTATACCTTTTTTGGAAATTTGCCAAATTTACTTAGATAACTAAGTTATCTAATGTGTTGACATAAATTTGCTAATCTTTCCATGTATTTCTTTTAATTTATGTGAAGTCAGTAGTGGTGCTCCCTCTTTCATTACTGATTTTGTGAAATTGTCCTTAGTTACCTATGTGTGGGTTTGTCAGTTGTATTATTAAAAATGATTTAAAAAAATAATTGACTATTTTGTTTTCTTTGAACTTCTCTATTAATTTTTCTCCTTTGTTTCATTGATCTTGATATAGTCTTTATTATTTCATAATTTGTTACTGTTTTTTGTTTAGTTTGTTCTTTTTTCTATTGTATTAATTAAGAAGCTTAGGTTATTACTTATGCACTTATTTTTTGGTCTAACTATTTAAAGCTATCATTTTCCCTGTATGCACTGCTATATCCATCACAAAAAAATTTTGAAATGCAGTATTACCATTTTTATTCAATTTAATTTTTTTCCATTTTATTTTTAAAATTTATCATCTTATTTCTTCGTCAACCTATAGATAATTTAGACAATTATTACTTAATTTTAAGTATCTCATGTTTTTATGAATTTCTTTTCATTGCAGATCACTAATTATATTCCAATGTGCTCAAAGGCCATATTTCATATGACTTCAATCATAAATTTATTTAGATTTGTTTTGTGACTTAGCATATGGGATATCATAGACTACGTTACATATGCACTTGAAATGAATGTTTGTTCTTCATACATTGGCAGAATATTCTACTGATATGAGTTAGAACAAATTGGTTGACAGTGCAATTCAATTCTATATTTTTGTTGATTTTCTCTCTAGTTGTTTATTAGTCTTTGGTCATGGGTATTGAAACTCCAAGTAGTTTTATTAAATTGTCTGCTGATTTTTCAATTTAGTTAGTTTTGCATCATGGAGTTTGGGAAACATTTGATGCATCAATACATATAACCAATATGTATTCCTGATAAATTGATAATTTTTAACAGTCAAATATTTATCTTTCTCTCTAGTAACATTTCTTCTCTTAAAGTCTATTTTATCTGATCTTATTATAGTCATTCTTCCCCTCTTATGGTTATTTTTGAATAGGTCTCCTCATCTATTTATTTTCACTTATTTATATCATTAAATCTGAGATGTATCTTTGGAGCCAGCATATATTTGGGTCTTGCTATTTTACCCAATAAGCCAATTTCTGTCTTTGGAGAAAGCGCATTCATTCATTCATACTTAATCTAATTTGCTCCACTTTTGGATCTTATGCCGTCTCCTCGGCTAAATATCCAAATTCATTGCCTACAATTTCTGCTTTCACATAACTAAAGGACACAACTTAGCTAAGCTTTATCCAACTATATAGCAAGGATCTCTTTTTCTACATTTTCCAAAAAACATGTTTTTCACTTTTTTCTGAGCCTTTACCAGTATCAACTTTAGCATTCATATTTCTATCAATGGTTTGTTCACCATGATTTCAGTATTCTCTAATATGACATAGGTTTTTCTCACCACATGACTCCTTCTGAGTTTTCACTAGCAATGTTGTTAACATTTATATTCCCAACAATCTTTGAAAGAAATTTAAGATTTTTCTATCATGTCCTTCAACATTCTTCTATCTTCTGCTCATTGCCTAATTCTAAATCTCCTTCCACAGATTTAGGTATTTGTTAGAACATCCCAGTTCCAAAATCTGTATTTGTTTCTTATTGCTACTGTAACAAGTAACCACAAATGTAGTGGCTTTGAGCAATACCAATTTATGATTTTGCAGTTCCAGAAGTCAGAATTCCTAGAATCACAGGGTTGACAAGGCTGCACTCCCCTGAGTGCTAGAAAAGAGTATCTGTTTATTTGCCTTGTCCAGCTGCTAGAGGCTACCTACATGACAGAAATAACTGGTTCCGACCATCTGTGAAGTCTGTCTCTCCACAATGTTCAGCCACTAATGACTCTTCTTTCTTTCTTTCTTTCTTTCTTTCTTTCTTTCTTTCTTTCTCTCTCTCCTTCCCTCCTTTCTTCCTTCCATTCTTTTTATAGGCTGCCTTGGTGAAACCTGTATATTTGCATTGCTTAATTGTCAAAGATTAGTGAGAGATTTTGCTCAAACACCTTGAGCACATAAGACTTCCAATCTCTAATAATAGATCTGAGAAAATTAAGGCTGGAGAACTAGTCAGAGATAAAACTGTCTCAGTGTTTAGACATAGAAACCAAATTAAAAATTTAGGTATTAATCTAGATAAATATGAGGACTGATAAGGGATTTTAAGCATAGAGATAATTGAAAGGGCGGACCTACGCCAGCCGACTCCATCTTGTTCTGTGTCCTCCACCTTGAGTGACTATGTCCTCGACATGCCCCCTTTCCGGGAAAATCGCAGAAACCTCAGAACACGCCTCTTCCCCTTGAGTAACCTCCCGCTCACTGTTCAAACTTCCCGATGAAAACATGCCCGGTGACCTGGGTAACAGGACTCTGACCCTTCCCCAGCCAATCGGCCAAGGCCACGACCATTCCTCAGCCAATCAGCTAAGGCCACAGCCATTACCTCACCAACTGCTCCGAGACCCCTATAAAACCTTTGTGCTTTTGAAACTCGCTCTCTCTTCTCGGTATCTCACCGCTGCGTCGGTGCAGGTAGGGGATTGAGCTCGAGCTAGCTCGAATAAAGGCTCTTTTGCTTTTGCATCAGACTCAGCTCCCTGGTGGTCTTTGGGGATCATGAATTCTGGGCATAACAATAATAAGGTAATATTTTTTTATGGAGGAAAAAAAATGACTGTGGATGATGTGAGAATGAAAAACCTGTAAAGATAAGAGTGAATGTGGCTGTACCCCACAGGAGATCATACCTCTTGTCTGAATAAGAGGCAGTAGCAGCATGAAGTAGAAGCTAGAGCAGTGGAAATGGAGAAAGTAGACAACTATAAAATACTCAAACATCAACAGGTCCTGGAGATATGCTCTATAGGGGAAAAGGTAAAAGACAAGTCACAGAGGATTCCTAATTTTGTGACTTATAAAATATGGTAACTTCTATATCATTCACTGAGAAGTAGGACAGTAGAAGATCATCACAATTCAGAATAAGGAGAAGAACAGAAATTGATTTTGTGCATATTTTGTGTTCTTTTTTATAATTTGGAGATTTGGGGCTATAGATCAGAGAATAAATAGTTCACTGATATAAATTTGTGAGGATTTTATGTATGAGAAGCAAACAATTCCAAGGATACTTATGAAGATGGCATGGAATTGAGTATTGAGTTCAAGTAGAGAAGACACTAAGGCTTCAGTAAAACCTTGAATATTTGATGAGTAGAGGGCGACAGGTTTAAAAGAAGATGGAAAAATAACTGGAGAAGTTAAAAAAAACAGAAGTTATATGTGATATAATTGACAGAATCATAGTTGGTTCCATGATCTTTTACCCTGTGATTAAGTGACCATATGGAAGAAATCATGGATGAATCTCCTTTGTTTAGGTTACCTTATGTACTAAATGGAAAGGATTTTTCAGATATAAAAAAGGCTCTAGTGGAAAGGGATATTATCCTAGTCTTATTCTAATCAGATATATTCTCTACAAGGAAGCTGTTTCAACAATGGCCTGAAAGAAGACAACAGCCATGTAGTAAATTGCTTATGGAGAAGGATAATCTCTAGGAGCTAAAGACCCCAGTCCTACAAGCACAAAGAAGTGAATTCTGCCAACAATCACGAAACTCATTTACAGCTGAGCTCCAGATGGCACTATGGTTTGGCTGACGTCTTGATTGGGTGTTTTGAGATCCTTAGCAGAGGACCTAGCTAAATTCTGCCCAGACTCCTGACCTACAGAAACTGTAACTAAGAAATGTAATGTTGTTTTAAGCTGCTGTTTTAAATTTGTGGTGTTTAGTTTTACAGCACATAAAATAAATACATAGTAGTATCACAAAAGCCAAACAAAAATATTTTAAGGAAAACGTGATTAATACTTTTGCAAACTACTAACAGGACAAAGATGGTTGGGACTCACAAGTAATCCTCGCTTACTGATGGGGATGTTATTGATAAATTTAGCTAGAGCTGGTCTGGTGGATGACAAGACTGCAAGGTAGGTTAAAGTGGGTCAAGGAGGGAGTGGAAGAAGAGTTAATAGTAATAGTAAATAGTAATTAGTAAACAGTAAAGAGTTAAAAGTAATAGTAAATATGAATTACACTTGTGGAAAGGTTTCATTCTGAAAAGAAGGTGAGATCTAAGGAGACTGCTAATAGGGAATTTACATTGGAAAGAGGATTTGTTTGGGGTTGTTAATATGTCCTTTTTTAAACACAAGAGACTTGGAACTTTTTTAAAGGTCCTTTAAAGATTAAATTAAGGGGCCTCCTGGGTGGTTCAGTCAGTGGAGCTCAGGTCATGATTGCCAGTTTGTGAGCTCGAGCCCCACAACTGGCTCTCTGTTGTCAGTGCAGAGACCATTTGGATCCTCTGTCCCCTCTTTTTTCACCCACCCCTGCTTGCCACCCATCTCTAAGATAAATACACATTTTAAAAACTTATATGTCTATTTATTTTTGAGAGAGAGACAGAGCGTGAGCAGGGGAGGGGCAGAGAGAGAGGGAGACACAGAATCTGAAGCAGGCTACAGGCTCTGAGCTGTCAGCACAGAGCCCAATGCGGGGCTGGAACTCCCAAGCCTTTGAGCTGTGAGATCACGACCTGAGCCAAAGTTGGCCGCCCAACAGACTGAGCCACCCAGGCACCCCAATAAACATTTTCTTAAAAGATAAAGATTTAATTGAAGAGTGACTGAGGAAAGGTGTGATGATCTCCCCAATAGCTTCACCATCTTGCTAAATATTTTCTTATTAGATCTAATATTGTCATTGATTACTCATTTGACTATAAACTTCTGAGAATACAACCTTAAAAATATAAAATAAGCTTCGATTTATTTTTTATAAAAAAGTCCATTATTTATATAGTTTTGCTTTCTGTATTTATATAAGGACAGATTTTGTTCAGGTGTCTACCATGATGAATTAACTTTTAAATTTTTACGTGTAGCTATTTACAATTGATGATATCACAGAAATGTTGCATTGCCTTTGTGTGCAGGTTGACCTGAAATATATTTTTTTAATGAATTCAAGTATTTTTTTTCTTTTCATTTTTTTTCAACGTTTATTTTTATTTTTGGGACAGAGAGAGACAGAGCATGAACGGGGGAGGGGCAGAGAGAGAGGAAGACACAGAATCAGAAACAGGCTCCAGGCTCTGAGCCATCAGCCCAGAGCCTGACGCGGGGCTCGAACTCACGGACTGCGAGATCGTGACCTGGCTGAAGTCGGACGCTTAACCGACTACGCCACCCAGGCGCCCCTCAAGTATTTTAATCAATATATGGAACATATACATTTTTTGTCTCAGCTGTTAGTGACTTTGATAAAGAAAAGTCACCTTACCTGAAGCAATCACTTATCTTTCAAAATAGAAATGAAATAAAGCATAATTTTTAAGGAATTTATCATGTTTTCAATAGCAATCATTTGGACATTAGTAACATGTTAAGCAATTATCTATATGATAAGAGTTATTTAAGGATGAGATTAGAATGTATTTTTAATAGTAAACCCAAAGGCCTCAAGTATTTTAACTCCACAGACTTTGAGAAATGTGTATCAAGCCTTTAAACATATTTCCCTCTGGTAATTATTTCTATAAAAAATAATTGTTTGCATGGCAGAAATGTTTGTAACCCATAATGAATAGTAATTTGTAATAATTCAGAAACTTATGATAGTCATAAGAAGAAAAAAACAATATTTGATATTTTCATTATAATGAAGATATGTGAAAATAAAAAGGAATTAAAGGGACAAATTCTATATTTTTGTCTGATCAAAGAAGTAATAGGGGAAATAATGCTAATAATCCTTAGAGATATGTTCTAATATACACACACATTAAATAACTAGGGAAGCATTCGTGAAATAAACTGTTGTTTAAAACATAAACCTATACAATATGTAGAGCTGGTGTGTGAGTTTACAAGCTACTGGGATAGAATGGACAGTGACTATTCCTTTAATATCTTTTCTCATAAAAATTTTAAGCTTCACATAGTGTCACTAGAAATCTGACATGTTCTTTCTTCCTAATTAATTGTTAGGTGTCATGTATCTTGCTTATTAAAATTGTTAGAGTTTTCCGTATCAGCAGAATATGAAAATAGTTATGCTTCACTGCATTGCTCAATGTTATGTGCCTGAACTATGAAAAAATGGTTAAAATATATCCTTATCATGATATTTGTTGAAATTTATAGGAAAAGCTATGCATCAGACCCAAGAAGGGACATGTCACAGTTTGATGTCATTAATATTCAGTCGAATGTAAGCAGAAATGTTCTCAGAACTATGAGAAGATGCTTTACTCCACACAGATGGCACAGCTTACTTCAGCATTTGGGGCTTCCAAACATGTTCCTAAATGTTTCTTTCTTTTACTAAAATGAATACAGAAGGGTATCTCAAGGTCTGTGAGATCTAGAATAAGACTAAATTATGTGTGAGCATTAATAATTTTCTAACACGTACACACACACAACTCAGTGGTTGAGCTGGTTTCTGCAGAGATATATTTAGCCAAACTTTTGGTTCTAGTATGAGGGTTAAATGCAACTTACCATGACCACTAGAAACACAGAATATGTAAAAATCCAGTTACAACCCATAAGTGATAGCAGACAGCCACTTGAAACATAGGAAATGATTTTTAAATTCAAGAACTGTTGGGGCACCTGAGTGACTCAGTCAATTAAGCACCTGACTCTTGATTTCAGCCCAGGTCATGATGTCACGTTCCTGGGTTCAAGTCTCATATCAGGCTTCATGCTGCTCCCCTACACATGCACTCTCTAAACAAACAAACAAAAAAGCAAACAAACATTTTTTAAAAAAAATTCCATAACTGTTTGTAGCACAACTGCAATTATTAGTAATAAAATAAGCCTTAAAATTATTACACGTATACAATTTATTAATTGGTTTCATGCATTTATCCTTTGTTTGTCAATATAAATACCAGATGCTCTGTGATGTTTAGTTTATACATTTACTCATAGTGTTTGAAGTAAAAGAAAAAAAGTTTCTTCCATTTAACTCATAGTTTAATGCTGAAGGTGTGGACGCTCAGCCAGACTGCCTGCGATTGAGTCATAGGTCTTACCAGTGACCTTGAATTAGATACTTAAACGCCCAACTTCTCAGTTCTTCAAGTGTTAAATTGGAGGTAATAGTAGCATATACTTCACAGGATTGTTGTGAGATTGAGTACTTTAATATATGTGAAGTACTTAAAACTGTCCCTGGCAGATATGAGGTGCTTTATAGGTATAGATATTAGCTCTTAACATTGGGCCTAGTGAAAGCACTTACGTTCTTTCTTAGGCATTACAACTTCTGGAGTGCTTTATCCATATTCTGACCATGTAAATATTTTTTATGTCATGGTTATAGATGCATAAGCCAAAAAGTATTTAATTAGCCCCAGTTAAATTCCAGATTCAGATTTGAACTGTGAATAAGCATATAAAATCCATTAATGCTTTTGGCCCATGATTCATGATTTCTCTATATCTACACAATAATAATTATGCAGTGCTTTATTTCAGATGAATGGTTCAACATTGAATATGTGTTTTAGTAGTACGTATTCACATTTTTTTCAACTTTTAAGCAGATGAATGCTGTGCAAAGTTAACTGAAAATATGATAATATATACAAGTTTTAAAGAATATATTGGTCGATATTAGTAAAACTACTCTATTTTGTGCAATTCCATTTTGCTGCAAGTACAGGATTTTCAGTGAAGTTACTCATTTAGTATTCATGTGACTGTAAGTTTTAAAGAACTTATGCACAAAAGTCCAAAAGGCAATAGTAAGAGTTGAAAAAGAAATGCAGTGGCTGGCTAATTAAAAGTGTGTCAACATTATGGATTTTTTTCAGCTATTAATGGGTCAAACTAATTTGAGTGTGTGTGTGTGTGTGTGTGTGTGTGTGTGTGTGTGTGTATATATATTTGCAGGGAGAAGTTCTCTTTCCTCAGATTCATCAGTACCAAGCTGCTATCTTTCAGTGAAGTAGGAATTATCTACTAATGTGGGCATGTACAATTCAATCCATTTTAATAACTTTTTCCCCAAAATATTACATGGGTTATTTATGCATTTACATTCTTCTTCTTAAAGCTTCTCAGTTTCCTTTTGAGGAAAAACATCCTCTTCCAAATCAGTACATGGGGTGACTGCTGTCACCCCGCACTCCAGAAGTAGGCACAAGTTTTAGCTTGGCCCATTAGAGCACCACACACCCACCCACGATTGTTCACGGCTGAACATGTTACAAGCCTTGCTAAGCAGAGTCATGTCCAAGGAATTTACTCCAAATATTTGGAGAGAAGGGATTTTCTCCTGGCATTTCTAAAGCAGAGCTCTCAGTTACAACCTAAGGAGGGCTATCAAGCCACTTTAGAGGAAAGCAGGGCTGAAAGTTGGAGAGTGAAAGAGAAGTGTTCCAGGGCGCCTGGGTGGCTCAGTCGGTTGAGCGTCCGACTTCAGCTCAGGTCACGATCTCGCGGTCCGTGAGTTCCGGCCTCGCGTCGGGCTCTGGGCTGATGGCTCAGAGCCTGGAGCCTGCTTCCGATTCTGTGTCTCCCTCTCTCTCTGCCCCTGCCCCGTTCATACTCTCTCTGTCTTAAAAATAAATAAAACGTTAAAAAAATAATAAAATAATAAAAAAAAAAAGAGAAGTGTTCCAATATTATCCCTCATCTGAATCTATCCATGTGAACATTCCAGTGCATCTTTTCAGTTAAGTAACATTTATAGTTGTGTAAATGAATCAATTTCTCTTGGGTTTTAGCCAGTTTGAGTAAGGTTTCTAAAACATAATACAGTCAATATTTATATGTATGGTTTTTTTTAATTTATTTTAATTTTTTAAGTTTATTTATTTTGGGAAAGAGAGAGAGAACAACTGGGGGAGGGGTAGAAAGAGAGGGAGAGAGAGGATCCCAGGAAAGCTCTGTGCTGTCAGTGTGGAGCCCAATGCAGGGCTTGAACCCAGGAACCCATAAATCCACAAACTGAGATTATGACCTGAGCAGAAGTCAGACGCTTACCTGACTGAACCACCCAGGTGCCCTGATATGTACATTTTTTAAATAGATTCACTTTGTGTGCAACCAGCACCACCATCTATCCCAATAGTTTATAAAACTGAAGATCTATACTTATTAAATTTTCTTTACAGTGAATTAGAAATGCCAGAAAGCATTAAATCTCAAATAAGAATGCTCAATCTATATGTTAATTACATGGATAAATCAATATGACATTTTTCTCCTTTCTTTATAATGGTCTGTTATCATTTAAACAATGAAGAAGATACAGTACATTATCCATATTTGAGATCTTCTTCCATTATTTAGGAAAGTATCTGAGGTGAATTTTCTTATATCAATTTTCTTATATCACAGAAGAGATGATCTAGAAATACATTGAAATACTAGTTTTATTAACTACTAACACACCTAGTCAGAACTAAATCTCAAAATTGGTCATTCATAAATAAAATTCATTTTTCAAATATATATAAAAATTGGACTATCAACAATTCTCATGTAATAATATTCATGTTTTTTGAACCTTCTGATTTTCTAATATTTTTTCTCAGCATCATAGAAAGTCTTAGAAATTCTTAGTTTTCCATATATCATATGTGAAGATAAAAAAGTTGTATACCTTTATTCTAATTGAAGTTTTGTGGTGGCCATGACATTAAATATGTGTATTGATATGCAAATGTAAATATAAGATTTCATTTTTACCAAATCAAATAGATAAAAAAAAATTGTTTATTTATTTTTTTTTATTTTGAGCGAGAGAGAGAGAGAGAATGCAAGTGGGGTAGCGGCAGAGAGAGGGAGACAGATAGAATTCCAAGCAGGCTCAGCACTTCCAATGTACAGCCCAGTGTGGGGTTTGAACTCATGAACTACGAGACCACGCCCTGCGCTGAAATCGAGAGTCGATTGCTTAACTGACTCAGCCACCCAGGTGCCCCAGACTTAAGCATTTTTAAAGAATGATCCATATATTGAGATTATTGATTGTTATAAAGTTAAATACTCAAAGTATCTGAATATTTTTGGCATGTTTTTGTGAAAACATAATTTATGTATCCTTTTTACTTTTTGCAGCTGGTCTATACTTCACAACTTGGCAGGTAGCACCAAGGTGGTGAAGTATACAAGGTGGTAAGTTGGAAGAGTGGAGACTAAGAGACACTTTTCTGGTATAGAAACTGCTGGGGGTGGTTGTGATGGTGGATCTGGACAAAAAAAAAAAAAAATCTGTGTTTAACTCTTTATAGGAATGTTATAAACGATTAATAACTCTTCTTACTCCAGATAGAAAGTAGATTTCTAACACATTTTTATCTGAAGACCTGGGTTATGTGTGGCCCACTTCTCTCTCCCTACACTGCAGACAAGATGTATTTCACCATCTTATTGATGTTTAGCTTGGTAAAGTGATTCCATTAGTTCACTATAATAAGCTGGGGTAACAGGGGAAAATGGGTTACAAAATGGAACAGATGTGAGTTTTGAGGAAAGCAAAACCAGCCTACAGACTGAAGTACAGCCATCTAATTACTAAATCTGCTGAACTGAAGTCACTCATCCTACAGAATCCGCATGTGATAATTGTATATTGCTGTAAGCCACTGAGATTTCGAGTATCTCTTTACACAGTACTGTGACAAGAAATGGCTTGCACAGATGTTGAGATCTAGAGCCAAAAACTAAAATATACAACATTGGCTTTGGATTGACAACTGACGGAAACAAAACCCTCCTAAGAAAAATAATTTATATAAATTACAGAGAAGAACAGTAGGTAGAAAACTGAGGCAGGATTCCTCTGGTACAGTCTTGAAGTGGAACTCCTTACTCAGAAAAAACAACAAGAACAACAACAACAACAACACTTTTTTAACTTTTACTTCTTTCAACTGAGTAGATGAGGCCCACCTACATCATGCAAGGTTATCTCTAAGGCAGCTGATTGCAAATATTAATCACATTTACAAAATATCTTCATGACAATATCTAGATGAGTGTTTGACAAAATAATTATACCAAACACCATAACCTGGTCAAGCTAACAGAAGAAAATTCAATAATCACAGTAGCCATAATTAAACAAAGAAAAAGAGGCATATCTTGAAGAATCGTGGTGCCAGTTTTCCAGGACATGGTGTTGACTGACTTAAAAGGGGTTTTAACTTTTAGAATTCTATTTTACACATACATTGAATACATGGGAATTATCATGTGATAATATCAAAATCTACAGAAGTAAATCTCTTCAATAAAATTTATTGCTCATAGTATATAGAAGAATTTCATTTTTTAAATTTGTTTTTTAAGTGTTTGACACTGACTTGCAGTTTCCCTTCCTCTAATCTCCTTGGCAGCTTTTGGTATCACGATTTGGCTGAGTACAGATGTGAGTTCGTGGTGTGTTCACTATCCTGTTTTCTGGAAAAATTTCTGTAATTTTGAAATTACTTCTTTTGTAAGTTTTTGTAAGAATTATTTGTTGAAGCCATTATGTCTGAAGTTTTGATTATGGAAAGGGTTTTATTTAGATTTCAAGTGCTTAAAAAGTTAACTTTCCAAATTTTTCTATTTAATTTTGTTTCAGTTAAATTGTATTTTTCTAATAATATTTCTATAAAATTTAAGTGTTCATTTTCTGACAGTATATCTTTCACAATATTAACTATTGCCATTTTAATTTTGCAAGATCATATTGATGTTCTATTTATTATTATCAATGATTATGGCACCTTCATTTTTTACTTGTATTAATATTGGTGAAGAGTTAAAATTCCATCATTCTAGAGAACCAGTTTCGTTTTTGATGATTTTATCTGTTTTTTTTTTTTAATTTCATCAAGTTATCTTATATTTTTACTACTCTTTCTCCTACTTTCTGTGGTCTACTAACATTTCTAGATTCATGAAGTGTATCCTTAGGTTTTTGAAATTCTTTCTTCTTTTATAATATATTTATGGCAATAAACATTTCTCTGAAAATGGATTCATTTGCTTACCACACTTTTGGTTTGTACTGTTTTCCTTTTCACCCACTCCAAGATATTGCAATTTTTAGGATGTTTTCTTTACTGGCCCATGAGATATTATATTATATATAAAGTATACATTATATAATAACTTGTAAACATATGGCAATTTTGTAGATGCATTTTAGGTATCGGTTTACAGCTTTATTTGTGAGGCAGATGTTCCTTTTTGTTTTACCTAAAACTGTGTTATTAAAAGCATACATTTTTAACATTTTATATATTCTTCATAAGTAGATTCTATTATTATTATGATATATACCTATTTATCTCTAGTAATTTTTTTTGGCTGAAAACCTTCTTTATCAGTTATTAATATAACCATTCTAGTTGTTTTGTTGTGGTTATTATGTTGTTTTGTGTTTACATGATTTATCAATGATCTGTTGCTGCATAACAATTTATCTCAGAACTTAGTTGCTAAAAACAATGAAAATCATTGATTATTTCTCATTATTTCTGTAACAGAGCAGCTTAGCTGGAGATTTCTGACTTGTGTATCTCTCAAATGGTTGCCCTCAAGATGTTATTTGAGGCTACCATTATGTGAAGGTTTGACTGTGGCTGGAGAATCAGCTTCAAAGGTGATTCTCCAAATGATTGGAATTCTGTGCTGTTGTTGGGGGGCCTCAGTTTCTGTTCATGCTTGCCTTCCTATAGGTTGCTGAAGTGTGCTTGTGACATGAAGGCTACCTTCCTCCACAGAAAACAATGTGGAAATCATGATCTAGATTGTGACACACTGACATTGTCTCAAAATACTATAGATAACACAGATCAGCTCTAATCATTATGGCATTATAGTAGACAATTCAGTGAATATCAGGAGGTGAGAATCATTGGGTGCCTTCTCAGAGGTTATCCATCACACACGGTATACCTTTTTCTGTCATTCTACTTCCAAACTGACTTTGTCCTTACATTTTACAGATATTTTAATAAATAGAAATTACTTTGTAATCCAACCATCATTTTTTTTTAATTTGGACATTTAATTAGACAATTTACATATAATATAATTTCTGATTACATTAGCCAAATTCGGCTAACTTACTTTAGGTGACTTATTGAACTACCTTTTTAGACAATTCTTGTTGTCTTTCTTTTGGGTTGATGTTGTATTATTGTGCATTACTCCTGGATTAGCTTGACATTTTTGTGGTGTGTGTGTGTGTGTGTGTGTGTGTGTTAAACATTTTTTTTTTTTATTTTATGTACACATTGCATCATGTTTTCTTGGCTAAGCAAGTTCTAATGTTACTCAGTTCTTCTATCCTCTTCCTAGACAAAACAAAGTCTTTAATAGAAGTTTTAATTCCATTTACTACATTTCTTAAATTACATTCAATGGTTTTAGCGATTTTAATTCTAACATATGCATTCCTTGTTTTATCCAGTTAGCATTCTCTTAAATTAGCCCACATATTTACCCTCTTCAAGATCTCCGTTCCTTTCTGCTTCTCAGTGCTACCATCTGGAGATTATTTTTCCTCCCAAAGAACAACATTTAATATATCTTTTTGTGTGTGCTTTTTGGTAGCAAATTCTCTATAATTTTTTTCTCTAAAGTTGACTTTATCTCCTTTAAATTATCAAAACATACTTTTAAAATTTATATTTAAAGTTTGACAACTTTGCTCCTGTAGATATTGAATACATCATTCATCCCACTATCTTCTGACTCCATTTTTTCCATTGCTATTATCTTATAAAAGCTGGAGTTCTAATTATTGTCCTTATAAAAATAATTGGTTTTTATTCCTAATTATTCTTGATATTTTCTCAGTGTTTTCACTTTTCAGTAGTTTTACTCTGGCATGCCTAATAATGGCATTTTTATTACTTTGCTGTGGATCTTCTTTTGAAGAGGGGATCTGAAAATTCCATTCAGATGTTTCTATGGATTTGTTTCTGTTACTTTTTAAACTGTTGACATGGATCATTGTGTATTTGCCTAGTTCTGTTTGACTGAGTGACTGAAACTGTACAGAAGCATGTGTACTAATAATGAGAGGCATAGGATATTGAAGTTTTTCTCAAGAAATGATTTGTATTTGTTACCCAGGATCATCTTATTTGATTTTCAAAAATTAAGATTTTTCGAAGTTAGATTTAATTTCCTTTGAGGGATGTTCTACTTCCAACAGCAGGTGATCTCTAAGTCTAGACCCTCAAGGGCCAAGACTGAAATAAGAGAGGTTAGGAGGGTCTGCATCCCTTTTTATATTCTACCTGATTTGGGGCCTGTGACTCTCAAAAGCACTTTTGATTGTATTATCCTAGCAGACACCCTTGAGAATTGGCAGACTCATTCAGGGATTCAGAAGATCCATAATGCTTGACTAAGCCATCATCTTTCCATCTTCTCCTGAACTTTGTCTTATATATTTTTTCACTATTGTGTTGGTCATTAATATTTTAATACATTTTTAATATTTTAATATAAATATTTTAATATTTAACAAATATTTTTAAGTATCACCTTTTCTTTTAGTCCTAGTGGGTAGTTGTCAGTAAAATTGGTACATAACCCAATATTACTCCACCTGATTTTAATAAAAAAAATAAATAGATGTCTCATGCAGATTGTCTGATTTTATCAATATATTTTCTTTTAAATAAATGTGCTTTCTTTTTCGTATTTCATATATATATATTAAATATTGTCAAATTAAATGTTTGTCCTAATTTTGTTTATTAAATAAGAAATATAAAAGAGAAACTTGAACTATGATTCAAAAATTCATCTGTTTTAAAGCAAAATGATTATGATTTATTTAGTTACTTATTTTGGTAATTTTAAAAGGAGACTACAAATATCTGAGTATTATTTTTACCAACAGTTTGCATGACTGTATCGAGATGTTATGAAACATTTTATACTATTTTATACTATAAGTAAATTTAAAACCACATTTTTCATGATATTATGAGCCTATTAACAGCCATAAAATTATCCTTTTTCAATATTCAATAATCAATGAAAATTATTAACATCTTAGTGGTAGATAAAAAAAACTATTATGTGTTATGTAAGATTAATTATTTTCTCATAGATTGTGGCTACAAATCTAATTAGTAAAGAATCTTAGCACATATACTAGAAAAATATTGGGTACATCAACTTATCTACATATTGGTGTTTAGCTACCAATTCCACTTCCCAGAACACTGTGTAATTAATGCTTTATAAAAATATTAAATTTAAGAATTAGAGGCTTAGGGGTATCTGGGTGACACAATTGCTTAAGCATCAGACTCTTGATTTCAGTTTGGGTCATTATCTCACAGTCTTGTGAGAAAATATGAGGCCCATTTTTTGCTCTTCCCTGAGCATGGAACCTGCTTAACATTCTTTCTCTCTCTCTCTCTCTCTCTCTCTCTCTCTTTCTGCCCCTTTCCATTGTTTACTGACTCTCTCTCTCTTTCTCAAAGAAAAAGAAAAAGAAAAAGAATGGTAGGCTTAATTTGTAGTATCTAGTAGAGTTTCCATTTTTTTATGGTCATCAGATTTACTTCCAAAGATCTCAGAGGCGGTGCCTGAGTGACTCAGTTGGTTGAGCATCTGACTCTTGATTTGTCATAGGTCATGATCCCAGACTCATGGGATCAAGCCACACATCAGGCTCCACACTGAGTGTGGAGTCTGCTTAAGATTTTCTCTTTCTTTCTCTCTCCCTCTGTCCCTTTACACTCCCCCCCCATTATTACACTCTCTCTCTCTCTCTAAAAATAGTAAAAACAAAACAAAACAAAAAACTCAGAAGGATTTTTTCTTTAGTTTTCCTCTTTTTCTCCATGATCACAGGTTAATAAGATATGTGAAACAAAAACTGAAATACAAAAACAAAAAAACAAAAAAAAACACAAAACAAACAAAACTTTGTTAATCAATATCCCACATTGAAGTTTATTTAATCCCTAATTATTCCAATTCAATCTAAATTGAGTGCTTATGGGGGTGCCTGGGTGACTCAATTGGTTGGGCATCCTACTTCAGCTCAGGTCATGATCTCACAGTTCATGAGTTTGAGCCCCACGTCCAGCTCTGTGCTGACAGCCCAGAGACTAAAGCCTGATTCAGATTCTGCGTCTCCCTCTCTCTCTGCCCCTCCCTCATTCACACTCTTTCTCTCTCTCTCTCTCTCAAAAAATAAATAAACATTAAAAAACATTAAATAGAGTGCTTATGGAAAAAGAAATGGAAAATAAGAATCTCAAAAAAATGTTTTCTTCTTTAATTTAACTGCTAAAGAACAGAATCAATGGAAGCTGTTGTTTAATAATATTAAGTAAATAAAATTCCAATGGTGAATTATGACATGCAAAATTAAACATCTTAGGTACAATATGAAGCGTTTCTTGTTTGATTGATTTATTTTCTTTTCTAAAATATGTATTTTTAAAAATGATGTCCTAACTGATGCAGTCATTCTGGAATACAGTATGGAGGTGCTTCAAACGTTAAAAATAGAACTACTTTCTGATCGAGCAATTGCATTATTAGTTATATAGACACAAAAACACTGATTGAAGGTGGTACATGTACACTGATGTTTATAGCGGCATTAGCAACAGTAGCAAAATCAGGGTAACAGCCCAGTGTCTCTTGACTGATCAATGGATAAAGAAGATATATATATATACACATATATATGTATATATATATATATGTATATATGTATATATATATATTGCACTGTACATTAACTAACTGGAATTTAAATAAAAACTTGAAAAAGGAATAAATAAATTATATATATATATATATATATATATATATTTACACACATACACAATGGAATATCACTTAGCCATAAAAAAGAATGATATCTTGACATTTGAAATGATGTGGACGGAGCTAGAGTGTATTATGCTAAGTGAAATAAGTCAGTCAGAGAAAGACGAATGTCATATGATTTCACTCATATGTGGAATTTAAGAAACAAAACAGATGAAGATAACAGGGAGGAAAAAGGAAACCAAAAACACAATTTTAATTATACAAAGCAAACTGAGGATTGTTAGAGGAGAGGTAGGCAGGGGGATGGGTGAAATGAGTGATAGGTGTTGTAAGTGATGAATCACTGAATTCTACACCTGAAACTAATATTGCACTATATATTAACTAACTGGAATTTAAATAAAGACTTGAAAAAGGAAAAAAAATAATATTTTAAGTTACTTGTTTGAGTATCATTCAGAGTCACAGTGTACATGCTCAGTACAAGATGATGTTTCTACTACAAGTATTCTTGTAAGGCATTCCAGCCAGAAAGTGCTAGAAAGAAATATCTCAAATAGAAGTTCAAAACAGTGAAGTTGCCACGCATTTTAGTTTACCATCTACCTAGTTTGGAGACTTATGGAGAAGAAATATTTTTATCTTTCTACCTCTATTTACTCTCTTGTGAATGGGTTATCATAGAAATAGATTTTCTCAATGTAGAAAATAAGAATGAATTTATGGATTGAGTCTAGGAGTTTAATTATTACTGTGTGTGCAATCTTTATGTCAAAGAAGAGAAACAAATTTGTACATGCAAGCTAGTATAATGATATCTTAAAGCAAAGAGCTATTTTCATAGCACATTACATAATAGACTAGGTGTGAAATTAGTTTTATGGTGAATGGATACCCTGAAGGTTGTTAGCTTTTCATTATGTACAGCTTTTTGTACACCAATGCATTAGCATTTCTTCTTATAGATAACAAAATTAATATATTTAAATGATTGAATAACTCTTAAAGTGCAGTCACCATCCCCTATGTTCCTAAATACTAATTCCACTTTTATCTTGCAACAGTAACTTAGAAAGAATTTTGCTTCAGGTTCAGCCACACATATACTTTGCATAATTTAAGAAATGAAGTAAAAATAAGAAAGACAGAATTTTCTAAGTATATGTTGTGAGAAAGAAATAAACACATATAAAACTATATAGTTATAAACATTTTGTGGCTTGAGTCTAGTTAAGTTTTCAAAGAATCCAAAGACAGTGATAAAGTTGTGTGTGATCAAATCTAAATTGGAGTAACAAAAATGAATTAGGAACATCTGTATGAACAAATATAACAGCACACAACCGAGGGCACTGTGTGTTTTTCTTATTTTCTCCAAACTGAGCTATTAGTTTAGTGGCATGGCAATGGTAACCAAAAAAAAAAAAAAAAAAAAAAAGAATGGTAGGTTAAAAAAAATGTACTTTTCTTATACATGGATCTTTTGGGGGCCATGGAGCTTAAGTTTGTTTGTTTCCTTGTTGACAAGAGGAACTGTGCAAAAATAAAATGTTTTTGAATCTGAAACAGGCTCCAGGCTCTGAGTTGTCAGCACAAAACCCGACATGGGGTTCGAACTCATGAAACGTGAGATCACGACCTGAGTTGAAGTCTGCCACTTAACCGACTGAACCACCCAGGCACCCCCAAAATTAGGTATTTTCAATTCTGAATTACCCTGATAGCACTGAAAGATGCCACTATATTTATAAAAAAAATTATCTTTAAAGCTATCCATTTATGTAGGAAAATTAACAAACTACCATTGGAAAGACAAGGATCTGTAAAGAGACTGCTTTACACATGAAACATCATGAATATATATGCTATTGAAAAATATGGCATTAAATTAAATTCTGCTCTCATTTCTCCTGAATGTCATTCAGGTAGAATTTTCTCTGAATAAGTTACATACATGGTCAGGAAAAAAATGTATTTTTTTCTTAAGCAACATTTCCATTATAAAACATAATCTCTACTGTCTTTTCAATGATCTTACAGGGAAATTTTTAAAAATTTGAGGCAGTCAAAATATATTTTATCTCACCTCAGACAACCAGAGAACTATTCCAGTCCACTCTCAGATACCTCTGTTTTCAATCATTTAAAAACATTACTTATTATACTAGTTGGTACCAACCAAAAAACCTACATAGGAGGAATAACTAAGGTTTATTGAGTTCTTAATTTGTGTCACTTACTGGGATAAGAATGCTAGGTGAATTGTCTAATTTTGTCATCAAATATTGGAAATACGTACTGTAAGTATTTTTATTTCATATATAAGGCAACTGAAGCTTAGTGAGGTTAAGAAACTTGCCAGAAATTACATGACCAGTATGTGGTAGAAAAAGATATGAAAGCTCTCACAGACTGTGTTTTGCTGATATGAGTATAAAGTAAAAGTGGGGAGCCCAATCAAGAAGAAAGTAGTAAAGGAATAAGGAGGAAAGTGACTAAAAGAGGAAAAGAAAATCATTTACTTCTTTGAATAGGATTTTATCTCTACTTGAAATAATCCACTTTTTAATATTGCACAATTAAAGGATAAGAAGAAAAATACATATAAAATCCAAAAATATGTGAGAACATATTCAAGACGGTGAATTAAACTAGACATATAATAACAACTTTTCCTCATTCAGCTTGAGTGGAATGTTTTAATAACTCCCCAAAGCAGAAATTCACCAAAGTAATAGGTCAGAATTGCCATGAAATGTAAACTACAATCACAAGAATAATGTATCCCTATTTTAAAAATGTGGTACAGTAATACTGGTATCGATACAGAACATGATCACTTTTTAACATGCTTTCTGCATTACCTATCAACCATAAACTACAGAAATAAGTGGCCATGTGAAAAATATACATTTGCTATCATTTTTCTAAATCTTCTGTTTTATCAGTTAATTTAATGTAATTTAATTTAATTTAATTGCAAGCCACAGAAACAAGCTTTGTCCAATTAAAGCCAAAGGAGAGCCATTGGAAAGATAACAGGACACATCTTAAGAAAACAAGTCTTTAATAGAGGACCATTCATCTAAGTAGCAAGGGCTGGCAAATTCTTACTTTGAGTGCTTCTGGTAGAATTGATACTCCCTAGTTGGGAAGAGAGGGCAGGGATGCCTTTTGATTAAAGGTTCACAAGCACTGAGTATCATTAAGGAAGAAGTGTTTAGCCAAATGAAAATGAGTAATACTAAAGAAGGAAAGGTTAGTATATGTAATGCCCATATATAAATTAATCTATACCTCTATTCCTCTAATGGTAACAATAGTTACTTTTTTAAAAAAAAAAAAAAGCTTCCCTACTTAAAACTAGCATAGCTAGTCTAGTATTAGACTACTTACTAGTGTACTCATTCATTATATATTTGGCCAGGAGAAACACACCCTTAAAATGAATAGCAATGAAGGGGTGCCTGGGTGGCTCAGTCAGTTAAGCATCTGACTTTGGCTCCAGACATGATCTCACAGTTTGTGAGTTCAAGCCCTGCGTCGGGCTCTGTGCTGACAGCTCAGAGCCTGGAGGCTGCTTCAGATTCTATGTCTCTCTCTCTCTGACCCTCTCCCCCACTGCACTCTGTCTCTGTCTCTCAAAAATGAATAAACGTTAAAAATTTTTTTAAATGAATACCAATGAGGAATGTAGAAAAAAAAAACTCTTTTCAGTCAAATAACTGTATCTGCACATTTATTTCAAATAAATGTAAATGCATAATGAGAATTCCAATAATGTCGTATAATAAATATGGTATACAATAATTTAATTTCAGAGCCTTAAACCCTGAGATCCAGCATTATTTGTATGAATTTGTTAGCACATATTTCACTATCATATCTATGGACACATATTGGGTGTAGACTGATTTTTTATTTTTTTCTCTAATATTCCCTTAATTTCTTTATATATTTCTTTTCATGATAAAAGCATTTTGGAAATTAAAATTTCATATTTATGCATATTGCATATATACCTACATATATGTAGCATACATATTAAAATTGTGTGTGTATATAATGGTAAGTATTCAATCAATTCACTAATAAAAGAGAATGTGATCAACTTGCATGCAATATTCAATGAATGTATTATAAATTAGATTTTATGATGGCCAAAGCTAATGCCTAGGTTTCACTTAGACTACACCCTTATGAACATCAAATGAAAATATCAATATAAAAATCAATCACTTTTTCTTTCTTTCTTTATTTTTTTAATTTTTTTAACGTTTATTTATTTTTGAGACAGAGAGAGACAGAGCATGAATGGGGGAGGGTCAGAGAGAGAGAGGGAGACACAGAATCTGAAACAGGCTCCAGGCTCTGAGCCGTCAGCACGGAGCCCGACGTGGGGCTCGAACTCACGGACCGCGAGATCGTGACCTGAGCCAAAGTCAGACGCTTAACCGACTGAGCCACCCAGGTGCCCCAATCACTTTTTCTTTAAAATATAATATTGAAAATTGCTATGACATATAGTTTATAGTTACTGTAGGATGTACTTCTGTTTTAGAGAATAGTTGTTTAAAAACATTCAATAATATAAGAAATTTCTTTAGAGGTCTGTTGAGTAAGAAAAAACTAAACTTGAAATTGTGTATCAATCCTACCTAAAGTCTTAGCAATAACATAAATTGTTTGGGTTGTAGTACATTTCAGGACCAAACAAATGATTAATATTCATTCAGAAGTTATTACCTCTGGGATGAAATATTTTAAATAATGTGAATTTCAGTTTTTATTTAATCATAAAAAACTTTAGGTAACAAGTTCCATATTGTTACCTTACTTTAGCTTCTATTTTTATAAGAGAAGCTTCTATTTTTATAAGAGAGGCTTCTATTTTATAAGAGAAGTGTGAACAAAACACAAAGCTCAGATGCTGAAACAGTAAAATAACTATAAACTTTCTTTTATTAAGTGAGAATATTTATCTGAAATTAATACAATTCTGCTTCATTTACCTGGCATCCTTGGGAAATAAGCTATTTCACAAACATGAATTATCCAAATGACTGAAATTCTCCCAGTTGCTAACTGAAACTTTCATTATAATTGCTCTGTTAGAAACCTTTCAATAACTTACGACACACTTTTCCGACTCATTTTATACTAGAGTGAATATAATTTAGCTTTTTTTGTTGACCCAATCAATCATTTTAAATGCTATTCAATTATTCATCAAACATTTACTGAATGCCCACTAATTCAAAATCTGCTAAGGACTGGGACTAAAAGGATGGATCTCAAACATTAATTGCCTACTGATAGCCAGTGGGAAGCTAAAGTGGTTTTGCTTTCTTTCATAAATGACCCCCTTACAAGGAAGGGTTTCGATTTTTCCTTCTGTTTTCCTCAAGTATTGGATAGTGGCCCTTGAATCTTAACACAAACAAAAACATGACCTTTTAAATTCCATGTTGCAATGCTTTCTTTCTGAGATCTGAACCTCTATCTTGACACCACATCTAGGATTCTTTTGCAGTTTTCATGACCACCTTGATTATAGAAACATTATTTAACAAATGTTGTCATGGAATAAAAATATTAAGAATGAGTATGACGTGTAGATCTATTTTCCCTTCTCTTAGATATCACATTGACTTTTAATTTGAAGATTCCTTATTTCTAAGGAATCTTCTGTCATATTACTGAAGCGAGTCATTATTCTTTACCATTCGCCAAATCATAAGACTATTCTTCATCTTATATATTGTATTAGACAGGGTCATTAAGCACTTGGCATTCTGTCATGTCTCCTCATGAGCTTTTGTATAGTGGAAAGACCCTAAAGCTCAACAATTCCAAGATTCTCTTACAGCTAGTGCTAAGGTCAGGCTCAATTGCTTGTATAGACAAAGCTGTAAAGACATTCTTTGGCCTTGGTTTCGGTGGGTGTGTGTTTTTGTTTTGGTTCTTGTTTGTTTTGTTTTGTTTTGTTCCCTGAAGTGGACACCCAGGTTCTGGCCTCTGATTTTTCTATTTGAGAGACAGGTAATTGTAACAGCAGTAACATCTTGCTTCTTCACAGTTACGACGGTGGCTGACCATTTTTCCTACTTTAGACTACCACATCTAAGGTGTTTTTTGACATTGGTATTCCATTGGCAGCACCTGATTCTTTACTGAATGAGTTCTACAACATGCTAGGAGAAACTTGTGAATGCCCAGCCTACACGTGTTTTTTCTAGCTCCTGTTAACGGTTTTGCTAACAATTAATTCATTTTCTGCTTAAAACCACTCTAGGTTTCCATTCCCTGTAGTGAATCCTGATTGACATTCATAAAATATCAGTTCTCTGAAGGGATATGATGAAAAAGATACAGAATGATACATGAGTTTTTTGGCAACCAGTTTCCTCCTAAATCTCATAGGTTTATTTTATTTGTGCATTTATGTATTTCTCTATTCTATAGTATTTGGTTCATTAATATGCTACAGATGGATAGAATAACTGGAATTGCAACTTTAGCTTAAGAGAATAGATACTAAAGAATAAAAGAAAACACTGGAAAATATTCTCCTGGGAAAGTCTTAGCTTGTGGTACTGGTAGGTATAAGGGGAACAAAAATAAAATTTTGAAATACGGAGCGTAAAATTTCAGAATAACTTCCAATTCACCAGATGATTTAAATTCTGAGGGCTCAGGCCCTGTCTGCCTGTAAATTTAGAAAGCCTATTCTAGAAGAAGAGACAAGAAAATTCATGAATGTGGAGCCAATGACCATGACAGAATGGGAAAGAACGTTAGAAAATAAGAAAGAATTAGGTGGCAATAGGATGCTGATTAAAGACTGTGTTTGAAGTTCATATGGATTGGGCACATGCTTAAAAGTCTACGTAAAGTTTGCCATCTCTGTTGCTAAAAAAACAAAAACAAAAACGAAAACAACAACAACAACAAAAAAAACTCAGCTGCTTTATTCCCAATTGAACTTGACCAAAACTGGTATCACATCAGTATCCTGGGTCTTTTAGTAATAGAAGCAGGGGTTAAATTCCTGACCCAATGAGAAGATTGAATTCACTGTACAAATAAATTGCAACCATAATAGACTCATCAAAATCTGTGCTAAATGTCCATAAAAATAAACTAGTTTGAAATTTAGAGAATAAAGAAACGCTTGCAAATTGATCAGAGATAAGAACCTTCCTGGAAACCTAAAGAAATGGCTTTTTGTTGAGAAATCTAATGAGTTGGGGAGTTCTGAGTTCTTCCTGAGAACAGTCTCATCTTGGGCTTTTAAGCTAAGTCACCAGTTATAAGGACACTTATAGGAGTTTTGTTTTACTTTGTTTTTGCTTTTGTTTGCTTTTGGTCTCATTTAAGGTTTTCTTTCCTAGATGAAAGAAATTAGTTAAGTAGTCCACAACCTTTTGTTTCATACTGTTATGCCATTATATAAATAACAGTAAAACACATAAGCAAATGTGTTATATGGCAGAAAATGTATATATGCGTAGAGAAGGCTAAATTTATATCTGTTACAATGTTTAATTTCATATCAAATAATCCTCTCTGTTGAAATCATTTGAGCTTTCTGCTAGCAGGGACTTGTTTATTTATTCTATTTTTTTTCACCTGTAAAAAGATTGATTAATTTGGGGATAAGTATACACCATGGTAACGTTGCCATCATTAAGGCCATAAATATATCCATCACCTCCCATGGTTTCCTCCTATCCCCAAGATGATGATGATAATGATGTATGGTAAGAATATTTAACATAAGACATACCTTCTAGAACAATTTTAAGTATACAATTCTTAAGCAGGTCTTCGGTTAATACATTTGTATTGCAATATTCTTGTCAGAGATCCTTCTCTCACCAATTTCTTTTCCATCAAGCTTTCAATTAAAAGGCATAAATGAAGAAATGCTCCTTACAATTCTTTCTTGGGGAATATCTCATATGAGACTTTGAACACTGTACTCCATAGTTCACACTGATTCATTTCTTTTACTTATAGTTCTTGTAAGTATCATTTGGAGCAGAGATTCAGTTTGAATTCAGAAAGATTACATTGAAAATGTATGCCTGGAAATAAAAGCACGGAGTTTAATTAAACTCATGGATTAGGGATGAGGATGGAGTTATTTGACAAATATGAATGTGTTACTGAATGTCTTTGAATTTGGTTCAATCAGTTAGCTTGTGTTCTGAGATGTTTTACTGTAATTGGTAATAGAAACTTGGAGGAAGCAATGTTAAAGTAGACACACAAATGAGAAACAACCCAAAACAGACTCAGAAGCCAGTAGCCATCAATGCAGTTCAGAATGAAAGACAAAAATGTAACTGTGGAAAATTAAACTAAAAAGAATGCTATTTTTCCTAGCAGGGAACAGAACATTTCCATTTTGCTCCAAGCTATGTATTAGTATGCAAAGAAGCTGGGGGAAATGTCTCATTTCAATGTCTTAGGATGCATCCACAGGTGAGGTGTACATGGAGCATTGCCAAAAACCATTATGAAAGGATCCACATACACAGGAGATATTGAAGTGTAGATGATTGCTGACTCTTATGCAGGGGGCAAGAGAAAGTGGAAGATATAGGGAAGCTCCAAATACAGTAAATACAATAGATTTTCACACTTAAGTATTTTTTAATTTTTTTTTTAATGTTTATTTATTTTTGAGACAGACAGAGACAGAACATGAGTAGGGGAGGGGCAGAGAGAGAGGGGGACACAGAATCAGAAACAGGCTCCAGGCTCTGAGCCATCAGCCCAGGGCCCGACGCGGGGCTCGAACTCACGGACCGCGAGATCGTGACCTGGCTGAAGTCGGACGCTTAACCGACTGCGCCACCCAGGCGCCCCAAGTATTTTTTGTTGTTAGTACGCAATTTTGATATTTACCTTTCTATGGGGAGACATTTGTAAAACAATTTTATAAATATTTAAACATCTATATGAATCTAAATTATATAACAATATTAGAGGCGCCTGGGTGGCTCAGTTGGTTGAGGGTCCAACTCGTGGTTTCCTCTCAGATCACAATGCTGCAGTTCATGAGTTTGAGCCCTGCGTTGGGCTCTGAATTGGCAGCACCAAGCCTGCTCGGGTTTGTCTCTCTCTCTGCCCCTACCCTGCTTGCACACTCGCTCTCTCTTTCTCTCTGTGTCTCTCTCAAAATAAATAAATAAGCATTAAAAAATAAATTCTAAAATGACATTGCAAATTAAATTATAAATCTTTTGTGGAAGTGCTCCCTACAAAGATTGAGCCTTTTCAAAAGTACCACACTGTTATTAGTCAACATTTTCCTTTTATTTTTCATTTTATTTTTTTTTTAAATTTTTTTTCAATGTTTATTTATTTGTGGGACAGAGAGAGACAGAGCATGAACGGGGGAGGGGCAGAGAGAGAGGGAGACACAGAATCGGAAACAGGCTCCAGGCTCCGAGCCATCAGCCCAGAGCCTGACGCGGGGCTCGAACCCACGGACCGCGAGATCGTGACCTGGCTGAAGTCGGACGCTTAACCGACTGCGCCACCCAGGCGCCCCAACATTTTCCTTTTAATTTGATAAACCTTATAAATTGTATTTCAGCAGAGACCATCGGGACCTATTGGAGGGAAAACAAATAACTAGCTTTTGAAACCTGTACAAATTATTTCCTGAATGTGTCCAAGAGCGGTTAAGATCTTGGATTCCTCATAATTCATATGCTGATATTATCTACCTTCAGACTAGCTTAAATCATGATGAAAATACAACCCAAATCTAGTGACATATACACAATGATATGAGGGTTGACTCTGAGAACAACTAGAGTCTTAAATCAGACCAGGTGTATATCCTTAGGCTTTGGATGCTTTTAATCATTATCAGCTTCAATGACATACAGAAAGCAGGGAGTCACTTCAACGTTAGGCTAAATATGCTGGCCCTGATGCCATGGGGATCCTAAGCATGGTTAAGTTACTCTTTTATTTATAAAATCAGTGTCATTTCATTTACCATTTAGAGTTTTCCAGATGGAGTTAGATTTTGTAGAGAATCTTCTGTTTACACATTTTCTAAAAAAATAGTGGATTTCCTTGCACCTATCTTTATGAGATTGGTGTCCTATCATTGGATAGGAAAAATAAAAATCTTTTCAGCCATTAAAAACATTTATGACAAATATTTATTGACCTGGACTTATAAAGAATGGAACTGACCATTTCAACCAAGTTTTTAATTTTTATGCATCTCTGATAATTAAAAGAAAATGCTGTCAATACATATTCAAATAGCCACATTTTACATGTATTCAGATATACTTTAAGCTATATCATATGTTATAAATAAATAATACTGCGTAATAAATAAGTGAACTAGAAGACAAAAGTACCTTCTTTTTCATCAGGTAAATTAAGCAAGGTGTGTGTGTGTGTGTCCATTAAACATGCATTAATTGCATGAATATTCCATGCTAATCACAGACTTTTCTACTGAGGGGCTTATAGTTTAGTAAAGGCAGCAGGTAAATAAATGGAACATTTTATGGGAATGAGGCAAAAGCTATGATAAGGGGAAATGTAGGAAATACTTCCTACAGGAAAATCTGACTGGGGTTATAATAGTTATGTTGAAGACTCAAGGGCAAGTGTACAAGTAAGGCTGCTAGCGAGGGGATTTTGAACAAGCAGCAGCTTTTAAAAAGCCTTCTCAAATAACATTTTTAATGACGATAGACTAATAGCAGCTTTATTTTTAAGAAAGGGGATTAAAAAGTACGCTTTTAACATAAGAGCAATCTATTAATAGCCTAGAGCTTAGTTTTCTTTTTTACATTAATTTATGACATGGATGTTTTCTTTTTGATTTCTCCCATTAACATGCTAGTGATGTTAAGTTCCTCGCTAGGTTTAGCAAACCATTTTCAAAGTTTGCATTCTGTTTTGTAGCTTTGTACATCAACACAGTAACAAGAATTGAATCATTCTGAAAGCCGTTTTTTTTTTTTTTTTCCTGTTTGTTTCATTCTGCTGGGTCAAATAATAACTAGATATAAGCTTTGTTATTGCTTTGCTAACGTTATTGTTCAAATATATTATTCATGTGATTTGAGTTAGATTTATCATTGCAGTTGGGTATTTTATACTTTATCCTCTGGTGTAAGCACTTCTTAACATTCTTTGTTTGTTTCACACACCTATGTTTGCACATAATGATGGTGATTTTATAATCTGCCATTCAAACCAGTACATTCTGGGGAGGAAGAAAAGGGCAGTATGAATAATTGTGATGCCAGATATAATCTTTGACTGGCATGGATGAATTTATAGCACCCTATATCACAACTTTAAGCAATACTCTAAATATTTAACCCTCACTTTATCTAGAATTTAATCTGTTTTTACTTTTTTTTTTAACGTTTATTTATTTTTGAGACAGAGAGAGACAGAGCATGTCTGGGGGAGGGTCACAGAGAGAGAGGGAGACACAGAATCTGAAACAGGCTCCAGGCGCTGAGTTGTCAGCACAGAGCCATCGCGGGCCCGGACTCAGGACCGCCAGATCATGACCTGAGCCGAAGTCGGACGCTTAACCGACTGAGCCACCCAGGCGCCTCTATTTTTAATCTTTTTTAAAAAGGTGTGATTATGCTACTACTTGGTTAAATGATTGTTTTTAAATTCATATTGATCTAGTTAGCTTTTATTTTTATTCTGTTAAGAATGCTCATAAATCAGAAAAAGAGAATTGGATGCATATATACAATTATTATGGTCCATTAATCTAAAGTGGTAAAACCAAATCTTTTGGAGTTTATTTGACCTTCAGAGAATATGTTTTGTATGTTAATTGATATATGAATCTCACCTCCAATAGTGTTTAACATTGTGCTCCTGAAAAAGTGTTTAAACTTCAAGATGCTAAACTTCTTTATTTGTAAAATAAGGATATCAAAGCCTACCCTGCTAAGTTTCTGCGAGGATTAAATGAAATATCATAAAATATAAAAAAATTTGCATGGTACTTTGTACATTATAGATGTGTTGTATATATTACTTTATTTTCTTCTAATCATAAATATTAAATTGACAGATTTCAAGTTTGATATATTGATAAATTGCATGAAATAATTTTGCTTTATGTTTCACATTATTTTCATATAGATATTTTATAAATCTTTACAAAATAACAATTTCTATTTCTACAATTTTGAAAGCTATCTAAAATTGTTATTCACTTGTTCTGGTTTTCATGTTGATTCTTGAACTCCAAGGTCAAATGCTTTCGTATTTTCATTTGTCAACTTATTTAGACAAGTTTGGCAAATGTATTTTATCCTTTGAATCTCCACACAGATTTCTATCTTAAGAGTATGTAAACTCTTTTGTAGAATAATATAAGCCCTTAATTAAAAAAAAAAATATATAGGATTAAAATTTAGAGTTTGCTTTTAAAAGGAATCAATTTTCTTTTCAGGAAACTTATAGGGGAGAAATATATACCTCAAAACCAGTGTAAATGTGTTATTCTTCAGTGACTACAATACTTAATTTGCAAAGAAGTTTTTAAAAATAGAATCTAGATTATATAGTTGATCAAGGTGAAGAGATGGCCAAAAACAACTTTAAAGTGGTAATATTCTGTTCTTTATCAAAAGTTAAGAACAAATCTTTGATTATAATTCTCCTTCTATTCAATGTAAAGAAATAAAGTCTGTCTGTTATCAAATTTACTGGATGCATTTCTTATGTATGCTCACCTAAAATGAAACTTCTATTTCTAAAAATTAAAGTTTTGTATAGCGTATCTCAGATAAATGTGAACAATTATAAAATTTGGTTCCCATAGGAGAATGACAATTTGTAAATTATGCTTATTTAGATGTAAATGACATTAACAATAAAATTATGGATCATCATTATCATTATTTTGTTTAATTTTTTAATGTTTATTTTTGAGAGATGGAGAGAGAGACAGAGAGACAGAGCATGTGCGGGGGGAGGGGAAGAGAGAGAGGCAGACACAGAATCCAAAGCAGGTTCCAGGCTCTGAGCTGTCAGCACAGAGCCTGACTCTGGGCTCGAACCAATGAGCTGTGAGATCATGACCTGAACTGAATTCGGATGCTCAACCAACTGAGCCACCCAGGTGCTCCTCATCATTATCATTATTATGATAAGGTTAGCTAAAGTAAACTTCTAGTCTTCAGTGTAAAAACCAAAGCCAGTATTGTTATTTTTGTCACTGAGAATATATTGCTTCTCCTTATAATTGTTTAAGAAAAGAGCATTTCTGAACATTTCTGATCCTAAAACATAGAATTTTTTTATTTGCTTTATTCTTTGAAACCTCTAGCCATTTTATATTTTTGCACGACTATCATCTAATCCCTCTGTCTTTCTTCTCCTCTCATTAGACACGTTCTTCCAATGTCTTATTTATCTAGTGATGTTGTGTATGGTCATCATTCAATAAGAAATTAATTTTTATGCTATTTTCTATAACTGATATTTCGTTTCCTTTTCCATTGGGGTATCTGTTTACAGACTCAGAGACAGAATTTCCAGGAACCTCCAGGCTAGTTCTCCAGTTAGCTCTTATTTTTGATTGGGGAGAGCTGAGGTGATTTAAGAAGTATGGTGGACAAAGGATGTGAGGTGGTGACAGATTTAGGACAATGTTTAGATGTGAGGAGAAGTAATCTGGAGAAGAAAACATCTGAAGAACTTCCTATATGATTGCAAAATGAATAGGATTTTTCAGATCATGCAAGTAAGAGGTACATATGTTTTCATACTCAAGACAATCAAGGACTTGGCAAGATCTCCACAGAGAAGGGCTTTATGTGCATACAGGGAAGCCAGACAACATGCCAGGTCCCTCAACTTGGACCAGTATTCTCTTGTGTAAGTCAGGTATTAAACTCAAAAGTATCCACTGTCAATGGGGCAAGAAGTACTGGATACGGGGCCAACTTCTTGAGTGTACAACCTGGATGATTGTACAAGACCCAGCTCTTGGAGGGGCATCATGTTGGGTTTAATGTTTGGATGCTGCTATCTTGATTTTTTTCAGAGTTCTGGGGGAATTTATTGAGAGTGTCTTTCATGTACCAAAAGGGTGCACCATTGCAGGTGTCACAGCTGGTGGTCCCTTTATTTCCACTAGCTGGTGGCCAGACTGCAACAACCGCCATAACAGCAATGAAATCACCATTATAAACTCACAAGATGCTAAATTTCTATCCACCATATTCACATCCCTGGTTTCAGTTTAAAGCTGTTCATGTGTCTTCTTTACCAGGTCAGCAAATTCATCAATTATCTTATTTTGTTCATCCAGCACATTAACAATTTCCTGCCCCATTTGTTTATGGTGATTTTTGATAAAGGAAAGGACCTCAAGGCTTGAATCCTGTTCTTAGAGAATTTTCTGGTGCCGTTGGAGGATTTCATCAAAACCCAAGCCTCTAGTTTTCCCTGGCTCCTCAAGGATTCAAAGTTTGGGTACTTCTCCCTTAGCTTCTTCAGTCATCAGAGTGTATCTCCTTCATAAGGATTTCATTGTTGAGTGCCCTCAGCAATGTCTAGGACAACTGGAGAAGTAGAATCCTATGTGGAGAACCAAAGGCCAGGTGCTATTGCACTCTTCGACTGTGCATTTGATGCTTTCTGCTAGCAGCAGAAGACTACAGTGGTCCATGAAGCTCACGCCCCACCATTCACAGACACAGGAGACATCTGGGGTTTGGTCATATTATCTCCTTATTGATCTGGGCTGTTAAATGAGTCTGTTCATTTGGTAAAAGTTTCTGAGTATTCTGTATTTTTGTCTTCAATGAAAAACAGTTACTGAAAAAGGCTATACTCTCTCTTAAAAAGAGATTAAGAAAAGCTTTATGGAAGTATGGAAGAAAGAGTCTACTCTAGGCTTTAGCCGTGTCAAGAAAGGGTTCATTCAAGTAGTCTCTGAAGCTGGGTAGGAGTCATGGGTAAAGATCAAGTGGTAGAATAATCCAGGTGGCAGGAATAGCGTGGAGAAATGAGAAAGAGGGTAGAGAATGGCAAAATGTTTGGTGTGGCTTCAAGACTTCAGGGTCAGGAATTGATAGATTAACAAAGGAAAGACAACCATCTTGAATTTTTAATCATTTTATTATTGAACTTGTACAATTGACATCTGAAGAGACAATGAAGCATGTTCATTGCCATCCTGTTCACATACGGCATTAGCAATGTCTTGTGAGCACAGACTTCCAGTGAACCCTCAGTGTGTTCAAGCAAGTCTCAGCAAATACAAGGGAAAGAAGCAACTTAGGTAGATGACTAAATGAATGGGTGACAACAAATTAGAGACTGTACATTTTCTTTGAACCAGAATTTTCTTTGCACACAGAAAGAAGTCAGTAGTGTTCTTTGAAACACCTAAGAAATGTTATCATGTTAGTTTTAGCTGTGGAAACCAACTAACTAGCTCTGCTAACTACCCTATTGAGTTGAAAGTGAAGTAAAAAAGAAAGATAGTCCCACTCATAGATTCTTTTACTTTTGGTCATTTATTTTTGTTCAGTAGCAGGGTATGTAAAGCATGTAGGTAGAATATGCATGCATCAAGGAGTGAAGTATAAACAGTTGAGTTAATTTTGTGCAGTGTTTCCACTCTTCTGGTAAGAACAAAATACATATGCATGTCCTGGCTACAAAATACAAATTGTGTAATTTCAGTGATTCTGCATATGAGTTCAATGCTCCTATTTTTGCATTTAAAACTGGCATTTCACCATAACAAAGACAAACAGTAAAATTCATGAAGAAAATTTTAAATTTAAAGTTTTCTTTTTTAGAACATTAATTAACAATAATGATAAAAAGTGACAAGTCAAGAGAGAGATGGTGGAACAAAAAAACAAAAAACACTTTTTTATATATCATCACTTTAACAATATATTTTTTTACCTTTTGAACAAGGATCTCCACATTTTCTCTGGCACTGGGTCCAGCAGATTATGTTACCCTGCGGACCTGGACACTAAGCATATCACTATCACCCATTGGACTTAGAAATTTGGGAATCTGTAAATTCCTCAGAATAAACTCAAGGTACTGGAGGCAGAGGAGCTTAATACTACCTGCTGAAATTTTATGTAGGTATGACTAGGTATGACTGGATCGTAAGGTAGGCTTCATATAATGTTGTGGAGAAATATTTGTTCTAAGCACCTGTGGTATTATGTATTTTTCCAGAGTAGCCTTTAAGCTCCTTGAATGATAAAATGATACTTCTTTCCTCTTAAACTATGTATCAAAGCATGTCCCTGCTCTAGGCATATGCCCTGGGAACCCCTTTCCATTTGTGGTGTGACCTTGTTAACAGATGTTCTCACTAGTGCTTTGTCTGTGCTTGTGAAGAAAGGAGTGCCCAGGAATATACATCTTCCATGGATAGAACCTAACCAATGATGAGGGCATTAACACTCTTAACACCTTTGCAACTGCTTGAGATAACTGTAGCTATTATCTACCTACCTCCAGGGATTCCCTATGGAATTGAGCCAAAATTACTCTCTTTGTGATGTTTCTGATCTCACATACATGGTTGGCTATTTTTCTTTTCCTGCCTCTCTTTCATTTTCTACTGCTTGCTTCTGGAAATATCCTACTAAATTCCTTTTACACACATCCTTGTCTCAGAGTCTGCTTATGAGGAAACTCAAGACTCTCAGAAAAATTAGACTATTTAACAAGCGTAGAAAGCAACTTATAAATGTTTATTGAATTCAGTTGAGAACAGTGTGTGTATAGACAGGTAGAATTCTGTCTATGTTTAAATTTATCACTATAAGTTTTCCTATGAACACCCATGAGTATGATGGAATCTATTTACGTGGCTCATTTTATGTTAGGGTTTGTTAGAAATGTGCTGGCTGAATTAACAAAATAAATAGGTATTATTTTCAGTTATTCCACATCCCATACACATATCTTTAATTTTTATGTTATGAGTGAGGAGAAATTATACTTTGTATAATTCTGAAGAAAATGTAGGCATTTAATGATTCAAAGGCTTTATATATTTAGTCACGTTTAGCTATAAATAGAAAAATTCAACATTCATCTTCCATCTTTAACAGTTTCTTCCTTTTAAAATATTCATATTATGTAATATGACTTGGAGTGTCTTTGAAGAGATGAAAAGAGAATTGATATAAGCAAGTTTTATGAACATTTGTGACAGAAAATAAGTTTGGTCATAAAGAGGGAAAAATATGAGAACAATTAATTGAAATTATTTAAAAAAAAAACAAAAATTAACAACTGGGACTACATAAAACTTAAAAGTTTCTGTACAGCAAAGGAAATAATCAAGAAAATGAAAAGGCATCCTACTGATTGGGGAAAATATTTGCAAATCATATATTTGGTAAGGGCTAATATCCAAAGTATATAAAGTACTCATACATTTCAATAGCAAAAAACAACAACAACAAAAAAAACACCAATCCAATTAAAAAATGAGAGGAAGATCTGAATAGACATTTTACCAAAAAAGATATACAGATTGTGAACAGGTACACCAAAGATGCTCTCAAAGCCACTATTGTCAGGAAAATGCAAATCAAAACCACAATGAGCTATCACCTCACAACTGTTAAAACGGCAGTTATGAAAAAGATAAGAGTATTGGTGAGGATGTGGGGAAAAGGGAACTCTCGTACACTGACGGTGTGAGTGTAAGTTGGTGCAGCCCTGTGGAAAATGGTATGGAGGGACGTTCCTCAAAAAATTGAAAATAGAAATGTCAAATGATTCAGCAATTCCACTTCTGGGCATTTATGCAAAGAAAATAAAAACACTAACTTGAAAAGATGTATATAACCCATATTAATTGCAGCTTATTTATAATAGTCAAGATATGGAAACAATGTAATGCCCGTTAATGGATGAATGATAAATTGTGGTATAGCCATAGAAAAGAATAAAACCCTGCCATGTGACTGCATGGATGGACCTTGAGAGCATTATGCTAAGTGAAACAAGTCAGGTAGAGAAAGATAAATACCATATGATCTCTTTTTTAAGTGGAATCTAAGAAAACATATATATATATATACATGTTGAGAACCAAGCTCATAGATCTTGGTGGTTGCCAGAGGCAAGGAGTGGGGGTGGGAGAAATGGATGTATTAATTTCGTTTTTGTTTAGTATAAATGAATAAATACAAAGAAAAAAATAATCAGTATTAGAATTACTTGACCTTGGAGGTGTACTTAATTATATCTATTCAATTATATATATATATTATATATTATATATGTAATATATGATTTGTATTATGGATAGTATATTATGTAACATAGATATTGTATAGCATATGTGCATTATGCATGTATAATATGTATAATGCAATAAGATATATTATGCATATACAAGTTATATATTCAATTGTATATGTATAAATATAAATATATATGTATTTTTTATATATATTTTTGTATATATTTTTGTATTATATTGTGTGTATAAATTGTATATGTATATATTTGTATAAATTTGTATAAATTGTATATGTATATAATTAAGAGGAGGGAAATAAAAGAATTGAGAGACCACTTAAGCACTTTTTTTTAAATCCATCACAAAACTCTTTTATGTGTGTTTCTCCATATTTTCCCTATATCAGATGATACAGAAACATGAAATGCAATTACATAAACACTTTTTATAAAGCATTTTCATGGTAAAATATTTTGAAATATTTTATATATATATAATAAACATATATATGTGTGTGTGTGTGTGTGTATATATATATATATATACATATGTATATACATATATATATATATATACATATGTATATACATATATATATGTATATACATATGTATATATATATACACACACACACATACATACATACACACACACACACATATATATTTCCTTTACCAATATCAGGTCATCTTTCTATTTTTTCACTTTAAACTTAGGGTGTAGTCAAGTTAATAAAACTGGTTTAATTAGTAAATTAAGAGCTATTGGAGGCATTGTTTTATTTAGCTTTTGAAGTCATCCCAGTGATATGTGGAATAGTGATAGTTAACATTTTCACTTACTTAACAAATTTTTATTAAGTATTTTTATTAAGTTTTATTAAGTATACAATATGTTCCAGGAGTTGCTCTAAAGAATAATGAGTAATTTTTCCGAATAATGAGAAGTGAAAAGAACGGTTTCAAAAATAGTATGATTGGTGAGGGGCTATGCAATTCTCCCTAATCCCAAATGTTTTATCTAATCTATAATAAAAACTAATTATATTTTATTCCCGTGGCTCTAACTCTTCCTAGTTTTTAGGAGTCGTTACTTAAAATACTATAATTCCTTTAAAAGATAAAATGTAAAGCATATATCAGTGAGTATAATGCAGCGTTCATTCAGGACAAGAAGGCAAAAAAGGTCACTCGGAGATAATTGGGATTACAAGGGAGGTAATCGGTACCGCAGGTAAATTTGTCAATTTGCCATTTGGCCTGTGAGCAGCCCGTTCTTTTTCAAGGTGATGAAGTGTGTTTCTGTGTGTGTGTATACGTGTAAGGTGAGGTAACTTTATCTTTTCAACTCTAACTTAAACTACATATTTTGTAGATATCAATTTTGTTGATGTCAATTCTCTTTATCACTTATTGATAAGCAATTTAGAAGTTAAGAATACTAAATGATAATCTTAATACTAAGTAACACATATTATCTTTTCCACATAGAGCTTATTACCAATCTGTGAAGCATAGCTTATAGTTCTCTGATAAGTAATATGGTTAGTAAACAAGTAAAAATATGAAAAGATGACCTTTAAGAACTTTCAGCAGCTTTAATTCAATGGCAGTACAATTTATTTAACCTTTTAGAAAGTACTCATTTTTGACACTGACTTTACTTTTCAAAGTTATATAATCAGTATGTTAGAAAATGTAGTTTATTCATAAGCTCGTCTATATAGTGCAAGATTTAAGTTATAGTTTGTTTAAATTTCTAGAATAAATTATAGTTTATGTACATAATTTTTATTTAAATTATATTAATACAGTTAAATCATATATCCAATGACTATATTACTGGTTATACATGTGCATATGTAAAATACATATATGGTATTTTATGTTATATATTATGCATATATTCTTATTGTATATATATGATATGTAGCATAAAATATATACAGTAAGAAAATATGTAAGCATATAAATATCTAAAATATAAAATATGTGCATAAGTAGGAAAATAATATATATATGTATATTTATAGCTCTCTCAACTTTTTTCTTGTTGAAGAAAAGATATTGAAAAAAAATTCCTGTTTCTACCTTAGAGTTGAACCCTCAAGGTCAAAAACTGTCTTATTTTATGTTCATTTCCACAACCTAACACAGTATCTGCTTAAATTAGGAATTTCATAAATGTTCATACAATGAATACAATTTGAAACAAGTCACATCGATTGCCCCATATGTTCTTATGTCAAAAGTGAGGAGAGCAGTGATTTGAAGTGGCTTAGATCAGAATGACAAAGATTTTAGCAATTCATAGTAAAAGAGCTGAGGGCAGTGAATATCAAGTTTAGAAAATAATGACACATTTGCAGTATTACTCAAGCCTATTTAGAACATATTGTACCTCAGAGAAGCAAGTTGCATGTTAACTGTATTATATATGTTTGTATGTCTATATCTAGTCATCTTTATATAGTCCAAATAAAGATCTCATATTCAGATATTTAGACACTATATGAGTGGCAATTTGATACATAGCTAAAATATTTTTCAATTTGGATTTTATTTTAAAAATCAGGATATTATAGAAATTTCTTTAGATATTGTGTCTCTATCTTTTAGTAGTACTCTGATGTGCTTAGATGATCCGTATTTTTGCTTCCACTCTATAAAGTTTTTTTCTCATATTTAATATAATTAAAATATTTCAGAGATAGTATAAGTGTGGCAGGAGCTATCTGCTCCTTAACTTCCCCCATAATTTTAATGTATATCTTAAATTATTGCAATTTTATAATAAGTATCCTAATTAAAATAGTTGCATTTTACCTGATTTATTATACTCCAGAATTATTGCTTGTAGTAAAGATGACGGAGATCTTTGGTTCATATGACGACTTTTATTGCTATATTTTTCTTACTTGTACTTTAAGCTTATCATTAATTGGTTTTGAACACCTTCACTATTTGGGAAAAAATTGGCTATTGATTTTTTAATGCATAAAATTGATATTGCATTCATAGGAGGGGAAGGGAAAAGGTGAGTCTTAAAACCTACAGACTCTAATAAAAATGTCCGATGATAGCTTCTCCTTATTATAGGATGATTAAACTCAGCACTTTAGAACAATGTGTTATTCTCCTTCTTTATTATCCTAGGAACTATTTTAAAAAAATAAGTGTCATCAATTTTTAAGATTATTCCAAAATATATGGAAGGAATCCTACTGGTAATATTATTCCTACTATTTCAAATACTATAATTTTCAATAATCAAATAATTATCAATAGGCTGTTTCTGTTATTACATTTACTATTTCTTAAATATGAATTTAAAGAGAGTAATTTTAAAAGAACAAGATTGGAAATTATTGGAGAATGTCCCACTAGAGAAATGAAATATTTTAAAAATGTAGGCAGTGTATACATCCCTTTTCTCCTCATACTGAGCAAATGGACCGTTCTGGTTTGACCTTTACCATCACCCAATGTTTACCTGGCTTTTGAGATATTAATTGGATTCAACAGAATTTGCTCATTACCTGAGTAGACTTTGGATAGTTAAAAAATATGCATTTGGGTTTAGGCCTGTTCAATCTAAACAATATTGTGTGTAGGATTTTGTTTAACATTTCATAAGCATCTTGTTCAAATTTTTCATGGATTTATCTTACAGTATAACCATTATTTTTTCCTAGTCAATTCACTCTTCTCTTTTTTTTTTTAATTTTTTTTAATGTTTATTTATTTCTGAGACAAAGAGAGACAGAGCATGAGCGGGAGAGGGGCAGAGAGAGAGGGAGACACAGAATCCGAAGCAGGCTCCAGGCTCTGAGCTGTCAGCACAGAGCCCGATATGGGGCTGGAGCTCACAAACTGTGAGATCATGACCTGAGCTGAAGTTGGACGCTCAACCGACTGAGCCACCCAGGCGCCCCAACTCTTCTCTTAAAGTTATATTGTCTCCATGCTACCCAATGTCCAGGGGCTCTAGGAATCCTGCAGAAGAAACTCAATATCAAATCTCGCTTCTTCTCATAAGTTCTTGCTATTTCTCTCCTTTTTCTAAAGGAAAGTGTACAAACACTGAAGAGGCAGGCACTAATTATGGGTCTGATTATATAATGAGAAATTAGGAACTAAAGTGAAACAAAGAGACAAAGTGAATCCATTACTGCATACAAATACACACACACACACACATACACACAGGTGCACAACCAGCAAATTCAGAGTAGGCATGGTCATGTTTTCAGGAAAAATACCCAATAAGATGTACAATTAGCAAACCGGGGACGGAAACTAGTATATTACATCAGAATTCTATTTATTTTAAACCATGCAATGATGCATATAAATGAAATTACATCATCTTCATTTTCTGAACATAAAACAATGCATTAAAACATGTTTTGTTAATCACGTAAGTTTACTCTTCAGTGATGATTTGATCAGAAACACTGACATAATTGTAGAAGTAATTCTATAGTGATTATTAAGTAATATTAAAATGAAGTTATATCTGCCCACATTTATCCTGATTCAATCATCATTTATTCAATCATAAACTTGCATGTCAAACAATTATTGGTTGAAAGCCTATTATGTATCAAGAAGTGTATATTAAGTGTTATCTTTGCATAGAGAGAAAAAAGATGTACTCTTTTTTAAGTCCAGTGCAGGTAAACACACACACAGGTACAGACAGAAAGGGACATAAATATTAAACAAAGCATTAAGCACATACACAAATACACATAGGTGTATGTATAAATGCATTTAGGTAGAAAACACTCAAGAAAGCCACTTTGAAGAAGTGACATTTAAGCTGAGAATCAAAGAATAAGGAGAACTCAGCCAGACACAGATCTGGGATTTGAAGAGAGAGCTAGTCTACTTGTTATCTCAGAGAAACTGTAAAATTATAATACTCACAAGTTTCAAGTGTTGGAAACCATTTCAGGCAACTATACCAATCTTTTTCCAAATGAATGAAGACATTATTAAAGAAAATAGTGCTCATCAATGCTGTCAGAATAATATTAGAAACCCTAGCTTTATGTCAAGTATAAATCAATCCTTTCAACACATACGTCTTCCAAAAATCTCCGAGGCAACACAAATCCATCAAAAGTAGTAGTGCCAGGGAATGCCTGGAGGGCAGCCATTTTATTCTGTAGGTTTAAAGAAGAAACTGCAAGTGTGTATGAGAGGTCTGACTTACTCAGCATTGACAAAATGAGACCAATAAAAGTTGGGCATCTTCATGCTCTCTTTCAGATGACTAAATTTCTTTGGCTTCAAGCTCTTAGTAGGTTTAACCAGATGTGTCACTGCTCTCAGAGCCTGCTGTTCCTGGAGGACATTTGATTGCTGCTGCAGATGTTCAGTTTTGCTGATTCTGTCCATCATTCACATCGGGTACCTCAAACTCTGGATTATTTCATCCTAATGACTGTGAATTCTTTGTTCATTTGAATCTCAGGCAGTTAATTCATTGGCTTAAATAGTGTCTCCATTTTATTCGTGAATCAAAGGCAGCTTGAGGAGATGAAGAAGACAAAAATAGACAAATAAAGTGTAAGAAAGAACTCTGAGTTTACAATCATGAAATATTAGTGCTGGAGAAAATTGTGAAACGTTCTAAGGGAAGTATTATTTCAACATACAGTGTCTCATGCCAGATTAGCCAAGATGTTAGCTAGGAGAAACAAGATTAAACCAAGATTTTTTCAGTGGCAGTTTTGGGAAGGTTGCACCCCAGAGACACCATTATCTGACTCAAAGGTTAACAGATTATGGTCTGTGGACCAGAGTCACTCTCCTGCCTTTGTTTGTAGTGCAGTTTTATTGGAGCACACTCATACTTATAACTTTTTACCTATATTCTAAGGTTCTTTTCCAACAACACTTTAAGTAATTATGGCAGAGACTGCGTGGCCTGCAAAGCCTAAAACATTTACTGATTTTCCTTTACAGAAAAAGTTTGCTGACTCCGCATCTAACCCATAATTATTATATAAATAATTGTGCTCAACTTCAACTTTCCCAAAGATACTTTGAAATATGTTGTTGTCATGGTAATTATCTTGGGTTTTGATGATTATCATAAAACTACAAACTGTCATGGTTGGAAAGGGCTATGTAGGACATTTAATTCAACTCCCACTGAATGAAAAATGCCTTTTATTTCAGTTCTGACAGATGCCAATTTAAATTTTGCTTGAATAACTCTACTGAAGGGAATTAGGGTACCTGCTAGAGCAGTATACTGCATGGATGGACAACACTATTTGTTGGAGTAAACTCCCATGTTTTCAATCATATCTGATATTTGTAAACTTTATTGATTATATTCCAGTCTGCACACACATCAGAGAACAAATAACAGCCTCCACACACCAGCCTTTCAAGGGATTTCACATTCTTATGTGGTAAATCACATTCATCCTTCTATTTTCTAAGAAAGCACATTCCGTTCATTCATTCGGATCACATTAACACTCTGGTAGTGTTCCCTGGATGCCATCTTAATTGGTGAGATACGTATTTTATTTTATTTTATTTTACTTATTTTATTTTAATTATTTTTTTTTAATGTTTATTCTTGAGGGGAAGAGAGAGAGAGAGTGTGTGTGTGTGTGAATGGGGGAGGGGCAGAGAGAAAGGGAGACACAGAATCCAAGCCAGCTTTAGGCTCTGAGCTGTCAGGACAGAGCCCGACTAGGGGCTTGAACTCAGGAGTCGTGAGATCATAACCTGAGCTGAAGTCAGACACTTAACCAACTGAGCCACCCAGGCGCCCCTATGAGATATGTATTTTAAATGTAGCATCCGGAATTTGAAAAATACCAGCTTTGTACAATGTATATACCCTTTCAGTAATATTCGACAAATTCCTTAATATCTATGTATTATGATTATTAGAACACATGTCACATGGTGGTATTGTGGAAATAAAGTAAGTTAGTATCTTCTATGCTAAGTGCACTGGCATAGACATAGTAGCCATTCAGCCAGTGATAGTTCTTTCTCTAGCATTTCCCTTTCTTTTAAGAATTGTTTTGCATATGAAAAAAAAATTAGGGCATTTGCCTCATTGCAAAGTACCTCATATTCTGTTAGGGAAAATTAGTACCTAACCCAAATAACTGCAGTGCAACAAAATACGTTCCCCATTAAGGGTCCTAGAAAATAGAGTAAATATGTTTTAAATAGATGAAGAATTCAGATGAGTTTTACGGAATGTCTTAGATTTAATAATCTATGCTCTTTTTTACGTTTCCAAAGTAGGTAGCTTAAAAATTCATTTTGTAAAATATTTCAGAAGAAATAAAATCAGCTTTTTATGTCTTGTTCAATAAATATTGTGTTGCTTCTGGGATCTAATGAAAATTGTATATTATAATCATTTGTTTGATGACAGTGTAAGCGCAGCTTAAGACGTAGAATGGCTTTTTGATGTGGCTTCCAGCAGTTTGTGAACTCATTCTTACTATAATTAAATACCTTTTAAAGTGATAATAGCTCCTTCAGATTATAGTTATTCTTTAGACCAGTAGAGTTATTTGCTCAGTATCCAGTATCTTCAAAAGCTAATGAATTTTTCAAACATATTAAACATATTCTAAGAGTTATGTTCTACAGTGAAAGAAATGGCCCCAGTGGCAAATCACTTCTTATTTAACAATTACCATTTCCTCAGTTCAGTTTAATCTTTTTTTCTTTTGCATTTTTAATATTTTGGATAATTAAAAAAAATATACTAAGAACTACATTTGTATGTATTGGTAAATCTGTTCACAAAGACACAATTCTGTCAGGTTTACTAAGTGCTTTTATTGATGCCAATTATGTTCAGGGAGTGGAAGAAAGTGTTAAGGAGGAAAGAAGAGGGATCATTGTAGGTGAAAATTTTACAATTTTATTAAAAAAGCTGTTGATCATTTTGCATATTTGATAATACCTGCCTATATCACTAAATCTTTTTTTTTATCTTTAGCCTTTTGACAATTTTCAGTGTGACATAGAAATGTCATCAAATCAAATAGTGATGCTAGCTGTGTGTGTAAAAAAGATAAATCAATGAAGTTATTATGTCATAAAGCAGAGTATATCCAGTCAAGAAATCAATTATATAATTTTCTGTGTTTTACTGCAAAAATCCTCTTATTGTGAGAATTATATCAAGTTATATATGATTAGAAGAAAGAGATCAAATTGAAAAGATTAGAGGAGTTTTAGATTTTATTGATGTTATATCAAGCAGTACATCATGGGAGTAAGGATGTGGATGTCTTCCATTGGGTTCAAAAGTGGCCTTTCTAATGAGCACTTATTTAAAATAGAGACGTTCTGCTTTATTTCACTTTAACATTTCATTAAATGTTTCCACTTTAATTTTCCTCTAATTATCATAAATTGAGACATTATTAGGAGAGATCTAATCAGTTTTCTTTGCCCCTAATACATAGCTCTTTGTCCATAAAATATTTTCTTACTTGTCCTTTTTATTTTTTTAATGTTTATTTATTTTTGAGAGAGAGAGAGAGAGAGAGAGAGAGAGAGAGAGAGAATGAGTGGCGGAGGGGCAGAGAAAGATTGGGGGATAGAGGATCTGAGCAGGCCCCGCACTGACAGCAGCGAGCCTGATGTGGCGCTAGAACCCACAAACTGTGAGATCAGGACCTGAATCAAAGTTGGCTGCTGGGCCACTCAGGTACCCACCACCCTCGTTTGTCCCTTTTAAGCTCTTCACACCTTGTGACATTTCAATAGACAAATTGGCTTTAACTGAATTAATTAGTTTCTCTATCATATTCAGCATCAGTAGATTAGATAAGTAATCAAAGTGAACTGACCCTGTATATTAATATATCATACTCACTGAGCAGTTAATAAATATTGTCTCCCCTTCTGGGAATTATATATATATATATATATATATATATATATATATATATATGTTTTATATTTATTCCTGGGTATTTCCTATCTTCCTAAGGTAGACTTTCCATACACTGAGATAATATTCAATAGATTTGATGGTCTTTATGGTAGGGAAACTGACCGATCAGGTAGAATGTAATTTGGCCATCAACCCATCATACTGGATGCTGACAGAAATACCTTTAAAAAAAAAACTGGCCAAACAAGCGACGCCTGGGTGGCTCAGTCATTTGAGTGACCAACTCTTGACTTAGGCTCAGGTCATGATATCACAGCTCACTAAATCCAGCCCTGCATTGGGCTCTGCACTGACAGTGTGGAGCCTACTTGGGATTCAATCTCTCCCTCTCTCTCTGTGCCTCTCTCTCTCTCTCTCTCTCAAAATAAATACATAAACTTAAAAGAAAATGGCTAAATACAGGTAATGTCACTAGGTCCAGGAATCCTACTTAAGAATCCTGATTTAAGAAAAAGATGAAAGCCATACTGTCCCAAATTACATGACATCTTTTAATTAAAGAAGGTAAACCAACAGTATGTAATATTTCTGAATGCTGTAAATAAGAAGATAGTACTCCAGCTTTGGGCACTTTATGCAAAGAACCAACATTTCTGCTGGAAAACAAAACAAAACAAAACAGATATGATGACCAAAAAAAAGATATTTAACAAGTATGGAATGGGCAACACAAAATCATAATATATACTGGCTATAGTATGAAGTCAGGTTCTGAAAATCCCTTGTGGCAGACAATAATCTTTTAATGGTTGAATTATAATGGAAGCATTTAATAGGTCTCAAAAGAGTATTCCAGGCAACTGATATAGTTGGTGGGGACCTTGGGGGCCCAAAAACAATAGCTATTTGTTAGCTAATACAGAAGTACTTAAGTAGATTAAAAATCAAAATGGCTGTAACAATTTCTGTTCTACCCTCAGCATGCAATACAACACTTAATTTTCACAACTACACTGAGAGCTACATAATATTAATACCAATTTACACATAAAATGTGACTCCTAGAAAAGCTGAGTGACTTTACCATGGCCACACAGTAGTGTCAGAGATTTTAAATCCACATCCTTTAGATTCCAAAGTGAGAGGAAAAATTATCCCAAGTAACTCTCCAGGTTTTAATAATGGATTTAATTTCTCACCCATGAAAACTTAAATTTTATATGAGCACAAACGATTGGAAGTGCATTAAATTTTATATTAACAGTGTTTATCTTTGACTTATAGGGTCAATGTCACATTGTGTTTATCTTATATTCTTCTGTACTTTTTCACATATTCTAACTGGATGCTATATTTACTCATATTGAATATAAATGTATAGGGTTTGGAATTGCCACAGGAAGAAAAAGTGAGAAAAATACTGGTTACATCTCCATATTTGGGCCAACAAAAATATTTATGATCAAATAAAAAAGATATCTCTCTTTCATTCTGACTCATTTACTAATTAGTATACATGCTCCTATGTTAACTGGTAAAATAAATAATTATGAGCAACTGAAACTTGGAAGTATACTGTGGAACTTTTGAAACTACATGACCAATGTTTCAAAAGAGGCTGTTTTTATTTCTCATAATATGTTAAATGAAATAAGCCAGACAGAGAAAAATAAATACTGAAAGATATTACTTATATATGGAGTCTCAGGAAAAGCACATAAATTATGTGAAAATATACATAAATATGAATATACATGTATTTCTATATACATGTATATATATATATACATGAATATACATGTATATCTATACTTATATAGGGATTTTGAGGTCACTATTTTCCCAAATTGCTATTTCCCAAATTGATTAATTTTCCCAAATTAACAGACATATTTCCTTCAGCCCAAATTTTCAGATCCCTTGTGAAGGCCAAGGAGAATAGGCATAGTGAAGTAGTTACATGTTAGACTTTCTATGAAAACTACCCAAATCTCTGAGGTCCAAACTCTGTTTTACTCCTATACAAGCATTTACACAGTCTGTAGAGTACAAACCACATTAATTCTATCTGCCCACTCTTATGAAGCCCAAAATATCGTTTGCACTCAGCCATGCAAAAAACCCAACCACAGTTTGATTCAGGAGAAACAGAGATTTTCATTTATAGAGGAGGAATGGGAAATCATATTTAAATATCCAACTGTCTAGAATCTTTGTCTAATAGTAATCATTTTATCAAGCTTTCTGGGTGTTCATATTTCCAGTGGTCAACATTTTTGTTTGCATCATAATTAACAATAAAATACATACAGTGCAGCAAAAAGTTGGAGGTACTCGCTTCTACTTTGGAATTCTCTCATGGCTATTATGCCAGACATTCATTGCCCACTTAGGCACTTATTTTGTTTTTCTTGATGTCTGAAATTTGTATGACAAAATTTTATTCCAGGAAAATATGGGACTTTTTGCTGCAGAAATATATGTTTACCTATTACAGAAAGATTTGGGCTTTCTTTGCACAAAACTTCAGAGTTAACATTTTTTCCCTTATACCACCAACAGCTATCATATAACATAAGAGGGAGTCAGCCAAAAAAAATGGGTCCTTTTTCTATTCATCCATCCCATCTGGGATTCAATCAGTTCTCTAAGGTTCTCCATCCTTGCTTCCAAAATGTCAGTCTCCTAGACCTGTAAGGTCAGAGAGAGGTAATTCTCCATATTTATTGCATTATTTTGTTCACTATATAAGAGATGCATAGCTGGAGTTTAGGCTTATAGGAGAAACATTATAAATAAAAGTCTTGGAAAGCTAATATTCTAAGATTTAAAACTCTTATATAAATAAATATCCATGAACTAATGGATCAAGGTGTTTTTTGTTGTTATTTCGCTCAGAAAGAGAAAAACTGAACAGTATCTTGTTCTCGTATTTGGGGCCCAATTAACTTCATTACGTTTGACAATTTTGCATAGAAATTTATCTATTCTATGTAAAATATATTTTCTCTCCTAATATAGAAACATTACTTTGATTTTAATTTATTATCTGTATTTGTAATTGTCTGCTTTGACTTTGCAGAAGTACAGTTAAAAGGTACAAGGAGGTGTTGAACCCATTTCACGGAACTCATATACACATTTGATGTTTTAACATAGAGAAGTATGACAGATACTATAATCATATTAAATTAAAATACCACCAAAACATAATATACTATTGTATATGTCATTCAATATTTGGATTTTATCAACCGAATTTAATAATATTGTGAGACAGGTTATATCCAGCTCACCTTCCAGTATCTACCCATTAAGCAACATACCAGCATTGAATCATATGTTGACAGACCTAAATTTGTGCTATTTCCACATTCAATTTGTCTCTTGTTGTTAGTAATGTATATTTTCTGAGTTTCATGAATCAAAGACATATTAGCTGTAAATATGAAACCATTTGCTTCTTCCTGAAATGTAGAATTCACTCTTTCCTTTCCATTTCCTGGTTTTCTGACCTGATACCCAGCTTGGAGTACACTTTACAATAGACTCTATTTTCAATCTGCTAGAACTCAGTAACACATCAAGATCAAATTTTGGAAGCAAGGATTTAGTTGCATGTTTCAATACTCCTTGCAGAAGTGATAAGCTATCTGCCTCGGTAAACTTGTGGGCTCTCCAATCAGACATGGCACTCAAGGAACAAGAGCCTTTTGCTACAGAGATGGAAGGCCTCTCAAGAGATGGCACATTAACTCTTTCAGTTTATGTGGTAGCAAAGTATTTCAAAGTCAGGGAGAGAAGATAAAGTAAAAAAAAAAAAGATTACCATTATATGTGCTTTATGCAAGGTAAAGTATATCAAGAGTTATTTAGGAATTACTACTGATTAATAAAAAAATAATATCATAGAAGATGCTTTTAAATTTTGATGACTAAAAACAATTTGATGATATGACATGGACATGTACTTTATACGAAATGAGGTAGATACTTAATAAAATTCCTATATTTAGAAAAAAAGTTTTACTCATAAATGTGATTTTACTTTAGGAAAAATTGATCATTAGGGTTTTTTCTACTTTCCTCAGGATGTATCTGAATATAATCCTAAATATTTTCTTTATGAAGTGAGTGTTAGCATATTTTACAACTTTGGTGGTGCTTATTTATTTAGAAATGAAAGGTTTTTGTTTGCTTGATTCTGAAGAATAGATTGTACCTTTAAATTCTGTATAACAGAAGGAATCTATTAACATAATACAATTTTAATGTTTTTAAGTGTTTATTCATAAAACTTTTTATTTGAGCTTTTCATGGTTGATTTTAATGAATATTCGTTATAGTTTTACTGTCCATGAAGACATGCCAATTATTCAAAACATTTGTTTTTCATGGGTACACAATCACAGTTTAAAATTATTGTTACATTGTAGTATATTTCCTTTGAAATAGTTCATCTTTTTGTATGTAGAATTTTTTGCATTAAATTTTGTATTATTCTGGTTTTACAATTTCATGAAAATGTGCTTGCTTTTGTATAAGGCTTTCCACAGCATTATCTAGGTGTGGTTTTGTTTTTAACTGTATTTTGTTATAGGATGACTATTTTCACCACATTACATTTTTGGACAATGTGACTGTAGCCCAAATATAAATCAGCTTTATGCCCTATGCCAATAAAATTATCCATGTATTTTTCTTTATAAACATACCCATGCATTCTTTGTGACTTATCTTGTTTATTTCTTTCCTTGGTGAGTGGTCAGTGAATGCAGTATGTGCTCTAGATGAATTGTCGTAATAATAGAATTAATGTCATCATATATTTATTGGTGAATATATTCTCTGTATGTATTTTCATTGTGGTCACCTTAAAGATTACTTAACACATTTTAAAGATATAACACTCTGTTTTATTTTAATTAATTAATTTATTTATTTATTTTTAAATTTTTACTGAAATCCAAGTTAATTAACATATAGTGTAATAATGTTTCAGGAGTAGAATTTAGTGGTTCATCACTTACATACAATCCAGTGTTCATCCCAACCATTAATGCCCATGGTCGTTAATGCCCATGGTCGTTAATGCCCATGACCCATTTAGCCCATTGCCCCACCCAACACCCCTCCAGTGACCTGTTTGTTCTTTGTATTTAAAAGTCTTTTATGGTTTGCCTCCCTCTCTGTTATTATCTTTTATTTTTAAAGTTTATTTATTCACTTTGAGAGAGATAGAAGGAGGGGCACAAGGAGAGTGAGTGACAATGCCAAGCAGTCTCCATTCTGTCAGTGTGGAGCCTGAGGTGGGGCTCAAACTCATGAAATGTGAGACCATGACCTGAGCTGGAACCAAGAGTCAGACACTTAACCGACTGAGCCACCCAGGAGCCCCTAACAAACCATTATAAACTGATATTGCCAATTTTATATAAAACTCTTCTGCTTATCATCTCTGTATCTGCACTCACTTTGTGTTGATGATATCACAAATTTTATATTTATGTTGTGTACCTTATTACCTACATTTATGACTTTTATGTGTTTATTTAAGAAAAAATCTGTAGCAGAAATAAATGTGACTTTTGCCCTCATTACAAAAAAATGTGAAACTAAAATATTACAAATGTGAACTTATTGTTGAACACCAAAGAATTTCAGGTTCTTCTGAGATGATTTCTATTACTTTGTATACCCTTCTACTAAAGGGCATTTCCATGGGCCCTGTAATGTGGAGAACGAGGAAGGGTCCTAAAGCAGTGTTTAATTGATCTCATTTAAATTATAACACATGGTAATGATATCCCTCAGCTGTAAGATTCCTAAAGAGAGAATAAATCTGCGAGATATTAGAAGAAAGAAGTAACTAACAGTATTATCTGATGTTAACAACAGTCCTGAATTCAGTAAATACGAGTGGAAATCCTTAAAACCTATTTCAGCTCTTCATATTCTCTTACCTCAAGTTGCATCTTGAATTTTGATTCTTTCTTTTCTTGTTAAAGTGTTTCAAGTAAAAAAAAAAATCATCAGGAATCCTTAACTCCAAAATCTGAGGCTTATAGACAGCGTTTTGTTTTAGCTGTCTTAACTCTGCCTTGGAGAAAATAGGTCACATAGTTGTCCTAGGTGTGTGGCCTTCTTATAGGGAGAGAGAGTTACTAGTTTCAGTGTTAGTAGATTAAAATTTCAAACATCTGTAATTATACTCATATCCATCTTTTGACTGAATCTAGGTTTACATTGCTATAACTTCTAAAAATGTCCTGTTTCCATGGAGAAAGCTAGTCTCCCTTCAACATACAGTCTATCCATATTTGTCCATATTTAGCAAAGGCCACCATATACCCTTCAGATTTTTCTCTGTTAACAATTGAGAGTTTCAATGTCTTCTTGCCCTTTACAATTATTTTGAAGCCTATATGTTCTACTACATGTGCTTCTAGGCTTTTATTCATTGCCAAATGCTTTTTAAGTTAAATTAAAAATACAAAATAACCTGAAAAGAGAGAGTAAAGGACATTTTGTTATTCTGATAATTAAGTTTCTTATATTTTATGAAACCATGGTCTGAGTATACTGTAAAATGTGCTAAAAATCTAGTATCTGTGAAATGCAGGAGCAGTTATAAGGAAAGTAAGTGAGATAAGTCTGTAGGTGAGTGAATTAAGAAAATCATTTAAAGAAACTAAAGTTAAAAAAGGAAAATGTATTCCCATAAGCTTGGCAACAGCCACACTTTTTTCTTTACTAGCGTAATGGCAACAAAACCATTCTTCTCCTCTGTAATATCAATGTAAGATGCAGAAAAACACAAATGATTGATAGAATACAAACTAAGTGAATTGGTTGGGGAAAGGGAGTGGTGTGGTGGGAGGGCTGGGAAGGCTTACAAGGCAAGTGTTTTATGCTGCAGCAGTGTGTGATTCCCATGCATATTCACAATTTCATAAATTATGGGCATTATTTACCCTTGTTAAAATATTTTCATTAACTAAGAACAAAGTTGAAATACGCCCATCAAAAGTGTATGTGTAGTATAAAAGTTTGCCTTCATAATTGAAGAGTAATACAGAAATAAATAGCACAATATGCCCTGCATCCCTATAGCAGTGGCCTTACTAGGCGTTTTTACTGGGCAAAAAGAAGAGGCTGGATCAGAATATTTCAAGTGAAAACACCTGATGTATCGAAAGGGACATCACATGGGGCTCAACCAGGCTGACAAGATGGAATGACAATGATGATGATGATTTTGTATTTTCCTCACTAAAGAGAGACCCTATAATGACAGTCTATGATGAGGAAATATTTGGTGGCTTCATTTAGTAATTTGAAAAGCATGTTATATTTTTTACTCAAAATAGAACTTTCTATTTCCCCTATTTTATGTGAAGTATATTATTATTAAGGCTATGTAAAGTACTATCCTAAAAAGTCTAAATAGGATATCATCCAGTTGTAATAACCAAGACTACCATTGCTTAAAAATCAAGCTAAAATCCCATTAACTAATGAAGCAAATAATTGTGGTATTTACAAAATAGGTTGACATAGTAGACAGGAGTAAACCTTATTTATCTTCTCATATGAAAATCTTTAAATGTAATGAATTAAGGTAAAACTTGAGTAATTTTCTGCATTTCATCTGTAAGCTATCACAGTGAGTAATTGGGCTTCTTACTCCATTCAAGTTTTGACAGTAATATGATTTGGCAAGCAGACAAAGGATTAGTTTTCTTTGCCTAGAGGCTATTGTCTTTAAACACATGTTATTTCCAAAGCCTTCACAGATGTATTTTAATTTAAAATTTTACTAAATCTTTAATTTAAAAACTAAAGCCAGATAAACATTAAAATTCTCAATATATTCTCTTCAACCAAATCCAAAGCTAAGGTCAAAGAAAGTTACAAAGAATTCATATAGAAATTGAAATAGAGCAGATTCTTGGTGCAATCAGTATCCAAATTTCAGATTATGTCTAATTGTGATTAGTTTATCAGCTTAAAAGTTCACATTCTGCTTCCTTCAGGGCCATGGTTTTAGATCATCAGATCATTTAGTGTTAAATATAAAACCATGATCCTTGAAACGATTCAAAATTTTTTCTGATGTTTTCAATTCTATGATAAGTCAAATGTTATAAGTAAATTCTATCATTTAATTATTAAGAATGCCTGAGATATCATATACATTTAAAGAAAAGCCACATTTTACAGTGCCTACATGGAGAATGAAATATGTCAATACTTTATAATGGACAATCTGTAATAGATTATTCAGGAAAGATGTAAGTCACACAATGACAACCCACATATTCTTTACTGTTCTAATGCACTATCTCATGCTGGTCAAGCTCTTGATCAAGTTTTTGAATCAAAAATATCTTAAGGAGTCTATTTACATTTTTTAGGACAACCTGAAAACTCCATTTCAACTCATTTTGATGAATATTTTCAGACAAGCAAAATTTCTTTACTAAAACTGAAGTGTTATAATAAGGAAGTCTCATCCTAAATACTGTTATATGAAACTCAGTTTCTATTACCTCTTTTTGCATAGTGGTTACAAGAAGACACTTTATTAGCCAGCATCTGGCATCATCTTTATAGGATAGAAGACAACCATTATTTTTAATTCAGATATGTCTGTTGAAGCCTTTTTTCAGTTCTGAAAGGCATACTTCTCTCCATTTTCCAAGTATTTTTATTATTCTCATTACACAATAATAAGGAATGAGTAAGTAACCTAGGTCCTCCGAGGAGAGTACTTCCAAAGTGCATAGTGCAATTCATTAACAGTTGTGAAATCTTCATAGCAAGGATTTATAGAGTGTGGAGATCAGAATGGTTTTTAATTAAAATGAAAAAAAAGAATAGACTAGATTTTTTAATTAAAACAGAAATAGATTAAAATACAAAATTAAATATTAGAAGTCTTCACCTAAAGTAAGTATGGTTTTGTGAATTCTGGGTCATAATATAAAATATATTCTTAGTAGAGTCACTAGAAAACCAGACAAAAAAGTAAAGTCACCAATCTAGAACATATACGGAACTGATTTCATGTGCTGAAAAGTACTGCTCATAACAATAGGATGTATGTGCATGCGTGCACACACACACACACACACACACACACACACACACACAGAAATATGAAAAGATACAAAAATACTTTCAATACTTCAACCGAAGGAATGAAATTGACTTTTAGAGAGTATCTACTGCACTGGGGATTATGCTAGATGCTTTCATATGTTTAGTCATCACCATTATCCAAAATGTTATCCAAAATGCTTCCAGTATTTCAAACTTCAGATAGCTTATGCAAGTTACAGACTTCCTGATTTTCAAGGACTTAAACCTAGGTGTGTCTCTATTGGCCTTACTATACTAGTCTGATGTCCAACACATTTATTCATCTGCCAAAACCTTGATCTTATTCTTGGTCCTAAGCTCACCAACATCATCTTTGATCACTGCCTAAGCAGTAGGTGGCCACTAGGCTCACTGTCATACAATGCCCTTCCTCTCTCAGTAGATGCCTCTGTTTTAATAAAACAAAGTTTATACTTATCATCTTTTATAACTGAGAAATTGGACATGATTTTCAGTATTAGCAATTAACAGAATAATTGTTTTTAAAATCCAACTGAATACCATTGGACAATGAAGTAAATAAACATAAAGTACTTATAAAATTGCCTGGCACCTAATAGGTTAACAGTAAAATTTCAACCCTCTGTAAAATATTCTAATATAATAAACTTCTAATCTAATAAAATTCTATATATAATAAATTCAGGTAAAAAATAAATGTTTTGCTGCATTTTAAATATAATCCATCACAGATAAGTAACAGGGCATATAGAGGAGAACAGGGCAAAAATAGTAACGGAAATTTTTGATAATAATATGCTCTGGAGATTAGGCCAATACATTTTGTTTCTGGACCAACAGCTATTGTCTTTACATACTTATTATTTTAAAATGGCTTAGCATTCATATTTCAAATTGGAGTTGTAATTAGTCTTTAATTAAGAAAGAGAAAACATTGAATGAATTCTGGATCCAAACTCCAAATCAAAGTTTCACATTAAACTAAAAAAATTCCCCTTCTCCTATTAATTGGGAAATTGTCATTTGATCAAGTCTTTACATTATCTTGTATCAAGACGATCACCCATATACATGCTTGAGGAACAAATTGTTTCCTGAATCCAATAGATACCTATTTGCATCCAAGAGACATCCCAAGATGGCATCCCAGGATGAATTTCTACCCTATGTAAATCCCTTAATATTTCCCCAAATCCTTCAAGATAAATACATTTTAGTAACCACAAATACTCCTTTTTCTTATTTATATGTAGCTCTCTACCTTTATCAATGACCTTTTTTGCATTACACTGAGTTAATAACAGACTCTTAACCCCTTATGCTTCATTTTAGTTATCAATTCCTCCAGAAAATCATTAAGGACTACTTTAACACTAAGATTACTTAAATAGCCATTATTAGTCCTAGAGCCCTCAGTGTTTACCAGTATAACACTATATCAATTTGCCTAAATCTCCATCTAAACCAAAGGCCCCCAAAGGACAAAGACTATTTCTTATGTAAATGCTTCAAGACCTAGATCATACTTTTAAAGAACTGGTAAAGAAGCCAGGTGGTTATTAATGTTCTTTCTATCACAAAAACTTCTCCAATCCTAAACTGTATCTCCCGTCTACTCAAATATTTCAATAGAGCCAGACCTCGTGAAATCAATAGGGTGTTTTATCGTTTTCAACAAAGTATTTTAGATGCATCACTTAAAAAAAAAAAAAACACATGTATGTCTATATATGTCTATGTACGTATATATGCAATCTGATTTAATTTTATCTAGACTCAACTATAATCAAAGTGCAGCTTTAGTTTAAATTATCAGAGTCATCACTATAGATGGGAATATCAGGGTGATTGCTCTTGCTCTATGCTATTATGGGAAACGGCACCTGCTCTAATTCAGAGAAGTATCAGGTAGAAGAAAGGGATTGTACCAGGTGGTGGTAATTAGAACCCAAGGAAGGCAATCATGCTTAACTGAATGTAGGCGGGCTTCTAACCACAGAAAAACTGAGTTCAGGGCCACACTGCCCAGCTCCCCACTTCTGTATTCAACTCCCCCATTTTCCTGATTCTTTCTGCTTGCAAGGTGACATATATATTTTTTAATCAGATCCCACATTTATAGAAAGAGTGCAGGTTAGGAGCAACTCAGAGCATGCTTTATATACAAGAGATATTCTTGCCAATTAAACTGAGCTTTAAAAATCTGTTCAGTTTGGTCTCCTAAATGTAGCTTTCCTCCTATGTATTCACCATGGCTCCTGCTTCTTAGAGATGTTTTTTTCTCTTACCTTGTTTTGAAAACTGCAATGAGGATGCCAGGGAATATGACCATCTTGGGAGCTGAGTTATTTTTTTTTTCCACTTTACTTCTTGCTTATTACTGGTTTGGCACAAGGGTAATTTTAAATCTCAAATATTCATAGTCTCTTTTTCTCCAGTCTGTGAATATCTTGATGATGCAATTCTCACAGAAACGTAGTCAGACTCTCAATTTTATTCAAGTTAGCTCCATGTGCTAATGTTATGTCCTGTTTATGTTCCTGTTTAGATATAATTCTTGCATTTTCTATATTTCTTTATTGCAACCATGCACCTCTCTCAACTTAACTATAGATGCCTTTAGCATATAAGATTTCATGGAAAAGCCACATAATTTTACCATTTCACCTATGCATATTTTCAAAATAAAAGATTTACTGACTATGAAAACCTTAACAGAGTATTTACGTTGTTCAGAGTTGTCATATACTGGACTCCCTGGTTAACAAACCCTATGACTCTCATGTTTGCAAGCAGGATTTTGAAGACTGCCCTAGGGAATGACACCATTAATGGGTGTTGTAAAATCAAGTCAATATTCTCCTAAGCACACTAACTGCCACCGTTGTCACTCTAGAACTTCCTTCATACATCATCATGATAAAAAGCACCTCTTTGATGGCTCAATACTATTTGGATACGGACACCATCATCTCCCTTTCCTAAATGCTGTCATTTGTTGACCTTGTAGCTTTTATCCCAAGTGGAAACAAATATTTTGATAACTGGTCTAAAGTCTTCTTATTCGTGTCACAATTTGGCACCAGTGTGTGTGATATGTGTATTCTAAGGTTATCCATCCAAAAATAGGGCCTCTCAGTTGAATTCCTCTTCTCTGTGCCACCTAATTCATTTGCTTCCATGACTGAATCCTCAAAACAACTTCCTGGTCTCAATAAGTTAACTATTTTTTTTTTAAAATAAAAGAGGCAATAGAAGCCATCACACAGCATGGTCTTAAACGTTCAGCTAACCAGATAATGATATCTGAGTCATATGTCCTACCTATCATGCCCTTCTCCCCTTCTGTTAGAAACGAAAAATTGTTGCTCCTCTAATTAAAAAGCTTCTCCATGTGCTTCCCTAAAGAAAATACAAAATATGCTGGAACTTCCCTACTACCCATACCAAATTGCTGGTATCTTTTTATCTTTAGACTAGACTTGGCCTCTGAGTTTTAGTTGTATACGTCTGTCTCCTAATGGCTCTATTAAAATATTTCACAATCTTCTTGTTTATCATTCTATCCCCAGCCAATAGTGTTCCATAGTTTTCTGTATCACTGAATTGTACTACCATGCATGCCATCATGTTTAACTACATATTTAGAATGATCATTGCACATGTTATTTACCACTTTCAATTTAATATACTCTGCACTCTTCGCCTTACCTGATTTAAAAATATATATATATATTTATTTAAATTCATGATAGTTAACATACAGGGTAACTTCCCTGCTTTTAATCTCTCCATTTTCCAAGAATAAAGCAATCTTGGACAAGACACAGAACAAAAGATCTTTGCATGTCCTATTACTCTGCCTGAAATGCTAACTTGTAATTTTCTTTCCAGCCCATGGCTCTTTTAATCATCTTTACAAATTCAATGCCAGTCAGTATTTCCAAGAACTTTATTCTAATCTCACCCCAAACTTTCCTAATCATACTCTTTCCAAGTAGCACATATATTTTGTGTAAGTATGAAATTGCATATTAGTTACTTGCTTAATAATCACTCCTAATAATCACTCCCAAATCATAGTGCCAGGTTTCAGAATCATTCACTAAACTTTACTGAAAACTATATAATTATTATCTTTTACATACTTGGAACATACCATATTCAAATACTAGTGGAATAAACGAATGAAAATGACTTCTGAGGCAAAAATAATTATAAAGTATTTGGAAAACTGAAGGTTTTGCATATGACTACAGTATACATCTCAACAAGTTTAGAGATTCACTGGACTATGATGCTAGGCACTAGGAAATGAAGAGCCTCTTAGTCATGTTAGAAAATCTGGACTTTGGGGCACCTCGGTGGCTCAGTCGGTTAAGCATCCAACTTCGGCTCAGGTCAAGATGTCACGGTTTGTGAGTTCAAACCTCGCGTCTGGCTCTGTGTTGACAGCTCAGAGCCTGGATCCTCCTTCAGAATCTGTGTCTCCCTCACTCTCTACCCTTCTCCCACTCACGCTGTCTCTCTCTCTCTCTCTCTCTCATAAATAAATAAACTTAACACATTTTTTAAGTTAAAAAAAGAAAATCTGGACTTGCTTACCTTGGTAATAATGGAAAATTATATGGAAAATTTAAATGCAAGAAGCTTTCTAAAAAGCATAGCTTTCCAAAAAGTTCAATCTAAAAATGTAGGGAAAAAATAACTTAACAAGCTATTATAATATTCCAGGTAATGGTTGATTGTGTCCTGAAAATGGCAGTAGAAACAGAATGGAATGTAGACTATTGGGAAAGGGGGATGCACTATACAGACAATCCTCATTTCAGGCAGTAGTACAACATCATAAAAATGACCATGAAAGCTGAAACCACAGGTAGCAACTCAACAATCAATGGAAAAAATAATAGTTCATGACCTTTACATTTTTTTGTCACACTATTTGAAAAGCGTCTCAATATTAGTTATAAATTACTAGGAAAATGGAAAAATAGTAAAAGTAGTATTTAGTATGTATACAGTGTTCTATAATTTATGGCATTGGAAACATTGAAAGTTAAAGTACATCATTTCTTTATAAAAACTCTAAGAGTAATTTGAGAAGCTCTTGCTTCCTTCTTCTATAATTTTCAAGATCTACATAATATCTTTCCTATTTTTTGAAGAATTCTCATGCTCCCTTTTAAATTTGGGTCACCTTCTATCACTTAGTCCTTTTTGCATCATTCTGTGTCTCAAAATACCTTGGAAGCTTCCTTTATTTACTTTCTTTTTTTTTTTTTTTAATGTTTATTCATTTTTGAAAGAGAGAGAGACAGAGCATGAGCAAGGGAGTGGTAGAGAGAGAGGTAGACACGGAATCCGAAGCAGGCTGGAACCACAGACCGTGAAATCATGACCTGAGCCAAAGTCTATGCTTAACCGATGGAGCCACCCAGGTGTCCCTATTTATTTATTTTTAAAGTTTATTTTTATTTATTTTGAGAGACTGATAGAGAGCAAGTGGGGGAGTGGCAGAGAGAGAGAACCCCAAGCAGGCTCAGTGCTGTCAGCACAGAGCCTGAGGCAGGTCTCAAACTCACCAACCCTGAGGTCATGAGCTGAGCTGAAATTCGAGAATAGGACGCTTAACCAACTGAGCCACTCAGCACCCCAAAAGTTTCCTTTAATGAGAAATTTCATATGGACATCACTTTCTCTGGGATATCTTTATTATTTTAGTCAAAACACTTTTCTCATTTATGTGTACCTTCACCTTTACTAAGATCCTGTTACTGTATATTTAGAGTCTCTGACAAGGTAGTGTTAATACTCCCATCGACAGCTATTGTTTTCTACAATTCCATTTACATTCAATTTGAATTTCACCTCCAGCATTGTCTTTAAAAAAAAAAAAAAAACTCTCTGTTGGACTTCCATCTTACTACACTAGTTTTCTTTTGGTTACCCATTTTTATAAAATGCCATGAAGGTTTATCATTCAGACTTATGCTTTTTTGCCTGTATGTATGTGAACTGAATAACAGATGTGTAGTGACTAATCATCAATAGACTTTGAAAGAAATGACATGATTGGTCACTAGTCATGGCACATATGTTATTTATATGGTGATTTGTGGACCAAAGAGCTTGCAGTGAAATATGTACTTTATGTACTTTAGATGATTAATACCAGGTGGTATCTGGAATTTGAACCATGTTGGTGGGAAACTGGAAACTGGTGTTATTTGACTACACCATGATAAGTAAAGTTCATATGTATTAGAATTATGCAAAGCAAGGACTTTCTATAGCTGTTGAGTGATTGAATTTGTGGAAAAGGTAGAGTACAGAAAGAAGCCAAATGTACTTTCTTATGGGTGGTGTTTTTTGCTTGGATGAGAAATACAAGAAAGAAGATTTACAGGCAATTTGTATGAATTCAATTTTTTTTAAAATGTTAGATTTCTTGTTTCTGTCTGAAACTCAGAAACAACCAGGATCAATAGGTCTGGAGCTCAAAAGATCAATCTGTGCTGGAAACAGAAATGATTACTTTATCAACATATAGATGGGTCGTTTTAGGATAAGGAAGACAAGACTAGGAAGGACTTTAAGAAAAAGTAGCCATAGAATTCAAAGGATACCATTATTTTTTTTTTCCCCACAAAATCCAACTGATAAGAGCTTTGCATTAAAAAAAATGGAACATAATATCACATGGTTCAAATGGATAAAGACAGATGTAAATTGGGGAATATCCTTTTTGATTTAACAACAAGGAAGTTGGTGGGAAAAAATGTGGTTTGATGCAGTGGGTCTAGATAAATATGACTGCTTCACAGACCAAACTTCCCCTCAAGTGGGTCTTTCGAAGCTGAAGAATAGGTGAAAGTGATAAGAAGTCTACTTGTAATCGCACATTCAAGCTGTAGTACCCAACTAACTTTATCAGAAATAATGTTAATATTTTATTCACAACCTATTTGAAAGTTTTGTCAATTTATCAATTGGTTCAAGTATTAGGCATGGTTTAAGGGATGGTACAATCAGGAGTTTCCATGTCACATTTATTATTTTGGTGCACTTAATTTGTACCATGATTGCATCTCATCCTAACAGGAGGACTGGGTAGTGCTATCATTATGTATGGCATGCCTGGTGGCCTGAGAATCACTCTTGGGCAATATAAGGATGAGATATGTTAGCAGGTGATTCATAATATGCTGTTCAATGTTCAAAATTTTGACTGAAGGCCCCACACTAGATTGTCTACATTGTTTACAAAAGTACAGTTTGATGGTTTTCACCTAGGTTAACTGGTGACACAGCCAGGCTTTAAGCAGCATGCCTATTTTGGGTATCCTTACAAAAGGCAACTTTTAGCAAGATTAGAAATGGTACATATCTTCTGCAACTAGTAATCTGTGTGAAGCAAACACAATTTTCTAAGAGGTAATACCTGACTTTATAGAAGGTTAGAATTACTATAGGACTCAACAAGATATATATAATGCTTCCTTATTGTACTCTGGGAGTTTTGATATACTCTGAAGACTTAATGATGTGAAAGGTAGATGTATGAAATATGAAATTTTCTTTCATTTGAAATATTTAGAGAGTAACTTAATTCATTATAGAGTGACATCATCTATTTCTTGATTTTCTTCAAATACTCATAAAATTATGTATGTATGCACATACATATCTGTGATAATATTCTATTATGTAGTAAATGGTCCATTTTTAATCTTCTCAAATTCTATGTACCTAAATTTCACCTCAGTGTCTTATGATAAAAACAACCAGAAGTGTAAACAAAGTTATATGCCCAGTGATTTTAGCACAACTTTATTAAAATAGAAGTGATTTAAGTATAGAATAAAAATCAACTTGCTAACTTTTTTAACAGTATACTTATATGATGAAAAAATGAGCAGCTATTTAAAATAATAATATACAAATGAGTGACATAGGAAATTTCCACAAAAATTAAGGCAGTTGGAAAGAGCCAATTGATGAATGGTAGGTGATTTCACACAATTTAAAATGTGTATGTATTTTATTTAAAAAGCCTATACAGTTATATAAAATGTTTATAATATTTATGTCTTATGTTGTGATTATATACCTTTTTTAAACATCTGCATTAAAAAATTTTATCTACTATGCATACATTACCTTTAAAAACCTAAAAGTAGTATTCTAAAGCATACAATGGAAGAGAACATTTTAGTTTTTATTTTAAAGAGAAAAAAATGTAGCTTTTAAAATCTGTACTCGGAGAGAACTATGTTGAGGTTTAATGAATAATTTTACATGCAATATATTCAATAGATAATTCTTTATTTATATATATTTTAATATCTTCATTAAAGACAAATATATGTTTTATTTATCTTCAGCACTATTGGAAAGTTTAATTACAATAAAAGTCATAGGAAATTTTGGGAAGAAAAAAGGACTACTATTATAAAGCTTAATATTTATATCCTCTGTTATAATTTATGTAAAATGTTCATCATTTGGCCATATTTTTAGTAAGTATCTCTCAATCCAATGTGTGGAATGGGACATTTTATGACACTTTTTGTTTTTTTTAGAAATACAGTAAAGTATGTATATATATAATGTTTAATTACTCTACAGACTCAGGATTCCCTCTCTCTGAAATGTAATCAACAACTTACTGGAGAGAACTTTTCACTAATTAAACTATTAGTACTCTAATTCAAAAGCTATTCAAGAAATAGTTATGAAACTTAAAATCATAATGATGAAGTTATCAGCGGTATATATACTCCGAGCCTCATTTTGACATAAGCACTTGAATGACTGTTGATGTTTTCTCCCACACTGTGTTCATCTAAAGAGAGAAAATTACTGCTTTCAAGAAAAGAATCTGTTTTCATTGGGTATTTCTTATTTCCCCTGTGGCTCTGAAATACACTCTGAATAACTAAAACAATGTTTTTTGCCAAGCGAAGAATGAATGTTGTTGGCTTGATTGCTTAATGTGATACCTTTATTTTTTATTTATTTTTTATTTTTTTTCCAACGTTTTTATTTATTTTTGGGACAGAGGGAGACAGAGCATGAACGGGGGAGGGGCAGAGAGAGAGGGAGACACAGAATCGGAAACAGGCTCCAGGCTCTGAGCCATCAGCCCAGAGCCCGACGCGGGGCTCGAACTCACGGACCGCGAGATCGTGACCTGGCTGAAGTCGGACGCTTAACCAACTGCGCCACCCAGGCGCCCCATGTGATACCTTTAAAAAGGGACCACTAGACTGTCAATAATATTCTGCATTATGAGACTCAGGGACAAAGTAGAAATACAAGTTTCTAATATATATCCTATTTCTTTTTGAGGGCAAAAAACATGTGTTTGCTCTTAATCCAATGGAGTTTTCCTTTGCCAATATTTATTCTTTATAGATATATTTTTAATGTTAAATCTCCATTCAGTGGTTCTGTAATTCTTTTTTTGTTAAATTTTATTTTTCAACATTTATTTATTTTTGGGACAGAGAGAGACAGAGCATGAACGGGGGAGGGGCAGAGAGAGAGGGAGACACAGAATCGGAAACAGGCTCCAGGCTCTGAGCTGTCAGCCCAGAGCCTGACGTGGGGCTCGAACTCACGGACCGCGAGATCGTGACCTGGCTGAAGTCAGACGCTTAACCGACTGCGCCACCCAGGCGCCCCATGGTTCTGTAATTCTTAAAACTAATGATCATTAGGCATACTGTATAGTTTGTATGTAATGAAAATGTGTAATATTTAATCCAGTATTCTGAACAAAATACTATGTTACTTTTCTCAAACCACAACACAATTTTAAACATGATAGGAAAAGATAGAATACAATTAAGTAATAACTTTAAGAAACTAATGGAATTTAAATTACACCATTAAGAATTATTTTGCAGAAAACTTTTTAATCTGTCAATCTAATTTGTAAAAAAAAACAAGTATAATAAAGAAATTGAAATTTATGTATACTCAATATGTTGCATGTAATTTCTTAAAATCCGAAAAACTTTGGCAAGCATATTTATTTATGTCTTCAATGTATAGATGCGAGTATGCATATTTATGTATATGAATTAATTAGTCGATATAGATTACCTTTAAATTATGTGAATCACTAACAAATACCAGCAGGGCACCTGCTGGTTCAGTCGGTTAAGCGTCTGACTTTGGTTCAGATCATGATCTCACAGCTCGTGAGTTCGAGCCCCACGTGAGCTCTGTGCTGATAGCTCAGAGCTGGACCCTGTTTCAGATTCTCTCTTTCATCAAATGCTTTGGAGACATGTTGCACAGAATATAAGTGAGTAATAAAGCAGACAATCATGTTAAATATGTATCAAAGATATTTAAGAGATATGATGACTATAGTTTGGTGTCTGATTGGCTGTGCCGGTTCTCAGATGGTTGGCTTATGCAAAACGACCTTAACTTTGAATAAAGAAGTGGAGGGTAGGAGAAGGTAGGAAGAATAGGGTAAAATGCATTATTTTAGAAGATATATATTCTTGAACATTGCTTTATGTTAAATCTAAGAGTAGGTAGGCACATCAGAACTCGTGACATTATTAATATTATTAAATCTCAAACATAGATTAAATACTATTAGAAAATCACATTATCTCAGTTCTTAATCTAAGTAAAATTTAAAATTTAATATTACCATACTAAATTTACTTTAAGATTAAAAGGTTAGCCATAAAAAATAATGGATAAAACAGATGCTCACGATGTCTAGATTTCACCCTACTCACTCTTTAAATATTCACGGCACCAATCATCATTTTTTGGAAGTTCCATTCAATTATAATATATCTTATAATACTACATTTTCTACCCTGTTTGTGCACCTTATAACATTTTTCAAAATGATGTTTTAAAAGAATTACCTTGGCAATCACTGTTGATATTACAAAATTATTATAAATAAATGTATAAAGTAGGAAGAACATTCATACATTTATCTTAACCAAGACTAAAATAACTGATCCATAAGCACAATAAGGGGAGTATAAAGGGTAAATTTATTAAAAAAAAAAAAAAAGTTAGGAAATCAGGTAGCCTTAAGGAAACAAGCAATAGAAAGTGATCAGAAATCTGTGGTGTTCCCAGTCTTGTTCGAGGCCAATCCTCCTAGGGAGTTCGGGTAATAAAAATGCCTCTTGGGATTTTGTATAAAACTCTGTATATTATAAAAAGTAGAAAATTTTAGCTACACATTCCACCAAATTCACAGTAAGAACCAGGATCCATAGAATTTAACTAGCTTCTATGAAAAGAAGACTTGCAGCCGTATAAAAATTGGGGGAATAAATTGAAAACTGCCCTTCTTTCAAAGGCTACCTATCCTCTGAGCACTTGATAACCCCGGAAGAACAGAAATAGTAAATACATGTATTCTAACATGTATGGAGATCTTTTGATCCTGGGTAAGTCTGCAAACATAGAAATATTCTGACATGATGCTTATTAGTGCAATATTTAAAAAACAAAATAGAATGAACAATGTGAAGGTAAGACCTCGAGACACATAGAGAAGGCATTCAAGGCTTTTACTGTCTTTTTATTGTTGTTGTATAAGTGTTTATTTATTTTTGAGAGAGAGAGAGACACCCACACACACAAACGGGGGAGAGGTGTCTGCCTCTTCAGGGAGACACTGAATCGGAAACAGGCTCCAGGCTGAGCTGTCAGCAAAGAGTCAGACAGGGGCTCAAACTCACAAACCAGGGCTCAAACTCACAAACCAAGGGATCTTGACCTGAGCGGAAGGAAGTCCGTGCTTAACCAAATGAGCCACTCAGGTGCCCCAGGGCTTTTACTCTCTTTATCACCAGCCTCTCTGTTCAAGTATCTGGATCTGTCGTTAGCAGATGAATCTTCTCCTCCCTTCAAACTCCCTGAAGGAAAGGATAACCTTTTCTTGTTTTAGTAAATCTGTCGCCTAAAGCAGTGTTTCACACCTAAAAAACAATAAATGAATGTTTGTCAAATCAGGCAGAATTGTAATATATTTAAAAGACACTAGGCATGAGTTAGGAATGAATAATAAGGTCCAACATGAATTAAGATACGGGAAAACCATGGGGCGCCTGGGTGGCGCAGTCGGTTAAGCGTCCGACTTCAGCCAGGTCACGATCTCGCGGTCCGTGAGTTCGAGCCCCGCGTCAGGCTCTGGGCTGACGGCTCAGAGCCTGGACCCGGTTTCCGATTCTGTGTCTCCCTCTCTCTCTGCCCCTCCCCCGTTCATGCTCTGTCTCTCTCTGTCCCAAAAATAAATAAACGTTGAAAAAAAATTAAAAAAAAAAAGGTACCTGAAAACCTAATGTGAATTTTGTAGTACAATATTAACTTAAAGCTATCAGTGTCAACTTCACATATATTTCAAACATCCAAAATCTAAACAGAAAAGCTTCTTATTTTTCATAATATAATGGGTTTCACACAAAACCATTTAAATTGCAAAAGATCCTAGATCTGTATGGTCATGGTCTTCAATTCCATGGGGGAAAAATCTTCATGGATAAATACATGTAGAAAACCTCTTTTATGCTCCCAAGAAAATCAGGAGAGACTTTCAGCCTTACCATGTAATGCTGAATAATCTATTCCTACATGTTTTAAAATATGTATTTAAAAATATTTGACTCCAAAACAATAGATTAGCTTACACTTTAGAAAGATGTCCTTTATAAGGATGTATTAACCAAAACCAGCAAAGTATATACATTAGAAAATAAAATGCTTCTTGTCACTGTTAGAACATTAAAATATATTCGATTTTCATTTCCTTAAAACAGAATTGTTAGATCATACAGTAGTTCTGCTTTTAATTTTTTGAGGACCCTCCATATTGTTTTCCACAGTGGCTGCACCAATTTGCATTCCCACCGGCAGGGAAAAGGATGCCTTTTCTCCACATCCTGGCCATCTTGCCCTTCTGATGATAGCCATTCTAAGAGGGGTGAATTGATATCTCATTGTGGTGGTTCTGATTTACATTTCTGTAATGATTAGTGATATTGAACATCTTTTTACGTATCTGTTGATCATTTGGATGTCTTCTTTGAAAAAAAGCCTTAGTTCCTCTGTCCATGTTCTGTTTTTTGTTTTGTTTTGTCTGTTTTTGTAATTGAATTGTATGAGTTCTTTATATATTCTGAACATTAACTGTTTATCTGATATATGGTTTGCACCTTAAATTTACACAATGTTATGTGTCAACTATATTTCAACAAAAAAATGAAATATAATTTACATATGATAAAACCACAGCTTTAGGCGCTCAGTTCTATTGGCCATAATAACTAGGCAACCTGTGTAAACTAGGTTTTGATAGAACAAAATATTTACTGTAGCTTATTTTTACTATTTTTTTCAAAAACAGACCTGTCTTATTTATACACAGAACAACTTATTTATAACCCCAGCTGAGGATTATAGTTTAATTATAATATAGCATGCTTTTTTTTCAAATTCTTTGACTGTAACCAATATGTTTTTCTTACTCACTTAAAAAAAACAAATGTACTATAATAAACGTGTAGTGTGTGTTTTAACATGAGAATTAATTTGAACTCAAATATTTTAAGATATATTTTAATAAAATTAAATGAGCCAGCTGTGAACAATTACTCAACAGGAAAAATGCAAACTAAATTATTTCATTGTAGATTTCACTCTGTACCTTCAGAGGTGGAAACTTAGTACTTTACTGTATTTTTCTACTTAAATTCATTTTATTCAAACTTGTACTTAAAACTTTCATTTTAATCTCTGTTTCAAACATTTCTATATCTTTTCAAGAATGCCAATGTGTGAATACCACATTCTGTAACAAACAAAAATAACGAATATAGATACTGACATAAACATTTTCTGCATGTATAAAAAGTAAGATTTTAACATTAAATAATATTAAAAAATAAAATAAGTTAAAAATGAAATAAAAATAATTTGCGAAAGAAAATCAGTGATAAATTAACCTAAATATTAATTCAAAAATTTGTTTTCCAATTTTTTATAATAAGTATGTGTTTAGAAAATCATGTCAAAGTTTAATTTTACCATTGACAGGTGATGGTAAAGGAAGCTGGAGGTACCAATATGTATACATTTTAAGATACATAAAAATCTGTGTATGTAGAACCAAGAAACAAGATATAGCTAAGCTTGTATTTTGGTAATGATAGTCTATAATTGTTATTATAAGCAGGCACATAGACATCGCACTCTGTAGTTTAGAAAATTATACTTTAATCTTGATGTGTAGTCATTATCATAATTCTGTGAAAGAACATAGTAAGACTTGGATAAATTGTACTTTAGGAATATCATTCCAATTCCCTTCATGCAGGAAATTTACTATCCACGGAACATGATTTGGAGCTTCGGTGGTATTTATAAAGCAGTTTACAGATATTTGAAGCTGCCAATTCCTAAATCTGATTCTAATGAGCAAGGCTTCTAGATATAAAGATCCACAGATACGTATCTATCTCTTCCCCACATCAGTCTGCTAATTGGAGATTAATTTATTCTGAGAAAGGCATTTTAAAAACCTGAATGCAATTGGAGGGGAGACTAAGTCAATCAATCATTCAAATAGTAATGTGAAAACATTTAATTAAAATTAAAAAAAAAAAAAGAAAAAAAAGCTTAACTGCTGGCAGAAAAAGTCCTAAGCAGTGAGATCTATTAACCATTGGAGGTAGAATAAATAATTCCCAGGAATATCCCTTTTACTATTTTGCTAAACTTCCCAGTCAACAAAGACCTTCTCCAAATTGCTTTCCATGTTGGGATTATTAAGGACAGGATAAATTGGCATTATGCATCCTTTTCAAATGTGGGATATTAAACATCCTTTTACTGTAAACTCTGGAGACATAGATTCTGGGTACGGATTGGGTTTTGCCAATTAAATGCATTTGCAAAATGCATATTTGGAAGGTGGAGGTGAGACAGAAGCATTTTTGGGGGGTTTTGTTTTGTTTTTAATTTCTTTAATGCAGTTGGCAACACAATGTTACATTAGTTTCAGGTGTACAACATAGTGATTAATACATTTATAAGTTTATATGTTATGCTTTGCTCGCCACAAGGGTACCTACTTACCATCTATCTATCTACCTGTGACTATTGCGATCACCATTACTGTATCATTGACTGTATTCCCTAGAGGCATTCTCTTTTGGTTTTACTTCCTTCCTGTTGGTAAGCAAGGTCCTAGAGTCACTGGGGTTTTGACAGCATCATTTTGGTGTTCGGTCATAATTAGATTTGTGACCATTGAGAGAAATTCTGGGGACAGAAGCTTCCAGATCTTTAGATCACAACTGCCATGATAATATGCTCCTGAGGTCCGCCGTGCCAGGATTTGCTCCCCTATTAGGCTTGCTCCCCTGGAAGGCCAGGGTTTGCAATGTTCTTGTGGAGCAACTGTTGAGATGTAAGTAAGAACCAATTCCCCAACCCTTCCAATGACTTTGTAAAAACCTGAGTGATTTGTGTTTCAAATAGAGTAGTTTTTGTTCTCTGGATATAAATCTTGATGATTCTGACACATGTTTTAATTAATAGAACTTAGACTGTAAGTAGACCTGCTTTGTGGCAAGACTGTTGAATCAGTCAGTGCAGAGAATACCTCTTGCGGACTTTCCCTCAATACATAAAGGTTTTTTTTGTGCTTTCTCTATCCCATCCACTTTGTAATTTTACCTTGGTTTGTCTCTCCATGGCTTGATCCTTGTCAATGCTATCACTTAAAGGTTCTCAGATGTGTATTATAAAGTGAAGAAGCAATAATAATAAAACTACAATTTGTAGAGTTAACACTGAGTGAAAGAGTTAAATGAGCTTAATGACCATGATGGCCAAATTATTATTTTAATTTGGTTGTTTTATTTGGTTTTTCATAAGGCATGACTGTCACGGTTGAAACAACGCGAGTCACATGGTGAGTGATTGTTGCAGGACATACGATTTCAAACATTTAGATATAGTATGAAAGAAATCATCTTAGCTGATGGGTAAGACACATAACTTGGAATGTCTTGGTCCAGTCTGTCATAATGAAATACCATATACTGGGTGGCTTACAAACGATAGAAATTTACTTTCTCAATTCTGGAGGCTCCAAGTTTGAAATCAGGGTGCTAGAAGGGTCAGGTTCTAGTAAGAGTCCTCTTCCAGGTTACAAACTGCTGACTCTTCATTATATGCTCACCTGGTGGGGAACAGAGAGAGGAAACAAGCTCTCCAGGGACTCCTACAAGGGCACTGATCCAGGATATGAGGACTCCACCCTCATGAGCTCATCTCATCCTAATTACCTCCCCACTCCCTAATTCCATCTTAATGAAGGATAGTGTTTCAACAAAAGAATTTTGTGGGGACAGACATTCAGTCCACAACAGATGTGAACTCCCTCAGGGATATTTTCCCCCCTCCTCTTATTCACTTGTGTATACTTAGAATCCAGAAAAGAATAGGTACTCAGGTATTAGTTGAGTAAAAGAATGCATAAATGGCAATTTGGTGACCTTCTTTCAGAGCACTGTTACTGTCATCATTTCTGAGAATGTTGCCAGCCCAAGGATAGGGCAGTCATGGCTAACCAAGAGTAGAGTATTCTAAGCAATGCTTGGGACCTGATGAAATCTGAGTATTTGGGATCGGGTCTTAGAAAGCTACATTTAAAAAATGATAGTCTGAATATCTATCATTACAGTGAAATTAAGACATACTGGTCCTTTTGTTACCATTCCCTTCTCCACTTAAAAAAAGTAGAATTCCCAAATAATCATGTTTCTAGCCATTCCAATGATTTTATAAAAACCTAAATTCATGGAGCACCCGGGTGGCTCAAACGTCTGACTTTGGCTCAAGGCATAATCTCACCACTCATGAGTTTGAGTCCCACACTGGGCTCTGTGCTGACAGCTCAGAGCCTGGATTCTGTGTCTCCCTCTCTCTCAAAAATAAATAAAAACAAACAAAAAACTTAATTTCCTTAGTGTTTCAAATAGCTAGAATGAGGGAGTTGACATTCTTATTTTCTCCACTCATGCCCACTTCAGGCTTGGCTTTTAGTTCCTTTCTCCCACAAAATTTCTAACATTCAAGCCATTGATGGAACAAATATATTATTAGCTCTCATCTTCCTAGGCTTGTATGTGCATATTCTCATTTTTTTCCACCTGTAGTTTCTTCCTCTGTGTTTGAAAATGACATACTTTGTGATGGACTCTAGTATTCATAAAAGCACCGTAACTACTAGCAGATTTTGTAAAACAAAACAAAACAAAAACTTTAAATCCATAGTACTTTAAAGTTTTATGTATCTGCTAAAAGGCTATCGATTTAGGACTATATTCTGATATAAAGATAAAGCCTTATATAGTACAGATTTTTATTATTCCAGAAAAGATCCAGCTACACTGCTTATGGTACTTCTAGTCTTGATGTTTTCTTCTGTAGTTAAGGATACAAAATGAAAATTACATAGAAAATATGGCACAAAAGATTATCTTCGTGTAATCTTGAGTCACTCACAGTAAAATTTAGCTTCTTCATTTCCCTAAATTATTCTCTATGAAACATTTCATATTCAGACAGTAAATAAATATCTTACCCTGCGATGCCTGGGTGGCTGAGTTGGTTAAGCATCCCACTCTTGATTTTGGCTCAGGTCACGATCTCATGGTTTGTGAAATCAAGCCCCACATCAGGCTCTGCACTGTTAGGATTCCCTCTCTCCCTCTCTCTGTGCCAGTATCCCACTCACACGCATGTGCTCTCTCTCTCTCTCTCAAAATTAATAAATAAACTTAAACACACACACACACACACACACACACACACACCTACACACACACACCTTACTCTGACTCCAAACAATAATCACAAAACCTAGGTTTCAAATTCTATCCTGCTACTTATTAGCTATGTCACATCAGGGTGTTTAACTACTTGTCTTCCTTTTTGTTTTAACTTATTAAATTCTTGTTAGTTAGCTTACAGAGTAGTTTTAGGTGTACAAAATAATGATTCAACACTTCCATAAACAACCGGTGCTCATTACAATTAAAAAAACCCTCCTTAGTCCCCATCACCTATTTCAACTATCCCTGCTACCCCAACCCACCTCCCATTTGGTAACAATCAGTTTGTTCTCTACCAGCTAATAGTCTATTTTTTGGTTTGTTGTCTCTCTCTCTCTCTGTCTCTGTCTCTCTCTGTCTCCCCCCTTCACTCATGTGTTTTGTTTCTTAAATTCTACATATAAGTAAGATCATATGGTATTTGACTTATTTCCCTTAGCATAATACTCTCTAGCTCCATCCATGTTGTTGCATATGGCAATATTTCATTCTTTTTTATTCCATTGCATACATATACTACCTCTTCTTTACCCATTCATCAGTCAATGGACAACTGCGATGTTTCTACAATTTGGCTATTGTAAATAATGCTGTTATAAACATCGGAGTGCATGTATCCCTTTGAATTAGTATTTTTGTATTCAGGCAAATACCTAGTAATGCAGTTGCTGGATTGTAGAATAGTTCTATTTTTTAGCTTTTTGAGGAAGCTCCATACTGCTTTCCAGAATGGCTGTACCAGTTTGCATTCCCAACAATGATGCAAAAGGATTCCCCCTTCTACACATCCTCACCAACAACTGTTGTTTCTTTTGTTGTTGATTTTATTCACTGACAGGTGATATATCATTGTGGTTTAGATTTGTATTTCCCTGATGATGAGTGATGTTGGGCATCTTTTCATGGTCCTTGTTAGCCCTCTGGATGTCTTCTTTGGAAAAATGTCTATTCATGTCTTCTGCCCATTTCTTAACTCGAGTCTTCATTTTTTATGTTGGATTTTACAGTTCTTTTTAGATTTTGGATATTAACCCTTTGACAGATATGTCATTTGCAAATATCTTCTCTCATTCTGTTGGTTGCCTTGTAATTTGTGGATTGTTTTCTTTGTTGTGCAGAAGCTTTTTATTTTGGTGAAGTCCTAATAGTTCATTTTTTGCCTTTGTTTCCCTTGTCTCAGGAGTTGTATCTAGTAAGAAGTTGGCTACAGCCGATATCAAACAGGTTACAGCCCACGTTATCTAGGATTTTAATGGTTTCGTGTCTCACATTTAGTTTTTAAATCCATTTTCAATTTATTTTTGTGTATGGCATAAGAAAGTGGTCCAGTTTCATTATTTTACATGTTCCTGTCTAGTTTTCCCAGCACCATTTGTTGAAGAAGCTGTCTTTTCTTCCATTGGATACTCTTTAATTTTAATCATCAACAATATAGTTGTGGGTTTATTTCTGGGTTTTCTATTCTGTTCCATTGATTTACATGTCTATTTTAGTGCCAGCACCGTGCTATTTTTTT
>NW_024412376.1:52119955-52198787 GCF_014898765.1 Herpailurus yagouaroundi
GTGCTATTTTTGTCACTACAGCTTTGTAATATGACTTGAAGTCCAGGAATTGTGATGCCTCCAGCTTTGCTTTACTTTTGCAAGGTTGCTTTGGCTATTAGGGGTACTGTACTCTTTCTATTTCAGTTTCCTTATGGTAAATGGGGGCAAGCCCACCAATAGGATTGTATGGACTGTGTGAACTGACAAATAAAGGTTGATTAGGAAAGTGCTTGGCGCATAATATTAGCTCTTTAGATATTCTTATGTTAGTAGGCACACTATTAATCAGTGTCACTTTATACCATTTAGCTATTCTCAGAGGGAAATTCTAGTTGTACTCATGTATCAATCCTTATCCCAAAACATCACGTATTTTTTATTTCCTGTCTCTCAAAGCACTAAGCCACTTTCAGTGTCAAATTAAATCTTCCTTTCTGTATGTCCAAGATTACGATCATAATGTAACCTACTGAATTAAATAATTAATTATGTAATACAATTTATATTTCAAATCAAATTTGACATATATTTATAAGAATTTACAACTCTAATTTGGGGGTTTAGGGTTCTTTTTTTTAATGTTTATTTTATTAAACAACTTAGTGTGAGCAGGGGTGGGGCAGAGAGAGGGAGACAGAGGATCTGAAGCGGGCTTTGTGCTAACAGCAGAGACCTCCATGCAAGTTCGAACTAACTAACCTCAGATCATGACCTGAGCTGAAGTCGGATGCTTAACCAACTGAGCCACCCAGGCACCCCAGGGTTTAGGGTTCTATATGTGACTATATTTGTATATTGTATTATTAAACTTTCTAAATACTCACTGAACTCACCTGTGTGCCTGCTTCATGCTATCAGTATCTAGGCAAAATGGTTTCTAGCCCAGTTGTGGATTTGTCCACTTTCTTTGTGATTATGCTAATTTTTGCTGTATATTCTACCTGCCTCTTGAAATATTCATTTTAGCAGTAATTTAAAAAATACACTCTATCTCTAGTTCCTATTTAAATTGTACTCTAATATTATTAAAACTATGCTACTTTTCTTTCTGTTAATATTTACTAAAGTGAATCTTTATAATCTAATTTCCATTTTTCTCTTATTATGTTTCTGTCTTATAAAAATAGCAAGAGATGTGAATATTAAAATCTGAAAATACCTCTTTTAATTAGCTACTTAAATCCATATTTATTGATGATGATTACTGATTATTTAGGCTTGTTGATTTTAGGTTACTTTGCATTTTCTATTTGCCATGTCATTTTCGTATGTGTGTGGGGGGGGTGATGGGCTGTGTCATTTCTTTCTTTCCTGATTCCTATTGTTTTGATAGTTTTTTTTAATACGTCAGAGAATATTTCCTATTTCCTTTAGTTTTTGAGGTAAATATTTTAATATATTACTTATCTCCCATCTAATATTTTAACATGTATATTTGAGTAAAAATATTATAAAGTCAACCAACTTCTGTTCTCCTTTCAAACAGTACATGAATGCAGATACATCGGAATGCCAATATCTCCTACCAATCTGTCTTATTATTTTTGTAAGTTAGTTATTATTTTTAAGACAATACTGTCTTAACTATGCATTTAGAATTGGCTGTTAAAAGGAAAAACTTGATTTTTATTTAGTTTCATCCAAACATTTAGTTTCATTCTCCATCTTAGCATTATATTTTGCACCCCAGTTTTTCTCTACAATAAAGTTCCTGGTGTTTGTTTTGTTTTGTTTTGTTTACATTTCAACAAATATCTGGGAGTTTTACATTCAATGTTTGCTGAAAATATGTATTTGAGACAATTTAGCTATAACATTGGTTACATTTACATGTTTCTTTGTTTTTTTATCTTTTTAAATTCTCTACAAAATATTTAGCTGTAGATTTGCTTCTATTTCTCTGTTTATATTCTCTTGACCAGAATGTCTTTGCTCTCCTCAACATAGGAGTGAAGAGCTATCTGTAATTTCAAATCCTACAGCACTCTGGAATCTCTCTTCCGGGTCACTGATTCTTTGATGTTTCATTAATCTAATTTTAATTTTGAAGAGTGACCTTACACAGAAAGTTATGTTTGTTTTTTCTTTCAATTTTATTGGATAGCTCTTTAACCAAACTTGAGATTTCAGATTAGCTTCTCTGACTTTTCCTCTTGCCTATTTTTATAATCATTTATGTGTTCCTTTTCATTTTAAAAAATTGTGTCCTTGCCCTCTTCCTCTATTTAAATCAATATAATGAGTGTCAATGTCATTAGTTTAGTGTTTACAAACTTTTTTTTTTTGTTTTCATCACACCTCAGTATTGCAATTTTTTCTATTCCATGAATTATCTTGGCTACCTATATTATCCTCTCAGTGTTACTATTTTCTAGTACAAGGATTTAGAGTAATGTGTCTCCCTCTAATCTCTACAGCAAATGTCTCTCACACACTTTATATACGCTCTTTTCAAATTTTGCATAATGAATTTCCATTATAAGTTCTTTTACTGATGAATTTTGCGATGTCTTTTTCTTTAAGTTTGAAGTGATTTTAAAATTCTTTTACTTTCTATTTTTGTCTTAGGCAATTACATTCTGACCAACCACTCCAGACACTGATTCTGTGACATTTGTTGTTAACATATTATGGTCAGATATATGTTACTTTTCTTATAAATTCCCCAAGAGGACCTGCTAAAAATGTATCACTTGCCATGGTTAAGAGAAGTATTGTATATCAAATTTGTTATCTCAGTGGTCTTACTAATGTTCCAAGCTTTCTGTATGGTTGTTTTCTCTTTTTAGTGGAATATAATTTATCTATCAAAAGCTAAGAGGTATGTTAAAATTCCTCTTTATGAAAAAATGTTTCCTTGTTCTATTTTCTAAGTTAGCATTTTGCTTTGGAGTTTGAATTATTTGGTATATATAGGTATACTTTGTTATATGTGTTTGGTAAGTGACACTTTAATCATTATGTAGTGACTCTCAATTCTATGTAGTAATGCTTTTTTAAAAAAAATCATTGAAGTATTACACAAGATAGAAAATTGAAAAATAAAAAACAAACAGCTAATAAATTTCACAAAATGAAAATTCATGTAACCAGTACCCAAATGAAAAAGTAGGATAATCCCAGCTTCCTACAATTCCTGCTTACAGCAACAGGCACTACTGTTAAGAACTTTGAAGAGTGAGATTTTATAATTTTTGCAAGCTAACTTTTTTTTTTCATTTTAGCCATTTTTGAAGGTATGAAGTCATATCACATCTGGTTTCAATTTGCATTCTCCAGATGACCGTTGGCAATGAACACTTTTTTAGTTTATTAATGTCTCTTTTACTTGGTCGTTGTTTTTTCCACGTATTTGGTGTGAAATACATTTGGTTTCTAGATCAGTTTGGAGACTATTGACTGTTTTATATTACTGTTTCAATCAATGGATATAAAATATCTTTCCATTTATTTTTTTATATTTTCTCATTAATATTTTGTAGTTTCCATTATATAGGTCTTGAACATTTTCATTTATTTTATTTATTTGTAGGTATTTGATATTTTGATACTATTTAAAAGTATACTGACATTAAATAGCAATATGTATTTATTTGTTGTTAGTATTAAAATAAATACAAGAAATTTCATAGATAACTTTGAACCCACTGACCTTCCTAAAATTACTTCTCTATTCAAATAAGCTATGTGTAAATCCAGTGGAAATTTTATGTACTCAATTATGTCATCTACATAAAATTTATTTTATCTACAAATTCATATAATATCATATTTTCTTTATTGTACTGGTTAGAACTTCAATATAATATTGAGTATGAATGGGAATAGAAAGAATTGTATTTGACTCTCAGTGATAATTATATATTAATAAATGCTATTAAGTATAATGCTCTCCCAAGAATTCTTATAATTTATTAGGTTAAGAGAATGTGATTTATCTCCAGTTGGCTAAGAATCATGATCTTCACTAGGTTCTTAAATTTCGAGCAAATGATCATTCTGCAAGTCTTTTGATATGGTGAGCTACACTGATTGATTTTCCAAAGTTTAATGAACCTTGCCTTATCTGGAATGAAACCAATTTTATTCTGATGTTTCAGCTTTGTTTAAAATCTCTGGACTTTTTTTTTTCTTTTTCTATTGACTAGAAGACATATTTTCTTGCTCATTTGAATGTCTAGTATTTTTTCATATGCTTTGAGAACTGTACACATAACAATAATACAGACAATTTTTTTTTCTATTACAAAAATGCCATTTAACTTCAATTCCATCAAGAATTGAACTAACTCAGGGCTTTTTTGACATTTTATAGACTAGGGCTATCTCCACCTTGTTTCTGATTCTCAAGCAATATGCTGAAAAACTGGGAAGATCTAATTTCCCTCTAAGAATATTCTACCCTAGTTCTTCATAGTTTTACTAAATTTAAGTTCAAAATCTTAAAAGTATCCTAAGAGGAAGCCCACCAGTTTGCTGAAGACAGATTCACTCCACAGTAGGTTTTGTTTCCTGAAAAAAAACCATTAGGAATCTGGAGGAGACTTCATTCCCATTAGATTTTGGCCCAGCTCATTACCATCTGAGCTATAATAGACCTCAGTACCATTCATTAGTTTCCCATCTCAGAGTAAAATTCAATCCCTTGACAGGACAAATGGATTTGTCAATTCTCAACCCTTTATTTCATCTACCACTTTCACCACTCTTCACTCTGCCAAGCCACCCTGGCCTCCTCAAGGCTCCCAGTAACATGCAGGTTAGCACCCCTGAGAAACATGGTTGTGGGTTTTCTCTTTTCAATAGGTCACTTTCTCCGGATGGCCACAGAGCTCACACCCCCTTCCTCCTTTGAATGAATTCTTTTTTCCTAAGTATCATGTAACATTGTCTTTCCATTGGCCTTCTCTATCTCTATACATTTGCACCCTATAATTTTTTTTTTATTTTGTAAACTTATTACCAATTTCCTAAAACTAGAATGAAACTGTATTAGTGCATGATTTTTTATTTGTTTTGCTTTCTGTTAAATTCTCAGGTCTAGCATATGTTACCAGTTAAAAGATAGATTAATGGTCCTTTAGTTGAGATGTTTCTCTTCTGTTCCCTAAAAACCTGCTACATGATTTACTTATAGAAAATGTTCTTAACTCTTTTGGTCTTAGGATCACCTTAACCTCTTAAAACATATCTACTAATATGCCATTTATTATATATTCACATGTGTTTCCAGATTCAGTAGCATATAGTACCAAACACACTATCTGAAAATATGACTATTCATAAATCATTTATTAAGAAAAACATGTACAAAATAATTGCCTATTCAACTTCTATAAAATTTTACAGAACATATTATGATGTTTTCCAGTGGTGATTTGGCCTGCTTGATTGACTGGTTTTATGTAGGTGTGGTTCTGATTGTTGAAACTTATACAGTGAGCGTAAAAGTCGTGCTCAATATAGTGGGAAATTAAAGAAACTCTTTTTTACATGTGAGTTTGTCTCCTCTTTGAACAGTTAGACTTTGAAATATGCATAAATCTATGCTTCAATTTCTGAAATTCCAACAAAATTTGCATCACAAATTCAGTAGAAAACTAAAATATCATGCACTTTATTCCGAGCATGTGAGATGGAGTAGGTAAAAATATAATCTCAGTCCCCTAAAAGATTAGAATAAAAGTCATAGAAACATGTAATCTAAAGATTTACTATCGAGACACATCAAATTTTACAGTCTTTCAAAATAATGCACCGGCTGTACTAAGGAATGAAATTAAAATCACCTCAGGTAATATCATATCTTGAATCTGGTTCTAAGCCAAAGAAATTGTAACCTGAGAGGTAGAGAAAGCAAGCACGTAATGCTAACACAACAGCTGCCAACTTCTAGTTTATCCAGTTTTCCTTTCCCAGCTTCTCTCGCATCTCTTACCGCTCTGCTACTGAGGGTTTTAACAATGTGGTGGATTGTTTTTCCCTCTATTGATGCCATTTCATGATTCATAACATCCATGGTGCCTTTACTTTAAAAGCTAAGGTGATTATACCTGCAAATTTTTGTGTAACAGCTTGTATAAGGTATTAGGTTAAAAATGGATAATCAAGGAAACATGTCAAATTTTGCAAAGATGAAAAATAACCCATACAATTATGTTCAAAATGAGAACACATTTGGAGACTGAATGAAGTGTGATCAGATCTCAAGGGAATGGCAATGTAGTTACCTAATGTCAGGTACATAGTCTGAAGATTTTCATGCTATTTTAAGCCAATTCTGTAAAGTTCTACGGTTTAAGTGGTAAAACTTTATTAATTGTTTTTCTTTTACTTTTGAAGGTGAGGATTCACAGGTGATTTCTTTACACTTTAGTTTCTCAGCTAGGAAATACTCTAAAGGGAGCAGAGCCACGGTATCATAGGGCAGTTTGAATGACCCGGTAAAAATAATGAAAGCTGGTTGATGAGGAATCACCAGAAACCTTGCTACCTGAAGGCAGAGACATGGCAGTAATCTGACCTTGCTTCAGATATGGGCAATAAAGTTTACTCTAGAGCCACATGAAAATATTTTTACTGCTTTCTTAGGAATGTATGCCAGGGTTCTTTCAATGATTTTTTTCTTTAACGTCTTGAGAACAGCTGGCCCCAGCAGTGTAGTCCCGACCAAAGCAGAATGGTCTCTCCTCGCAGGTACCTGGGCAAATATGGACGGTTGTTAAGTGGTCATTTTATCTAAACATATTTCAGTATAATAAGAAACCTGATAGCAGACAAATATTTAATGTTCCAAAGAAAATACACCGAATTAAACCCAAAGATGTGTTGCACCTTTTAAAGCTTGTTCATAAATAATGGTGTACATACTTTAATGTTTAAAGATTTACCGATAGGGGCGCCTGGGTGGGCAGTCGGTTAAGCGTCTGACTTCAGCCAGGTCACCATCTCGCGGTCCGGAGTTCGAGCCACGCGTCAGGCTCTGGGCTGATGGCTCAGAGCCTGGAGCCTGTTTCCGATTCTGTGTCTCCCTCTCTCTGCCCCTCCCCCGTTCATGCTCTGTCTCTCTCTGTCCCAAAAAAATAAACGTTGAAAAAAAAAAAAAAAAGATTTACCGATAATTACCACCAAAATAATTTACGTTTGTCAAATCACACATTTTTTTTAATTTTTTTTTCAACGTTTATTTATTTTTGGAACAGAGAGAGACAGAGCATGAACAGGCGAGGGGCAGAGAGAGAAGGAGACACAGAATCGGAAACAGGCTCCAGGCTCCGAGCCATCAGCCCAGAGCCCGACGCGGGGCTCGAACTCACGGACCGTGAGATCATGACCTGGCTGAAGTCGGACGCTTAACCGACTGCGCCACCCAGGCGCCCCAAATCACACATTTTTGATAAAATAACTAGTATTTGAGAAGTTAAAATTTAATAAGGAGACTAAGTTAATTATCCGATTATCTACTGTTTTAAAATAAGCAAATCAATGCCATAAGTATATTAAACATGTATTTGCTTACATAACACTACTTGTGATGTTCTACTTAAGGTGAAAACAATATTTTATATGTATTAGAAGACTCACTTTAATATTAACACATATGACGATTTCCAAAAGTTTCCCTTTTTCTTGAAATTTTTTCTAAAACATTGATAGGAAAAACAGAAGGGCAATTGCATTTAAGGAAGAAAAAGGTGCTAAGAATTGTTATTTTTATTTTTATTTTTTATATTCTGGAGTAAATACACAACTAACGATTAAAAAATAATTATGGGAAAGCCCACAAAACCCTCATATCTTATACCACACATTTTCACAATCCAAAACTGCAATTGGTGTCCAAGCTTTACAAATAAAATTACACATGTAAATGATCTATCACACAGCATAGAAATTTAAAGTTAAAATTAGCACACATCCTAAATTGAGGTCAACTTATAACTGGCAACTGAGTGTTCACACCCTGATTTCAAATATATGCATGCTCAACTCACAACAATTTCTGTCAAAATTTAAAATTGGAAGCAGTAAATAACACATCATGAATTCATAAAAGGGTAATGTTGGAAGGCTAAATTGTCACCAAAAAAAAAAAAAAAAACAACAAAAAACAAAAACAAAACAAAAAAACAAAACAGTAAAAGCCTTATATTTATTATAATCACATTTACATTTTTTAATTGAGGGAAATGTAATTTTTTTTAAATATATTTTCCTTTTTTTTTTAATTTTAGAGAGAGAGTGTGTGAACGGGGGACAGGGCAGAGGAAGGCTCTATGCTCAGCACAGAGCCCAGTGGGGCTCAATCCCCCAACCCTGGAATCGTGACTTGAGCCGAAATCAAGAGTCAGATGCTTAACTGACAGAGCCACCCAGGCACCCCCAAAAATATCATTTTAAAAAATTTTTTTCAATGTTTATTTATTTTTGAGACAGAGAGAGACAGAGCATGAACGGGGGAGGGTCAGAGACAGAGGGAGACACAGAATCTGAAACAGGCTCCAGGCTCTGAGCTGTCAGCACAGAGCCCGACGCGGGGCTCGAACTCACAGACTGCGTGATCATGACCTGAGCCGAAGTTGGACGCTTAACCGACTGAGCCACCCAGGCGCCTCTAAAAATATCATTTTTAAGTTAATCCCATAAAGAACTCTATGTTATGAATACTTTAGTATGACACATTCATTGAAATGACACAGTTCATTCATTTCTTCTTTTTCTCTCTCTTTTTCTTTCTATCTCTATCTCTCTATCCCTCTATATCTCTTTGGAAATTAAACAAGACAAATAAGATATAAAATTAGGTGTTAAGATATGCTAATCTTTTTGAAATTTAACTATTTTTAAAAAATAGCAAAACTCTCTTAGGTGAGTAATTTTCAACTAAACTGAATTAAATAACATCACATACTCATTGGCGGTGGAAATTACTCAACTTAGTCTTTCAATAATAGAAAACTCTTCAAAAAAACATTCAAAAAAATGCTATCCTTTCAGTCCAAGCCAAAGTTACACCAGACAATGTTAAATAGGCAAGGAGGACTTTATTCAAGGCTACTGGAATTATGAAGGAAAGCCAGAACTCAGGATCAGCTCTGCCAAAACAAAACAAAACAAAACAAAACACAACACAACAGATGGTAAGAATGGTTTCATCACATGATACTTCTATTTTTAATTTTTTGACGAACCTCCATACTATTTCCATAGTGAGGCTGGAACGAGAGAGAAATTATAGGCTATCAGTGTTTGCCAATTGTTTTTGCCCAATAGAAAAGTAAATTTTCCCATATCTTCATGACAGAAGATATTTTTACAACTTGGAGCAAGGTGCTTGCTAATGTTAGGCCTCTACCCTTCTACAGAAACTAGGAGATTGGGGCACTATCTTCCTTGATAATTATATTTTAAAGGGATGGCTTCCCGGTCCTTGAGAAGCTGGCAAGAGGCTGGCAGAAGATTTGTACATTTAAGGAGAAGAAAAAGAAATTAGAAATTCTTTAAAGTAAATGCTCTAACAAAAGGGAGGTTAGGGCCTAGGGTAAGGAAAAAGCTTCCTTAAGGTTTAGTCAAGCTGAGGGTACCAGTAAGACCTTTTGATCATTTCAAGAATGACCATTTGATCATTGTTTTGTAAAACAATACATTTTCCTTTAATTAAAATTACCTCAGTGCATATTTCATAAAGATTTACCTGTTTACAAGATTATAAAATTTTTTTCTACAGTGTGAAAAAATAAATGTGGGCATTTTAGCATCTATTTGAAAACACATAATACACCAAATGATGGACATAAATGGCAGAATGACTTTAGTAAATGTAGGTAGGGGGCAGAAAGAATGAGAAAAATATTCTCAGGAATAAAAGGAGCTCCTAGATTTTGCAAAATGCCTACAGGATGACTCATGGGCCCACTATCATGTTAGTGATTTCAAATTCTAAGCATAGGAGAGAAATACAGGCACATTATTTAGTTCATAGAAAATGTACCATTTGTCATATGTCTGTTGGTCTCCTGTAAACCCATAACGTACTGTTAAATATTATACCCAATAATAAAATACAAAGGCAAATCAGTAAATACTTTTTTCATGAAACTTGCCATACTAGTTTATGGAAATTGCACTGGTAAATTGTATTAAATTCACCATTCTTTTTTTTGTTTGTTTGTCTGCTCCCCTTCCAATATATAGTGTGAATAATTTTTCCAAATCTTTCAAATTATTGCTTAGTTTGAAATAATTTTGATGTCTATTCGCCACTCTGAAATTATAATGAATGATCTATGAAATGTCATTTATTCTGAGAACTAGATAGTTCATTTGGTTCACCGTTTTAATGGTTAGCAGGATTCAGTATTGTACTGGAATATATTTCAGTATAACTATTAAGAATGACAATACATCTCTTCCATAAATCTCATTATTTCAACAGATATCACATTAAATTGAATCTCAATGAAATCCTTTAAAAGACTAAAAGTGAGATAAATTTTAAAAGAAATTAAAAACTTTAATGATTTGCAAACTTTTTTCTCTCTTATATTCCAATTGCGAATCAAATTCTTGTGCCTTAATTATCTATCTACTACTTACTTTTGGAATTTTATTATTAGTAAAATTAAATTGCTATCTAGCAGCATCAATATACTGTTAGAGTTGACCTAATGAGTACAAATGAAATAAATATGTTTGGTGTACTTGGTTTTGTATTGAAATTATAAATCTTAGAATAAATCATTGCTTATTAGTTCAAAAGATGTTGAAAGTAATCTAATAAAAGAAAAAGAATCAAAAATGAGTATTAGCTTAAAGATGATTTTCTGTATGAACAAAATTATTTCCATATTCTACTGGAGATAAATGTTTTTTTCCAATTTTAAGGTTATCAATTAATGATTAACTGTTCACATACCGATAATTTTTCTGTGTATAACCATTAATATATATTATATGCATGTATGAGCAATTTTTACTAAAAACTCTTTCAAGCTGCATGTAGTATATGAATTGCTTATTATATAAAATGTAATTTTATGTTTTAATATATAAAGGTAAAAATATATCACAAAGGCTATTAATCAACTCAGTCTACTGATGGACTCCTCCTTGTCACAGGAAAGAGTCATATAAACTATAGGAGCTATTTTTTTGTTGAGTTCTAAGTACTTTAATCTCAGTAGCTCCAAAGATGATTACAACATGATTTTGTATTTCTGTGCCAGGCATTAATATAGTAAGATTTATTCAATGTGTCTTATTTCCATAATATCACTGCTAAAATTGGTAATTACAGATTCCCAAAATGTAATGTTCTCTTTCTAATTAAAGTCACTGCCCTAATGCAGGATTTGGTCTTGAATTAAGTGTTTGCACCTTTCTGTCATCTCTATTCTTCTTAAAAATGGGCCCAGCTCAGAGTTTCTCTATTATATTTGTCCAAGATGACTCTTCAGATTTGGGTGGGAAGCAACGAGACCTCTCATTCACTTCTGCTGGGAATGAAAGATGGTACAACCACTTTGGAGGACTGGCAGTTTGTTACAAATCTGAACATTGATTTACTATACAATTCTGGATTAATGCTGCCAAGTATTTACTCAAATGAATTTTAAAGATGTCTCTATGCAATGACCTGCACAGAAGTGTTGACGGTAGCTCTGTTCTTCACAATTGCTAAAAATTGGAAGCAACCAAAATGTCTTTCAGTAGATGAGTCGATAAACATTCAAAAAGTAGAGGACTACTTAGTGATAAACAAAAATAAGCTATACAGCCATGGGAAGACATGGAAGGACATTATATGCATATTGCCAAGTGAAAGAAGCCAATCTGAAAGGGTACATTCTCTTGATTCCCACATGTATGATAATCTGGAAAAAAAGGGAAAACTAAACAGACAATAAAAGTATCAGCAGTTGCCAAGGTTTCATGGGAAGGAGAGAGGGATACATACATGGAGCGTGGGAGTTTTTAGGGCAGTGAAACTATCATATATGACATTGTAATGGTAGTTACATCATTATATATTTGCCAAAATTTACAGAAATGTGCAACAAAACAAAAAGTGAATTCTAACGTGAATTATGATCTTTGGTTAATAACAATGTATTGATATTAGTTCATCATTTGTTAACAAATGCACCACACTAATGCAAAATTTTTATAATAGGAGAAACTGTGTGAAGGGAAGAGGGTATGTAAGGAAATTCTACTTAGGATTTTTCAATAATCCTAAAATGCCTCTAAAAAATAGACCATTAAATATAAACATATAAATCATAGTTTTCAATAATCCTAAAATGCCTCTAAAAAATAGACTATTAAATATAAACATATAAATCATAGTAATATTGTGCTACCTTAAAGGAAAATGCCAAAGGAATAGATGCCTCTAAATATAAGATTTACTTTTACAAAATGGGTAGATTAGTGGTTTTGTGAAGAATTAACTGCCAGTTAATATAAAGTCTTGGCCTCACAGTTTTCCTGCCCAGAAGTCTATCTTGTACAAAACTGGTGATAGAGAGAGTACTGTTTACAAAAAGTCAGATGTGAGACGGACGAGAGGAATTTTCCTGGAGGTAAGCAATGGACTTTAGGCAGGGAAGGCTGCAGACCACAATATTGGCCATTTTTTATTCATGTAAAGCTAGATGGGTGTTGACTCATGGTTTTGGAAGTATGTGCTACAAGAGGTAACCTACCCTCAAAGTGGGAGGAAGGGAATCCTGTTTGTCCAAGAAAACACCTGAATCTATACCCTAAAATGTGATATTGTGGATGGCTGCATTTCTAAGTATAAAGCTTCCATTGAGGAAACACAGGATCCATCCCTGTGGAGATGTATTCCGACACTTAAAGGCATGCTTGGCTTATGGTATTAGGTGATGGTGGGTTGACTCTAAGTGACAGAGCCATACCCCTGACCCTGAAGAGAAGCAAGCAGCAATGGGCAGAAAGACATTGAGTATATCATCAGATACCTTAAACCTTCACATTAAAGAGTCATGCATAAAATATGGGAAATTTAATTGTTCAGGAGATTTTATTACAGTTCTGCACCCCTCTTCCTCTGGTGTTCACAAGACTGATTATTTTTAAAAGGACAGACCATTTTCCTTCAGACTCCTATGTGAGAATCTGAAATATTTGTCATTATGGTGACTGATATTCCAGCTGTGACTCAAGATGGTATCAGTTTCTTCACAAATAGTCTCTATCTTGACTGTACCATTGTCAGTATAATGGCTATAAATTTAGCTAGATGTCACAAATAGGGGAAACTATGCGAAGCTATAGGGGATCCTCTGTGTATCGTTTCTTACAATTGCAAGTGAATGTAAAATTATCTCAAAATAAAAGTTTAGTTAACAAAACAACAAAAAAATACGTAGACGCTTAATACAGTAAGCATCTTTTATTTGTAAAGATTTTACAAGTTAGATAACGTTCAGCAAGAATAGCTTTTCTCTGCTCTTGGTATGTCAGCTGACACAGGCAAACCACGATCAGTAAAACATGGTAGCAGCCAGTCCAGGTGACTCACACACATGCTAGAAGTTGATGCTGGATGCACATTGTCCAGGAGCTCAGTTAAGGTTGTATTCTTTTCCATATATGTCTACTATGATGGTTGCTTGGGCTTCCTTAGACCTTGATGGCTATTTCCTAAAGGAAGCATTTGGCAGCTAACAGATTTGAATGGCTTCCTTGGAGGTACAAAAATAAAACTTCTATTTCCAGTCATCAAAGCAGTTACTGACATGGCCTAAATAAAAAGTCAATCTTTTGAATGGAGGTGTGATTCAGGGACTCAAGAAGACACACAGTTGATTGGGTTGTAGTGGAAGACCTTTACTGTCATAATGTGCCCTTTGTCCATAAGAATTGAATTTATTTTGGGGCACCTGGGTGGCTGTGTAGGTTGAGCCTCTGACTTCAGCTCAGGTCATGGTGTCACTGCTCCTAGGTTCGAGTCCCAAGTCAGGCTCTGTGCTGACAGCTCAGAGCCTGGAGCCTGCTTTGGATTCTGTCTCCCTCTCTCTTTGTTCCTCCCCCACTCATGCTCTGTCTCTCTCTGTCTCTCAAAAATAAATGTTAAAAAAAAATTAAAAAAAAAAAAAGAATTGAATTTATTTTTAAAATCCATTCCAGGGGCGTCTGGGTGGCTCAGTAGGTTAAGTGTCCAACTTCGGTTCAGGTCATGATCTCCCAGTTCGTGGGTTCCAGCCCCATATTGGGCTCCATGCTGACAGTGCAGAGCCTGCTTGGGATTCTCTCTCCTGTGTCTCTGAGAATTCCTTTCTCTCTCTCTCTCTCTCTCTCTCTCTCTCTTTCTCTTTCAAAATAAATAAATAACTTAAAAAAAAAAAAGAACATAAGCTTGGAAAAAAGTGTTCTTTAAAATCTATTCTACCTCCTGTCAGCACCATGAAGATGATTGCCAAAAGCTGTGAAGAGGTCTGAGATTTTCCATTATTTGTAAGCTAAAAAATTAGTCTGGCACATCTCAAAGATGCTGGAAGAAGGCTTCCTCCAAGAAACGAAGAACCATTTAATACTATACCAATAGCAGTCAGTCACAGTATCATCATTTTCTGTGCTAGTATTTTTAAGCCCTAACTTCTTTGGGGTGATGTGATTTAGGATAAAGATAATGCCTGCACATGCTGTGGTTTGAGATATTGATTGGGTACCCAAGGCCAAGGCCTTAGCCCTTTTTGAACCAGCAACAAGCATCCTACGAATAGTCCATCCCTGCCTCCAGGAAGTAAGCAGATACAGGGAAATTGTGCTGTGTTGTCTGACCTACCTGGTTGCCCATGTAACTATACAAACGGCTCAGGATGAGGAGACATACAAGCCATGCATTTTGGCACACTCAAAGGAGGTAGAATGTAATCTTCAAAATCCTTATAAATGGAAAGAATAATTGTAAGAAAAGAAGAAAAGGTTCATATGTCTACACAAATGTGGAGATTCAAAAGGTGGTTATATTATTATATCAATCCCAGAAGCCTAGCAGTTGATTAAAAAATATTTTATTCTTCCATTAAAAACATTGCTGAATAAAATGATACCCTATAATGCAAATTATAATGAAATCTCTAGTAGTCAGAACATAGTCATTAGCATGTTCTTTACTCTTCTCTCTTCCTTCTTTGGATCCCTTTTGTGAGAACAATATGCCTTTTGTCTCAGGAGAGCTAGAACATAAAATGTAGATTCACAGGCAGTGTTAAGTATTATTTGTTTTTAAATAGGCATCACTGATATTTATAATTTATTATTTTATCTTATTTTGTGATGAAGTCTTCATAGCTCATGGATACATGTCTTGGATTCAAAGCTATGTCTTGGAACATTGGTGATTAAAAAAAAACAACTATAAAAATAAAAAGGAAGAGATGAATCAAAAATCACTTCTCATATTTAAATAATATTCACATACTGCCTTTTAGCATTCCATTACTTAGTTTTAGTTTTTAACAATATACAAGAACTGACTGTTTTCATTTTTTTCTATGAAACTACAGTTAATCACCATATGTGGAGCTGGGAATATTAGCACTGACTCTTTAACCGTCAAGCTGTTCAGTTGTGAACAAGACAATTAACCTGATTTTCTTCAAAAGCACATCCTGTTTAAGGTGGGGTGCTTTGGATCCAAACAGAAAGGGCTTGGAATTTTTGATTCATGCCTTAAGAGCTGAATTGGCTTTGACAAACAATAGAAACTCTCTTGATATACAGTTTATTTACCTTTAAAATGTGAAAAATAATACTTACCTGTTTTGTTGTAAGGACTTATAATAATACATAATACTAGGAAAGTAATTAATTATAGTAAGAGCCCAATAAATCGTAGCTGACATATTTTAATATTTCTATTATCATTAATATCTATCTTAGTGGGTTTTTGAAAGGGCAAATTAAATGTTATTTAAAGTATGCCTCATGTTTTCTAAAAAAAGATTGCTTTTCCTTCCATTTGTTTCCCTATGCTGCCTACATTTATCAGTAAGCATACATTATCCTTTACAATTAGAAAATATATATAATATTATATATATTACATATATAATATATATAATATGTATTATATATATGTGTGTATATATATATATATATATTATATATATATAATAGGGTAAATTAAGAAAAAGACTCATTTAAATAAAACGCACCTGATTTGTTTTAGGATTGAATCTTAATTGCATTCATTACTACCAACTTTATTGGTCCATTTTATTGAGAAACAGATAATTTAGGTACCTTGCATGCATGTACATAATTAACATGTGAAAGATGTGGGGTACAAACCTGGAAAGACTGCTTACGGAGTTTGCAGTATTTTTTTTTTCCCCAACGTTTATTTTTATTTTTGGGACAGAGAGAGACAGAGCATGAACGGGCGAAGGGCAGAGAGAGAGGGAGACACAGAATCCGAAACAGGCTCCACGCTCCGAGCCATCAGGCCAGAGCCCGACGCGGGGCTCGAACTCACGGACCGCGAGATCGTGACCTGGCTGAAGTCGGACGCTTAACCGACTGCGCCACCCAGGCGCCCCCGGAGTTTGCAGTATTAAACCAAAGTGTTACAGCTCTCTTGGCTCACGAGCACCCAAATCGAGGATGCAAATTATAATGAAATCTCTAGTAGTCAGAACATAGTCATTAGCATGTTCATGTCAATCTGGCTTAAAAAAGCTTTTGCTAATTTATTTGCATATTTTTGCTTAGTCGGAATTTTGTCAGTTCTTTTCATTATTCTTGCCCAAGTTCTTGATGGCGAAAAACAACTTTTAAATTGTTTTAATATCACACTTGTTAATGCCTTTTCCCAATTACCCAAGATAAAGATTTATAGCTCTTATTGCAGGAAATTTCAAGGTGAGAAATTTAGAGTCATATATTAATTGCTTTTAGATTAGTTACAGAAAATAATCCATGTACTATTTATCCATCAATGATTAGGTTCATTTTGGTGCAAAAGACCTGAAATGAAATTGCCTATTTGTGAATCCTATTTAGGAGAGCCACTATTTAATAAAATCAGTGAGCATTGCCTATATCACAAATGTAGATTAAGCATAGTTCATTCACTAAGAAATATTGATATGATCAAGGTTTTGACATAATCTATTTCACAGAAAATCATGGGAACCATCCTTTGGTAGATCACTTGATTACTAACCTCTTTGGTAGTTACAATCATAATTTTTCTATTTGATCATGATTGTTAAATTCTTCAAAAAATTAAAGCTGCTATTATCTCCAGGATTTTAGAAGCATTCCACTAAGCCATGACAGGATAAAGGCAGCATACTAACCATAAAAAATGGCAATAGTTATTGCTTGGAACTCAACATTGTTCTCTTATCTCCGCAAAACATTTAATGAGTCAGTATATACTATATCAATGAGAGTCATTAATTGAGGATCCAAGGATAATCAAAGACAATGCACATTTTTATTTTTATTTGCTTTTTAAAGTTTATTCACGTATTTGAGAGAGACTGAGACAGTGTGAGTAGAGGGGGGACAGAGAAAGAGGAGAGAGAGAGAGAGAAAGAGAATCCCAAGCAGTCTCCATACCATCGGCACACAGCCCAATGTGGGGCTCGAACTCATGAAACCACAAGATCATAACCTGAGCAGAAACTGAGAGTTGTATGCTTAACTGACTGAGCCACCCAGGCACCCTGAAAATGCACATTTTTAGAGAAATACAGGAGATTGTGAAAATATATATATTTTTTTCTTTCCTTTTTCTACAGTTTGTTAAGCATTTTTGTTATAATAGTTAAATGCCACCAGTAGTCATAAAACAGCTAGGTGTAGTGGCATATTACATACCAGTACATCATGCTTTGGTCATTTTAAGGAAGTCTATTTGATGAAAACCTGAAAAGGAAAAGGAGAAGGTAGCAGAGACAGGAATACTCCCTGATTTTCTCAGCAGCCAGAATAGTTTTTCTTGAGAAGATAGAGAATCTTATCTGCAACTATTTCCATTTGAAGCAGTCACTTACCTTAGTCATAAGCCCTTTCATATGTATCCGAAAATGTCTTCAGTAATACACTAATGTGAAGTAATGATGAAACCCCTAGTGGTAGAAACAAATTACTGTGGTTCACCTCACTACTTCTGCTGTCAGGCGTAAGCTCTGCCAGTATGAGAGAGATGAATTTGTGCCAGCCCATTTCTAAATCTCATCCGGTCTCACTGGGGACTGGTGATATTTATTTACCAGCAGGTAATTAAGCCATAATTGCCATCTGTAGTTATCACCAACATGAGGCTCAAGTTTACCATTTATCCGAAATTTTCATTGATCAGCAGCAAGGTACAAAGATTTGTGCTAGGGACTGGACAGCATGAGAAAAATTCATGTTCTGTCCTTTAGGAAATGATAATCTACTAGGAGGAAGAGAAAAGGGGCATCAATATGCTAAGACAAAGGTAAGTGTCCTTAGAGGTAAGAGGAGAGAGTGGTATAGCAAAGAGCAAGAGCTGTGGACACAGGGGTTCCACTCTCCCCCTCATATCATTTAGCCTCCATTGCAAAAATACAGTGTAACGGACATCTTTGTATATTGAATAGCTTTTTTCATTCTGCAGGATGCCTGGGCTTTAGTTGATCTAGCATGTGCTCCTCCTGAAATCCTGGAATTGGCTCTAGATTGTGGGTTGGACTCAGGTCTTCTCCATATCTCTCTTCCTTGGAACAGTGATGCTCTGAGACATACTCTTATTACACAAGAAAGGCACATGGCCCTTGATTCTGGCCATATGAGCCTTATACATTTTATTCAAAATGGAGTCAAGTTTTCTTTATAAGAGAGACCACTTAAGAAGGCTATTAATTTTCAAACATCAATAATAATATGCATATAAAAGGAGAACCCTCCCCAACCTCTTCCTCTCTCCCTTCTACTCCAACCACAGCAACCACAGCACAACACTTACAAATCTTTTGTTAGTGTCACAAGGTTGATGATGACCTTGCAAGGATGCATTTGGTTTCTCAAAGCTCCTTAAAATTGGAGGGTATAAATTGCTCTGGATCATACTTTCAGACAGGTAGAAAAAGTAACACCATTCTTTTCTTAAAAACTAATTTATTTAAATTAAAATTATTTAACATGCAGTGTGGTATGCGTTTCAGGAGTGGAACCCAGTAATTCATCACTTACATATAATAGACAGTGCTCATCATAAGCGCCCTCCTTAATGACCGTCATTCATTTGGCCCATCCTCCTACCCACCTCCCCTCCAGCAACACTCAATTTGTCCTCTGAATTTAAGTCTTTTATGGTTTGCCTCCCTCTCTGCTTTTATATCCTTTTTCCTTCCCTTCCCCTATGTTCATCTGTTGTGTTTCTTAAATTCCACATATGAGTGAAATCGTATGATATTTGTCTTTCTCTGAATTATTTTGCTTAGCATAATACACTCTAGTTCCATCCACATTGTTGCAAATGGCAAGATTGCATTTTTTTTTGATCCCAGAGTAGTATTCTCTTGTATGTATTTACAAAAGTAAGACAATTCTGAGCAAAATATTACAAACTATGGGATGTGGAGTCTGGAGTCTAGTGAAATGTAAACTTCAAGGGGAGAGAGCAGGCAAGATATTGTGGTGAGCTGGGACATTAATAATGTTCAGGGTTACAAAAAATCACTATGATGGGGAAGGGTTAAATCTTCTTGGGAGTAAGGACTAATGTTAAATTTTAAGTTGTCTCTATTTCACTGTGCAGAGCTATTTTTCCTCTCAAATACTGCATGCTCACGCGTAAAGTCTGAATCACACAACCACCTTCTATAATTGAACTTGGAGGGAATGAAAGAATAAAAATTCTGGGCAGCAGAGAGCAAAGTAGTCATAGAAGACAACAGGAGTTGCAAGATGCAAGAGAGTTTGAAGAGGTGAAAAAAAAAAAACTTGAAGTTGGAAGAAATGACAGTGAGAGGTAAAATAGTAGAAATATAAGTCTCCCAAAGAATTCTTGGATTCTGAGCTGTCTCCAAATTTCTTGCATTCTTAGTTTTCGTTTGTGAACTCCTTCCAACGGGTGGGGCTGCAAACACATGACCCTTCTGTTCCCATTCAGTGGAAGAGGGACCTTCTTATATTTCTTTCACCAAATACCCACTCTCCTAAGGTAGCCAAGGCTCCTTTGGTCTGGTATATCTTTGGGTATTTGATGTGCTCACCAGGGGCGAAGACCATGGCTTATTTGTCACTATGATCCCCAGTGTCCAGCTCCATGGCTAACTGAAACTTCTCTCTCAAAATAAGTTAGCTGATCAGATTCTTCTATCCCAGTCAACTTGGAATGCCATCACAGAATGCCACAGACTGCGTGGCTTAAACGACATTAAAACAACAAGCTTTTCTTTCATTTTTTCCCACAGTTCTAGAGACTGGAAGTCCAAGATCAAGGTGTCAAGGTTTCTGGTGAGAGTAATCCTCCTAGCTTGCAGATGCACCTTCCTCTGGTTCTTCACATGGCCTTTCCTCCGTGTGTGTGTGTGTGTGTGTGTGTGTGCATATGTGTGTGTATAAAGAGCTGTGAAAAATATATATATATATATTTAATTTGTTTTACGTTTTTATTGTTCCTTCCAGGTATCCCGATAGCTAATTTGGTATTCATATGAAATATCTTGTGATCTTCCTTTTAAAGACAATAGCTAACTATTTGCATCATTCCAGGGCACTCCTAATTAGCTTGCCTTATCAGAAAATGGAATATCTTTAATGCTTATGTCATAACTGGGAAAATTTGATGTACATTACAAAAACAAAAAAAATGGAGTGTTTATTTGCTTATTGTTGTTGCTGTAGCTTTCGAAAAGCATTTTTCACTGAGATATTAGTATACTTGTTTCTATTTATTTTCATATTTTTTGTATAAGCCCAGAACTGTTCCTTAGGAGGTCAGAAATACAATTTCTCAGTTAGATACAGTTGCATTGGGTTTAAGCCAGGGAACTTGCTTCCTAACTTACTCAAAACAGTTAATGAGCAAACATTTCCATAGGATAAGCTATCTTGAGAAAGAAAATAAAAGTTTATTAAAGTCTAAGGGGAAGTATCTTTTTTTTATTGACTCTACATACATAGGAGTGATTATGGTGCTATTTTATTTGTTTTTGTGGTTGACAAGTTTGCATTTTTTTTAACGTAAGTGAGAAGACTTTCTAAATTGGGGATAGGACATTGCTCCAAATTTACAAAATCTATCAAATGTAAAATTTTGAGGAATTATTTGATTATTAATTATTTTGGCTGATGATGATTATGTTGAATTATATACTATTTAACTTAAACAGTATAACCATTATCATTAAAAAGTAAACACATTTTTTGGGGCGCCTGGGTGGCGCAGTCGGTTAAGCGTCCGACTTCAGCCAGGTCACGATCTCGTGGTCCGTGAGTTCGAGCCCCGTGTCAGGCTCTGGGCTGATGGCTCAGAACCTGGAGCCTGTTTCCTATTCTGTGTCTCCCTCTCTCTCTGCCCCTCCCCCGTTCATGCTCTGTCTCTCTCTGTCCCAAAAATAAATAAACGTTGAAAAAAATTTTTAAAAATAAGTAAACACATTTTATATTCATGAATTATGTTCAAATAGCACAAAATTACAAAAGTTCACTCTAAAGCTATAACGCACATAGGAGTTATTCTGGGATTAACTTTCTGGGTGAAATAAATATAGCAGTGAAGCCTTAAAGAATACTTTAATGACTACAGGCAGACCATTTGGTTGAAAATACAAGTGAGTTAACTTGTCAAATTCTCTTTTTGTTCTTTCAGTTGCTGGGTAGCTATCAAAGACTCAGTACATCTCCATCTGTGAACAAGTATAATCTATTGATATATGCACACTCATGAGATAGGAAGAATCACAGATGGGAAAATTGAGACATTACAGATTTAGAAAGGCTTTCCTTGGTTTGGGGTGGCTGTGGCAATCTTTTAAAATAAGACAATAATGATGTTTGCTGCATCAATTGACTCTTTCACAAATAATTTCTCCATAGCATTCTATCCAGTTTGATAGAATTTACCACAGTAGAACTTCTTTCGAAATTAGAGTTAATTCTCTCAGATATTGCAAATGTAATAATCTAAATCTTTTGTTATCATTTCAACAATCTTTCACAGCATCTTAACCAGGATTAGACTCCATGTCAAGAAACCTCTCTTAAGTGTTATCATGAGATTGTAATATTCAGTCACATCTTCGGGTTCCACTTCTAATTCTAGTTCTCTTGCTGTTTCCACCACATCTGCAGTTACTTCCTCCACAGAGGTCTTGAACCCTCGAAGTCATTCATCAGGGTTGGAATAAATTTCTTCCAAATTCCTGTGAATGTGGATATTTCAACCTCCTCCGATGAATCATGAATGTTCTTAATGGCATCTAGAACAGTGACTCCTTTCCAGAAGTTTCAACTTACTTCATCCAGATCTATCACAGGAATTGCAATCTATGGCAGCTAGAGCCTTATGAAAACTATTTCTTAAATAATAAGACTTGAAAATAGAAATTACTTCTTAATCCATGGACTGTAGAAGGGATGTCATGTTAACAGACGTGAAAACATCACTAATCTTATTGTACCTCTCCATCAGAGCTCTTGGGTAACAAGGTGTATTGTCAAAGAGCACTAATGTTTTGAAAGGAATCTTTTTCTCTGAACAGTGGTTTCATCAGTGGGCTTAAAATACTCCGCAAACCATGTTGAAAAAAGATGTGCCGTCATCCAGGCTTGGTGACTTCATTTATAGAGCACAGGTAGAGTAGATTCAGCACAATTCTTAAGAGCGCTAGGAATTTCAGAATGGTAAATGAGCATTGGCTTCAACTTAAAGTCACGTTCTGTATGGCTTTCTAACAAGAGAGTTAGCCTGTTGTGAAGCCAGGAGTTAATTTCTCTTCTCTTCGCTTTGCTTCACTTCGCTTCATCTAGGAAAGTCTTAGCTGGCATCTTTTTCATATGAAAATCTGTTTCATCTACATGGAAAATCTGTTGTTTAGGGTAAGCACTTTCATCAATGATCTTCGCTGGACCTTGCAGAGAACTTGCTGCAGCTTCTACATCAGTACTTGCTGCTTCACCTTGCACTTTGGTCTCAAGGAGACAGCTTCTTTCCTTCAATCTCAAGAGCCAACATCGGCTAGCTTTAAATGTTTCTTCTGCAGCTTCCTCACCTCTCTCAGCCTTCTTAGAAATGGAGAAAATTAGGGCCTTGTTCTGGATTAGGCTTTAGTTAAAGAGAATGTTACCAGTTTGAGGTGTGCCTGGGTGGCTCAGTCAGTTAAGAGTCTGATTTTGGCTCAGGTCATAATCTCATTGCTTGTGAGTTTGAGCCCCATATCATGCTCTGTGCTGACAGTGCAGAGCCTGCTTAGAATTCTCTCTCTCCCCCTCTCTCTCTGCCCCTCTCCCACCTGCTCTCTCTCTTTCTTCCTCTCCCTCTCTCTCTCTCAAAATACATAAATAAACTTAAAAAAAGGGGGGGGTTGAATATTGCTGGTTTGATCTATGAAGACCACTAGAACATTCCCTAAATGGCAATAAGGCCATTTCACTTTTATTATTCTTGTGTTCACTGGAATAGCATTTTTAATTTCCTTCAAGAACTTCTCTGCATTCACAACTTGACTAACTGTTTGGTGCAAGAGGCCTAACTTTTGACCTATCTTGGCTTTCAACATATCTTCCTCAATAAGCTTAATCATTTATAGCTGTTGATTTAATGGGAAAAACATGCAACTCTTCCTTTCACTTGCATACTTAGAGGCCATTTTAGGGTTATCAGTTGGCCAAGTTTCAATATTGATGTGTTTCAGAGAAAAAGGAGGTCAAGGAAAGGGAAAAAGATGAGAAATGGCTAGTAGGTCCAAAAGTCAGGGCACACACCGTTCATGGATTTTTTGCCATCTTACATGGGCGTGGCTCATGGTGCCCCAAAACCATTACAATAGTAGCCTCAAAGAGCCCTGGTCACAGATCATCATAACAAATATAATAATAATGAAAAATTTGAAAAAATGTGAGATTTATCAAAATGTGACACCGAGACCTGCAGTGACACTTGATTTATTAAAGGCAGGTGGCCACAAAACTGCAAATTGTAAACATTGCAATATCTGTTAAGTGCAATAAAGCAAAATGGAATAAAATGAGGTTTACATCAGTGGAACATAATAGAAAGCCTGGAATAAACCCTCACACTGAAGCTCAAATGAACTTTGACATAGATGCCATAAATATGCAATGGGGAAAGGACCATCTTTTCAATAAATAGCATTGGGAAAAATAGATATTCATAAGCCAAAGAGTGAATTTGGACCCTATCTTATATCATGTTAAAAAATCCACTCAAAATGAGTTAAAGACCTTTTAATTGGGAAAGAAAATTCTCATCACAAGGCAATATCAGATAAGACTGAGAAAGAAAGAAAGAAAGAAAGAAAGAAAGAAAGAAAGAAAGAAAGAAAGGATAAAAGACATATGGTGAAATGAGGGGGAGAAAAATCTAGACTGAGAGCTGTAATTTTTAATAGGGAAATGGAACTTCAGCACATTGTATAAAATTATATAATTTTATCTTGATGTATAAATGTGATAAAGCATAAGAATATGCTCTTATATTTAATGATTCTAACTTTCTAATAATAACTGCTGTAAATGGTGTTGCTAATCTTTTTAATTATTTTTGGATTCTTCTTGCTAACATTTTATCTTAATTTTTCCTTAATTCTTAATTAAGATTGGTTTGTAGTTTTTACTGGTACAAAATTTGTCAGTTTTTACTATCAATGTTTCATATAATAACTATTATTTGAAAAAATACCCTTTTTATTGTATGGTCTAGAATAGTTTAAATAATGTTGGAATTATCTGTTCTTTACAATTCTGCTGGTGTAAATATATTAAACTGTATGGGCCTGCCTATTATTTTTTTTAGGGGATAACTCATTGAAATATATCTGTGATCCTTCTGTATAAATCAACATGTATATTATTTCTCTCATTTGCAGGAGAGACTGCACCAATTACATTTTCATGGAAAGTGATCAGTTTCGTTGTAACATTCAAATATATTTATATACAATTAGCAGTGCAATTTATTATGAATCTTCCTGTGCTTATTTTTCTACAGTTTGTTTTCTCATTTTACCAATTATTCTTTCTTGCATCATTATTCGGGAATAGTATTGTTTCATTTGTATTTTTTATATGGTATACTTTTTAATTTCTTTTTGTTCAAATTTTAGTTTATGTTTCAAGGACACTCAACAGAAAGTTACACTGTAATTTCAAGATTCCATTACCTTGAATTCACCTCTAATTCATTATTTTTTAAGGGTTTTTTATGTTTTTGTTTGTTGTTCTCTTCACCTTGTCACTATCTGAGAGGGGTGAATTGAAATATTCTACCATTGTTATGGTAGGGATAGAGGGGGAAAAAGGCACCATATTTAAAATTACAATTATAGGCAAAAGAGTCTATCTTAGCAATTTAATTTGTACCAGATATATTCGTTCGCTAATAAGTGACACACAGAGTAGAATGTATTTGTATGTGTGGATTTAACTTCAATCCTTAGTCATTGTAATATCCTTTTTGTGACTTGATTCCAAAAATTATAAAAATAGATTCATACTGAGAAAAATAACATCGATTGAAATTTCCTATCTTTATTTGAGAGTAAATTCAAAATAATTTTACATTGTCTCCTACCTAAGTTATTTATCTTACATAATTAGTCATGTGAATAAAACTACGACACTGATAAAAATTATATTTTTCATACACAATTTTACAGAAAACAGAAGAAAGTATGTTTTCAATTAAACATAATATAACTTTATTTTTCAAAAATAATCTATTTTTGACAATAGTGCTATGTAAGAAAATCAGTATTATATGAAAATAAGAAGAAAAATTAATGGGGCTCTTCCCAATATTGTAATATTTTAGCATCAATTTAAAATATCCACAATCTCATGACAAAGAGTATGTTAAATTCTACACACAAGCAAAGCTCTGGAAAACAATTTAAAATTTTAAAAAAGGATAGTTTTTAAAAGTATATAAATGTTTCTATGAAAATGAAAGTATTTAAATACTTCACTTAAACACTTCACTGACCAAAAAAAAATTAAAAAGAAATAAAGTCTTTGGTACATAGAATTGTAAAAGCCTTTTGTTATTTCTGTTTCTGATGTAATTTTCAGATATATTCCCATATACTGACTATGACTAGACTAACTTATTTGTAGAGGCTTATAAACTGGGAATTACAGTATGTCTTTTTTGAACCAACAAAAGAATCCTGGATAAATTCTTTTCTTCTGTCAAATGAGATATTCAGAGTATTCCCAAAGAATAAGAGAAGCCCTTTTTTTGAGGGAAGCTGCATTTAACATTGCCTTTTAAAGACTAGAGGGATATTCTTCCCAATAATACAGGTAGATAATAAAATACAAATAGAAAAATCACTTCAGGCTGTAACAAAATAGACCAGCATAACAAAATAGAGTTATGTTGTTTTTCTTATACCTTATAAAAAGTCAAAAGCCCACTGGTTTCAATTTTTTCAAGGACTTAGAAAAATCAACAGTCTGTTCAAGTTTATCTCCTCCTCTGCATTACCTCCTATAACTGTCACAACCTGAAGTTTTCTAGACTCTAGATTTGACAAACAGAACTCTGTAATATATACTTACAAGTTTAGAAATGAAATAAATCAACTGTAATTCTGATTCTATCAAAACACTCTAATTTTAATTTGTCATTTTTCTATATTTTATACAAAGTTACAAATTCTGCGCAATGATAATGAATATATATAAGCAATTCAATATTTATCATATTTGTGATATATTGTGAAAACAAATGTGTATACACAATATATGTTATAATGTATATTACATATGCAATATATAACAAGGCATATAAATATAGGCTGCACTAGGAAATATGGCTATATAATTGTATAAATGCAGGTTTGACAAGTCTCATCCCTTGAAACCTTAGTAAAAGTAGCAATAGAAACAAAAATAATGGAAGAGTCATGAACTTTCAGTTATACGACAAGTTCTGGGGATCTAATGTACTTCACGGTTACTATAGTTAGTAATACTCTGTTGTGTGCTTGAAATTTGCTTAGGGAGTAGGTCTTAAGCATTCTCAAAAATTTTTTTAAGTATGTGAGATGATGGATGTGTTAATTAATTTGATTTTAGTTATTATTTAACAATGTCTACATACATGAAATCATCACATGATATACTTTAAATATATTACAATTTTATTTGTCGTTATACCTCAATAAAGTTGGAACAAGGGAAGAGAATTGTTATTACTGTTAACTTTAGGTTATAAACCCGATTTCATGCCACAAATCCAAAAGGATTATCTATAAACAGAAAAGCTTATATTCAACTTTGTGATATTTGCTTCAAGGCTCCTACTTACAAAGAAACAATTGAAATAGAATAACCTTACTACTACCTGTTGGATTAGCACAGCGAGATATATTCTCTTTAGAAGTACAGGTGCCTGGGTGGCTCCGATTGTTGGGTGTCCTGACTTCACCTCAGGTCATGATCTCACGGTTTGTGAGTTTAAGCCCCGCGTCAGGCTCTGTGCTGACAGCTTGGAGCCTGGAGCCTACTTCAGATTCTGTGTCTCCTCCTCTCTCTCTGCCCCTTCCCTGCTCATGCTCTGTTTCCCTCTATCTTTCAATGATGAATAAACGTTAAAAAAAAAAGAAGTAAAAACTCAACCATTCATATTAGGACAAGAAAATATTATACTTCAATACAAAATTGTCAAAATCTGTGATAGAGATTAAAGCAAACATATTGTCAATACAGTATAAGTTGTACATTGCAAAGTGGTAGAAATTGACATCATAATGTAGAATTTCAGTTTAAAATTCAAAGGGCAGGTTTTAGAATTTTAGGCAGAATTCATGCGAAATTATGAAAAGATACAGAGGAAAGTCAGAAATCTAGTGGAAAAACAGTTTCCAACAACAGATAACTGATACCCCTGTTTTAGAAAGTAGAGTAAATGAAACAGAGACCATACCAAATAAATAAAAAAACAATAATCAAAACAGAAAACTAAGACTTAATAAAAATAATTCTGAAAATCAAAGATTTTGAAACAAAGATTCATCATTCCCGGGAATTAATGTAGAATCTGAAAACTTGAAGGTATTCTGAATGTCACTTACACCCAAGGGTAAAGCAAAAAAATGCCTATGTATCCAGAATTGGGTATAAATATCAAGTCATTCATAAGCTAACATATGCTGGATTGGATTTAAGCTATTCCTCAATTAGGTGTCCCTTCATAATAACACAATAGAAATATCAACATAAGAATTTGTGAAAGGTAGATCAGTGTAAATCATGGATTCACTTTCTAATAAGCTATCTTTCGAATGTAAAAGTCAAAAAATCCATTCTCATGTATGTGTCAACTCAATAACTACACAATTTTTAAAAATATTAATTTTTCAAATAACTACACAATTTTTGAATTTATTTTAAACATATTTAACAGCTTAAATCAAGTAAAAAAAATCAAGTAAACAAAAGAGTGAAACTATTGAAAGGAGTTTTAATAAGCACTGCACTTAACTTTGTAAAAGTTTACGTACACAACCAATAATTTTAGCTAAAATATGACTAACATCCAAGGTTAACATAACCACATGAAAATAGAGACATAAATTCTAGAACATTATTTGAGGTAGAAAAGTAGAACCAATTGCAAATTTATATATTGTGATATTGATAGGGATTTGTACATGGCATTCAAAGCTTAATATATCACCAGAAGTATAGCCCCAAATATCTTATTTCAAAATTACCAGCGAGGTCTCAATAGTTTATTTTTGCTTTTATTTCCCTTGCTTCAGCAGATGTATCTGGTAAGAAGTTATTACATTGATGTCAAAGAGTTTACCACCTGTTTCTTTAGGATTTTGATGGTTTCCTGATACACATGTAGGAATTTCATCCATTTTGAAAAGCTTCTGCACAGCAAAAGAAACAAACAACAAAACTAAAAGGCAACTTTCTGAATGGGAGAAGATTTTGCAAATGACATATCTGATAAAGGATTTGTATTAAAAAAAAAACATAAAACTGAACACTCAAAAAAACAAATAATCAAGTTAAAAAATCAGCAGAAGACATGAATAGACATTTTTCCAAAGAAGACATTCAGATGACTAACAGACACATGAAAAGATCCTCAACATCACTGATTATCAGGGAAATACAAACCAAAATTATGAGATACCACCTCACACTTATCAGAAAGACTAAACTTAACAACACAGGAAAGAACAGATTTTGGTGAGGATGAGAAAGGGAAACCTTTTCCCACACCGTTGGTAGGAATGCAAACTGGTGCATTCACTCTAGGATACAGTGTAGAGGTTCCTTTAAAAGTTAAAAAACAGAACCTTCCTATAATCTGGTGATTATCCTACTAAGTATTTACGCAAAAGGTACCAAAATATTGATTCAAAGGGATATATGCAGCGTTATCATAAGCTAATGTTCATAGCAGCATTATCAACCATAGCTAAATTTGGAAAAAGCCCAAAGTAAGTCCATTAACTGATTAATGGATAAAGAAGAGGTGGTTATATGTTTACAATGGAATATTACTCAGGCATAAAAAAGAATGAAATCCTGCCATTTGCAGTGATGTGAATGGAGCTAGAGAGCATTATGCAAAGTGAAATAAGTTAGAGAAAGATAAATACCTTACGATTTCACTCATATGTGGAATTTAAAAAATAAAACCGATATACACATGGGGGAAAAAGAGAGAGGCAAACCACAAAACAGACTCTTAACTATGAAGAACTAACTTGAGGGTTGTTAAATGGGTGATGGGCATTAAAGAGGGCACTTGTTGTGATGAGCACTGGTTGTTGTATGTAAGTGATGAATCACTAAATTCTACTCCTGAAACTAATATTACACTGTATGTTAACTAACTGGATTTTGAATAAAAACTTGAAACTACAAAAATAGAAATTACCTACCAGTGGGGAATAGGAAGAAACAAAACAAAGCAGAGTAACACACACACACACACACACACACACACACACACACACAAATATAGTGTAAGAATAGTTAAGAAAGCAACAATACCAAAAGCTTTTAAAAAATGATGAAAATAAACTTAGATGAAAGCATGTTAACATTTGACTCTACATGTATTTAGGAAAATTATAAATCATGTGAATTTTCTTATTAAAATATCCTTTTTTACATGGCATGTGAATCTCAATAACAATTTCAATTAAGAAAGCACAAACTAAAATAGTAAAGCCACTTTGGAATATATTTAGTAGTTTCCTATAAAACTCAAAATTCAACTACTCTACAACCAATAATTCCATTCTTGACAGAGAAATAAAAATTTATGTTCATGAAAAAAAAAACACACATAGATAAACAATGCAACCTCATCTGGAATAACCCCAAACTGGGTTTCCAACACAGATGTCCTTCAACAGACGAATGGTCAATGTGTAGTACATCCATAACATGGAACACTACTGAGCAGCAAACAGAAAGGTTAACTATCAATACACAAAACAACTTGAATACATCTTGAGAGAATTGTAACAAGTGGAAAAAGCCAATTCTCAAAGGTTATAAACTTTATGATTCTATTTAAATAACATTTTGAAATGGCCAATTTTAGAGATGGAGAACAGATTAATGGTTGCCAAGAGTTAAGAATATGGACAGGGTGGGGGTGGTGGGAGGGATTCAGATGTGCTTGTAAGCAAGCAACCTGAGGACCTTTGGTGAAGCTGTTCAGTACCTTGACTATGGTGGTGGATGCATGAACCTACCCGCGATTAAATTGTACAGAACTACATACACACACGTACATACACAAACATAAATGAATATGAGTAAAGTAGGAAAATCTGATTAGATTTGTAGATGGCATCAATGTCAATTTTTCTGGTTTGGTATTATACTATAGTTTGAAAGTTGTTCCAGTGGGAAAAGCTGAGTAAAATGTGTACAGGATCTTGCTGTATTATTTTTTTTTTCCAGCTGCTTGTTAAGTGACAATTATCTGAATATCATTTTTATTTTAAAGAAAGAAAACACTCAAATGAAGTTAAAATGACACAACATACTTAAAGACGAACTGAATATATTTTTTTAAAAAAAATTTTTTTCAACGTTTTATTTATTTTTGGGACAGAGAGAGACAGAGCATGAACGGGGGAGGGGCAGAGAGAGAGGGAGACACAGAATCGGAAACAGGCTCCAGGCTCTGAGCCATCAGCCCAGAGCCTGACGCGGGGCTCGAACTCCCGGACCGCGAGATCGTGACCTGGCTGAAGTCGGACGCCTAACCGACTGCGCCAGCCAGGCGCCCCCTGAATATATTTTTTAAATATGCTCGGTAAATTGTGCTTGGAGGAGGAAGAGAAGGGAAGACAGACAGGCATAGTTATAACTGGCCTTATTGATGCTCTTATGAAAAGTCGAAGAAATGAGGACGATAGTAGCTATACATATATATACTTTTTGTTATATATTAACCACATCCTACTTTTCTTCCCTACTTTCCTGTACCATTATTTTTATAAGGTGAGTTTGGGGTGGTTAATATTATAATTTATTCATTAATGTATAGGATATCAAAGGTAGAACAGGACAAGGCTGAAAAAGAGAAGAAGGGGGAGGAGAAGAAAGGAAGAAAAGAAAGAAAGAAAGAAAGAAAGAAAGAAAGAAAGAAAGAAAGAAAGGAAGAAAGGAAGAAAGAAAGAAAGAAAGAAAAGAAGGAAAGAAAATGAACATCTTTTAGAAATTGAAAAAAGGAAGAAATTTTGGTTTTCCATTTGTTGGTGGGATGGGTGAGTGCCCCTGTATTTTTATAAGAGATATTCCTGTTACGTTAGGCAGAAACACATACTTAGCAATTATTTCTGAAAAGTTAAGTGTAGAAAGGCTGTACAAATGCAGAGTGGGGGCACAAGGCAGCTTCCTTTCACCTTATATATGCTCCTTCCTGCATACCAGAGGCTGAAAGTTATGCCTCATGTTCTCAGTTTTGCTTCCCTTTATGGTAGGCATTTCATAAGAGGTGGAAAAAAACAGACAATATAAAGCCATTTTTGTGTAAGTCATGGCAGGAGGCAGATCACCTGGCTTTGCCCGGTGGCCAAGGTAAAATTTTGCTTGTTTTTTTTTTTTTTTTTTTTTTTGCTTTTCTTCTGAAAAGCTCCCAATGAGGTGCTGCAGAAAGTTATGATTATCATCACTAGTTTTGTCTAACTCCAGCTACTGAATTTCTTGGACAATCACCACCACTTTTCTGTCCTCTGTTCCTCCAAGTTGTTCCAAAGGTTTTTTGGTTTTTTTTTTTTAATTTTTTTTTAACGTTTTTATTTATTTTTGAGACAGAGAGAGACAGAGCATGAACGGGGGAGGGGCAGAGAGAGAGGGTGACACAGAATCGGAAACAGGCTCCAGGCTCTGAGCCATCAGAGCCCCGACGCGGGGCTTGAACTCACGGACCGTGAGATCATGACCTGAGCCGAAGTCGGATGCCCAACCGACTGAGCCACCCAGGCACCCCCCAAAGGTTTTATAAACCTCTCCTCTCCCACATAAAATCCCTTTCTGCTTGTGATTGCTGAAGTTGTGTCTGTTGTTCTGAAAAAAAAATAACTGTATACATAGAAATTGTATAACAAGTCCTAACATTCTCATCAACCTATGGGCATGGACAAGTAAACTTCACAGATGGGAAAAACAAAGCTGAAGTTATTACATGTCTTGTTAAATACTTCTGTCTACCTGAAATAAAAAAAATATGTCTTAATAAATGAACTTGTTTGCTAAATTTAATGGCAAACAAACAAAATTATCATTTGATGTAAATGTTACATTTACAAGAAACATTCTTTGTTCTTGTACTCAATGCATTTATATACAAAGTACAGCAACTATTAACATGTGTTTCACAAAACCAGAAAATACAAGTATTTGACAATTTGTTTTGTTTCTTCCAGTGCGTTAAATTTAGCTGACTATAAGAAACCTTCCACTTTTGGGCTCCTGGGTGACTCAGTCAGTTAAGCATCCAACTCTTGATTCCAGCTCAGGTCCTGATCTCGTGGTTTGTGAGTTGGAACCCTGCATCAGGCTCTATGCTGACAGCATGGAGCCTGCTTGCGATTCTCCTCCCCCTTCCCATGTCCCTCCCCGGCTTGCAACCTCTCTCTTTCTCTCTCTCAAAAATAAATAAATAAACATTAAAAAAATAAATCTTCTGCTAATTATGTAACTTGAATTTGAAAACTGTCACCAAGAAAAGAGGACATGTCTTTAAATTATCTCTATAATGATGCCTGTATATTGGATACATTATCAATTTATCTTAAAAGGCAAATTCAAAAAAAAAAACAAACTTACACAATTTCAGTAGTGTTGGCAGCAAAGTCACACTGAATTATTTTTTTAAAAACAAACATTCTGTTTTAACATTCTGAACCAAATATTGCCAAGGGAAGAATTTTTTTATTATAATGAGCAATCTTTTACAATAAATCAAGTTTTGAAGTTATCAAAAATGTAACTTAAAACATATTATTCAGTTATTTGAAAGAAAAAGTTGAGTCGATAAGAAATGATTACAAAGTACATGTAAATAATGTACTGAAAAGTAAAAGATTCTATTAGATAGTATATTATTAGATCACATATTATTAGATCATAGAATATTTTTAAGAAATCTTTTTATGCTTATTTATTTTTGAAAGAGAGAGAGAGAACAAGCAGGGGAGGGGCAGAGAGAGAGGGAGACACAGAATCTGAAGAAGGCTCCAGGCTCTGAGCTGTCAGAACAGAGCCCAATGTGAAGCTTGAAGCCACGAACCATGGGATCATAACCTGAACTGAAGTCGGACACTTAACTGACTGAGCCACCCAGGGTCCCTTAAATCATAGAATTTTCAAACATTTTTTTAGGCCCTGGAATATGTAACAAATAGTTACCCCAGAATTTTCTTTTTAAATTTTTAAATTACTGAGCAATCCTAGCAGCCATAGGGACAGTGAGAGATGTGAAGGAGAGGATGTAATTCCAAGATTTGGAATATATCCAGTCAGAGACTTTGAAAATTAAGGAAAGTCATGAGTGTTGGAGATAGGAGACCTATCTCCCATGTTGCTGACGAAAAAGATGGATACAGCTGAGGTATCATAGAACTATTTGGGACAAGTGGCAGTGTGCCGTGGGGTTGGAGGTCAAAAGGGAATGGGGGCAGTTTTGTACTCTTCAGGCTCTCCTTTCAAACCACATATTCATACAGAACATGGAAACATATATTTTGCTACATCTACAACTTGTCTGTAACCCTTCCAATTTTTGTGAAAGGAATTGAAAAAATATATGCGAATATGTATATACATATTTGAAGGTTATATATGATGCAAAAGATGTAAAATCATACTAATTAATAAAAATATTTAGGCATAATTTCGTTAAACAACTTTATAAATTCACTATTAAATTTAGAAAGATAGTATGAAAGTAGATTTAATTATATCGCTAACTGATTTCCTTGTTGTGAGCATTTGACGTATTAGCCTGATGTATACATGACTCATCTAGATGGATACATTTTTTTATTGATTCATCTAATTTTTCTCTCATGTAGGCATAAACATCTCTTCCTGTCACATCAACATTTTAATGAATTTGTGTAGGGTAAAGAAATGAAAACATTTTAACCAAAGAAGACATAAAAAAATAAAATCTAAATTCACTTTCTTTCGATGGATTTACGAGCTGTCTTAAGCAACTTGAATGTGTTCACTGTTTTCTAAGGCAAATGTTGCTTTATGGCAACTGAAATGAATCCCTCCCAGATCAAACTGGAAAACCAGAAGTTGAGCCACAAAACTAGAACTCCCTGTAAACTGGTATCTTCTGTTGAAAGCTACATTAAATTCCAGTATTCTATTGACAATATATAGATAGCAATGATTATTTGTTTGTTTGTTTATTATTATTATTGTTATTTATTTATTTATTTATTTATTTATTTATGTTTACTTATTTTTGACAGAGAGAGAGAGATAGAGCATGAGCAGGGGAGGGGCAGAGAGAGAGGGAGACACAATATTGGAAGCAGGCTCCGAGCTGTCAGCACAGAGCCAGATGCGGGGCTTGAACTCACAGACTGCAAGATCATGACCTGGGCTGAAGTCGGATGCCCAACCGACTGAGCCACCTAGGCCCCCTGGTATTGTTATTTATTTTTAAGTGGGTTCCATACCTAATGTGAGGATATAGCTCATGATTCCAAGAAGAAGGGTTACATGCTCCACTGACTGAGTCAGCCAGGTGCCCCAACAATGATCTTTTTTAAGAGATATCAAAATAAAAATGAAAAAAAAATTATAAAATTTAAAATATTTTTAATGTTTATTTATTTTTGACAGAGAGAGAGAGAGAGAGAGAGAGAGAGAGAGAGAGAGAATGAGCAGGGGAGGGGAAGAGAGAGAAGGAGACACAGAATCCAAAGCAGGCTCCAGGCTCTGAACTGTTAGCACAGAGCCTGACGTGGGGCTCAAACTCACAGACCATGAGATCATGACCTGAGCCAAAGTCAGACTCTCAAGCAACTGAGCCACCCAGGCGCCCCTAAAATTAAACCCAAAACATTTACTGACATTTTATATATATATGTATATATACACACACACACACACACACACACACACACACACACACATATATCCATCAATATATTTACTAGAAATATGAAAATACCTATTTACATTGATACAATGATGAATTTTCTTTAAATTCCCAAACATATTATTCATTTAAAATAGTATACTTTTAATATGTTATACAACATCATTTACAAAGAACATTATGTATGTTAAAGTTTTTATCCTAATTCCTAGTGCAATTAATTTTAACTATTCTACTCAAATAACTAGTTTTACAACAAAATTATTTTTGAAATAAGGAGAGAAGGTGGGAAGATCTCCTAAAAGCTACAACAGTTAAGAACTAAATGGATGGTATTAATTCATAATAACACTGTTTACATTGTACCCAGTTTATATTCAAAATGTATTTACTATTACTTTAGTCATTAGTGACTAACATTTAGACATCATTATTAAAATTTTTCTACTTTCTCATAATGAAGTCATTAAATGCAATATAGAGTTGAGCAATTGCCTATAAGTAAACTCGGAAACACCCAAAAGTGAGTTTTAGAGTGAAGGAGGTACCCTAGTGAAAGTGTTAGAAGTGATACAAGTTCAGGCAGTAAGGCAACATGAAATATTTCAGTGGGAGGGAAATCTGATTTCATTTTATATAGTGCTATGGTTCCTTCTGTTTTATTATACAACTGATAAAAGAGGTTAAAAAGCCATGCTGTTAAAGTAAGACATCTAAAATAGTTCCAAAGTGTGGTCCCTGGGCCAGCAGTAAAAGTATCATGTGACCTGGGTCCTTGTGAGAACCACAAATCTACTAAATAAGAAACTCTGGATGGGGCTCAATAACCTGTATTTTTAAGCCCTCCTGGTCATTCTGACATAAACTAAATTTGGAGAATATGAATTTAGATTAAAGGAGGTCTCAGGTGAATCTCTTCCTTCCTTCTCTCGGGTATTTTGCTCATGTTAGGAGATGAAGCAGTAGGAGACAGCATCTTGGAGGCTCAGATGTATATCTACCCCACTTCCAGCAAGGTGAGAGCCTGCCCAGAATGGTGGAAGGTAAATCTGAGAGACAGTATTTATGAAACTCTCTTTGAGGATGGTAAAAAATTAGTAATTTCTAGGTGACTGAGTCAAACTTGGGATATCTGGAAGGATATTCTGAGAAAAGATCCTGGAGAGAAGGCTACATCTGACATTCTTGAAAAATAATGGTGGGAAACTAGGGTGAAAGTAAATACCTTTTGTGAGGAGACAGAAAACATTTTTATTAGAATGAGAAATGGCATGAGTAACATTGAGGCCTTTTAGCCTGCCATATTTCCTTTCACGGCATCACTATTGTGACTCTGCAACTCTCCATCACTGGACCATGGCCATCGGTGTTTAAAGGAGGGAAGATTTGTTCCAGCTGGCAAAGGAAAGGCTTAGCAGATGTAGTTCTTCACTTACAGTTGGCATTGGATACTCAAATCAAGACAATTCTGATTTACTAGAGGTATTTCTTTGAAAAAGAACAGTTTCTGTATTCTTAAAGATTTATCTATATTTTAATGATGAAATTTTGGTGGACTCAGAGCAAAGAGTATAGTATAAGGATGAATTGAAGGGGAAGAAGAGTATGAGATAAAGAGATCCCTATCACTCAGGAAGGAGGTAAAAAAGGCTCTTTTTAAAAATGTTTATTTACTATTTTTGATAGAGAGAAAGAGAGAGGGTGCACGTGCAAGCAGGAGAGGGGCAATTGAGAGAGGGAGACAGAGAATCCAATGTGGACTCTGCTGAAAGCAGAGATCCCCATGTGGGGCTAGAACTCACAAACCATGAGATCATGACCTGAGCATAAGTTGGATGCTAAAAAGACTGAGGCTCCCAGGTGTCCCAAGGCCCTTTAAAAGATGGGTGTTGAATGGAGGATACTGCAGAAATATAGAGGATTCAGTTTGGCATGGAAATCGTGTTCATTGTTTACTCAAATACCTTTTTATTGACAGTTTGCATGCACTTGTTGTGAGTCAAATAATGAACGTTAATCACAATAGGTATTTTGATTCTATATTATTTTAGAAGGTGAAAAGTCTTATAAAAAGAAAACTTTAAGAGCATAAATGAAATCATGAGTAGAGGTCATGTTTCAGTTTTAAATAAAGAGGCACTGTGGGGCTTCTTCACTAGTGACATTTGAGCATATGATGTTTATCCCTACTCCCAATCTTGATTAACCCCGTTGGTGTGGATAGGGGAGAAGAGGAAAGGAGGCAGAGGTCTCCACATATGTTTGGGAAAAGACTGAACACGGAGTCTTAAGCCCCTGTGACTGGCCCTTAATCAGGAAAACACACAATATCTTTAAAAAGTTTTATGAGAGCAGAGGGAAATCAATGTGATATCCAGGTAGCACATTAACAAATGCTAAGGGAGAAAGCAATTTGATGAGACTGAGGACAGCTTAACAACATCCAGCTTGGTATGAAATAAACACCCTAGGAATCCCTGAACTCCAGCATGTTGTTTTTAAGAAATACCTATGGTTAATGAACATGACAGGCCATACATTGCAAGGAAGAGAGAGGAGACTGTGTACCTCACAAACAGAGGTGAAGGCTAGGCCTGCTGGCCTCTGCAGGGAATGGAGCAGTATGGTATCCCAAAACCAGACAGGATGAACTCATGATACAACCAGAGGCTAGAGAGGCTATGACACTTTCCATTGATGCTACCATTATGTTTAAGCTCCTTAAACTTGAGCTGATACTACAGGAGGAAAAAGACTGCTAAGAATCTAAACCTCAGAAAATATTTATTGATACATTTGGTGTATACAGAATTGGAGGAACAATATTATAAAGAATAATGAGAAGTTTTGAATGAGGTGAATCCGAAGACAGAGAAGAATATATGATTTTCAGAAGACCAATTCTTGCACTAGGGGCACAGAGTTTTTTCCACATACTTTCCTTGCACCTCTCTGATCTATTTCCCTCCTATGTTGAACTGTTCAAACTAAAATTTTCCATTAAAAATAGCTTTTACAACCATCAGTTTAAGTACCCAAGGAAATGTTACATTACTGTTTTAACCTATTATGTTTATATTTTTAGGATAGTGGTGAAAATAATTTAGAAGGTTTATATTTGTGGATGCAGTTAAAAAAATCAATATATTTATGAACTATTTGTAAATTTAGAAATATAAGTAGTGTATATGTATACATACACATATATAATATATATACACATATATGTATATATAATAGGTATGTATATAGATATATAGTTAGATAGATATATAGATAGATAGATAGATGTAGATATAGTACGTACAACTAAAACTCATGAAAGAATATATATCCTCGGCATTTGGATTACGATAAAAAAGTGAAGGAAGGCTGAGTGGTGTTTTTTATTTTTGTTTTTTCAAAAAGAGTCATTTCTTTTTGATGCTCTTTCTAGAAAGTTCAGCATATTGATAATCTTTTTCAGTTCTGTGTAATAATTCTTTTTAGCAAATTTCACAAATTGAACTCATTTGCAACACTCAGAAAATTTCAAAATACTTTCCAATTCAGTTCTTTTGAGATGTACTTCTTATTTTTCATATATATTTCTAGCAGTTCCCTGGATAATCCAATTCAGCATGATCTAAGCCTAGAGGGATTGTCTCATTTTCATATTAGATTTGTTTAATCCATCATTGATATATTTATATAAAAGCTCATCCACATGCCTTGCCTTTTTTATAGCAATTCATCTTACATTTATAGGATATCAGATATGGAAATTAATTGAGAATATCCTGCAGGCATCATTCTTTCTCATGAGACAGAGAGAATTTATATCCATATATTATTTCCATAATACCTTTCGGAGTGAGTTGGTTAATGAAATATAAATTATCTATGAAAATTCTTGTATTTTCACCTTTGTGATTTAAATGACATTTGTTCTCTGTGGCAAATATTTCTTTAGAAGATGAAGAAACATCTGTTTTATTTTAATTTCATATTACCTGTTCTAAATTGGAGGTTTCAAACCTATTAAAAAGTACTGAAGTATTGAATTACTGGTAAAATTCTCATAATAAGAGGACTTGCAGAGACTCAAATGTTGTGTTGTCGCCACGAATTTCAAACACAAAAGGAGAAACATGGGCATTTAGTGAACAGCAGCCAGGTAAACAAATGACTTAGAGGGAGCATTAATCTAATAGGTAGACTTTTTTATTTTCCCTTTTATTTGTTAAAGAGAGGGAGTCTGTACTTCACTAGGAGTGCATCAAAACAACAACAAAGGATAGTATATGGTGCGAAATGTCCTCCTACAAAACATCTATAGATCTACGTAAGATGAAAAATATGTCAGATTATATATAAATTTGAACTAAAGAAAAAGAATGCTGAGGAAAGCCATAGGAGCCAGTGATAAAAAGGAAACAAAATTCAGGGTATTGGATAGGATTTAATTTCAGTTTGCACAGCCAGAGGGAGACAACAGATAAAACCTTGGCCTGTTGATAATGGAGAATTAGAAATGAGATCCCCACATGAACTCAGGTCTCCAAAAATGATACATCTTTTTTTTTTTTTTTAATTTTTTTTTCAACGTTTATTTATTTTTGGGACAGAGAGAGACAGAGCATGAACGGGGGAGGGCAGAGAGAGAGGGAGACACAGAATCGGAAACAGGCTCCAGGCTCTGAGCCATCCGCCCAGAGCCCGACGCGGGGCTCGAACTCACAGACCGCGAGATCGTGACCTGGCTGAAGTCGGACGCTTAACCGACTGCGCCACCCAGGTGCCCCGAAAAATGATACATCTTAAGAAGAAGACTGAGTTAGGAAAAAATCTATTTACCTACCAAGGGAGATAAGGAAGAAATTTTGACTCGTTTTCAGCATCAGATAGGGGTACACTTCCCTGAAAATATATAAGCATTGTCCCATACTCACATAATATTCTGGAAGAAATTTCATTATCTCTGTTAGCCAGGAATCCAAAAGTAAATTAATGTAAGAGAGGCTCTAAGATTGTAGTCTTCCCGGAAAAAAAAAAAATGTAAAAAACAAGCACATATCCTCTCTAAGGTAAATTCCCTCAACTCAATTCATCAAGATTCCCACAGAGTATGATTAGACAAAGATGAGCACAAAATTTAAATTACAAAACACATCATGGCAAATGAATTGTTTCTAGATGGAGATGTTGAGCCAGAAATGAAAGAAAAGACATTGTTGGATACTTGAATGAGATATTGGAAAGAAGGGCAGTGTATTACCAGTGTTAATATCTTGTCTTAGGGGAATTATGCAGTTGTTATGTAGGAAAATTTCCTCTTTTTTTTTTTTTTTTTTTTTTTTTTTTTTGGAAATACGTACTGGGGTTGGGAATCACTGGACTGAAAATCATGTTTGTTTATCTGTGGGTTGCTCTTAAAAGGTCCACAGGTGGGGAATGAGGCAAGGGGAATTAAGGAACAAGAGCAAAAAAAGCAAATACTGCAAAATGGTGAATGTCAATGAGGAGCATATGACAATCCTTTATAACTGTACTGGCGACTATGCTAAAAATTTGAAATTGCTTCAAAATAGATTATTTTTAACAACATAACATTAAAATATGACGGCAGATTTCAGAATCGTGATTATCTTTAGGGAGACAGTGACCACAAAGAACGTGAGGAGAGTTTTAGGTGTGTTGGTAATGTTTTGTTTCTTGATTTTAGTCTTGATTATGTAAACATGTTCACTTTGTGAAAATACATCATGCTGTATACTTATGATTAATTAGTACACTTTTCTACACGTTATAGATTTATACAGGTAAAAATAAATGTCTTCTAATGCTGTATATATGCCTTTTGTCACTAAAAGAAAATTGATTTAAGACTGGGGACCATTTTTACCCTGATTATTTAACCATTTCAATGCTTGCATCTTAGTCTGTTCTATATTATTCTTGATCTTACATCTCTCATTACCGACTTGTTTAAAATATGTAATAAAACATTATTTAGCTTCCTTGAGGACTAGCTGGAGATCTTGTTGCACTATTTAGGCATTTTAATGTTGGAGCAAACAATTAATTTCTTTCAGCAACATCTGATTTAACTTTTTTTTTTCCCCCTGGAACTTTGATCTAATTGGTAGATGCAAGATGATACCATAGGGTAGAATATATCCGACCCGATTTGTAATTCCTGGGTTGATTTGATTAACTTTTTCTGGTAGATGAGAATACCTTCTTTTCTCCCCTATCTTATTTTCATAATCTTAAATCTGGCAACCTACTCAAAATGCAGATTTTCCTCAGGAAATGTGAGATCTATGTTCACCTATCCAACATAGATGTGTAACTGGAATCACAGTATTGAAACTCCTTGTAGCTGACTAACACCTCATCCAAGACCAACTAGAAAAATCAGATATATTGGAAGAATGGTATTTATTTTGAGACAACTGAGCCAGATGTATACTTATGATTTGTATAGATTTATGTATTACACTTATAGATGCCGCCCACATTAAAGGGAATATCTGCTGCTCAGCCTTTGGATAGTGTTGATTCCTACTAAAAGCCTGCACACCAGCTAATGACTTGTCCTTTGCTTCTGCAGAACCCAACCAGGTACATTTTCAATATATACATTAACCTTCCTTAAAGCAACATTCAGTAAAATTATCCATTTTGGGTACAAATACAAATGATGCATGGTGCAAAAGAAATTAAATATTGCTACTGGATTACACATATGATGAAGATTGTAAAACAGGTAATGAGAAGTCGTCAAGGTTTCATGGGGTCAGAGAGAGTTGAACTCAGGTTTCTTTTTTTAATTTTTTTATTTAAAAAAAAATTTTTTAACATTTATTTTTGAGACAGAGAGAGACAGAGCATGAACAGGGGAGGGTCAGAGAGAGGGAGACACAGAATCTGAAACAGGCTCCAGGCTCTGAGAGGTCAGCACAGAGCCCGACGCGGGGCTTGAACCCACGGACCGCGAGATCATGACCTGAGCCGAAGTCGGCCGCTTAACCACTGAGCCACCCAGGTGCCCCAAACTGAGGTTTCAAAATTAGGAGCATTCTTATAAAATTAAGAGATAGGGGAAACATTTTTGGCAGGGAAAGTTGCATGTGGAAGTATAAGAAAATATGGACAAGTAGAACAACCACAAATCTTGGCACATAAGTGAAAAATTCCATGAAGTATGGGCGCAGAAAAGTGAAGATAGCGACTCTTTAGGAACTATCAATCATCTTAATGCTTTTAAATTCTGTGATATGTATTTTTTCCAAGTGCTTGAAATACAGATACAAGCTAGGGAGCCACTAATCACTAACCTTCACAGTCTGCAAAACTTTTTACAAATATTTTCTTTACATCATCATTTTTATAATAATTAATTTATACTTTAATTAGCATTTATTTTGGTCACCTGAAGATTTTTACAATTCAAGTCATTTTTTGTTTCTTTTAAGTTTGAAAATATCCTCAGGAATCATATAAATATTTTTTAGACCTTAGTAATTCTATCCTTAGAATATCCTTTCCATGTCATACAACAAAATATTTTCTGCTGAATAATTTGATTGTGTGCTTTTTCATTTATTGTACCAATGATATAAAATAGTGAGAACAGAGCCTCACAGTATGCTAATGCTACCAAAACTTTGTAATACAGATATACTCTCAGTGAGGTAGAGAATATCAATTGTAAATATGAACTCTGGTTCTGTTTTTCTGATTATTTGTCAATAAGTTCAACTTTTTTTCTCTTCTGCCTCTAGTAAATATTTTCCTCTGAATGATGTTGGATTCATGGATAATCAAAGGGCTTGGAACAAGTGATCTCATTGGGACTTGAACCGATTGATTCATCTGTTAGTCCTTCCTAAATGGGTGCTGCTGTTCTTACATTAAATAGTTGTTTTTTTTTAATTGCTGGTAAAGTAACTTCACTATCATTAATGAGTTTGGTTTGATTTTTGTTTTCTTGCCGATCCTTCCTAACTCATCTTCAAAATTAATAATCACAGGCCTACTGATCTGAGTAATTTTTCTGATACAATGTATTTGGATTATTTTGTTTCTCACATACAAAAAGTATAAAATTATACTTTTTTAGGTACTTACTACATATGTGTGCAAATGAGTAATAACGCATGTCAGAAAGATCAAAAAGGAGTCTAGATAATTGTTGTAGTATCCTTTGAAGATGTCCCTATGAAATTATTTCCCTCTCCAGTGGAACAAGAATTAAAAATATATATACATTCTTAGAAGTTCACACCCAATGCCTTCCTGATAATAAGGTTCTGTCATTATGACAGATGGTCATCATTTTGGTAAATTATTTCTCCCTTCCAGCATGTGTAGATGCTTTCAGTGAATGCACCTGCCTTACAAGTGTCTTCAAAGAAAATGAAAATGACACCACTTCAGGGGTCTGTTGGTTGGACTCTTTTTTCCAATTATCTGTGTCAGAACAAAAAAAAAAGTAATGTTAATTTTGACCTAAAGATATGGTTCAAGGATCTTTCTTCATGCACTCTCACTTACTATTTTCATTGATCTTTTTTAAGTGAAGGCCACTTAGTAAAGATTTTCTCCAGTAAGTCCGTACCATTTTTTTTTTTTAAGATTTCAAATTCTTGTTACTTTTTTTTTTTGTTAGTGATATTGCAAACCCCAGGTAATTGGCATTGTTGCTCTTGTTCTCATTATCACTGTAGATTTTGAAAAACAATCTAGCAGAAGTATGAGATTCCAAGTTAACTGTCAATTATATTCTTACTGAACAGAAAGAGCATCTGGCTTTCTATACTCCTAATTACAGCCCTAAACCTCTGAGATGAATCTCTTAAAATACATTGCAATTTTACAATCTTGAACACAAATATTAAATGTAGATACAACATCAATTTGCAACTTGCTATACAAAAATTTTTTGTGGGAATATTTTTTTTTTTACTTTTAGAGAATCATTGTTCCATGAAAAATGCATAGAAGTACTAACTTCAGAATATTCACTTTACATATGCTTTAAGACTTCTCAGATGTAGTAGAACTTACAAAGAGCCACTTATATTGTATAAGTTATTGTATAGCTTCAATATGAAGCCATATATTGAACATGATTATTATAGTAAATTAAAACATTGCAAAGTCAGAGGGCAATTACAAAATCTATATAAAAAATCACAAAAACCAGAGCACTCTCTGATCCCAGAAATAAATAAGAAAGTGCACAAAAATATAGGTCTAAGATATTTCATAGTATCATTTATAAAAGTAATATTGGGAAATAGTCATAACATCTAACAAGAAATGGTTACATGTGGATTTTAGCAAATCTGCATAATGTATACTTTACATCTGATGAAAGCTAGTTAACTCATTTTATAGAAATACATTTGTCAGCATAAAATATCAACATGATACATTATGTATAAAAAGTTACAAAATAACATACTTAGGAAGATGTTCCTGTGCATCTATTTCAGAATTTATTTATTCAGGATTACATGAAAAATATATTTTCAGAAGTAGTAGCATTACTATTGATTTTAATCTGCCTTTTGATTATATCTGTTTATGAACTTAAAATGGTTAAAGTAAGGCAATAATGAAGACGATAATAATGATTATTGTTACGTTAAATGGTAGGCACACAACTTCAGAGCTCTTCATTTCTCTAGTGTTTCCCAATCATTTTTACGAAATTCATGCAATTAAAAAGATAATTTTATGGCAGCCTTAATTAAGCTGTAAAGGAATGCGAGCATCAGTATAGGGCAAGGTGAAAAGTTCTTATCTTTTCATAATTTTATTCAGATTAATTAAATACATATTTTGAAGAAGATATTAAACATTAAGTTTGTAAAATACCTCAAAATTAAATATTTTCAAAGCTTATGATGATAAAATTGAGTTTGCTCCTACAAACATATTATTTTAAATTTATTTATTTATTTTAAGAGAGAGAGAGCGCACATTTAGAGGCAGAGAGAAAAGAGGAGAAAGAGAATCCCAAGCAAGTTCTTTGTCAAGCCTGACGCTGGGCTCAAACTCACAAATGGTGAAATCATGACCTGAGCCAAAACCAACAGTCAGATGCTCAACCAACTGAGTCACCCAGGCACCCCTATAAACATATTTTTGTAGGGGCGCCTGGGTGGCGTAGTCGGTTAAGCATCCGACTTCAGCCAGATCACGATCTCGCGGTCCATGAGTTCGAGCCCTGCGTCAGGCTCTGGGCTGATGGCTCAGAGCCTGGAGCCTGTTTCCGATTCTGTGTCTCCCTCTCTCTCTGCCCCTTCCCCATTCATGGTCTGTCTCCCTCTGTCCCAGAAATAAATAAACGTTGAAAAAAAAATTTAAAACATATTTTTGTAATATTAAGTTTTCTGCTTGCAATGGTCACACCCAACTGCTGACTGATGCTTTTAGAAGATTGTCCTCCTATCTGAGAATTTAAATTGTTAAGAAACTGTCTGTACGGATAGATGGTAGAAAATGGCAGAAGAATATTTCTTAGTTTTTCTCTAATTGACAGAAACTGTTTTTATTTTTATTAACTAGAATTTTGCCATCTCAACTTCTAAAAATTGTGCTTCAAGAAAATGTTCCATATCAGCCTTTCCTTTTCTTTTCTTTTCTTTTATGTTTTTATTTATTTTTGTGAGAGAGAGAGAGCAAGCAGGGGAGAAGCAGAGAGAGAGGGAGGCAGAGGATTCAAAGCAGGCTCTAGGCCGGGAGCAGAGAGCCAGATGTGGAGCTTAAACTCATGAACTCTGAGGTCATGACCTCAGTCAAAGTTGGACACTTAATAGTCTGAGACACCCAGGCACTCCGCCCTTTCTTTTCTTTAATGTAACAATATAATGATGAATTTAACTATGATAATGCCATTTAAAACTTGAATACAAGCAATTTCCACCAAAAATTGGTAATTACAATGAAGTTTTTTCTTAAGTCTACATAAATACTATTTTGCTACTTTTAATAACTCATCTTTAGAAAGGAAATTATAACACCATCCACACAATAACTTTGGAACTTTTTAAATTCACTTAAAGTTGATTTTTGCTCTAAATCCATAAAATGTGTCAGAATATGTTCCTATACTGTAACTCAATGGTTATATTTTCAATTTCATTTATTCAGGTATTCAAATTTTTCAGTTTATAAATCATTTTTGGAGACAAAGTGTTTTTCCAAAAATCTGCAAAATTAAAGTTACTTTCAAAACATTTTCAAATATTTTGATCATAAGCTTGATACAGTTCTTTGTGTAGATAGCAGTGAACTTCAGCATGAAATTATAAAGAGTAATATGCCATTTCTTCTCACAACCAGAAAACTGTATGGACTTTATGAACTTAAATGTTATTTTAATGAACTCATATAACGTGATTTAAATCACAATATTTCAGAGCTTCTGTGTGAACAAAACTACATTATACTTGAATATGGGTTTTCATGACTAAGAGCATTTTGTGAGAGAATGAGTTGTACCCACACATCACGTCATGCATGTGAAGAGAGTAACAGGTACTTAAAAAAAAATGTAGCTCTCAAATTAATGAGTAAACTACCAGAGGATGTGAAGTATTAGAAGAACTACTAGGGAGAGTGAATACAGAGAAACACGTTTCATACCGGGAGCACTAGAAAACAACCTTGAATGGTATATTTAATTAATCTGAGCCAGCTCTCCACTAGGCTAAGCTGTCAAAGCGGGTAAGAATGGGCTTCCAAATACCTCTGTATTTGACTCCCATTGTCTTGGAAGGCTCATAAAATGTAAGTGACTCTGTAAGTTCTGATTAACATCAGACTGCAGAGGGGATATGATTTCTCACATCACTGACTCAGGTGGAAAGCTAAATATCTCAACTTGCAAAGAATTCAAGATATTGCAAAAAAAAAAAACAGTTTGGTAAGGCTACTTGAAGCTTTTTGTCCATATGTGTAATAGAAAAATAGATAATTGTTCACCTCCCAGAAATAAGGCATATCCATCCATACCCAACCAATTGAAATATTCAGCCACTCTTGAGGAAATGATCCAAAATGTTTGTCCTTGTTTTTGAATAAGAACAAGTCCTTGTATTTCATAGAAATCCAGGACTCATCATGTTTACATGATCCTTTATCTGGGGACAGAGGAATATACTCCTATAACTGTTTGAGGCAAAGTCAGTATCCAAATTAATGTCTGCTCAGACGTCCTTGGTTAGAGCATTGCTGATCCGTCCATCCATCCCTTGAGGTCAAAATCAGGCATTCTATAAACTACTGTTTTATCTTGAGAAGTCACTATCCTGAAAAAGGAGTATTTTGTTTTGAAAATGGAGAAAAGTATACAGTTTCTCATCAAATTCTTGTTCTCCACTCCCTGATTCTGGTGTTTATACACTCAGCTGAGGAGGAGTGGATATGACCATATATAATTTCTAAGTGGTTGATGATAAGATCAAACAATCTTATGGAGGCTTTTGCAGGAGATGCTGGTATGGCTGCTGTGAGAAGTAAGTGAGGCGATTCATTTTCAGAAATACCAAATAAAAGTTGTGCTGTCTAGTTAACAATAGAATTATATCCTATTGGAAATAAGTAGGAACCCACCCCCCGCCCCTACCACCAACCCACAAAATGGAGTCCCAAACCCTTAAACACTTCACTTCCGGGTTCTTCTTCCCCCTCTCCATTTTGAGGGGGCTTATTTATCACAAGCTTTACAATGAGCATGCTCCAAAGAACTGAAATCTTTGCATCACCTCAAGGAATGTACATTTGTTCTAATCAGACTACTTTTTTTCCTTACATGGGCATGGGTGACATCCAGGTAAAGCTGTAACCTCTGTAGTACTCAGTCAATGTGGAATCAGGGAAGGACCTGCACACTAGGAGGTAAATTGCCTGCTATAACTTCCCACAGTGTGCCTGTCCATCAGACACTCACTCTTGCAAAAATGTTGATTAAAGCCTTGCTTCACTGTGCTCGGAGTCTCCATGTCCCTCCTTTGATTGGGTCAGTGGGCTTATTTCTCACAGTTGGCATAGAATAAATTTCTTGTAACTAACAGTGTTTGCTCTGTATGCCCAAAAACTTATTTTTAAAGATGCTATTCCTTCAGACTGGTTTAGATATTATGGTGGGATAGACTGTAATTCCTTTGGGCCATAGTAGAGGTGATGACTGTGCATATTTGAATGGCCTTTAATAGTCCATTTATTTTTCCTAATATATAGCTGCTTTATTTTGACATTTACATGTGACACATAAAGACTGAGTTGAGCTAAAATTGTCATAACTCATTCTATATATATATGTGTCTTTAATAATATAGTCATAAACATATGACCATAGAATTAAACTATTGTTATTGCCTCACCATTCTGTAAAGGTAGGTTTCAGTAAATGTTAGGCTATGTTCTTTATCCAGGAAGAACGTTTCAGTTTTACTCATTGTGCAGAGTATCCCATCCCACAGACATTACAAATCCATTATCATTATCGTGGATCACTGTTGTATTCCATTGGGTATGCCTACCTTGAAGGCAGGCTGTTTCCCTAATGAATAACATTGTAAGTCCCAAGGCTTGTGATGAGTTTATGTGGTAAGCAAGATTATGCCTGTGTTTAATGGGTGAGCAACTGTCTATTCGTGAAGGGGGCTAAGGCTCAAGGTCTAATATTCACCATTAATTGGAGGATCCATTGTAGGATGACAATATTAGAGTCATGACTTTGTTTTCCCCCCCGCCAGTGAGACAATCTCTGTTAGGAACCAGTGGTAGTCTATCCATAATCACCTAGCAACTCAGGAACACTGGTGGAATTTTTGCCAAAAGTTCAGTCATTTGTGAGGATGGTGAAAGATATATATGTCATGGAGTCTGAAAGAGAGATGGAGATCTATAGCAGTGCTTGAGTTACATTTGTTTGGAATGCTTTCATGGAACGTTGCCATAGGTCCTCCCACTCAAATGTGACCACCTTTGCCAATTCTTTTAGAGGCTGGTGTAAAATACCTCAAGTGAGGGATGTGCTGCCTCCAGTATCACAAGAGGCTAATCAGTAGTTAGGCCACCTTCCTTGTACTTGGTGGATGTATATCCAGTAGATCATTTTTATTTCTTTACGTTATGATTCATTTCATTCCCAAGTTTATCATCTGTATGATGTTACCTTGTGCTTTGTTCTCATTCAAGGCACACCAATTTTAGCCAGTTATGCGAGGATGGTGTGCAATTAAATACAAGCAGGTGTTTCCATTAAAGACCTTATTAAAAAAATCACTGTAAACAGAAAATATGTGCATCTTTCAAGAGTTGACATGCTAAGGTTTGTCCATCCATCTATGTTCTGTCACTGGTATGCTTTTCCAGGCAAGCAAAGGCGAACTGATCTTGGTTTTGTCTCCAGAATGTTGTAAAAAAGACAAACCATTACAAACGTCCAAGCCTGCATGTCAAGTACTCACAGTGGCAGATGTCTTATGATATCAGACAGTGGGAATAAAAGTAGTCCCTTTTTTCCTTATCCTATGTGGTTTACAGTAAGGCTCTGGGCACTGGTGGCTTCCACTGGTCATTCAGGGCTCTTAAAATTTGAACAATGCATTGGATAATAACTGTGACTGTAGTAATTCTTCTATGAGAAAAATCAAGTACTTTTTTCTGCTACTTGAAAGAAACATTATTTCAGCTTTACAACTTCTTAGGTATAGTCCATTCTTGGCCATGCATTTCCTTGATTTTTGAAGAAGTCAAAGACAAAGATTATGATAACTGTAACCAATCCTCGGAGTGTCCAAAACATCCATATCATATACACAAGATGACAAAGGAACGGCAGCCCAGGTACAATAGCAAATTATCTAAGCTTTAGTAGGTATACAGTTTAACAATATTTGGGATCTTACCTTAGGATGAAAGAGGGGAATGAATGTTTTATATCTAGTCTTCACGTCTGCTCATCTCATCCTCATGGTTTTCTGAATTCCACTCCATATTTTGCTATCAACTCATTAGCTTATTTGCATTTGAGAAACCACTTTAGGTCTATCTCAGCTCTGCCTGCCCCTTAAGTTTTAGAATTCTCCCAGCCTCCAAACACAAAACATTTGTATTTTTCAGGTCCCTCCCCCAAAGCTCTTAAGTGTCTGAAGTCCTCTCAACACTAGCAGTCACATAGCTGGGTTTTCCTTTTTAGCAAATACAAGTTTTCTTCAACTGACCAACCCCTTTGTTGATATTTCATTCTTTCTGGGACCTGAGCCCACGCATTTTTGCACATTTTCAGACTTCTGAGCAGATTCCTTGGCAACCCTACCTATCACTGGTTACTGGACGCTAATCACCAACTGTCACCATCCCAGAAGGGAAAACTTGTTACAGGTGTTCCGGTTAACTCTGTAGTTCCCAGAACACATTAGTAACATTTGCTGCATGATGGTCACTGACTGACTTGCAAAAATGATCTCAGGAATGCAACAATGGTACCACATGGGGCCAACAGAACATGGGTTTATTAGAAAAAAACTTTCATACAAAGATGTAATAGAATGCACACTGTCCTCATATTATTCACATACATCGTTCCACAGCATAAACCAGGAGGAGATGTTCTATGTATGTACGAAGGAAGTTCCAAAAAGAAGTGTTTTCCTGGGCTGACAGGTTGGAGACGTGACCGTGACACACCCATGTACATGTACAAAATTTTCATACCACATATATGTGTGATGAATATATGTTAATAAATATTAACCGGTCAATTTTTGAGATCTCTAAGACCTACAGAAAACAATTAATAAAACAACTGGTTTAAAATCTACAGCATTATCACTTGTTTTTAAAATAATTCTTTCTTGGGGTGCCTGAGTGACTCAGTGGGTTGAGGGTCCAACTTTGGCTCAAATCATGATCTCATGCCCTGTGTGTTTGAGCCCCACGTCAGGCTCTGTGCTGACAGCTCAGAGCCTGGAGCCTGCCTCAGATCCTGTGTCTCCCTCTCTCTCTGCCCCTCTTCTGCTCCTGCTCTGTCTCTCTCTCTCTCGCTCTCAAAAGTAAATAAACATTAATTTTTTTTAAATGAAATAAAATAACTTCTTAATAAATAACTTTTTATAAATAATAATAAATAACACTGACAACACAGAAATATCCAAAGACCTTCTATATTCTATACATTATGATGATTCTATCATCAAATTTATAGGGATAAACAAATCAAGATTGCATATTAATCAAACTAACTGAAAAGATTTGAGATGGAAATAGAGATTAATCATGATACATGGTGTCAACAATTTAAGCATACCTTCTAGCTTAAATGCTATTTTAAGCCTTTTTTCCAAACAAAATTTTTGCATTCGGGAAATAAACAAATTCCAAGCATCTTAGATTTCTTTATGGTTGTGAATCATGGTTGTATTCATCACTATGCAGCTTTAGGACCATCAGTGCCCTTTAGCACAGTCTATTGCACTTGCAATGCTATCTGTTACACATTTCTTGGAAATATCTGCTTCAGGGAACCCTTTGGAGAACAAACATTTCATACATGAAAAACAGTTTTATTTTATTTTAAAACAATTTAATGTTTACTTACTTTTGAGAAAGAGACATAGAGTGTGAGTGGGGAAAAGGCAGAGAGAGGAGACAAAATCTGAAGTGAGCTCCGGGGTCTGAGCACAGACCAGAGCACAGAGCCAGAGCACAGAGCCAGAAACAGGGCTCCAACTCATGAACGGAGAGATCATGACCTGAACCAAAGTCAGACTCTTAACTGACTGAGCCACACAGGTGCCCCCAAAACATAATTTTAATAACTTGGTATGTTTTTGTTTCATTGGAACACTGTTTACTAAATTAAACTCTTGCTGCCTACCCATAAGGAAGGGGTGCCGTGTTTAAGAACACCGGCTCCAGAGCAACACTACCTCAGGGTCCGGTTTAGGTTTTGTACCTTGCTGATTCTGGATATGGGTTCCTGGAAGAACCCAAAGGGACAAAATTTCTTCTAGTCACATCATATCTTACGAACATGCTCGTTACATGACTTACCACTGATGATACTAACTTTATCATTTGGTTATGTTGCTTTTTGCCATGTTTCTCCATAAAGTGAGTTTTCCCCTTTCAAGACTAGGTTCCATCACTTGGAGAGAGGAGTTATAATTCTTCTGCAGGGAATACTTGTATCTGTCCCTATTCATTTACTTACATATTTAAATATTTATATCAGTATGAACTTGTAGCTATTCATTGTTTGGGTGTTTATTCGCTATTATAAATTTTGATTTTCAATTGCTTCCAATTTAGCCATTAAGAACTCTTTCATGGTTTCTTCTATGTCCTTTGACATACTCTCATCAACTTCTTTTTAATTTTTACTTTTAAGTACCTACTGTATAGTATTGCAGCCTTATATTCTATATTCTCTGCCCTTTTTATTTTATTTTTTTTTTATTTTTTTATTATTATTTTTTTTTTAATTTTTTTTTTCAACGTTTATTTATTTTGGGGACAGAGAGAGACAGAGCATGAACAGGCGAGGGGCAGAGAGAGAGGGAGACACAGAATCGGAAACAGGCTCCGGGCTCTGAGCCATCAGCCCAGAGCCCGACGCGGGGCTCGAACTCACGGACCGTGAGATCGCGACCTGGTTGAAGTCGGACGCTTAACCGACTGCGCCACCCAGGCGCCCCTCTCTGCCCTTTTTAGAGTCACCTATTTCTCCAAGGAACCATAGTGTTTTGGTTTTTTTTTTTTTTTTTTTATTGCAGAATGGTTTTGGAAACTAAAATCTGGTCACTGGGTATGCTAATAGCAGTAAATGGGATGTCACTGTTTTAGGCACTGTCAGAAATTTTAATTTTGATAAATTTGGCCAAATTTCCCTTGAAAGAAGGTAGAACAATTCACACTTTTATTAACAAGACATGGAAATGACTATTTTCTTGTTTTATATTCATTCATTTTCCCTCTTATTTATGGCTGTATAATTGGCATAGAATATCCTATTAGTTTCAGGTGTACATCATAGTGATTTGATATTTCCACTCATCACAAAATGATCACAATAAATCTAGTTACCCTCTGTAACTATATATGTTTTCCTATTTTTAAAATTCATTTTTTTTTGTCATGTTTTTAACACATTTTCTTACTCAGCTTTTGGTCATCCCTTATTGTTTTAAGGAATTTTGCTTTTTGCACTAATTTTTCAATTCTAATATCAAAACATTGGTGATTTTATTGATCATATCATCTGCAGGACACTTTTCTTATGATATTTTTTTACACACAACCCTAAAAATGCAATACATGAAAGAAATAATTAATAAGCTGGACTTCACTAAAATTAATAATGTCTTCTCTGTGAAATATACTGTTAACAAAACAAGAAAACAATCCACCTGCTAGAAGAAAATATTTGCAAAAACACATCTTATATATGACCAATGTCCAAATATTTAAAGAACACTTAAAGCTCAACGATAAGAAAACAAAACAAAACAAAAAACCCTATTAAAAATGGGCCAAGGAGCTGAACAGACATTTCATCAAAGAAGATATACAGATGGAAAATAAGCATATGAAAAGATTCTCACATCATCAGAGAAATGCAATTTAAAACTGCAGGAACATATCATTACACACCTATTAGGATGGCCAAAATCTGCAACACTGACAACACCAAATGCTGGCAAGGATGTGAACCTACAAGAACTCATAAATTATTGGTGGGCACAGTAACTGAGGAATATAAATTGGTAATTTCTTAGCAAACTAAGCATGCTTTTACCATATGATCTAGCAACTGCACTCCTTGGTATTTAAACAAATGGTTTGGAAACTTGTCCATACAAAAATTTGCACGGTGACATTTATAGCAGCTTTATTCATACTTGCCCAAACTTGGAATCAATCAAAATGTCCTTTAGTACGTGAATAGATAAATATACTATGCCACACACAAATGATGGAAAATTACTCAGTGCTAAAAAGAAATGAGCTATCAAGTCATGAAAAGACATGGGGGAAACTTAAATGCACATTACTAAATGAAAAGAGTGAATTAAAAAAGCTACTGATTTCAGTTATACATTCTAGAAAGAAACTAAAATTATGAAGACTATAAAATTATCAGTGGTTGCAAAGGGCAAGGCAGAAAGAAGGATGAATAGGCAGAACACAGGATTATTAGGGCAATGAAATTTTTCCAGATGATACTATAATAGTGGATACCTTTCATTATACCTTTATCAAAACTCATAGAATGTAAACCTCCCAGTAGTAAACCCCAATGCGAACTACAGATTTTGCTGATAATAATGTGCCAATATAGGCTCATCAGTGTAACAAATGTACCACTGTGGTACAGGATGTTGATAGCTGGGGAAGCTGTGGGGGTAGGGTGAGATAGAAAGAAAGAGTATATCGGAACACTCTGAACTTTCTTGTTAATTTTTCTATGAATTTAAAACTATTCTACAATGGGGCGCCTGGGTGGCGCAGTCGGTTAAGCGTCCGACTTCAGCCAGGTCACGATCTCGCGGTCCGTGAGTTCGAGCCCCGCGTCGGGCTCTGGGCTGATGGCTCAGAGCCTGGAGCCTGTTTCCGATTCTGTGTCTCCCTCTCTCTCTGCCCCTCCCTCGTTCATGCTCTGTCTCTCTCTGTCCCCAAAATAAATAAACGTTGAAAAAAAAAATTAAAAAAAAAAAACTATTCTACAAAATAAGATCTCCTTAAATATATGTAAACTACATCATATACACTATGTGTATATTTTTATACACAAACGCACTATAGATAAGTACCATATATATGTATCATTTAAACATTCTGCTACATTTTAACAGAATCTGCTACATTCCAGTTTGGAATATAAAGAATCTTATTTCTTCATATGCAACATCTAATAGAAAGCATAGTACATAGTAGGTGCCTAACATATTAAAAAACAACAGGCTATCTTAGTTAATCTGTGTTAGATATAGTAGTATTGTCATAGAAGATGATCTTGTTCAGCACACATCCCTAGGAAGTAATTTTTCTAATTACTTGATTTGTAGAGCTACAAAGCCATTAAGTTTCAGTGAATTCCTCAAGGTCACACAGCTCATTAGAACTTGACCATTGACCCAGGTCTCCTGGCTCTTTGATGTATAAGCTTTTAACATCAAACCCCTTTTGTAGCACTAAGCACTAATGCATTGTTGTCATTTCATTTTCTTTTCTTTTTTTTTTTAATGTACTTATTTTGAGAGAGAGAGAGAGAGAGAGAGAGAGCATAAGAGGGAACAGGAGAGGGGCAGAGAGAGGGAAAGGGAAAGAATCCCAAGCAGGCTCCATACTGTCAGCACAGAACTTGATGTGCAGCTCAAACCCACAAAGGATGAGATCATGAACTGTACTGAAATCAAGAGTCAGGTGTTTAACTGACTGAGCCACCCAGGTTCCCCTATCATTTCATTTTCTATAATTATGTTGAACCCAAACATTTCTAACTTATCATAAGTAAACTACAGCTGCCCAATATATCATATACAAATTACAGTAGAGCATAAAAGTGGGTACCTATTAAATACAATTTGATTGCATGCATTTCAATTGCATTACATTTATTCCTATGCCAGTTCGGGACCTTAATCTGTCACTTTGTTGAAAAGAGATTAAAAGCATCAAGTTTAAGATAAGGTAAGGGAGAGTAAGTATTTTTATTACATTAATCATTGTCTAAAATCTACTAGGTTAGTTAGTGATTCTTTAGAACTGGACTGGTTGATGACCATGATCATGGAAAACCATTAAATTTTTATATATAAAATTTATATATAATAGTATATACATAAGCCATTAAATCTGCTGTGCCCATGTTGAATCCTATGTAAGACTATTATTTATTTATTTATTTACTTTTGCAGTTTAATGGAATATTAGCTTAGAGTTCCAGTTTACAAAAAAAATAAGACTCAATATATCAAATATAAAATATTATGAGTAAATGTACCTTAAAGAGTTTGGTGTTAACTAATGTTTCACAGGAAAAACTGTCTTCTCAAGGCTGAGGAAAGCAAATTAAAGTAGATATATAAAAAAGAAATTGCTTTCAAGTTATGTTAGTTTGCTAGGGCTGCTGTACCAAAATCCTACATATAGTCTGGGTGGCTTAAACAATAGTTTATTTTCTCACAGTTTTGGAGGCTAAAAATCTGAGATCAAGGTGTCAGATGGTCAGATTTCTCCTGAGACCTCCCTCCTTGGCCTTCAGATGGGCCCCCTCTCCGTGTGTCCTCACATGGCCTTTTCTCCATACTCAGACGTTCTGGGTGTCTATGCATGTCTTGATTTCCTCTTCTTATAAAGACACAATCAGATTGGATTAGAACCACCCTAAGGGCCCCATTTGTACTTAATTACCCTTTTAAAGATTCTATCTCCAAATGTGTAGTCACATTCAAGGTTCTGAAGCTTAGGGTTTCAATATATGAATTTGTGGCACACAATTCTGTCCAAAACAACCAATAAGATAGTTCTTTATAATATATGTAAGCAAAAATTATATCTTGGATAATAAGACAAAATTTATACTGAGCTAATTTTTTCCAAGTTATTTTAAATTTAAGTTAACCATATGTAATATTTATGTTAAAAAACAGGTATGTATGGAAAGAAGAAAAATAGTCCAAGAATGAAAAGCTTGTAGCATTAACTTGTTTTCTAAAACTTTAACCTGAAAATTCTGATGTATCATCAATTACATTCAGCTCAGTGGCAGAAAAGGCTGTGAAAATGATAAGGGATTTGGAGTCTGCGCCCACTACTTGTGATACAAATTAAACTGTTAAGCAAGAAACCATTTTGACATTACATTTTTTTCAAACAAACAAAAGAAGTGACGAATATTTGTCTCACCCTGATATTTTCAGAGACCAAACAAATGACCCAGAAACTGGGGGTGAGGGGTGGGGGAGAAGTTGCTGGATACCTTTTATCATATTTCTTTCCACACATTTTTCAATATGGCATTGCAGAGATACATTTGTTGCCCGTCACATAGCTTGACCTAACCCAGATCATAATGCCTAAGGATGCTAGCATTTCAAAAACACTTTGTCATTTCAGATAATATTTTGAAAATGAAGTATGATTTTTAAAGGATGGTTGCCTTTTGATATGTTTGCCCAATAATCCTGTATTTATCTAATCAATAGGCTGAGCATGTTACAATGAGTTCATACTTGAAGGCCTCATGTGTCTCCCGCTTGTGATTATTCATAAATATAAAATTATGGAAACATCTTTGAATTGCATCTAAAAATAGTTGCTCCTTTTCTAGTAAATATGAAAATATGATGATACTGTTTAATATTTTTGAATCAACATACCTTTTATTAAATAGAAAAAGGTATAATTTACAGCTGTTATTATAGTATTTACTAGCTTATAATTTATGAATTTCTTTTTATTATGTATTTATTTTTGAGAGACAGAGAGACAGAGACAGAGAGAGACAGAGCATGAGTCGCATGCCTTCTCAGAGAGACAGAGGGGAGGAACAGAGAGAGAGGGAGACACAAAATCCAAAGCAGGCTCCAGGCTCTGTGCTGTGAGCTCAAACACATGAACTGTGAGATCATGACCTGAGCCGAAGTCCAACGCTTAACAAATCAACTGAGCCACCCAGGCACCCCCTACCTTAAATTTAAATGCCAGTATCCATATCTTTCTAAATATGTACCTGGTTATTCTTTATTTTTAATGTTTATTTAGTTTTGAGGTAGGGGAGGGGCAGAGATAGAGGGAGACAGAGGCTCTGAAGCAGGCTCTGTGCTGACAGCAAAAGCTCTTAAATGCTATATCATTAGATTCTGTAGGAAAACATAGTAAAGTCATCTTTATAAAAACCCTATTCTAAACGTTTTATCGAGTTGACATGTCTTCACCAATTCTCATAAAAATGTATCGAAAAACCATTATCGTATTGTATTAAGAAAATATGTTTTGCTGAAACTATTTACTCAGTTATAAAGTATCCATAAGAGTAATAATTCTTTCAGGTGAAACTATTGTGCTTTCTGCTTTTTTGATTGATTATTGTAAGATATTTTAAGAAAAATTCCAATACTTTGTAGAAATTTAGTTTTGTAATTTTGGAAGTTGACTCTATGTACAAGTTGACTATTTATTTATTTATTTATTTATATGTTTCTGTTTATTTATTTTTGAGATCAAGCAAGAAAGACAGAGTGTGAGTGGGGAAGGGACAGAGAAAGATTGAGACACAGAATCCAAAGCAGGCTCCAGGCTCCGAGTTGTCAGCACGGAGCCCTATGCGGGGCTTGAACTCACAAACCAGGATATCACGACCTGAACCAAGTCGGCTTAACTTACTGAGCCACCTAGGTGCCCCTACAAGTTTACTTTTTAAAAAATGCTAGATATTAGAGTTTTTCACTATATATTAACCTATTAGTTTTATTTGGGGGTTAAGATTTTTCTCTATTTATTTCTGTAGTTGGTCTTCAAAGTAGTAAGGTGGCCTTATTAAACAGAAAAAACTGATCTCATGATATTTAAGACCATATTCCATACACAAAAAGTGCATTGTAACAGCTTAGTCACTACTGGGACCTTCTGCAGCTACTATCTGAATTATAATTCTAATCCAGAATTGTGAGTAATAATAAGCATCTTGTTCTCCTCATCATCAATATTGCTTATATTAATTAGTCAATAGTTATACAATAAGAGCATACTAACGTCATTTACATGAATAGTTAAAATCTTTTTACAAATATATTTTAGAAGAAAAATCATTATATGTATTCAGATAAAGATAAATATCTGTAAGTAGATTAAAATTTACATTTTTCCCTCCTCTTCCTTGTTGTACTCATTACCTTTTGTTCCTCTCTGCTTTGGATTTTATTTTCAGTTATTTCCTCAATTTCAATTTGTTTTTCCTCACAGGTTCTGTTTCCCCCGGAGAAAATATGTTATCTTGGCATATTTCCCCTGTGTGTCTCTGGCAGGTTTTCTTGCTATCTCATTTGGGGAAGCTGGGTATTCCCCTGTGCTCCCACTTCCTCATTACATTTTGCCAAGATGTTCTTTGCTCTTTCATTCTTTCTTCTCTCAAGAGAAATTGGCTTTTAACCTATTTTTCTTTGTTTAACTCTTAACAACTGTGAACCAAATGTTTATAGCCACGTTAAAATACACAAATCAGAATATCACCTTTGGGATCATAGGGAGTTGAGTTTCAATACTCCACAAAATTTGGCGTGGTAGTTTTCTCCTTGGAGAATTCTCCATCATTTAGAAATGATGAAATGTTTCCTTATCCTTCCCACCACATTCTAGTGTTTTCTTGAAAGAACCAACAAACATGGCCTTGCATTTGTATGTGTGTGTATATATGTCTGTACAAAAATTCATGCATATCCCAAGGATAAACATTTATCAGAGTTATCAAAGGCCATAACATCTAATACTGAATAGAGAAGGTAGTCACATCATTAAGTAAAGGTTCTATAATGTGATATTGTTACTTGAGGACACTAACAAGGTTCATAAGAGAACAAATAAATGATATTTATTAGAATGGTGTCTATATGGGGTTCTTTTAGTTGTAAGCAAGGGTTCCATATTTAGTCATTTTCAGCAAAATTATATGGTGAGCTCACATCTTTGAAAGTATAAACACCCAGCTTGGATATTTGTCAAAAACCAAACAGATTCACAAAATTGAAGTTCAGGAGGTATAAGAACCTGCCTCATAAAGCCAGACCACTTTGAAAATTTTCAGGTTCTTTTGCCACTTTGTAGAAGATTTATATTCCATAGGGTCATCCTCCATTGACCAATCTTGATCAATATGTCTGCCAATTGTCTCTGAGAAAGAAGGTATCTTCATGTAGCCCACCAGATTCTATTCATTAAGGTTGAAGTCATTCCACACAAGACAATAAAGAAGAGAGGATGAATAAAAGGTAGGCAAAGACAGAAATAAAATGTCCATTATAGTGAAATCATTTGGTTAGCTATCATCCTTTTTTATATACATATAATCCTTAAAATGTCAAGACTAACATAAGAGAGATATTTTGGAAATGAGATATTTTCACTCCACAAGAGTAGAAAATCTGAAGTTGTATTAGTTACTTTGGTATCATGTTTTAAATTCAGCTACTCTGAATCTAATCTTCATTTTTCTCATTACAATCCATTTTCAATATTCAACAAAATGAGTAAGTTATGGCATGTTTAATCTTCATACATTTGTTGATGGTGCGGTAGAATAGGATGGAAAAAGAAATTTGTTGATATCTATTGATATGTACATTACAATTCAGGGAAATAAGTAGAGAGGAGCTATAAAATCTTTATTTCTGAAAATAGTTACAAGGTCTTAATTTATAATAAACATTTCATATTTCCTACCACTTGCTATTGGCAGTGGTTCCATCCAGTCATAATGAGATCATCAAAGTTACGGACAAGCATGATGTCTTTTGAAATGGATAAGCAACTAAGATTCCTGCAGTACAAGGCTGGAGAATTCATGGAGCCCTGAGTAGGACAGTGAAAATTTATTTCTGACCAACTGGGAGGAAGCAAAATGGCTTCTGATGGTTGTTACTGACAGTTACAGGGCAAAAACACTTGCCACGTTAATATCTACATATCAGGTGCTAGGAGATACACTAATTTGGTCCAATACTGAAACTACATTTAGGACAACAGCAGCAATTCATATGACCAGTTAAGTTTCTAACAATTCACAATCATTCTCTAAGATCCATCTGTCTTCCACATGGGTCAAAGAAGTGAATTGAAATAGCATATGAAGAGGTTCATTTCCTCTGCATCTTGATTGTGGCAGAATCTCTGTAATCCCTCTAGTAACACAATGTTACCTTTAATTGACTGTTTTGTTCAGTAGACGCATTTATTTATTTATTTATTTTGAGCCCAAATGTCCATCAATGGATGAATGGTAAAGAAGATGTGATATATGTGTATATATATATATATATATATATATATATATATATATATATCTCTTGTATATATACACACACATATGCACACACATAGTTTTCACTTTGTGGGTCAGAGAATTCTGTCAGTTGCTGGATATATTTATTCATTAGGAAACTGAGAAATACCCACAGATTGCATTCAGGGTCTCACTAGGCCAACAGTAAAGTGGACCCAAAAAATTATTTCGATTGCCTAACTTCTATAACCTCTACTCTGACTGGTGGACTACAGTGACATTTGGGATCTCAGTAAGAACCAGTGTCAGGTATCCTCAAATATTCTCATTATTTTCCCTTCTCAAGTACCCAAAGCTCCTTGTAAATAATGTCAGGACCCTTAGGGAAGCCCGAGAAAAAAAATCTACATTATAAAACTTGGTCAGTGTAGCAAGGTACTTTCTCAAAAGGACCAGGCCTCCTTTTCATTCAAGAATCTCTGTGCTGTGAATTGCCTTAAATTGGGGAATCTTTTGAGAGACTGTGACTCTCCACTGTGGTTATTTAGTTAGTACTTCTGTTCAGCATTGTAAGAGCTCATCCACTTACATTAACCAAGAAAGGATTCAGTAAAATATCAATCTATTTCAATTCTAGGGACACCATGATCAGTTAGCTAGTGTCCATTTTGGTAAGTCAAATTATTATGATTACTGCTTGTACCTACTTACGATTACAGTAATCACAACTACCGGTCTTTAATAACTAAGTACTGCTTCTTGGCTCTTGCCACCCTAGGCCCTGTCATCTGAACTGATTTCAGGGAGTCATGTCCTTCAATGGCAGAATGTTGCACTGTAATTTCTGGCCTACATACAAGAGACAATACAGAATGTTGAGAATGTTGGGACTCCCCTTACAAACATAATTTACCAAAGCCTTCATAAAGCATCAGTCTCTAGTCTCCAGACTTCTTCTTGAGTCATAGTTTGGGGGTGTTTCATGATAAATCTAATATTTGAATGTCTTTAATCCTCTGGGAAACATCCTGTATTACATATCAAGAAGTTCCTAGCTTTTAATTTCATTTAATATGGATTAGCTTTGAGTCTAGGTTTCACTCAACATAACAAGCAAACTGTTAGAGCCATTCTCATTCACACTAGCTAATATATTAAACCTAGAATGCCTTTTAGTGCATCCCTACCAATATCTACAGCCTGATGCAATATTGTATTTCTTTCATTCTAACCCAAAACTCATAGGATCTATTCCCAAATATTCGTTACACATTTCTATTTACGTACTTTGACATAATCTTGCTAGTTTTGGTATGTACAGCACTTCCTTATGGATCATATTTTTTACCTTTTCATCTGGGACATGGTGGTACTTGAGTCTGGCTATAGATCCAGAGGCTGTAAGATGCTGTACTAATGGGTCCTGAAGATGATCTGAATCTCCTACCAAACAACAACTTCAGGGAAGGCGATTAAAGATTTTTTTCAGACAAGGAGAGACCACATTCCTTAAAGAAGGGAGGAAAAGCTGGCTCTACTGGCTAGGAAAATCAGAAGGAATTTGGAAGCTCCATGTCTCCATTTTCATCAGATTCTGCTGATGTGCCAAATTCCAGGGTCCCATTATTTCCTAGTAAATTTCCTATTTTCACAATAATAGAACTTATGAAGTTATAAGTTCCATTTCTGTTGTAATTCGGCCACTCACAGAATTAGACTCTGAGTTTGGTTTTCAGAAATAGCACCCCTGTGGCTACAGAAACTAATGATTTGTTAGCACCATTATAGAAACTTTCTTGCTCAAGACTTTAATCTTGAAGTTTGAAACACTCAACTAATGTTCTTCTTTTTCCAGCTTCTCCAGTGCACTTAGAAGCTACCAATTAATTGTATTATATTCATTATTTTAACCAAAGTATTCTATAGCAGTGACTGTTTCCTTAAAGTCTTACTTTAAATAATAATTTTATAGATATATATGTATAATTTAAATGAGAGGTTTGCGTGTAAATTGGAAGGTTACATATCACTACTATAATTTATTTTCTCTAACTTTACGTGATGCATTTTTGGTCACATTGCTTAATAGCTGGAATATTGTTTGAACACAGTATCTACATATTTTCTATCATTATAAAATTCTTAAGAAAAAAAAATGGCAAAATCTAAGTTCCAATTAATCTGTGTCTGGCAGACAAACCTCACTGGTAAAAAGGATATCCTACCAAAACTATTGAAGAACAAAATTATGAGCAAAATATCTTACCAACATATTTTTTTAACATTTATTTATTTTTGAGAGACAGAAAGAGAAAGAGTGTGAATGGGGGAGGGGCAGAGAGAGACAGATAGAGGGAGACACAGAATCTGAAGCAGGCTCCAGGCTCTGAGCTGTCAGCACAGAGCCTGAGGCCGGGCTCGAACTCACAAACCACAAGTTCATGACCTGAGCCGAAGTCAGACGCTTAACTGACTGAGCCACCCAGGCACCCCTATCAACACTATTAAAGAACAAAATTCTCTATTTTTCCTGTATTTTCACATTTAGATCTTCGACTAACCAAGGTTTGAAAATGAAATGATTTGATACTCAAGCATGAAAGAATTGCCACTTGAAAACCTAGCTCCACCTTAATCTGTGGAAACTGATAGAATTATAAATCCGTAATTTTTTTCCGGGATGATCATGATGATTAGAGGGCTTCAAAAACTAGTAACACATTGAAAGCAATTCTGCATATATTTCTGGGCAACATAGTGATCGGAAAATTCATAGACACCTATCTGGTAAGAGGTCGCTGATAATTAATTATTCCTTTCTACTTCAACAGATGGAAAAACTCAATTTTAGTTCCTTCTTCAGGGTATTAAAACTCGTTAAGGGTTGTGATGACTTCACTGCACATATCAGAATAACCAATTCAATAACCTGAAATCAGGCAAGTTATTTTTTTTTTTAGGAAGCACTAATTGAAATGCTTAAAGCATTTTGAGTTTAATTTTTAAAATATTTCTATAATGTATCCAGTTGTTCTTTGTTTTACTTCACACTCCATTTGAGAATTACATGGAAATCTAAGCCTTAGCCAGTTTCTGCAGTTAAATTAATTAGTTATTAAACTCAGTCATCGCTGCTTCCCCCAGTGTATCACCAGATTTTTGAAGATTGTCCAAATGGCTAACTGTGTAATAAATCCTATATTCAAACACATTTCATGTAGATAATTATACTACTTTATTGATGGTGTTTTTCCCAAGCTATAGAAAAATTTCAGCTTATTCTCTTGGTTGGTCATTACATTTCTGAACTTGCAAAGCCAGATTACCTTACTGCTATTGAGGGTCCAATTCTAACCTTTTCAGTCAATGCAATGTTAACAAAAGGAGCTGTAACAATGGTCAGTTACTTTTGCAACCATAGAAAAATTGTGAAACACACATTATTTTAATACTTAAGCTTTGTCTTCTGTTTTTAGTAATACAGCCTAGGTTACAACTATTACCAATGAACTACTTATTGGCTAGAATGAAAAGTGAAGCATATTTCCTAAAGTGTAGCAATGTAAGAAGACTGCAAAAACAAAACACTAAAATACTGGAAAGTGAATGGTTTCTGTGATCTAACTGTCCTATCTGCAAGCTGTGAATATGGATTGTGTTGTTTAACCATATAACCAGTAGGCTTCTAACCTTTTGCTACCATGTTCAAAAATTCGCAGCTCACTGTGCAGAGGTACAGCTGGAGGCTTAAGTTCATCTGTCTGTCACTTGAATTATGTTTACCCTCAAGCCTCAAAAATCAAATAATCCAGGATGCCACTGTTATTGATATTTCCTCTTTGAAACTATCTTTTTTTTAATTTAAGATACATATTTCTAAATACTTTAAAAATGGTCATACTCAAAAAAGTCTTCTGAGAATTTCCTCAATGTGTGCACCATCCAGCACTTGTCAGTAGAAACTAGGACAACATTGCATTGATTGTTGTTTGTTTTAAATTTTTATGAAAGCAATTGGATGTTATTGAATATTTTACATACAAATGAGTCCACTCCTAATGGAAACCAGGAATTCTGTCAATCAAGGGGTGGGGCGAAAGGGAAATCTTTCAAATGTGTTGGTTAGCCTCCACTGAATTATATAATAAGTGATTGCAGAATGTGAGAGTAAGTAATAACAGCCTGAATGGAGGCCAGTGGTAGGTAACAGAGTTATTTGTGACATTATCAGTGAATGGCAGTCAACATATTGAATAATGTCATGAATAAAAAGTTGATGTAGACTTTCTGTTATTCATTTTCCAAGTCACTCAAACAAACTATATGAAATTACATTAGAAAGTTATCTCAATGCATTGTTTAAAAACCATTTTGAGGAAAAAAATGAAAAAAAAAAAGCATGCTCGTTAATTTTCTCAAATTATAAACAAAGGCAAAGGAATATTTTAGATGAATAAAAATATTTTCTTATATCACTGAGATGTATCACTAATAGAAATTAAACATGGATAGTAACCTGCTAGTCAATTGAGTGGTGATGTAAAAGAAAGAGAACATGATGAAATTCACTTTTCAAAGTAAGAATTGGTATTAATAAATACATCATAAATGGATGCTATAAAATTAATCCATTATATAGTTGAACTAAATATGTCATTAACTGAAGATAAAATTATGAAGACTCTCAAGGAAATTTAATTATTATATAAATCAAAAAGCACTAACAAATGCCAGTAGGGAACATAAGGAAAATTGTAGTCTTTTTATTTTTATTTACTTATTTTTAAATGTTTGTTTATTTATTTTGGGAGAGAGAGAGTGGGGTAGGGGTAGAGAGAGGGAAGAGAGAGAATCCCAAGCAGGCCCCACACTGTCAGCTCAGAGCCTGACATGGGGCTTGACCTCACATCCACGAGAGCATGACCTGAGCCAAAATCAGGAGTTTGACACTCCTTAATCAATTGAGCCAAACAGGTGCCCCTGTATTCTTTTTATTTTAACCTAAAAAGGGGCATCTGTGGGAGCACTGCCATTTAAAGGACAGCATTGAAGATCCTGAACAGAGACCTGAGCATAAGCTTCACAAACAGTAATAAAACCTGGCAAACAAGTTGTCATATATAATGAAATAGAGTTGTCAATTTTCATATATAATAGGGAGAAGTTTGTTGATAAAAGCAGGTTTAGTGACCTCTCATCAGTATAATTAGAAAACAGCCTTTTTTATTTGCTATATATTATTCCTTTGTTTCCTTCTCCCTTTTTTTATTTTTATCTTTTTTTTTTTTTTATTATATGCTAGCCTCCAATTGACAAAGCTTTATTTTTTTTAAGGCTGAGCAGGTAGTTGGTAAAAATGAAGTGAGTATTTGAGAAATAGTGGGAGGAGATGGAACCTCATGATAGAAAGCTGCCTATGAGTTAGCTAGATTGGGTTCTTTCATTATGTTACTCTACTATACAAAGTGTCCTCCATTTAATTGTTTCTGTTAGAACTACTGAGATGTGGCAGTTAAAAATTAAATTAAAATTCTTGAACAAGGTTTCCATTACTGTCAAATGGGGACATGAGTATAACATTGAAAACATACTATATTTAACTATTTATGATTGAATAAATCAATCATATTGACTTATTACCAGTAAATCATGAAATTCAAAAGCATTCTGATAAATAAAACGGTAATAAAATTCATGTTTTACCTCATGAAATTAATCTAATGTCTTTACTTAGCAAAATGAGAGATTTGCCAAGGATATAGAATTGAATAAAACATGATTCCTGTTCTTAAAATGACAGTGTGTAATACAGGAGGCAGATATGCTCAAAAAGTTAGAATATTTGTAATAACAAGAGGATATTTGTCTATAAGAGGATAACAGGGTTACAACCTAGATAAAGTGTGACGAACAAGAGAGAGATCGGATCTTGGTCAGGTGTGGGCAGTTGTGTTCAGAGGAAATATTATCTAGAGGAGTGGAGTTTTGCAGGATGGGTTTCTAAGCAGTGTGGTGAGAGGAGTTGAGAGAAAGGAATCTAAATTCGGGGTCCTCTAATATTCGGATGCCAAAGGCACTTTCAGAATTTTAACTAATTTGATGGTTTTCATCAGTACTGAATAGCTATTCATATTTATTATATATTCTCATCCAATCCTAATGGCTTAAGAACCTCATATAAGAGAAGCCATTTTAAACTACTAGCTCTAGAGAAGATTTATAACAACCTTTGGAATTGTTTGGCAACAAAACCTGATTCAATTAAACTAAAAATAATTGAAAATGGTTCTGTTTTCTTTTGAGATATATATGATCGTAAGTCCCTTAATATGATTTAGAAATAGAGATATTCATAATCAATCAGAACCAGAATTCTATTGGAATAATTGCAGTTAAATGATTTTGTCCAAAAGCTGGGATAGTTACAGCATGCTACCTTAGTGATAGATGAGGAGCTGGAAAAGAAGTCTCTGGTATCATGGGATTTGGTTATAGTAGAAAAGTTATAGAGATTGTCTATTATAGTAAAAATTGATACAATCAATTTAATAAGTGCTATCAAAGATATAGCCACATGTTATTTGGAAAGTATATAATATTGTGGCCTAAGTGATCTTAGGGAGGCATAATGGATGCTCAGGGAAATCTTCAGCAAGGACGCAGATCCTTGCAGTACTTGATGGTTAGAGTCATAAGGAAAAAAGAGGTAGGGCAACAGAGCTCCATGATGGTATACTATTTATGTGAAGGCCTTGAGGTAAAAAGCAGCTTGAGGCCATTTTTGAAGATCTAATTAAGTCTATTCTTTAGGAAGATTATAAGGAATCCAAAAATTTTATTTCTCCAGTAAGACTCAAGAATTCAAGAGTAATCCTAAATTACTCATCTTACCAAGTGTACTTAAAATCCCCTTCCCAGAGCTAAAATATTATGTTTAGATAACGAAGTTTGAACAATGGCTTTTTAAACTTTAGCTCTTCAGAGTTAAAGAAATCCATTTTTATCTAGATAAACTACATTTTATTTTATTTTGAGTGATTAATTTATTATTAATGAACTCATACAATCATTTAAAGCTTGTATCTAACGTTCACATTGTATCTAATAATTACATAGTAATTTTTTTCCATAAAAGTAAATATTAAAACTGACTTCTCTTTCTTCATTAAATATTAGAATTTTAATTTTTAAATAGGGAGATAGTTTATTTTATAGGTTTAATTTAATTTAATTATACAATAATATTTTTACTATTATTTTACTATTTTTACTAAAATAGCTTTATTTTATTTTTTCTATTTTTTAATGTTTATTTATTTTTGAGAGAGTGACAGAGTGTGTGGAGAGAGAGGCTGAAAGAGAGCGAGACACAGAATCCAAAGCAGACTCCAGGCTCTGAGCTGTCAGCACAGAGCCTGATGTGGGGCTCAAACTCACGAACTGCAAGATCATGACCTGAGCCAAAATCAGGCCCTTAACCACCTGAGCCACCCAGGCACCACTACAAATAGCTTTAGAAGGCATCAGTGCAAATTATATATTTGATAACTTGAAAACGATTTTTTAAGACAAATTGACTTCTGAATATTCTTTGCTGTGGGTTCTGTTTGTGCATTTGAATTTTGGAAAGTATTCTTTTCTAAAATTATGATCCAACAGATTAAAAATTAACATTTTCAAACTGTATTGATTTCTTCTTTAACCATTAACTCCATAAAGTTAACTTACCCCAGAAACAATATAAACTTAGCTAGGCATTTCAAACTATATAAAACTAAGTAATGATTAGGATTTTCTTTTTTAATTTTCATATTTTTGAGAGAGAGGGAGAGAGAGAGAGAGAGAGAGAGCAGGAGACACAGAATCTGAAGCAGGCTCCAGGCTCTGAGCTGTCAGCACAGAGCCCGGTGTGGGGTTCAAACTCACAAACCGTGTGATCATGACCCAAGTAGTTCACCCAACCAACTGAGCCACCCAGGAGCCCCTCTTTTTTAAAATTTTTTAAAAATGTTTTATTTATTTCTGAAAGAGTAGGTTTTTCAACATGAAGAAAAATTCATGAAGATGCCTCAAATAAAGACAAGATAGAGCATTATTCTTGTCAGGTCATTTAGCCTTTTTAGTACAGCTTGTATTATCCAGTTTTGACTTTATGAAAAGAAAGTGTTCTTTGGACAGATTAGAAATTTGAAGCTCGTTTAGGCGAATTTTATTAGACTACCTTTTGTTACCTTAAGTTAATTTCTCACTTGAAAGTTAAATGTTAAGTTGGTCCACATTTAGCGTTTCTAGTTTAGCACTGTGTCATCTACTAATATTTAAAGAAAGAAAATTATGGCATAATGTAAATTGCTTTCCAGTATGATTATGGCCTAGATATTTAAAAGTAAATAGCTTTTACTTTTCAACCTGAAAATTTTAAAGTCAAATGCAGGGTAAATTGCAGGAAAGTGCAAAGGATCACTCACTATTGATTGTAAAATATGCGTGCCTAGGATTCTGCAAAATCTTATGTTTTTTAAAGATAATTTCATCAACCGATGCCACTTAATTATTGTTTGGTATTGCTGTATATATTAGATTTAGCATGATAGATGAATCAAAATAGTACTTCCAAAATTCTGTATGTAATATAATTATCCAGTACCTTGATTAGCATTTTTAAAATAGGACATTAAGTACTCAAAAATATTGTCTTCATAATCTAAGTACCATCTTTCAGTCTATAATTTAGACCAAAAACAGTTCTTTCTGTGAAATAAAATGAAAACCAAATTTGAGTATTTGTTGTAATATTTTATATTCCTAATTTCTTTGGGACAGTATTAGTCCTCATAAGAAGTGAAAAAAGCCATGTGTCAAACAAATAAGCATATTTAACAACAGATGTAAAAGAAACACAAATGCAAAAACAAAGGTTTTCCTTTGATGGTTAGCCCATAAACAATAATAAGCTATCAGCATATTAATCATCTGCCTTTGTGAGTGTGATTATTGAACTCACTTGGTAAGAGTAATTATATGCTTATATGTGTCAAGAGTATGTATTCATGTTTCTTTGTGTTTCTTGATGCACACAAGACTATTTTATAAGCTGTCCTCAAATCAGATAAGCGTCAGTAGCCCTTCCTAGAGAACAGAAAATGCAATCTCTATCATCAAATCATACGTTCATATTGAAAGCAGTCTTCTCTATCTAGAACGATTATCTAGTTCAAGAATTTAGTTAAACATGGTGACTACCGAATTCCTTTAAAAAAATAAGGCTTTATTTTTACATTCACAGCAAAAGTAAGAGGAAGGCACAGAGATTTCCAGTATACGTCTTGCCCCAACACTTGCATAACCTCCCCCATTATCAACATCTCTCACCAGGATGGTACATTTGTTATAATTAATAAACCTATTTTGACTCAGCATAATCACCTGAAGTTTATAGTTTGTATTTGGGTTGATTCTCTGTGTTGCACATACTATGAATTTGAACAAATATATAATGAAATATTTCTATCATTATGTTATGATGCACAGTATTTTCACTGACATTAAAATCTTCCACCCTCCATCTATCCCTCCTTCCCTCTCCAACCCTGAAAACTACTGACCTTTTTCACTGCTCCCATAGTTTTCCCTTTTCCAGTATGTCATACAGTTGGAATCAAGTGTATATAGTCATTTCAGATTGACTTCTTTTATTTGGTGGTATGCATTTAAGCCTCTTTCATGTATTTTCATGGCTTGATAGTGCATTTTCCTTTAATGCTGAATAATATTTCAGTGTCCATATGTACTGCACTTTATTGATCTGTTCACCTACTGAACGACATCTTAGTTGCTTCCAAGTTTTGGCAATTATGAGTAAAGCTACTATAAATATCCATAAGCAGTTTTTTTGTGGACATAAATTTTGAACTCCTTTGTGTAACTACAAGGAGTGCAGTTCCTGGATCATATGGCAAGAGTGCACTTAGTATTGTAAAAAACTGCCATAGTGTCTTCCATAATAGCTGTGCCATTTTGCATTTCCAACAGCTGTGTATGAGAATTTCTGTTGCCCCACATCCCCAACAACATTTGGTGTGATCATTGTTCCGGATTATGGCCATTCTAATAGGTGTGGCATTGTGGCTTCAGTTTGCATTTTGCTGATGACATCTAATGTGAAACATCTTTTCATATGCTAATTTCCATCTACATATCTTCCTTGAGAAAGTGTCTGTTCAGGTCTTTAGCCAATTTTAGTTGGGTTACTGTTTACTTTCTGTTGAGTTTAACATTTTTTTTTTTACATTTATTTATTTTTTGAGAGATGGAGAGAGACAGCATGAGCAGGGGAGGGTCAGAGAGAGAGGGAGACATAGAATCCGAAGCAGGCTCCAGGCTCTGATGCGGGGCTCAAACCCACTACCTGTGAAATCATGACCTGAGCCGAAGTCGGACGCTTAACCAACTGAGCCACCCAGGCGCCCCTCTGTTGAGTTTTAAAAATACTTTCTGCAAAGGGCCATATTTCATTCTTTCTCATTACCACGTAGTACTCCATTGTGTACATAAACCACAATTTCTTCATCCATTCATCAGTTGATGGACATTTAGGCTCTTTCCATAATTTGGCTATTGTTGAGAGTGCTGCTATAAACATTGGGGTACAAGTGCCCCTGTGCATCAGCACTCCTGTATCCCTTGGGTAAATTCCTAGCAGTGCTATTGCTGGGTCATAGGGTAGGTCTATGTTTAATTTTCTGAGGAACCTCCACACTGTTTTCCCGAGTGGCTGCACCAATTTGCATTCCCACCAACAGTGCAAGAGGGTTCCCGTTTCTCCACATCCTCTCCAGCATCTATAGTCTCCTGATTTGTTCATTTTAGCCACTCTGACTGGCGTGAGGTGATATCTGTGTGTGGTTTTGATTTGTATTTCTGTGATGAGGAGCGACGTTGAGCATCTTTTCATGTGTCTGTTGGCCATCCGGATGTCTTCTTTAGAGAAGTGTCTATTCATGTTTTCTGCCCATTTCTTCACTGGGTTATTTGTTTCTCGGGTGTGGAGTTTGGTGAGCTCTTTATAGATTTTGGATACTAGCCCTTTGTCCGATATGTCATTTGCAAATATCTTTTCCCATTCCGTTGGTGGATGGAACTGGAGAGTGTGATGCTAAGTGAAATAAACCATACAGAGAAAGACAGATACCATATGGTTTCACTCTTATGTGGATCCTGAGAAACTTAACAGAAACCCATGGGGGAGGCAAAGGAAAAAAAAAAAAAGAGGTTAGAGTGGGAGAGAGCCAAAGCATAAGAGACTCTTAAAAACTGAGAACAAACTGAGGGTTGATGGGGGGTGGGAGGGAGGGGAGGGTGGGTGATGGGTATTGAGGAGGGCACCTTTTGGGATGAGCACTGGGAATTGTATGGAAACCAATTTGACAATAAATTTCATATATTGAAAAAAATAATAAATATAATGAAAAAAAACTTTGTATATGTCAGATTATGGCCCTTTATCAGATACGTCTTTTGCCAATATTTTTTTCCAGTATGTGTATTGCTTTCTCATTTTGTTAACAGTATCTCTCACAGCAGACATTTTTTATTTTCATTTTAAAGAAGTCCAGATTATCAATTCTTTGTTTTATGGAGCATAATTTTGATGTTATGTCTGAATGTCATGGCCATACACGAGGTCATCTAGGTTTTCTCCTGTGTTTCTAGGAGCTCTATAGTTTTGTATTTTACATTTAAAGTGTGATCTATTTTGAGTTAACATTTGTGAAGGATGGAAGATTTGTGCCTGGATTCATTTTTATTTCTTTTGTTTGTGAATGCCCAGTTGGTCCAGCACCATTTTTGAAAAGACTATCTTTTTGCTTCTTTGTCAAAGATCTGTTAACTATATTAATGAGAATCTGTTTCTGGTCTCTCTGTTCTATTCCATTGATCAGTCTATTCTTTCACCTATCACACTGTCTTGTTTAGTATAGTTTTACAATAAGTCTTGAAATCTGGTAGTGTCAGTACTCAACTTTATCTTCTCCTTCAGTATCACGTTAGCTCTTTTAGTTCTGGGTCTTTTGCTTCTCCATATAAACTTTAAAATCAGTTTGTTAATACCCACAAAATAACTTGCTGAGATTTGATTGGTGTTGTTATGATCAAGATCAAGTTTGGAAGAACTCACAGTTTTACAGTATTGAGTCTCCTCTGCATGAACATGGGATATCTCTGCATTTATTTACTTTTGATTTATTTTAACAAAATTTTGTAGCTTACCTTATGTAGATCTTATACTTATTTTGTTAGATTTATACATGTGCATGTATGTGTGTATATATATGTATATGTATATATATGTATATATATACACACATACATATATATATATAAAATAGATAGATGCTAATGTAAATGGTATAGTTTTTCAATTTCAAAGTCAACTCTTTCATTTCTGTTATATAAGGAAGGAATTTACTTGCATATCTTAACCGTGAATCCTGAAGCCTTGCCGTAACCACTATTGGTTTCAGACCTAACTCCTTTTAATTATGGAATTTTAAATGAATACAATTATTTACTAACCGATTAAGTAAAAAGTATTTGGCCTCTAGAGCTCTCTGAATTTCTTTTGAAAATAAAATATAAAGGGAACTGAAGACTAATACATTAAAATACTTTTCGCCAGATTTTACTTTAGCCAAACATAGGGCCAGTTCAGCAGTACATTTCTTGGATGCTTTCACATATAACATTGCGAGTCTTAGGTAACTAGAAAATCAATTGGAAATCAGTGAAATATTATAAATATTAGAACAAAGTGCTAGGACTAAAAAAATAATATTATAAACAATCAAATATAAACAAATAAGGAAATTAGACATATTTGGATAACTGCCATTATTCACACATTTCTCAAAGAAACATACTTTCCTTTATTCTAGTTTCTGATAAATAAATTTGAAGCGAAGTGAATCAAAGGAGAGATTCACAGAACTTTTGGGGAAGGATATGAACTAAGAGATTGTCATTGCTTCTTTTTAGTTTCTCGATTGTACCCTTACTTGATACCTTGCTGTGGTATTATGTTAATGTGCTGTAGTTTTCAAGCTACTGCTATCATTATTTTATATTTGACATTATAGATGACAGTCTGGCTTTAGAAAAAAATGTAAAAACAAAGCAAAATAGGAAAATATGAGTACAGGCTAAAGAAGCTAAGTCAGGAGAAAGTTACATTTCCATATATTTGTTCAGCCTTTAACTTGGGGTATGCCATTTTTTTGCAATCATATTCTAGAATTAATATTTTAAAATTACTTTAATTTTTATTAATAAATAATTAATACTAAAACACTACTATTATACACCACAGAAAAATTGTTTTGACTATACGTTCTGATCATAAATGTTTTCCATTAATGGAAAAGGCAAGATTTTTTTCAACTGATGAGAGTATTTTTCATTTTTCTTTTTAACATTACATAGTTATCTGTACTTTGGAAGTTCTGATTTTATTCCTTATATATGCTAATAAACAATGTCTTTTTATGGAAAAAGAAAAATATTTTATTGCTTTAATTTACCCAACGACTGAGATCTGCAGCTTACATTATATCATTATTGATGTCTACATTCTGTAAGGGATCAAATGTACCTACACATAAGTATATTTTTACAAAAATAAATTGGATAAAGGAACACTTACTACCCCCAGACATTTTATCACTTTATTTAAACATCTTTTATGGTGGTAGGAAGGTTTTTCTTGACCACAGATAATGTAGAAAAATTATTATAAAGAAAAATATTGATTTGCACAATGAGTGTATAAATGTGAGTCAATGGAATACATTGTGCTCAGTAAAATTTAAAATATTAAGACATAACAGTTGTATAGATTCAGACAACTGAAGAATTGGCCCTGTCATGAAATCCAAAAACATTGCTGGAGATGTTAACTATGACTATGAATTGTGACATGAACATTTAGGCTTTGGAAATCCCAGCTGACAGGTCCTTTAAATTAAAGTCTGCATAAGTTGAACATTATAGAATGTTCGCATTCATTTTATCAACCGAAATATACTCATTATAACACAGTACATAATAGATGTTGAACATACTATTGGACCAGCATTCACATTGGATAGAAAACTTTCACATTCTCCCCAATGTGTAATTCATTGCGTATAAAAATTGGATTATTAGGATATCAATGAGTATCCCAAGAGTAGTCATCAAGCATTGCATTTCAAATTTACAGAGAATGAAGTATTTTTTACTATCAGTAAAAATATACCAATCAGGGCACCTGGGTGGCTCAGTCAGTTAAGCCTTTGATTTCAGTTCAGGTCATTATCTTAGAGTTTATGAGTTCAAGCCCCATGTCAGGCTCTGTGCTGACAGCTCAGAGCCTGGAGCCTGCTTCAGATTCTGTCTCCCTTTCTCTCTGACCCCTCTCCCTTGCTCATATTCTGTCTCTCTCTCAAAAATAAACAAACATTTACAAAAATATATACCAATCAAAATTAGAGGTACCCACAAACTATAAATTTAAATTAAATATTATAATCTGCATTACATATACATAAACACATTAATAACAATAATGAAAGTTGTTATATAATTGAATACAAAGTTTTGTCATATTTAGTAACCATGATAGTTTCAGAAATCAAAAGTTAGACTGAGAGGTGGGGTTTTTAAATTGGACTCATCTTAAGTAAAGTTTTACTTTTTTCTATATATTCTGAATATTTTCTATATAATCTGAAGATCTAATCAATTTCCTTTACCTATATTTATTTTAAATTTATTTCCTATTCTCAAAAGTGTGTTTTATTATGGGAATAATTTATACCAGAATCTCCTCTAATAAGAAATGAATCTGTTAAGAATATCCAATCTATGGGTCCCTGCGTGGCTTAATGGATAAGCATGTGACTATTGCTTTCAGCTCAGGTCATGATCTCAGACTTTGTGAGATGGAGACCAGTGTCAGGCTCTATGCTGATAATATGGAACCTGCTTGGGATTGTCTCTCTCCCTCTCTCTCTGTTTCTCTCTGTCTGACCCTCCCCACTCATCCCCCTGTCTCTCTCTCTCTCAAGATAAATAAATTAATTAAAAGGATATCTAACCTAGGCCTACAATTAACATTTCAGACCCTTTCATTTAGCCCATTTACAAAACATTTCCAATATTGTAGTTTGAACAAATTCAGCTGGTTCAAATTTCAGAACTGATGAACTAGAACTAAGATTTCATTTTCTCCTTGGTATTTCCAAAGGCAAAATGAGCAATATCTTAGATTAGTTTTTATTAGCTCATAAAGAGGAAGAACGACATAAGTTAACTTGACACTAATGGAAGAGGATACTATTATTTTTTTAAGTGAGAATATAAGAATCAATAATATTGACAATACATACAAATTTTATTATAAATCCATTTAGAAATTCAGCATACTTGAAGGGTCTAAAATTGTTATTAAAAATACTGAATTGAATAAGTCACATTCTTAAGGTTTATTATGCTAACTTAATACATTGTCATCAAAATATTTAAATTTTCCCATGATTGTGGAATTACGCATCTGTACTAGGTTTCAACCACAGTGTGAAGGCCAATGAATAGAAAAAGTGTAATAACTGAGGTAGATAACACTCAAATATGTTTGGCTGGCTGTTGAAATTACACTTAAAGTCTTTTCTTGGAAAAAAAAAACAGTATATAGACACCTTTGGTCTCTGTGTCAATGGTTGATATTTAATCTTCTCTTTATTTTTTTTTAATTTTTTTTCAACATTTTTTATTTATTTTTGAGACAGAGAGAGACAGAGCATGAACGGGGGGAGGGGCAGAGAGAGAGGGAGACACAGAATCAGAAACAGGCTCCAGGCTCTGAGCCATCGGCCCAGAGCCTGACGCGGGGCTCGAACTCACGGACCGCGAGATCGTGACCTGGTTGAAGTCCGACGCTTAACCGACTGCGCCACCCAGGTGCCCCTAATCTTCTCTTTAAAATACAGTTCCGGCGCGCCTGGGTGGCGCAGTCGGTTAGGCGTCCGACTTCAGCCAGGTCACGATCTCGCGGTCTGTGAGTTCGAGCCCCGCGTCGGGCTCTGGGCCGATGGCTCAGAGCCTGGACCTTGTTTCTGATTCTGTGTCTCCCTCTCTCTGCCCCTCCCCCGTTCATGCTCTGTCTCTCTCTGTCCCCAAAAAAATAAATAAACGTTAAAAAAAAAATTTAAAAAAAATAAAAAAAAATAATAAAATACAGTTCCTACCACAAAAAACACACTAATTGTAGTTTATTTTTTCTTGCCTACATCTTATCTTATGATTTGGGGTCTTAGAAAAATATGTTTATAAATGTGAAAATACTTTTATATTTCAATGGATTCGTTTACATTAAAACTAATCTGCTTATATTAAAAAATGTAAAACAGTCATTATAAAAATGAATGAAGAGGGGCACCTGGGTTGCTCAGTCGGTTGAGCAACCGACTTTGGCTCAGGTCATGATCTCACGGTTTGTGAGTTCAAGCCCCCTGGCGGGCTCTGTGCTGACAGCTCAGAGCGTGGAACCTGCTTCTGATTCTGTGTCTCCCTCTCTCTCTGCTCCTCCCCCACTCATGCTCTGTCTCTCTCTGTCTCAGAAATAAATAAATATTAAAAATGAATAAAGAGTTCTATACAAAATAGAAACATAAAAATCAACTTTATATACTATTTTTGATGTTAAAGTGTTTATCTTTATTAGATTTACACAGAGCCCAATATGATGTAAATTTTTATTTAAATTTATTTATATTTTAGGGGCGCCTGGGTGGCGCAGTCGGTTAAGCGTCCGACTTCAGCCAGGTCACGATCTCGCGTTCCGGGAGTTCGAGCCCCGCGTCAGGCTCTGGGCTGATGGCTCAGAGCCTGGAGCCTGTTTCCGATTCTGTGTCTCCCTCTCTCTCTGCCCCTCCCCCGTTCATGCTCTGTCTCTCTCCGTCCCAAAAATAAATAAACGCTGAAAAAAAAAA
>NW_024412376.1:52198887-52246171 GCF_014898765.1 Herpailurus yagouaroundi
AAAAAAAAAAAAAAAAATTTAAAAAAAAAAAAAATAAAAAAAAAAATTTATTTATATTTTAGAATTTAATATAATAAAATTATTTAATTAAAATGATGTTAAAATTTAAAATTAAAATATTATGTTGTCCTAAGTTATAATTATATTTTATTCAACTAAGTATCTCATTTACTTACTTTATTATAGTAAAAATGTAAAGATACATAATCTGTAACATTAAATTCCTGCTTTAGAAGATGGTAATGAACTCATGTACACAATCCTTCCTATTTGTTTTTGCAGTCTTTCTTCCATAATTGTGAAAAAGATATATAATATTCAGTTTTAAACTTTCACCTTATTTAGGGCTGTATAGCTTACTATATCATTTAGTGATATATATTTTTGATGTGTGTGTATATGTGCATTTGTATGAGTGTAAGCATGTATATATGAATCCTTATGTAAACATATATTTGTGTGTGTGTATATATGTATATATATATATATATATATATTCTATGCTATAGTATTTATAGTATTATTTTGAATTGGTATTTGCAGTTTTTAACACATTAAAACAAACATAGCATAAATGTTATACATTCAAAAGTACTTTCAAATATATTTATAATTTTGATATCTCTCAACTTAAAACCCTGTATGCTGTATTAATTTTCTATCACAGAATAATAAATCACTACAAATTTAAACACTGAAAACAACAGATTTGTCTCATTGTTTCTGAAGGTAAGGGAACATGACTTGGGGTAGCTGGGTCTTTTCCCAAAGTCTTAACCAGACATAAATCAATGTGTTGGCTGGGGCTTTGAATTCATCTAATGTTTGTTTTCCTCAAGCTCATTTAGTTGTTAGCAAAGGTCATTTCCTTGCAGTTGTAGGAATGATTTCTCCATTTTTTTTTTTCTGACTGTGAGGGGTCATTCTTAGTACCTAGACCTATCTACTTGACTCTCTCACAACATGGCAGCTTACTTCTTTAAAGACAAGAGAATTTCTCTCCTGTCTGGTATGATGGACAGTCTTTGTGATATAATCATGGGGATAACTATACCATCATTTTTGTCATAAAAGCTAATATCAAAGGTGCTTCTATCCCATTATATTCACAGATTGTTTTCACACCCAAGAGGAGAAAAGTACACAAAGCACATACATCAGAGGAGAGGAATCCCAGTGGCCACTTTAGAAGTCTGCCTCTTTATATGGCTAGAGATGAGTCTTTTTGCATAGAAGGTGAGGGTAATCGCTATCTAAATTAATGAGGTAATTTTTAAAAGCCTCCTGAAAAAATTAAACCATATAATAGATATTATTTTGCACTACATTAGGCTATATTATTGTATCTTAATTTATTAATCATTTACACAAAACAAAATGAGTAGTAGTGTGATAGTTTAGGCAACCTGAAGATATCCTATTTTTCATGGATTATACACAGTGGATAAAGTGAATTCAAGATAATATACGAATAAGGTTATTTTTCCTTACTTTTGGTAAAACTGAAAATGCTTTCCAAAATTCCCATGGCAGATTCTGACTGGGTATTTTTTTAAGCCTTCTGCAATGGAGTAGATAGAAAATTCTTATGTGGTATGAAATCCCAGCTGCCTGAAAACACCTGTCTTTATAGTAGAAGAGACCATAGGTGAATGAAAGGGTTACTGAAAAGAGTGTTTTGTCATGAAAATGCCAATAATTTTAATGTGAAATGATCCAAAGCTATCAACCCAATGGCATATAGAACATATGAAAAAACTTTTAATACAACTAGAAAGTGCTTATTAATATGTAGATACTATTATTTCATGCTATTCCGTGTAAAGCGTCATACATTTCAATTTTGTATTGCTTTTATTTAAGAGGATGGCAAATTTAAATAGTTTCATAATATCTAAAATTGACTAAAACTATGTTACTAGCAAAATAAACCTAGTTCATTATTAATTATATGTATTATAATTAGATATAGGAGAATATGTTAAAAGCACCAGACCTAGCAACCAGAAAGAATACTACCATTATTTCTAGTTACAGAAGGTCGTTTGATTTTCAGAACCAATGTCCTGATTCAGTAAAAAATAACCAGAGAACGTCAAAACTATTTGAGGAATTAATATCATGAGATACGGGGCAGATGCAGCAGGTAAGTAAAAGATAAAAGCTGAATGAGAGTTTATAGCTCTTAAAGGCTAAATTAATGGAGTAATTAAAACATCTGCTTGTTCTCTTTTGTCCATTTATTTGTGTACCGTGAAGATAGGTAGTGTGTGTGAGAGACAAAGCCTAAGATTGAGAAACTCAAATGGGTTTCATGCACCTGCTTGGAAATCATTAGTGTTAGACCAGTATACACATATAATTTCCACTAAAGTAGCAAAAGTTTCTTTTGAAGTCTCTGCATATTTTGATATATCATATCCCTCATAAACAAAATATGGTCTGAGTTTATTATTCTATTCCTCAGACAGTGATGTGTTATACATGATCAAAAAGTATCTCATTAAAGAGTGACAGTGCTTTGCATTAGTTGTACTGAAAAGCCTCCTTGGGCATTATACCAAAGAAAAAGCAAATGACAGTTGGTGTCAACACTAAACAGCTTAGGGCAAACTATTTTCTCAAAACCTATGTAATTTAATTGAAATGCAATATTTCATGAATATTAGAAAACTAGGCTTTATTAAAAATGGCAAAGGAAAGTGAATGCATGACTGTTTAGAGTAACAAGCAATACAAATTTATTCATTCAATACATCACTGAATTATTTAAAACTCAGCCTAAGCACAAGGTCATGAAATAATTTTGGCAAATAGGCATTTTGCATGATGCATTTCCATAATTCTCCTGCATCTATAAAGTTAATCACAACTTTGGCATGGAGACCTTTTTCTTGTAGTCACAGAGCCAGATAAAGGCTCTGACTCAGAATTAAAGCCAAGCCAAACAATTAACACTTTACATAGAAAAAAGGCATAGATATGTATGAAGAGAAAGAATGTTAACTAGTAACTTTAACGCTTGTACACAACATAAAATTGAAATCCTTATAACTCTAAATTTTGATTTTACTGCAAAATAAAAGTGATGTGTAGAATATTACATTCTCAGACATTCATAAACTTTTATACAGAAGACTTTAAATAAAACCTGTTAGAAACTTAAGTAATAATTACAATTTTTCATTTCTGTTGCTGCATTTTTTTAACTTTTAAAAAGTCTATTTATTTTTGAGAAAGAGAGAGCATGCATCTGTGTGAGTGGGGGAGGAGCAACGAAAGAGAAAGAGAGAGAGAGACAGAAAGAGGAAGAGAGAGGGAGAGAGAGAATCCCAAGCAGCCCAAGTGAGGGCTCAAACTCATGAATTGTGAAATCATGACCTGAGCCGAAATCAAGGGTCAGATACTTAACGGATTGAGCCACCCAGTTGCCATATTTTTGATTACTTCTTAGCATCTCCTTCTCTCAGCTTATATTACCCATCTACTTCTAGTATGTCCACTTCTTCCATTAGGGCCGTTAGATATTAATCATATTATATTATTAATAATATTAATCATATTATTTAAACTTTTTGTTCTGATAATTCCAACATCTCTGTCATATCTGCATCTGGTTCTGATGCTTGTGCTCTCTCTTCAAAATGTTTTCTTTGCCTTTTTGTGTGCCTTGTAAATTTTTGTTGAAATCTGGAAATGTAGATGATGTCCTAAGTAAAAGGAACTGAGATACATAGGCCTTTACCGTGAGGTTTTGTGTTTATCTGGCCAGGGGTTAGCTATGTTTACTTTTTGCTGTACATGAAGGTGTCAGAGGCTAAAGTTTCCTCTTATTCCCTTATTTTTGGTTCCCCCATTAAATGTGGGCTTCCTTAGAGATTTCTTCTTAAATAAGATATGAAATATACATTTCTTTCAGATGTATTTCCCTGTTATTATACAGGAGATACACTAATGTGGTATAAAGGTGTGAGGGAGGGAAAGTATGCTATAATCCTATGATTAGGTCCCAGCCTTTTGGTGAGCCTCTGTCCCTGGACTGTGATGAATTTTCAGAGTACTTCTTAACCCCTCCCTGACCACCTTAGGTGAGATAGTTCTTGCCTCCCCCCGCCCCCTACCCCCAGGTTGGTTAGGCTCTGGTAAAATTCCATTTGTTTAGGCTTTGGTAAAACTTTCTTGAGGACTGGCCTTGTTAAGAATTTAAAAAAAAATGCTCTAGTCTTACTTCAAAATGGCTTCTTTCCCTTTTTCTGGATTGGAAACAAGAATCTTATTGCCAAATTTTGGATTTGGGAATTTTTCTCTGATTTACACTATAATAACAAAGTAGGGCATAAAACTCACAAAGTATGAGAGACCCCCAAGATTGGTTGCCCCCCGGAATTTTAACCTCTCAACATGTCCACACTGGACCTCCAAGATGCATCAATTTCAGAATAAATATTCCTACCCTATAATGGTTTCCATAGGATTCTTCTCTAATAAATTGTCATTCCTGTATCTGTCTATCTGTTTCTCCTGTTTGAGAGGTAGTGGTTTGAACTGTGGCCACAGTTCCCTGATGGATCTAAGAAAAGTTGGTTTTGAGTTTTTTTTAGCTTTTTCCTGTGTAAATGGGAGTGATAAGCTTTAATTTTCTTACATACTAATTAGAAACCACCAGAAATATTTTTATTTTCATTTTTTATTTATTTTTAATTTTTTAAAATTTATTTTTGAGAGAAAGAGGGTGTGCAAATGGGGGAAGGGCAGAGAGAGAGGGGCAGTGGATCCGAAGTGGGCTGTGTGTTGACAGCAGAGAGTTCAAACTCATGAACCATGAGATCATGACCTGAGCTGAAGTTGGATGCTTAATCTGCCATCTGCCTGAGTCACCCAGGCACCCTGACCAGAAATATTTTTAAATTTTGTTTTGTTTTGTTTTGTTTTTCCCCTCCTCTTCGGTGAGAGCAATCCTAACAGATTGAGAGTTGGCTAATTGTCCTTCCACCAACTCAAATAACATTGTGATTAAATCCTTTCTCTAGGAGTGTTGCCATTTCTTATGGAAAACATTCCAGGAGTATTTGAAAATGGATACTTTTCCCCTCTCTTGTTGGAAATGTGAGGAGAATTTTCTCAAACATTGAACATGGGAATCTCGGTAGATTCCTTGAGGTAAAATTCATGACAGTTTTTGGGGTACCTTGAGATTGGGACCAGGACTTTCTTATTCTCAAACTAGTCCACACTCAAGATTCCAGAAAGAAGGAGATTACCATGTAAATGTTACTACCACTTTATGGCTCCAGCTCCTCCTGATTCAGGTAAAATCATCTCATTTTGATTCTCACCAGTGTCTTTTAAGATGTAGAGAGATTTTGCCCTGGACATCAAAACTCTGCTGGTTCTAAGAAAAATTATTGACCATTATTTTGTTCTGTTTTTACTGTTATAAGAATAGGAGTGATGACATCCAAGCTGTTTATATTTTGAAGCTGAAACCACGTGTATGCATTTATAACTCATTGATATTTAAATTCATGAGCACTTCCCATTCATGTCTTTTAACAGTGTTTCCATGTTTTTTTCATATTTTATTATCTATTTTTAAATTATCTTTCACATCAACTAAATTAGCCATGATCAATTATATAAATAGTTTCAATACTGGTTTTTAGTTTTGAAATGATTGTGTGTGTATATACTCCAGAGTGCCCTGTGTATGTGTATGTGTGTATGTGTATGCATAAACATTCCTAGAGGCTTCATTATAATAATAAAAATATGTAAGGGATTCTGACCCCGAGTTTCCTATTTTTTTTCTTCCAAGATTTTATTTAAATTAAAGTTAGTTAACATAAAATTTAGTATTGGTTTTAGGAGCACAATTTAGAGATTTATCACTTACACGTAACACCCAGTGCACATCACAAGTGCCCTCCTTAATGCCCATCACCCACTTGGACCATCCCCCCACATCTCCTCCAGCAACCCTCAGTCTGCTCTCTATAGTTAAGAGTTTCTTATGATTTGCTGCCCTCTCTATTTTTATCTTATTTTATTTTTCCTTCCTTTTCCCTATGTTCGTCTGTTTTGTTTCTTAAATTCCACATATGGGTGAAATCCTGTGGTATTTCCCTTTCTATAACTGACATTTCGCTTAGTATAACACACTCTAGCTCCATCTATGTTGTTGAAAATGGCAAGATTTCAGGGCGCCTGGGTGGCGCAGTCGGTTAAGCGTCCGACTTCAGCCAGGTCACCATCTCGCGGTCCGTGAGTTCGAGCCCCGCGTCAGGCTCTGGGCTGATGGCTCAGAGCCTGGAGCCTGTTTCCGATTCTGTGTCTCCCTCTCTCTCTGCCCCTCGCCTGTTCATGCTCTGTCTCTCTCTGTCCCAAAAATAAATAAACGTTGAAAAAAAATATTAAAAAAAAAAAGAAAATGGCAAGATTTCAATCTTTTTGATGTCTGAGTAGTATTCCATCGCATATATACATATATCCATTCATCAGTCGATGAACATTTGGTCTCTTTCTATAATTTGGCTATTGTTCATAGTGCTGCTATAAATATTGGAGGGGGGGTGCATGTATCCCTTTGAATCAATATTTTTGTTTCTTTTGGGTAAATACCTAGTAGTGCAATTGCTGGATCATAGTCAAGTTCTATTTTTAACTTTTGGAGGAACCTCCACACTGTTCTCCAGAGTGGCATGTTTCTATGTTTTAAATATTTCATATATTTTTTTTAATTTTTTAACGTTTATTTATTTTTGAGACAGAGAGAGACAGAGCATGAACGGTGTAGGGTCAGAGAGAGAGAAAGACACAGAATCCGAAACAGGCTCCAGGCTCTGAACTGTCAGCACAGAGCCCGACGCGGGGCTCGGAACCCATGAACCATGAGATCATGACCTGAGCCGAAGTCGGAGGCTCAACCGACTGAGCCACCCAGGTGCCCCAAAATATTTCATATATTAAAAAGAAGAAATAAAATTAAAATGTCTTGCTTTAAATTGACAACAAAAAAGAAAAATTCAAAATATCCTAAAATAAATGAGAGATTTTCTTTTCTTTTCCTTGATGAGTTTACATAGTGAATATAAATACAGACCCAGGCATATGCATGCATATGAATTGGTGTATAAATTCATGTTTTTACACAGAATGCCAATAAATATATAAAGTCAATAAAAAGGGAGAAGCTCTTCAATTGCATTATTTTGCATTATATTTTTACTTTTATATAAATTATTACTTGATGATTTTAGACTTTAAAAAAAAATACCATAATCTATCATTCTTTTTAATTTATCATAAACTTCACAAATACGTTTGATTTACCTACAAAATTTCCTTACTTCAGTTATCTCCAGGAGTCAAACCATTCTTATTTTACTTTATTTTGTCAGTCCTTGTGCATCTATGGAATTTTAATTAGTTTACAGACAATTACCTGGAATGACAGTACTATAGACTTTAGCCTAATTAATAGATTTGTTAATTGTATTTTGATATTTACAAACATTAGACTAAATTCTGATTTTAACTTGACTCAACAGATATTTTTATGGGAGTGAAATATTTGTTTTCTCTTATTGTTGGTGGTAGAGAGAAAACTATTTATATCCACTCTTCAGAATGTAGAAATTAACTATACATATGACATGATATTTTCATTTCTGATTATTTCAATAATTACTCTTCAACTCATGTTATATAAATCAGCACACATATCAATTATTCTTTGGCAAAGATATTCCTTGAGAATATCAGGGAAGTTGCCACAATGATCCCATATGTCTGCAGCACCAAAATGGATTAATCTCAGAACTCCTGGAAGTCACAGCCTAGGATTTCATTGCCTGTGTACAGCTATTGCCAGAGAATGAGATTTTCTTCTCCTCCATCTCCTGAACTTTTCATTGTCAGCTCCTATTCTGGGAACATATTAGAAAAAGATTGGTGGAAATACATTTTTGAAGCTGAAAAATGATAGAGAATTAGAGGGAAAAAGTGGTAGAAATGATGCTGAGTTACCTACATGCTATTTAGCAGGGTCATCCTCTTTGTCAATTCATACCAGTGTCTTATCATAAAGCTATTAAACATCAATAGCTCCATTGTGCTTATGTGCTACAGTGGTTCCCCTTATCCATGGTTTCATTTTTTGTGGTTTTAGTTATTCATGGTCAACCATGGTCAGAAAGCAGATGATCCTTCTCTTGACTTGTGCAGAAAATGAGTAGTAACCTAACACTGCATCACAATGCCTTCATCAGTCACCTCCCTGCAGTTCATCAGGTAGGCGTTTTCATATCTCACATCATCATAAGAAAAAGAATGAGTATGGTACAGTTAGATATTTTGAGAGAGAAAGAGAGACTACATTCACATAATTTTTATTACAGTTTATTGTTATAATTGTTTTATTTTATTATTAGTTATTGTTCATATATTACTGTATCTAATATATAAATTAAGCCTTATCATAGGTATGTATGCATAGGAAAAAAAACATAGTATGTATTAGGCTTAGTACTATTCATGGTTTTAGGCATTCATTGGAGGTCTTGGAACATGTCTCTTATGGATAAGGAGGGGCTATGGTACTATTAGCTCATTCCTAGTACAAATGAAGATATACTAGCTCTCTTTCTAAAATTATAGGCACATAATCCCATAAACCTCTTTACCCATATCTGGTAAGTGTTTTAAACTCAGTACCAATATTCCTTTGATATCTCATATAAGGACAAAAAATGTTAAGTATTTCAGACAAATTTTAAGTGTAATGCAAAGATGAAGGGAGAGGGAGAACTAGGTTATACATACAAACATATAATTAATTTTTTTGTCTCTTCATTAAGCTTCTATAGAGAACTTTCTATGAAATCATAGGAGATAGTTGAAAAAAAAGTGGAGGGGGGGAGCTTTGAAGCAGATGTATCTCCCTAGGAATCTTAACCACTTACCTAAACAACTACCTAATCCTTCAGAGCCAGAGGGAATCCAATCTCCTACCAAAGAGAGAGTTCTGCTACATGCCATAAATTTAGCATCAACTAGGGATTATATGGATATTATGATACCTAGAGCTCAGGTTTTTGCATTCTTGCCCAAGAATTCAGGGTTCATGAAGGCCCAGTAGTAAGCTAATTTCTGTTTTAAAAGTGGCAATAGTTTTCTTAGAAGGGGATATGAATCTTTTCTAAAGCCCTGAGATATAAAGTCTGAAGGGTTGTGCTATGATACTCTTATCAATAACTGGCAGAGGTTCCACAAAGCTTGCTTATCTGCCAGAGAAACTTGGAATAGGATCAGATATACAGAATCATTTGGCCAAAGAAGGAGCATAGCTCCATACTGCATTCTTAACCTGATACAGAGACTTTTTTTTTTCTTTTAATCTCTGTACCCAATTCAAAACTGAAAGCTTAACAGATCAGTTGGTAAATGGGTTAAATCTTGAGAAAGGACATTCCAGGCAGAAGGAACAGCACAAGTAAATTTGGTTTTGTCATTTTCACTGTCAGTAGGGCCAAACAAAAATTATGACTCCTTCTTTGTACAAGATATAGCAACTAGTCCTTTATTTTTGACCTAATACCTCAACATGCTCAAGATCATGTATTAAGATAATTTCTCTGTTAGTCTAAGTTCCTGCCTGACAATGATGACAGAGCTCCCCACAGACCTATATTGGATACTTAATGGAAACAAAGGTAAATCCTTGTTATGGTAATTAAATGAGATATTGAATTTGTTGGCTAACTTGGCAAAACCTAGCTTATGCTGAGTGATATAAATGCAATAGCATCAAAAATTAAGAATAATTATGAGCTTTCTAAAATAGAGCTTACTATATTTTATATTTTACTAAAATGAATATGTTCATTCATTTACTGAAGTTTGAATGAGATGTTCATTTATTTACTGAATTTTTATTAAGAGCTAGACTTTCTTCTAGGGACTGTTTAGAGTAGTAAAGAGGTTGAAAGAAAGAGAGAGAGAGAGAGAGAGAGAGAGAGATACTTGACTTTCAAAGGTAGAAGACAAATATAAAACTAAATGGAAAAAATAAATTATATAATATGCTAATGGTGATAAAGCTGAGGAGAAAAAGCTTTGCTTTGCTTCCTAAAGCAAGAAAGCAAAATAAATAATGTTGGGATAGAAAGTTACAATTTTAGATAAACTGGCCTTGCTAGGTAACATTTGAGACAAGACTTCCAGTTAGTCAGGAGGAAATGGCTGTACTTTACCATTCTAGTTGGAAGGGACAGCGTGTCCAAAAATCCCTAAAACAAGATAGTGCATGATTTATTCACAGAAGACAAGAAAGCATGACTCCAACTAGGGATGATTTTTCTCTGCTTTAGATATTTTACCCCAAATATCCCTTGTCTTGTTAACTACACATTATTCAAATTAGAAACAACTTGTCTGGCAACCTTACAATTTGTTCATTTATTCAACAAATATTTGTTTTGTGTACTATGTCAGATATCATTGATTCCCCCCAAAACTAGAGAGGAAACTGCTTAAAATTCAGAAAGGTATGGCAAAAGCAGATTTCAAAAGGGACGTGAGAAACTACTTCAAAATGACAGAGTAAGTTTAGTTATTTGTGAAAGAATTAGCAGGGTAGTAGGGGATGGAGCTGGAAAGATATGTTTTTAGGGATTTTATATGTCAGCTCATTTTTACTCATTGCTGGCTGTATATAGTATTATCCTCTACTACATTTGGGGGGAATAGAAAATATTTTCAAATATGCTTCTCCCCTTATATTCAGCTCTTAGTTATGAATTTTTGAGTTCATAGCAAATGACAGACTCAAGTATTCAACTAATTGTGCTGCATTTAATTTCCTAATGTAGTCTTCAAATCTTAAAAATGTAATACAGAAACACTGTGTGGGTGTTATTTTGCAAATAACTTTTCATCAGATCATGAGTTTATTGCCGCAGAAATAATACTCATGGATCTTTTCTTTCTCTCCTTCCTTCTTTCTACCTTACTTACTTTATTTCTATTTATTTTTATTACTTTATTTTTTACTTGACATGTGTTGATCAAAAAATGGATTTATCAGACGGTTGGCTGATTTTTAAAACATTCTACATAAAATAAACACTGAAACTAGGCAATTTTTTAATTTTTAAATTGCATAGCTGGAATAAACAAAAGGTTTGTTCCTTCTGCAAAAAAATAATAATGTTTAGGATTAATTTAAATACTGAAGGATAAATATCCAAAGGAGTTAAATTTCTCATTAAATTCCATAATATACTTTCGAGCCCAGGAATATAGAAGGTAGGTTTTCCTTATTGACAGATAACTTTTACTGATGAGAATAATTCAAAATGTAGTAAAATTATAAAAAAAGAAATGTGCACAGTGAAATAATACAAACAAATGAGCGAGTGGTTTTGTGACTAACACTGCAAACAGGTTGACTTTTATTTTGTGTATATATAGTTCCTTTGAACCTAGCTCAATATGATTGATTCCGAATACTTGCTAAAATATCCTAAGATTCATTTCTCAGTCATCTGGAGAATCAACTCTATTGTCAGTTTCCTTGAATAAATTCGGTGCATTGGCTATATTCATGGACTATTACATTCTAAAGAGGAAGTTTCATTTATAATAAAATAAATCTCTAAAACTAAGGTTGGATGATATGAGGCACTATACACACACACACACACACACACACATATATACATATACATAGATATGTATACATATCTATGTATACATATATACATATACATATATTTATATGTATACATATCTATGTATACATAGATACATATACATACATATATATATATGGGACATTTCTGAATGCCATTCTTATAATTATATCATGATTTATTCTTATGAATAAATTGTGACAGTTTAATTATTTTAAACATTATTATCTCTTATTTTTACAAGAAGAAAAGTTGAAATTCTTATAAAACAAATTTCCTAAGTTTTAATTAAGAAACATTCAATTTAGAAGACAACTGTACTATAAAATTTGATGACTATTCAAAAAGATTTACTTATAATTTAGGATCAATATTTTTATTGATGTCTCTACTATGGGGTGATCATGGACAGCAAGTGTTCAGATAGGGAGTATATTTTTGGTTATTTGTAAGTTATTTGTAAGTTATTATTAAGTTATTTGAAATTACCACTGTAATATGTGTGTATGTTTTTACATGTGTTCACACATCATACATCCATATGTATTTAAAAAAGTGTTTATAACATTTGTGCATTATATGTACATTCTGAAAAGCTAGTCTTTATTAATTGTAGGCTAAATCTCATTTATCACCTAACAATGTTAGTATGTTACTGTTAGTTACTGTTACAATGTTAGTATGTTTCTGATATACAGCTCTAGGTAGATCCACATACATGTTCAAGAAACATACTTAGCCAACCATAATATTTTTTAAAAAAACAGCATAAATTAATTTAGATGAAATATACTATTTCTGGGTAAAGACATTGAAATTGATAGTATTTATTTGGCTAAAATCTAAGACGAGAGGGTGGAGTTGGATTCAGAGCCCATCACCCAAGGAATGCCACTTCGACATACCGATTACTTTCAGCTAAACACACATGAGCAACAAGTGTAGGAAAGGTACTCTGACTTTCCTTTTTTACCCAATGGGAGGTAAAACTCCCAGGTGAGACGTGCCCTCCTGAAACAGAACAAAAGACATGTTTATTACTGGAGGTGTGGGGACTGATTAAGCTGTACAAACAAATCTTGTTAAACCAAACCTTATCTTTCTAATTATTTCTCCACATTTTTTTACCCTTATTCCAAACCCCTCTTTGTTCTGTCATTTCTCTACAAATGGATGGTCTTTTTGCTGAAGATGCTATATAAGCTGGAATTCTAGGCTATCAATATGAGTTGTTTTGGGTTTAGCTTTTTCCTGTGTGATGTGAGCTGCTTGCATTAATGAACTTTTCCTCTTGTTAATCTGTCTTTCTGTTATTGGGGTCTCAGCCAAGAACTGGGAAAGGTAGAGGGAAAAATGATGTTCCTCTCCTACAATGGGAAACCACAGAGGTAAGAAAAGCACTGCAGCCACATTTTCCTTGAGGAAACTTATAGAATCAGGTTTGGGCTTTGGTTTTTCATGCTTTTGGGAATAAAGGGAGAAACCCTAAACCCAGGAAAGGTCAAATAGGAGACAAACTCATTGTTGCTGAGATCCCACAGATTTATCCCCTCTGAAAATAAACAAATTCCATCTCCCAATCTTCAGTGACTGCAAGAAAAGTGTTACTGCACAGTTATGGGATTAAGTTAATTATCCTTGTGAAGTTATCATCATAAACATGCCCTCATGGAGATTTGCAACACAAATTCATATTATCTATGTTATGCAAAAAAAAAAAAAAAAAAAAAAAAGACAAATAAATACCAAGCCACAAATTTAATTAAAATGGTCCTGGACTAATGGTTGCCCAGTTGCCTGAAAGATGCAAACAGCTATTATTCTGGAGGAATAATTCATTATCCAGAGCTTGAAAAAATTTCTCACAGGTATTTTTCCAGTGAAAGTCAAACAAAGAACAGTCTTTTCATATTTGTGTTTATTTCAGTTGTCTGTGAGTGCGGAGGAGGGTGGGGTGATGGAAGGGGAGATGATGTGATATAGTAGGAAGTCAGTGTATATTATCTAAAATGGAAAAAATCTGGAAATGGTAAACTATAACATACATAGGAAACACTGAATGAGCTGAATTGACTATAATGCAACTCAGGAAAAAATTTTTTTCTCATATTTTCTTGTTCTCTTTCCTTCTACACAGTCTTCAGATTATATCTTCTTTATTGCTTTAGTAAGAACTCTTCAGCAGGCCTCACAAGTTTTGTGCAAAATAGCTGCATTTTCATTCATGAGAAGGTTCTATACAATTAAGAAACTGTCCATTCCAGTATTTCAGTCATACAATTCCATAGTCTTCCTCTCTAACTCTTATCCCCTCTTCCCAGCCCTCTGAAACCTGTGGATCCTTACAGGAGTCAAAGGGAGAGAGCAGCATTTGGCTTCCAGTCTCATGATTCTATCTCCTACGTGTCCCTGAATTCTGCGGTTCTATCTTAGAGCTCTATTCCAGACTATTGTCATCTCCTCCCTGAAATTGTAAGCCACTGTTCTTAACTCAAGCCACTTAACTTAACTCTTTAACTCCTTGGCAATGCATACACCATGCTACAAGCAAGAAAAATCATTACCTAAAGGTGTCTATATTTTTTTGAGAAATAGGACGCTATCTTATAGATGCTAATGAAGAGGAAAGTGGCAGAGCCACTGGTGGAAAGAACCAAGAAGGCTTAAAATAAGCAAACAAGGTTAAAAAAAAATAGGAACGGGTGGAAATGAGTCAAGGAAGTGTCAGCCACACCCATAATCAAAACCCATCTAGAAGACGTTTGTATTGCCACAAAGTTGTTTATTTAGTTTGTTGTAGCAAAGTAAAGCACGCCCCCAGGGTAAGGCAAGGAATATTTTAATAAGGGGAAGTTGGAAGAGGCTTGAGGAAGGATTAAAAAGGAGGGGACCATTTGAAGCTTTGTTAATTTGGTGTTTAGGTATATCAGTAATCTTTATTTGTGAAACAGGAATATTAAAGCATGGTGGGGTGTGTCTTTGGTAAAGAAGCAGGGCTCACTCTAGCATATGGGTGGTGTTCACTGGCAGGGGAGAGTCTTTTGACTGTTGTGCCCATGCCAGTTTTCACTTGTGTCTTGCCACACAAGACCAATTTTGTTTCCCTTGAAAGAAAAAGGCAAAGAAGGATTGACTGGAAACATTAATCACCTAATTGACCTTGGATCATAAATTTATAGTGTCACAATTCTGCCTTTTTTATAATAGAGGCAAGATATTGAAAAACATTTGATGAATCTGAAATGAATGTTTTGTCAAGTGAGGACACTGAAATGAATGGATCACAGGGACTTAAACTACTGGTAAGATCAGGTAGATTGATACACTAGGAAATAATCAACGAACAAGGAAGAAAATGAAGACAGGAGGAATCTGATCAGGAAAAACAAGAGAAACTTGATATCTTTAAGAATTTGGCGGTTAGTATTGTAGGGAGAATGATGCTGGGGCACCTGCGTGATCCAGTCAGTTGAGGGTCCAACTTCAGCTCATGTCATGATCTTGCAGTCTGTGAGTTCAAGCCCCACAGCAGTCTCTGCACTGACAACGTGAAACCTGCTTGGGATTCTCTCTCTCCCTCTCTCTGCCCCTCCCTCACTCATGCTGTCTCTATGTCTTTCAAAATAGGAAAAAAATGAACTTAAAAAAATAAAAATAAAAAAATAAACACACATACGATTATAATACATAATTACTCAAAGGTAAGGTAGCAACTCATTTACAACATATTCTCGAACCTGCCTGTGTGTCTGTTTGTGATTTCCAATTACTATCTTACCACACACAAGTATCTGTGTATACACACACAACACACCTATTGTAAAATACATAGAGAAGATATAGATGAAATCTGTAAGGGTTTTCTTTTTACAAAAGGAGTAGAAGTTTAAGCTATTTCCAAATAAAGAGCTAAAAATTTCTTTTTTTTTTTTAATTTTTTTTAACGTTTATTTATTTTTGAGACAGAGAGAGACAGAGCATGAACGGGGGAGGGTCAGAGAGAGGGAGACACAGAATCTGAAACAGGCTCCAGGCTCTGAGCTGTCAGCACAGAGCCCGACTCGGGGCTCGAACTCATGGACCGTAAGATCATGACCTGAGCCGAAGTCGGCCGCTTAACCGACTGAGCCACCTAGGCGCCCCAAAAGCCAAAAATTTCTGAAGAAAACATGGTAGTCAGGGTGGCGTGAGTCTCAAATTCACAGAGGCTTTTATAAAAATGTGAAGAAATAAGATTTAGAAAGACATTCTCAGCAGCAGGGATGAAAGGAATGCTTACATTGCCTTCTAACTCTGAATTTTTGTGAGATATGGGATGTGAGTAACCCTCCATTTGAGAGAGCTTAAGGTAGAAGGCTGTAATCAGGAAAATGAAAAGCTAAAATGATTTATTATTATCACAATTATTATTAATAGAGGAATAGAAACTAGTTTCGCAAGCAAAGGTGAAGGCAAACTTGTACATGAACAAATCCATTTTTTCCAGTCAGTATTGAAATTAAAGACACATTATGTAGTTATTGTTTCTGTGTGAAACTAAGTGGCGCCTATTGGGACTGGGCATAGATTCTTGGCCTCATTAGGAAAATATACCAACCAATTGAGCCAAATGCCCAGACCCTGCAAGCCTACACTACACAAACTGAGTGATTAACAACATGGAACTTGGGCAGGGAAATTGATAAATTAGTAAATTAGGTCCCTGTTTGGAAAACATAACTAAAGTTAAATAAAGTAAATAATATATATAATTTTAGGTGAAACAACTAATATTCTTTTCTGATTAATTTAGTTTTCCATCCAGATTTTAGTAATTCAATTCCATAATGACTGTGACATATTCCATGAAGAGTAAATAAAATGTGTTTTAAGTAAGTGTTTCCTGGGGCACCTGGGTGGCGCAGTCGGTTGAGCGTCCGACTTCAGTCAGGTCACGATCTCGAGGTCCGTGAGTTCGAGCCCCGCGTCGGGCTCTGGGCTGATGGCTCGGAGCCTGGAGCCTGTTTCCGATTCTGTGTCTCCCTCTCTCTCTGCCCCTCCCCCGTTCATGCTCTGTCTCTCTCTGTCCCAAAAATAAATAAAAAAACGTTGAAAAAAAATTAAAAAAATAAATAAATAAATAATGTTTCCTGCTTTCTTTATGCGGTATTGTCTATTTTTAAAGACATAAGTTTAACTTTATTTAAAAATAATGAAATAATTTTTGAAACAGTGCAATCTCATTATTCTAAATATAGGGAACAGAATAATTAATGAAAAGTATTTTAATTGTTTAAACTTATTTTTAAGTGTATTAATATGGAGTTAGGTGATGCATTTATGTGGAGCTAGATAGAACACTTGGCCACAGACAATGACCTTCTAACATTAAATAAATTGTTCTTGTCAAATACATCAAATTGTTAATTTTGAAGCAACTTGTTGAAAAATGCTTTGTCTATAAGTGATAAACCCAAGTTATTTTAACAGCATTCTATACTTTGTCTTGTGGCTTCTCGTGAGAACTAAAATTAGTATCTTAGCGCATGTTAACATATTATTGGCTGGTTGTTTAGACAAAGTTATGAGATGACTATCCAAATTGTCTTAGATTTCAAGCATATTGCTGTATCTTCAAGGACACGCTATCCCAACCGGAGACAGATGACATGCAAATTATGATCATTGAAGAGGGTTTTTTTGTTATTGTTGTTTTGTTTTGTTTTACATTTATTTATTTTGAAAGACAGAAACAGAGCACTAGTGGGGGAGGAGAGAGAGAGAGAGTGAGACACAGAATCCGAAGCAGGCTCCAGGCTCTGACTTGTCAGTACTGAGCCCGACGTGGGGCTTGAACCCACCAACTGTGAGGTCGTGACCTGAGCCGAAGTCAGACACTTAACCCACTGAGCCACCCAGGCTCCCCGAAGAGGTTTTATTTATTATAAGAATTAGTTATTAATGTGGGAGTGAGGTGTGAAGGGACCTCACATGTTAGTACAGATTTCAGCACTAACAGAAATATAAAAATGAATGGAGAGTGAGGTTATGGGTTATACAGGAAAAACTGGCTTCGAGGATTGCTGTCTTCAGTCAAGGCACACAACCAACCTGTGTGCTGGGAGGAAGCTTGCAGATAATTTTCCTGATCTAACTCTTTTTCATCCTTCAGATTTCTTACTGGGGCTCACCACTGCCACTGGTGTAGCTCAACTAGAAGCTAGAGTGTGTGTAGATATAACCCTGGTGTGTCAGTGTCTTGACTCAAAGGCATGACCAGCAAAGTTGGAAAGTGGATGTGGAAAAGCAAACAAGAGAAAGTTATATGGAAAAGAGTTTGAATTGCAGGGTGCCTGGGTGGCATAGCCCATTAGGCTCTGACTCTTGATTATGACTCAGGATCTCACAGTGTATGAAATCCAGCCTCATGTTGGGGTCCTCACTGACAGCACAGACCTGCTTGGGATTCCTTCTCCTCTCTCTCTGCTCCTTCCCCGTGCTCGCTCTCCCTGTCAAAATAAATAAACATTAAAAAAAAAAAAAAAGAGTTTGAATTGGTTGTAAATTATATTGATGAACAACCCAGTAAGAATAATTTTCTCTATGGAACTGAGTTTGAAATTTATTCAGGGGGAAAATATGCCCATAAGGAACAGGGTCAAAAGAAAGAGTTCAGCTACGTATTTTCATTTAAATCTTAATCTTAACTGTCTTAGTCCATTGAGACTGATATATACCAAATACCATAAATTGGGTTGCTTACAAACAGCATAGATTTAATGCTCACAGTTCCTGGAGGCTTGGCAGTCCAAAATCAAGATGTTAGAGGATTTGCTGTATCCCCAGCTTGGTCAGAGCACAATTTCTGGTTAAAAGATAAGTGTCTAGGGGCGCCTGGGTGGCGCAGTCGGTTAAGCTTCCGACTTCAGCCAGGTCACGATCTCCCGGTCCATGAGTTCGAGCCCCGCGTCAGGCTCTGGGCTGATGGCTCGGAGCCTGGAGCCTGTTTCCGATTCTGTGTCTCCCTCTCTCTCTGCCCCTCCCCCGTTCATGCTCTGTCTCTCTCTGTCCCAAAATAAATAAAAAAACATTGAAAAAAAATTAAAAAAAAAAAAGATAAGTGTCTATTGTCTGTGTCCTCATGTGGCAGAGGAGGGAACAAATCCTTTGCAGTCTGTTTTATAAGGGTACTAACTCATTCATGAAGGCTCTGTCTGTTCTCATGACCTAATCACCTTCCCAAGGCCCCACCCCCAAATAACATCATATTGGAGATAGGTCCCAACATACGACTTTGGGGATCCACAAATATTCAGGCTATGGCAATAATAAACGTCAAATGGATTCAAAAAGAGAAAAAGTATAATAAACAAATGCAAATTTCATCATATCTGGACTAGAGTACAGGGCCTGAGTGAAATCCTTTACATAAAGTAAAAGTTTCTTATATTTTTCTAGGTACACACAATGTGTATCATGTACAATCTGCTCTGTCTCAGATATAGTGTGCCTTCACTCCAGTGGTCACACACTATACTAGAAATAAGATTTTTGAACAATGACTTACAGACAACCTTACAGACATCATTATTCCTCTTAGATAAGGTCATTACGGCAGTGGTCCAGTTAGTGACGGTTGTATTTGTTATCCAGTGGCTATAGCTATAGATGTTAAGCAATTTGATTTAAGACAGAGATGGTAACTCACCGGTAACTAAATTCTAGAATTCACAAATACATGTCAAAGCCCAAGAAAGTATTCCCATTACATATTTTGCCATGGTTGGTACTATATTAGTTACAGATGCCTTAGTTTGGATAACCAAGAAGGAAAACAATTTTAAAGTGTTAGACTTTTATATCACTTTTATATGAGATAACTTTTTGAAACAGTAGACCTCCTAAGATGACAAATCTTCAAATTATATAATGGTTAATGTTAAAACTATTCAGATCATATAATGAGGAAGTACAAATTTTATAAGAATTAATCATAATGTAGGACACGTAAAAACAAAACATTATTAAATTACTGATAAAAGTCAACAAATGGACTTTTATATTAAGAGGAATGAGAAGATACTGATAAACTTTAGACTTGGGGAACTTTCCTTTAGGTGACAAATTTTGGTTATGCTTTATTATCTATAAATCTAACATTGCAGGCTTCCCTCATTAGATGTTTTGAAATGTGGTTTATTTATGTAGAAATATTTGTTAACTTGTACAACAGTAACCGACTGTTCTCGATGTTGAATGCACGATTTCAAATGATTATTTTAAAATCATTGGAGTAATGTCATTAATTCCCTTCTTTTTTTTTACTATTAAATTTTATCAATAAGTTTGAGAAGAAAAAAAATTTTCTTGTGTTCTTAAAAAAGTGCATTAATAATGAGACTCCAAAACAATTTTAGAAGCGTCAGTGTAAAGCAATGATGGAAATAAAAATCAACCCACCATCAAAACATAGAGAAGTCAGGCAGAGACACATTAAAGCAAGAAGTTGTATACAAGAAGACAAGTGTAACTAAAAAACTCATTGTGCAGATTTCTACAATTCATGATTTTTACAAAACTTCTCATGTAAAAAAGTAAGTGATTACGTTTTATAGATTCTCAATTTGTGTGTGGGGGGGGGGAGTGGGGAAGGGGAGGAAGGGCAGAAGCGGGGGAGGGGCAGAGAGAGCCAGACAGAGGATCCAGAGCTGGCTCTGCCCTGACAGGCTGAGAGGCTGACAGCAGCAAGTCAGAGGCTGGGTTCAAACTCATGGAAATCAGGAACTGTGAGATCATGACCTGAGCCACCCAGGTGCCCCTATAGTTTACCAATTTAAAACATTCTAAGGAATAGTGGAGAATGCTAGTATAGGAAAATGCGCATTTATTGAATATGCAAAATATATACTTGCTACTCTATATGTTTTATGTTTCCTAAACTAAAAATCAATTTTATATAATAGCTACTAAATTTGTTATTCTAATCTTGGCCCTACTTCTAATTCAAAATATTTATTCACTGCATTTGGTTGTCCAGGAGAGCATTACAATTAATTACAGTTTAGATATTTAGTACATATAGAGACTTGGACACACTAGAATGCAAACTCATGTGTCTGCTTTTAAATAGATCATACTATAGAAATAGAGAATTATTGATCAACCATCTTCTCCTTTAAAAAAAAAAAGTAATGTTTATTTATTTTTGAGACAGAGAGAGACAGAGCATGAGCCCAGGGGGGGTGGGGGGCGGTGTTCAGAGAGAGAGGGAGACACAGATCTGAAACAGGCTCCGGGCTCCGAGCTGTCAGCACAGAGCCTGATGTGGGGCTCGAACTCACAGACCGTCAGATCATGACCTGAGCTGAAGTCAGACGCTCAACCGACTGAGCCACCCAAGCGCCCCTTGATCAACCATCTTCTAATGAAATCCAACAATGGTCTCCTTTGACTGTGCGGTTATCAAACCAGAAGAGGAAAAAAGGGCCTATATGAAGGATTCCCAAAAATCAGTGTGGAGATGAGTAGCAACCAAAATGGAAAATTTTATAGTTACTTTTAGGAGAATAGTGAGAATGTATTTAATTGATCCCTCAGGGAATGTTTTTCTCTCTATATTTCAAGTTAGACATTTATAAATATCTATTTATTAACATAAAGGTCCTGAGTTCCAAGGAGAAATAATAAACAAAGACTGTTTTCCATGTTAGGAAATTATATCTAAGTAATTTTTTTTCATTAATTTGTGTTTTAAATAACCAAGATGATAGGTAAACACATACTAAATATAATTTAAACAGTATCTAATTTCTATTAGCTTAAGTCTATCATAGCATATAAAGAGTCTAGTGCCATATATATAAAGTATTTTTTAAATAAATAATAATAAAAGAAACAAATATTTGTACTTAACAAACTTCTCAGAGTGTATAAATGCAAGTGCATACAACTAGAAATGATGTCTGAATGTAGGAATTAGAGCATTAGAAGTGGTTCCATATTTGGAAGTGAGAAAACATTACATATGTATCATGAGTTTATAAAAATCATTAAAATCATCTGCCTGAGACAAATCTTAATAGACTTTATTAATTGGCTTTGGTTGGTTAGTTTGTTGTAATTTCATGAGCTGGTAAATCTCCTTTAGAAATTGGTGATTTGCCTAACTTTTCAGTTCTTTACTCTCTTATTCACATACAGTTTGAGGGGAAGGTTCTTTGATAATGCACCTGTTTACATTGGCTCTGCTAATTGTCTTTATTATTATGGCTATTATTATTACTTAGTTTGTATGTTTCCTGATTTCTTTTTGTTACCATTACACAGATCTCTTAATTTTATTATTTCTGCAATATCTTGCCTTTGTTAAATTTTTAGAGGATATATCTATCTAGAGACTTCAAAAATTTAGTAACATTTTTTTTTTCTGTGATGGTAATTATGACAGGACCTTAAGTCGAAACATTACCAAAATGGAGACTGTGAAACAATGTAAATACTTCAAAAAGACAGATGACTTCCTTACACAATAGTAGTGACAAGTGCAGGAGGTCACAGATATTTCTGTCCTCCCTGGTACTTCTGGGGTTTGGATTTCACATCCGATTAGTTCTACACTACATGTTTTGTTTTTTACCTAACTCTAGCTCATAGCAAATAACCTAGATAGAACTTCAAAAGAGTTTCATACTATTTTAGAGACTGAAAGGCCAAAAATAATCTATAAGTAAGTAAATTAACTTTCATTAGAATAAACAGATTAATACAGCAGAAAGGAAAGGGGACACTATTTAAAGGAACCTGAAAAAAAATAGAAAGGGAGTCTGGGACATGCAAGAAGAAGCATTTATTAGCCAATAAAAGCCTGCAACATTCTTTCTCTGTACTTAAAAATGATCTACCCAGATCACAGGGATCCTCATGAGTGTATATATACATATACAGAAACACACACACACACACACACACACACACACACACACACACACGGTAACTTTTAGGAGAATAGTGAGAATGTATTTATTTAATACTTTAAGGAATCTTTTTCTGTCTTTATTTCAAGTTAGACACTTATAAATATCTCTTAATTAATATGTGTCCAGAATTCCAAAGACATTTATTCCAAGGACATATATATATATATATATATATATATATATATATAATTGTCTGCATTTAAGTTGTAAAACATTTCCTAAATTTCCTAAGAAAGAAATCCTTAGAAATCACATTTTAAAGCCCAATTAACCTTCCTTTGAATACTTTAGTTTACAAAATATCAGTGAAAGATGCAGACCTATTTTATAATCTCCCCTCAAATCCTTGGCTAAATCCAGAATGAGATGCTATCAAGCTCAGTGGCAAACACATTGCAAAGCATGAATAAGTTGAACAGAGATTTAGCAGTTGTTTAATGGAAGGGAGAGAGAAGTAACAGTTTAAATATCTTCCACATAGAGAGTCTTGGAAAACACAGTCTTTCTGGTGAAACCACGGAACGACTCTGCCATCCAGGTAAAGTCTGCTTTACAGATCTAGGAGTTCAGCTGAAGTCCAACAACAAAAGTGAAACAGATCCACTCTAAAGCTCTAAATTCAGACTCTACAACTTAAAAGTGAGCAGCCAAAAGTCTGGCTATCTACTTGAACAGAAACCATTTCTCTTCAGTGAAAGATGAAAGAACCAGGAGTCTCAACAGTATATCATCCAAAATGTCTGGGAAGACATAAAAATGACTAGATAAATGATGAAGTAGGAAAATATGACTCATGGACAATAGAACATGAATAAATATGTGTCCCAAGATAAACCAGAGATAGAAATTAGCAAGCAAAGGTTTTAAAGCAGTTATTGTAAATATGTCAAACACTTGAAGAAAAAAAAATCTTCATAAGTGAAAAAAATAGACATATTTAAAAAAGAAAATGGGAGACTTAGGAAGTTAAAGTTAAAATTTATTGGGTGTGACTAACAGAATATTGAAGATGGCAAAAGAAAGGTTCAGTGACCTTGTAGATGAATCAATAGAAAGTACCCAATATTAAGTACAGAGAGAAAAACAGATAAAAAAAATAAAATAAAGAAATTGGATGTCAGCAACCGGTGGGTCTAACATATGTGTAATTAAATTCCCAAAAGAAGAGAGAGAACATATGAGAGACAGAAATAAAATGTTTTTGAAGACATAATGACAAAGATGTCCAAAACATGAAGAAAAACACAAATATAAAGATTTATGTAGCTCAGGAATCCTAAAGCAGACTAAATGAAAATAAAATCACACCGGACATTATACTTAAATTGCTTAAAAGGAGAGATAAAAATAAACACCTTGAAAAGAGCCAGAGAAAAAGTGACACATTATCTACAGAAGAATAATGATACAAATAACAGTGGAATTATCAAGATTCAGAAAAAAACGAATGTCGGTACACAATGGACTGACATTTTTAAGGGGAAACAAAGAAACCCACAAAACCAAAGATGGAAACCCAACCAAAACACCTTCAAAAGTCAAGGTAAATTGAAAATATTTTCAGAAAATTAAAGCGAAAATAATGTCACCACTGATTTGCACCACAAAAACTGCTATTACAAATTTTCTGCAAGGACATCTGAGGCCAGAAGGAACAGATCCAAGGACAGAATGAATATGCTCGATACATAAATACATTGGATAAAGATAGAAAGACTAACTCTGCTACTTCTAAAATTCTTTAACATACAACGGATAATTTAATGCAAAACCATAACATTTTATGGTTAGGTTTGTAACATATGTGGATGTAAAATATATGGCTGTAACACAACAAAGTTGAGGTACATGAAGTATTATTACACGATGCTTATGTTTTGCATAAAGCATTAAAATACTAACTCTGTGCTCTGTTAAGTAAGTATAAAGTAATTTCAGGAGCAACCCGGAAATAGAAAGGGATTTAAGTGGAATGTTAAAAAAAATGATTGGTCAATCCAAGAGAAAGAAGGAAAAAGGTAACAGAGATTAAAAAAAAAAAAATAAATGAATAAATAACTTTAGATAGATACTAAAAATGGTAGATATGAGTCCAACTACATTATTACATCAGATAAAACTACAATTAACAATTTAATTAAAAGGTACAGATTGTCAGCCCAAATTGTAAAACAATAAATAAGAGTAACATAATAATAAGCCAGGCATGTTTCTTTCGCTATAGGAGTAATGCATTTAAATGTAATGACACAAATGCTCTGAAAGTAAAATGTTATAAAAATACACTTCATGTAAACATGAGACAACATAAACTAGTGTGTCTATATTAATATCATATAAAATAAACTTCAAGACAAGCCATATTACAAAGGTAGAAGGGACATTTAACATAAAGTTAAAAAAAAAAAACCTTCTGAAGACGATTTTCAATTGAGCCTTACCAACAATTATCACTCACATATTCAGAGTATCTATTATTATCCCATGTCCATATCCCATCCCATTCTGTTTCCTGATCTAGGATTTGTATGGATTCAATATGTAAGTCATCTGATGTTCAAACTGTCATTATTTAAAACACACATTTGAGCGAGCTTGAGCTGTGTAGTTGTTACCTGCCATTTATTTGTAGGTCAATGTCATAAGAGATAAGAGGTATTATTAATGTTACATGACAGACACTAAAGAATTCTTGTTCTGATCTGCACAAGCTCTTGTGGAACAATGAGAAATCAGAGAAAGAACAGGAGGTCATCTGCAGCCGAACCTGGTCAGGAAGATATAGAATCTTTCATCTTCCTTTTGTTCTCTCAATCCTACTCTCATCATTCAATTAGAATTAGAATCTATTGTGAATAGATTCAACAGAAAATAAATGGACCTATCAAGAATTAATATTTCAGATCATTATTTTCTCAATTTCAGGACAAATGTTATATCTGAGCTAAAATATATCTGAAGGCATCTGGTACACTAAAGTATCAATAACTTTATTCTCATTGATGTCATAGCGCTGGATTAGATATAGCCTCTTACCTAGTGAGAATTTGTTACACAAATTTTGTCCTCTTACTATTATTAAAGCTGGACTGTTTGAAGAGAAGAAAAAGATAACTCTACCTAGATTAACACATGTTACTAGCTATCCATGTTACTGGTAATTGTAAGATATTTACTTAAGAATTCTTACATTTAAGGGGCGCCTGGGTGGCGCAGTCGGTTAAGCGTCCGACTTCAGCCAGGTCACGATCTCGCGGTTCATGAGTTCGAGCCCCGCGTCAGGCTCTGGGCTGATGGCTCGGAGCCTGGAGCCTGTTTCCAATTCTGTGTCTCCCTCTCTCTCTGCCCCTCCCCCGTTCATGCTCTGTCTCTCTCTGTCCCAAAAATAAATAAACAATGTTGAAAAAAAAATTAAAAGAAGTATTTCTCTCTTCACAGGTATATATATATATGTGTGTGTGTGTGTGTGTGTGTGTGTGTGTGTGTGTACGTATGTATATGTATTCATATATACATATATATACAACATGCTATTAATATATGTAAATACTATGATATAATTGAGCACATGCTATTAATAAATATAATTAGTGTAGTCATCTTCTTCATACTTGGTAATATGAACCCATTTGTGAAAATGACTCCGCAGTAAAAGAAAAAAATAATGTATTCTCCCAGGTTCAGAGGAAAACAAAGTAATAGATAATGAGTGTTGGCTGTTCAAATACAAACTTAAGTGGTTATCAAGAGAAGGGGAAGTCATGTCAACAAGATTTACAATTACTGCCACATATCCAAACTGAAAGGTTGAAAAGATTTAGACGGAATTTTCTTGTTTTACCAGAAGAAATGCAGCTGTATGCCTTTAAACATTAGCATTTGCCTAACTAATACATAAATTCGTTTCTTTCCACTGCTATTTTTGAAAATAATCTTGAATTTATAATTTACAGATAAAGTCTGATTTTTAAGAATAATATTCCTAACAATTTAAAATACATCAGCCAAGAAATAGCTAATGATAATTAAGTTTTGAATCAGTTTTGAAAATCATATTCCAAATTCAGCTGTAATGAGTTGACAATTTTATCTTTAAGGAAATTAACCATTATCTTGACAGTGTGTCACATAGTTATAGTTGAAATTATAACATTTCTTTAAATAGAATGGATGAAACATTTTAACAAATTGGCTTCTTAATTCCAAAAATTACCTAATTTACTGAATTATTTAAATTTTATATTCAGATTGAATGATTTTACATTCATTAAGCAATATATTATTTAACTGAGTTTTCTTTCTTTTTTTAAAGTTTATTTATTTTGAGAGGGGGTGGTGCAGAGAGAGAGGGAGAGAGAATCCCAAGCAGGCTCAGCACTATCAACAACGGAACCAGACACAGGGCTAGACCCCACAAACCCATGAGGTCATTACTGAGATGAAATCAAGAGTCAGATGCTTAACTGACTGAGCCACCCAGGCACCTCAGTAACTGAAAATTCTTTCTTGACTAAGGTTCATTACAGTTGAAAACGTTAAAGATGTTGTGGGTACCTATTAAGTTGTTTTGTTAGTTTGTGTTTTGAGAGAAAGAGAGAGAGAGCGAGAGAGAGAGAACATGAGGTGGGGGTTGGGGGGTCAGGGAGAGAGCAGGGGAGAGAATCCCCAGCAGGCTCCACGCTGTCAGTGCAGAGCCAGATCAAGGGTTTGAACTCACAATCACAAATTGTGAGATCATGACGTGAGTCAAAATCAAGAGTCAGACACTTAACCGATTGAGCCACCCAGGCGGCCCTGGGGGCACCTATTGCAGGAAGCATGTGCCACATTGCTTATTATCTACTGAGGCCAGGGTAAGAAAGACTGAGGTAAAGGGACTCAAGGACATGCCAGGAAAGAAAGAAGACCAGAAACTTCCAAGAATTGGAACAGGTACCAGCCTCCACTTGCCATAGTGTGGAGCTGTCGTTTCAGTTTGAGTATTAATATAACTTATGCCCCTATTTTTTCTGATGTGAAACCTTGAATAATTTTTTTTAGAATATCCATGCATAACGCACTATGGAATATGCTACAGAGCATATAAATACAGCATCCATGTCTAAAAAGGGGGATAAGACAAGAAATCGAGTCATGTCTTGCGATTCCTCACCCTGAGATCATTCATTCCATAAGGCATCTCTTTCTTCTTCAGTACCTTTAGTACTTTATGGTGTTGGGATGATTAGGAATGATGAACATAAAGTGACTGACGGAAGATATTCAAAAAGGCAGCAATGTGTTGTCATCATTTTCACTTTACCAAACAGTAAGGAGATGAGACGTATCTGATGGCAAAAAAAACAGTAAATAGAAATACACGAGCTTTAACAAGTTGAATGTTAAATCATTTGCTCTCAATCCTATCAGATGCTCCCACATATGCCTGAGTGACTTATATTGGGCGAGGATAGCCAGAGAACTGTAACAGAAATTCAAAGACAGCTACAAAAATAATATAATGCTTTACCTGTGTTATAAAATGAAATATAAAGTGATTTTAGGTTAAAAATAATATTTGCTTCCATAATCAGATTCTTGGCCTATCTTTTGGTAGAAGACAAAAATCAAGAAGCCTGAGACCAGCTCAAAAAGCATGGCATCACCACTGATAATATGATTTTTTGGATATATTGAATAATTCTTTATCGTTTTTCAAAAAGTATGCTTTTTTTAGTTTATACAGTTGTCACATTATTGGAAAATTCCATGAATAAGCAAAGCTTCCAAAACAACTTTGTGTTTATGTAAAAAAGTTTAGTTCTAAGGTTGAGATGATTATAATTAAGTTTTTACCTTATTTAAGTATATACATCAGATGATTTAAATATGTGGATGACAAAGATACATTTGTACATAATGCAGGCTGTTTAACAGTCCTGGGCCACCTACATTAAATGCCACTGGTTCGCCATCCCCAGGGGACACCAGAATATCCCTAGAGATTTTCAAATGCCACATTGGATACCATTTTCCTCAAACATAGTCCCTTTTAGATAATTCCTGCCTTTCTCTAAGAAAGCATCATTTGAAAAATACCGATGTGGGGTGGTGAGACGTTTGGAAGGAAGAGTTTCTCTGGTGAAGAAAAATTCAAGAGCAAAGTTCCCATGTTATGCATACAGGGCATTGCGGGATTGGAAACCTTACGTTGTCCTCTGTGAGAAGTTGTAGGAGAGTTTCGTACATTAAAAGGAACACTCCAGAGAAGGAGTTGCATTGGACACCTTGAAATGAGAAGTTGTACATCTGAGGCTTGATTTTGAAGGTAGAACTGACAGTATTTGATGATGGAGTAGAGTGACAGAAAGAGGAAAGTCAAAGATTCTTGTGTTCGGGAATGAGCACCTATGTGAATAATGGTGTGATTTACTGTGATACAAAAGGCACAGGAGTAAGTGGGGGTCAGGTATGGTAGCATTGAAACAAGGCATTTGGAGACATTATGTTTGAATTTCCTATTAGATATCCAAATGAAAATCAAAAAGGAGATAGGGGCAATCAGAATATACGAATTTCAACCTTGGGGGAGGGTCAAAGACCAGAGAAAGAAATGTATTTGTCACCAGCAGCTTATCTGAGTCATGTGAGATGCAAGTGAAGATAGAGTAGAATTTAGTGAAGGGCTTTGATGCAAAAAATAAATTATTTTTTTTAAGAGACAATCATCAAAGGATTAGAATTGTGAAAGCAGGCCAGATGAGATCAACATTTTTTTTACTAATTCTGTTAAACTATTATTTGTCATTATATCACTACATAAGTGGTATTAACTTCTGCCATTGGAATGTGTACATTTCCACAAAATTACCTGGAAAATAACATGCAAAAAGGATTTAAAAAGCTTTGCTCTGGTCATGGGATTACAAGCAAAATTTGTTGTTGTTTGTTTTTTCGCTTAAAAGGCACACTTTTTTTTAAATTGCAAAACATATCATTTGTAGACCAGTGCATTGTAAAGATCAGTCCACTAGCAGCGTGCAAGGTAAATTAGCATCAATGAGGGGCACTGTCACGCCCCAGTGGTAGCCCATCATTTGGAAGGCTATTGCATCACTGAACTTTGCAATGATATGGGCAAAACTCCCTGTTATGTATAAAGGGATTTTTGTTGGTTTGTTTGGCACATTTGAATAAATTATGTCTTGGAGAAAATCGCCACACAATCTTGGAATTCTCGTGATAAATAAACACAATACTGGCCCTTGTTATTATCCGCACTTTGTCTTACTTACTTATTGACAAACTACAACCCCGATTAAGCATGTCTATTCACCCATTCCACACATGCAAATGCTTAATTAAAAATTACTGGGGCAAAAAAAAAAAAAAAAAAAACAACATATCACCATGTGGACTAGTAGCAATTTGATTCAGAATGAGAATGTTCAGAAGAGCCCATAACGATACCAGGCAAAGATACTTTTAATTTGTTCGATCAATCACTCCCCTGCTGCCCTTCACCTATGGGGCTCTTTCATAACTGCTTCTTTATCCTCAAACCTCTTGCGTGTTTACATCCACTCACATTCATGGTAACCCCAGTTCATCCTTTACTATCAAAATAGAGGCAACAAGAAAAAATCTACACACTCCCACTGCCATATTTCCCTGCGTATCAGCATCTGGATACATTATACTCTTGCATGTTATCATGAACTATCCTTAATTCCATCTGAATACACTAATTTCTGCCTTTCACATTAACTTTCTCTCCTTTTATCCTTTGTCCTTCAGTATACGGCCCAGAAAATGCTTTTTGGTTCTCTCTTATATCAGTAATTATTGTCTAGGTGCAGTTCCCATCATCATGAAAACAAAATGTTATTACCCCATCTCTAAAAAATTATTATTTTGAACCACCAGCTGCCACAGAGGTTTCCATTTGTTGCAAACCCTGGGAAACAATCATCTATGCTAACCGTCTCCAAATTCTCATGATTTTTTCTCTCTTAAATATAATCTGACCAAGATTGTCTTCCTAGAGTTCTAAATAAACATCCCTAATGACTTTTACATTACCAAACCTCATATCAATTTTCCCTTCCCAATTTAATTGATTTATTAGCATATGAAACAGTTCCACACACTCAACCTTGATGCACTACTTTCCTTGCATATCAAGATGCTCCCCTCTCCTAATTTATTTTCTGTCTCACTGGTAGCTCCTTTGGTCAACTTTGGGGGCTTCCACTTCTCCCCTAACATCTTAAATTAGGTGCAACACAGGGCTCTGCCCATGGTCCACTTACCTGTGTATTGGCTTTGAATACTATTTATTTGCGGCCAACTCCACATTCTTGTTTCTTCCTTATATCTATGGTTTTTCCTCAATTTCAGACCTATCTATGTAATTACCTTTGTGATATCCCTATATCTTATAGTCATCTCAAATTCAGCATGTTAATACTAATGCACTGCCCCCCCCCCCCGCCAGTATCTACTCTTCCTGCATTCTTTCCATATCAGTATTCAAGGGTAGTTATACTTCTGATTATACTTGTAGTTGGTTGAGCTAAAAATATTTAGACACTTGATTCCCCTCAGTTTTTCCCTCATGCTCCACATCCGGTACTTTAAAAATATATCTAGAGTGTTACTAGTCCTCACCGCTTCCACTGCTATTATTAGGGTTTGAACCTGGTCATCTCTGGACTCTAATTTCCACACACCAAGAGGCTATCTTGGCTTTTTCCTTTGACCACCATTCCCCTCTTCTCTTTCTATTGGTCTCTTCTGAAATCAGCAACTATGAGGTTGATTTCAAATATAAGTCAGTCCTGCGACAACTTCTCATTTTATTGCCCCAAAGACGGACAGGAACTGGTCCTTCATTACTTCCTGACCTCCTCTGCCACTGTCCTCTCCCTCTACCAATCCTCCTACCATTGTTACCTTCTTGTTCTTCAGCTAATGCTTCAGGTGTACTCCTAGCTTCACACTTCAGCTGTGGCTCTTCCTTTTGCTTGGGGTGCTCCATTCCAGATTACCAAATGGCCACCCTTCTCACCTGCTCTAGATTCTTATGGACATATCATTTTCTCAGGGATACTCTTCTTAGAAATGCCCTGAGTAACTCTTTTAAGATTATAACCACTCCTCTTCCCAGAGCTCTTTATTTTATTTTATTTTATTTTATTTTATTTTATTTTATTATTTTATTTTATTTCGCTTTTTAATTTTCTTTTTGATTGAAGAATAATTGAAATACTATATACTATCAGTTTCAGGTGTACATGGTAGTGATTTCATATTTGTGTACACCATGAAATTATCCCCACAATAAGTCAAATTGTCATCTCTTAGCATACAAAACTCTTACAGTATTATTGACTCTATTACCTGTGCTGTACATTATATCCCTGTGATTTATTAATTTTATAACTGGAAGTCTGTACCTCTTAATCCTCTCTGCCTATCTTGCCCACTCCCAACCCCTCCCCCTTCTGATAACCAACCAATAATTTTTCTGTATCTAGAAGTCAGTTTCTATTTCATTTGTTTATTTGTTTTAGATTCCACATAGAAGTAAGATCATATGGCACTTGTATTTCTCTGTCTGATATTGCACTTGGCATAATAACATCTAGGTCCACCCATGTGGTTGGAAATGGTAAGATTCCATTCTTTTTTATGGCTGAATATCCTAGTTTGCTTTTTTTGTAATTTTTGTTTTGTTTCCATTTTGAGACAGAGAGAAAGAGCACAAGCAAGGGAGGAAGAGAGACTCCCAAGCAGGCTCCATGCGGCCAGTGCAGAACCTGAGACAGTGCTTGAATTCATGAACCACAACATCATGACCTGAGCTGAAACCAAGAGTTAGACATTTAACCTACTGAGCCACAGAGACACGCTCCTATTTTTTTTTTAAATTCTATAGCATTTAAGATGTCCTAACATAGTACTGTCAAGCTTTGTTATTTGAAGATTCCATATTTATAATTTCACTTATTCACTAAAATTTCTTTGTAACCCCAAAGTCACTTCCCTAGATGTTATCATAGTCACCCTGGCACATGTGCAGAGAGGTGGAAAATTTGAGTCACCTGACATACTTCCTAGCTATAGTCAACAGTGCTGTGCTATGACTTTTTGTCTCAGCTTTTATGCTATAAATAAGTGTGCACATTCTTTCACATTTTTTGTTTCTTGTTGGCGATGTTCCCTTTTTAAAAAAAAATATTTTAGTTTATTAATTTATTTTGAGAGAGACAGCATGAATGAGGGAGGGGTAGAGAGAGAGGGAGAGAAAGAGAATCCCAAGCAGGCTCTGCACTGTCCATGCAGAGCCCGACATGGGGCTCCAACTCACAAGACCTTGAGATCATGACCTGAGATGTAACTGAGAGTTGGACGCTTAACCACCCAGTCATGCAGGCACCCCAGTGATTTTTTCCTGTTTTAAGTGGTTTGAAACATAGTGCAGAATTTCTTTTATAGTGTACTTATATGTTAGAAGACTTTGAGGTGCCTTATAGAGAAAGTTTGTGTGTTAGATAATGTTAGTTTTCAGGTGTAAGTTATGATACTGTTGACCATAAGTTTAGTGTAAATGAATCAACTATATACATATATATATATATGTACATATATATATCTGTACATATATATATATGTACATATATATATCTGTACATATATATATATATTTAAAATGTTTAATGTTTATTTATTTTTGAGACAGAGAGAGACAGAGCATGAACAGGGAGGGTCAGAGAGAGAGGGAGACACAGAATCTGAAACAGGCTCCGGGCTCTGAGCTGTCAGCACAGAGCCCAATGCCAGGCCTGAACTCATGGACCGCGAGATCATGACCTGAGCCGAAGTCGGATGCTTAGCGGGCTGAGCCACCCAGGCGCCCCAACAATATATATATTAAATATGGTGCTGCTAAACAGAAATGCACATAAAACAAGCTATATTTTCATCAATTGACAAAAAAGTGCCTAGAGGCTTTGCATATGGTTTTTACTGGATAGAATTAAACTCCTTGGTGAATAAACTAGAAGCCCCTTGAAAGCCAATCACAGAAAACATCTCGTATTATTTCATTTTACAAAGTTAAACAAAAATACCAAGTACACATATTCACAGACACACACCAAGAAAAATCTATAAAGTATTATGTTAATTGTAGTTATTGTAAGTCATTAAAAATAAACAGGTGTTCAAGATAATTTGTTTGATGATTGAATGCGTGATGTAGTCCAAATTCTGTTTTACTAGGCGTATGTGATAATATATGGAGAGACTAGCTTGACAGATTGATCTATCATTTATCTATCTATCTATCTATGAAATTTCTATCAGTTTAGCATTGCCTGGCATATAATATGTGCACGATATTTTTCATGGAAAGAAGGGAAATTTTTCTTTATTTTCCATTTTTTTTAAATTTATTCATTTAATTTTCAGAGAAAGAGAGAGTAAGAGAGAGAACACTAATGGGAGAGGTCAGAGATAGAGAGAGAAAGAGAATCCCAAGCAGGCTCTATGCTGACAGTGCAGAGCCTGATGTAGGGCTCAAATCCACAAACTAGGACATCATGACCTGAACTGAAATCAAGAGAGGCCTCTCAACCAACAGAGCCACCCAGGCACCCCAAGAAGTGAATACATTTCTTATTCTTGAACCTCATTAGGACTGTAACAAAGGACACTTAATTTCATAAAAATAATCTTGTTTTGTTTTAATTAATTTACAACATTTTAAAGGAATAAATGTGAAAAGAAAATGAAAGTATTACCTTCTCACTTGTCTTTCAAAATAAACTTCAACATATCTCATCAAAATGCTTCTCTTCTTTTATCATTAACAAATAATATTCTAAAGCAATCTAATAACTATCTAAACAGTAGACATACTGCAAAAAAAATATCTCCATAATGTGTTTTTAGAGCACTGAAAAATTAATTAAAAAATTGTAGGCTGTTGCAGTGACAAGATCATTAATCTCTAAACAGCTCTATTGATATTTTCAATAATATATTTTCTAAATATCTTTCCATGACATTATAAAATTAATCTTTTAAAAAAAGTCTTTTTTGTTGTTGTGAAGCAAAGAGGAAATAAGCTGTTTTAATGGATGAACTTGACTGACGAGTCAAGGGAACAGCATTCAGGGAAATGCCACAGGGACTTTACCATAGGGATCTTAAATATATATCATCAAAGACCACATTCTTAGTCAAAAATATAATGCAAAACATTTCCCATTTTTTACAGATGACAATATGGAATTTTGTATAAAAATCACAGCACAATATAATACATTCTCAGAAAGATGCAATACAATTTTTGATGTGTATGTACCATTGGATTAAATTAGAATCTTAAATTAATTTGTCTTTACCTGATCCAAATATATATATTTTCTTCATTTGGTAAACTTATTTTTCCTTTAGTTAAGTACTTAGCAAGACTTATAACATGTCAAATAGTTGGTAGGTAATTATGTCATAGGTTATTGGCTAGCTTGGCATGATGTCTTTATTAAACACTATTATAGACACTGTGCTTACCTATAATATTACCACATGCATGAATTATGAATCACAGATTTAAAGCCTATTATTTTAAGGATTTGTGTGACATTGTAAGATGTATTTCATTATAGACAAATCCATTTTACTGATAGTAGAATCTCTGAAAATTAATTTATATCAATGACAAACTAGGACAAATCCCAATGTGGAATTTTATTTCCACTGTATCCAGTTCAAGGAAAACATTGTATATTGCTTGTAAAAATTATTGTAATATTGCTCAACTAAAAAAAACACTACCCCTTAGGGCTTGAGACAAGTATGTCATATATTAGAATGTTTTAAGACAAATATTTAAATAGTTCAGATTAGAAAACATTTTTCTAAATAATTGCCATAAATATGAGAAATAAGAGTAGGTTTTAAGAAAAACTTTCTAGATATTGAATGATTATTGTGAATATATCTATCACCTGTGATAAAATTTGATTAAAAATAACTAAAAAGGGACACTTGGGTGTTTCAGTCAGTTAAGTATCCAACTCATGATTTCAGCTCACTTCATGTCTCACAGTTCATGAGTTCGAGCTCATTTCAAACTTAGTTATTGTGTAAGATTACCTGGGTTGATAAAAACTTTGTAAAACTTTTCCTCTTGATTTTTTGTAGACATATTATTATAAATGCTGATTTATTTTTGCTAATATCTCATAATTAATTTAACACTAAAACATCTTAACTTTATAAATTATTTTGTGAAATCTTGATGCATAAAGTATTCAGGTTCTTTATTCAGAACTTTGTTCCATCTTCATCAGAGCTATACATATTTGCACGGCTGGCCACTGCCTAACATAAACAAGGTGAGACAGCAGGTAAATAATAGTGTATGTGAATTATGCCATGACTGTGGCTTCACTTCCAGAATCCGAATTTCTCAAAAAAACATTTCTTATAACCCACAGTAGCTGAAAATATACTGATTGGTTCCCCTCTTGGTTGGAAGGAAACCCATGGATCTCTCTCTCTCTCTCTCTCTCTCTCTCTCTCTCTCTCTCTCTCTCTCTCTCTCTCTGTCACACACACACACACACACACACACACACACACACACGCATACACAGGCGTACTAGAGGAAATAGGATTAACATCTGTAAGTGATGTGAACCTGCAACAGATAAGGAGTGTCTACAAAAGGAGAATCAATGTTTTAAAATTTTGTTACCACTTCTTGCCCCCAACACCCCCCCTTACTTTCTTTTATATATTTCTCTTCTCCTTCCACCCTACAAGAGCCACACTGGCCTGTTTGCTGTGCCTGTAGCTGCTCTCTTATTGGGCAGTTTGTATTGTTATCCTCCTTATGGGAACATTCTCACCCTACGTATTTCAAAGTTCCCTCCTCATTTCTGTCAGGACTTTTTAGTCTTGCCCTGCCTGACAACCTAGCTGAATGTGAAACCCCTTTATGCCAGCATTTTCTAACCTCCAATTCACAGCATGAATTGATTACCTTCTAACATAGCATATTTTTTACTTATTTATCTTGTCTAGTATCTATCTCTACCATTAAATAGTAAGCTCAATGATAATAATGTTTTTGCTTGCTTTTATTCACCTCTCTACTCCAATCTCTATTAGGCAATACTATTTGATTAATGTTTTTTCTTGAATGAATATGTCTTGACTGTATATGAACCATAATTTCTAATATTTAGAATATCTCATAAGCTTTATATTAGTAAATAATTATTTTCTATGAAGTCAGGAATCGTGAATACATTGCCCCAATCATTTTGCTTTAGTTGTATGAATAACATAGTTCACAGCTAAAAAAATTATAGCTAGATTTGTTTACATACCTGGAGCTATAAGTTTAGGCATGTGTGTAGTGAAATTCAGGATCTTAAAGAATTAAATATAACTAAGGTCTATATAATTATTTTGAAAAGAATGTTTTTTAAATTTCTCTATTATCAGACAGTGGCTTTTTTGTGCATTCAGGAATATTTACAATTTTCTTATGACTATTTTTTAATTTATTTTTTAATGTTTATTTTTGAGAAAGAGAGAGAGAGAGAGAGAGCAAGCAGGGGAGGGGAAGAGAGTGAAGGAGACACAGAATCTGAAGCAGATTCCAGGCTCTGAGTTGTCATCATAGAGCCCAACGTGGGACTCGAACCCACGAATGATATCATGACCTGAGCTGAAACCAGTCGCTTAACTGACTGAGCCACCCAGACCCCCATAAATATCCATTTAATGTCACAATTTATAGTCACTTTAACGTGAAGTTTTTTTGCATACAGAAGCGCACCATTATTTAACCCAATCCATATTAGCTACTCTCCATTCTTTGTTATGCAATCTACAGAAATTAACTATTTGATAAAGACTGAACTATTTGATACAAGCATAACAGACTGAAAAAGAAATCAACCTCATTGGTAGGCTTGTATTCTCTAGTTTTCTTTCTAAGTGAATTGCTATTAAATGCACACCTGTCTTAAACACTTGGCTGAAAATGTGTGAGTGCGTCTGTGTGGGGGTGTGCACATGCATGAGTTCAGGTATGATGTAAAGTCCAGGATAATCTGACATCTGTACTGTTCCTCAAAGTCACATTTCACCATATATATATTGCATTCTTGCTCCATGAACTAATTCTCTTGAATTTGGTTTCTAATTCCTTAGATAGAATCCTGGATATAAGATGGGAGATAAAATATTTTTGAAGAGATAATATACATATGTCTACCTACCTACTTATAATGGGAGTATGGACTAGTTTGATGCATATCCTGAATGTTACTTTCTGCTTTCCAAAACTAGATACAGTTAATTAAAATATGTTAAAAGATATGACCAAATTTGCTTTTACCCAAGATTGTCTTAGAGTGGGATAGAAAAAATCTTATTGTTTAATTCAGACACATAATAGAAGTAGAAAGTACCTGAGCAGTTATATGATCTCCTCCCTTTGTCTCTACAGTATTCCATTAAAATTGTATTGTTTTAAACAATATCTTTACTTCCATCCTCAAGCTATCTTTTTCTTACTTTATCATGAAAGAAAAAAATACCCAGCTAACAAAATGGGGAAGAAAAGTTATTAACTGAGAGAATGTAATAGGGCATCTTTCTATATTTCCTACAGAGAAATGTACAGTGAAAACAAAATCAATTGTGAGAAACTAAAGCATTGTTCTACAACTCCATAATTTCCACAGATTTGTTGTTTATTTGTTTTCAGCAGCAAATTTGGTAATATGTTCTCTGAGAAACAAGAGTGCCAGGACTATAATTAGACTTGAATAAAGTTAGGTTCTTGGGATGAAAGTTGTCCAAAAAATTGATAGAAATCAACTTCAAAAATGATGAAAGTATATTTTAAAAAAGGAATTAGAAGAGTAGAGTTTTATTCCAATAAATCAATATAACCTACTAAGAAGGAAAAAAGGGAACGGTACCAAAGCTAAGCAGAATATAGTATAGAATAGGATGGGATCTGAAAAATAAATTTACTTAGGACTTGTTTTTTTACTTTGAGAAAATAAAAACCTATATGGAGAAGTTAAGATAAGGAGTAACAACTTCCCAGTAACATGGATGCCAATTACCTTTCCCCCTAAAATAAAGATTTTCACCCAGAGGATACATAATATTTATTCATTCATGTATGCATGTACACCATTAACATTTGCTGACTGCTAACTTTATGGAAGGTGCCGTGCTCCATTTTGGGCATAGCACAAATAATAAAACCTATGTTTTGCTTCTGTGCAGGGAAAGTGATAGAGATCGCATGTGAACAAACAAAGGGAGAACACTTTATATGTGATAAATAACAGTGTACAGGGTATAGGGAGGCGAAGGGGGCACAGGGCAAAGAGGGATTAGTTTGCCCTGGGATTAACGTCACAGACAAGGTGAAAAATTGATTCAATTCTTAAAAGATTGTGATCTTTTAAGTGATCGAGAAATGGAAGGCTGGGGTTGCAGCGTGAAAAGTGTGATGTGTGTTTCAGGCAGGAGAATGATAATAGTTAAACAAAAGTTTTTATCATTTATTGAATTGTAAAGTTACCTATGTGTGTATTATAGAGAGAGAGTTATGTATGTAACTATATCAGTGTATATCCTGATATTGATGCTGAAATATATCAGTGTGTATTCTGCACAGGGCATTAAAAAAACTCAGAAATAATGACAGAGATGGCTGGGGTTAAGAATTTAGTATTTCAAGTAGGGTCATAAACTTTTGTAAAGGTCTAGATATATAACCTCTGCATACCAAATAGTTTCTGTTACAGGTACTCAACTTTGCCATTATAAGAGCTAAAGCAACTTATGCGATATAAAAGCATATGGGTGTGGCAGTATTCCAATAAAAGCTTATAAAAGCAGGTGGAACCTGAATTTGGCCCACAGGCCATAGTTTGCTAATCCCTGATTGAGAATAAGAAGAGGCTATGTAACCGTGTCAAGCAAGGGAGTGATTTAATCACATTTATGTTAGAAGAAAATCATTTTGAAATGGGTGTACAAGATGTATGAGTGATGTGGGAATACAGGCATGTACAGTCAGAAAGCTGAGATAGTAGCTCAGCACAAAGTAATCGCCTGAACTAAGATAGGAGCACTGGATATGGGAAAGGTCAGATAAGCAAGGTGTAAGGATATAAACTCATAGGTGGTGATGGGTGGAGATTGAGGTAAGGAGAGTGAGAAATACAGCAAGCTGCCAAGTTTATGATGATTTAGATGATTTGGAAAAGCATAGTTCCCTTAAAAAAGAAAAGGAAAAAGGAAGTAAGAATATTTTGAGGAATGAGTTTTCATCTACACTGAAAGGTGATGGTGTGAAAATTATTATAAATAGACAGTTGATAGATAGATAGATACATACATACATTACATACATATATACATACATAGATAATAGATAAAATATAGATAGATAGATGGATAGATAGATAATAAAGATAGATGATAGATAGATCAATGAGATAGATAGATGATAGATAGATAGATAGATAGATAGACTTCTTTTTTTCATTTTGATGAGGCTGCCTGGTAGTCATTGTGACACTCGAGAGGGTTCTAGGTTAGAAATTCCACATTAAATAATCATTAGCATGCAGGTGGTATTTGGTAGTATTTGAAGTAATTTTCAGATAAGCTGAAAAATATGAGTGGAAACAGAAGACCAAGGACAGACCCTAGGCCAAACTAATCTAAGAAATGGTAAAAAGAGTCACAGGAAGCCAGGAGCAGTAGGAAGAAAATGGGGAATCTAGATGTGTTTATTCAACGAGGAATAAACCATCAATTGTAGAGAAGCAATGTCAATTCAATGGAATGCTATTATATTACAGTGAATAATTATGTCTCAAACAGCATCATGGCTCTCTTTCTAAATGCAAAATCCTTAAAGAATGGCTTTTTTATTTCAAAATTTTAAACAATTAATTTAAATATTTTGGTCTATTATCCCACCTAATATTTTTCTAAGTGCAAAACTATTTTTATTATTTATTTTTTAAATGTTTATTTATTTTAGGGAGAAAGACAGAATGTGAGCAGGGGAGGGGCAGAGAGGGAAGGAGACACAGAATCAGAAGCAGGCTCCAGTCTCCGAGCTGTCTGCACAGAGTCTGATGTGGGGCTCAAATTCATGAACCATGAGATCATGACCTGAGCTGAAGTTGGAAGCTTAATCAACTGAGCCACCCAGGCATCCTTTTTTTTTTTTTTTTTTTTTTTTTTTTTTTTTTTTTTTTTAGAGAGAGAGAGTGAGCAGGGAAGAAGGGAGAGAGAATCTCAAGCAGGCTCCACGAACATCATGGAGCCCTATGCAAGACTCAGTCTCAGGCTGTGAGATCATGATCTGAGATGAAATCAAGATGTGATTGCTTAACCAACTGAGCCACCAGGTGTCCCTAAACTATTTTTAGAATATTAGTTTAAATGTACTACAAAATTACACATGGTTATTATGAAAAGTTTTAAGCCATGCTTAAACAGCCAAAACATTATCATTAAAATAACGTGATTATATGAACATATGTTTCTTTTAACTTGAACACTGACTCAATTGTCTTGTTGGCTTTTGGGGAGAGTGAAGAAAGGAGAATAAAGTACCAGGAGAAAAGGAACGAAGAAGGAGAAACAAACAGATATGAAGACAATATATACCAACAGCCTACCTCACCTTCATACCACACAAAACCAGAACATGCCCAACCTTCTCAGTATCATTCTTTAAAGTAAGTACATGTACATATTCCAGAAACCACTAATAAATCTAATACTTTGCATACATAATTCTGCATTTTTTTTCTCTGCCTTATTACTATTAAATTCATTCTTGCATATATTTTCTCTGACTAAACTTTGACATATGCACTTCTTTGTGGAAAAAAATTAGGCAAAGCTTCCATAATAGTTTCAATTATACTATTCAATATTCTTGTTTTAATATGAATATATATTTCTTCTGTTAGTTTAAACAGAATTCTAGATATCGGCTTTAATCAGATAGCATAATTTTGAATTATCCAAATATCAATTCCATCTAAATCTCACTGGGATGCCTGGGTAACTCAGTCGGTTGAGTGTCCGACTTCAGCTCAGGTCATGATCTCATGGTTCATGAGTTAGAACCCAGCATCAGACTCTGTGCTGACAGCTCAGAGCTTGGAGCCTGCTTCGGATTCTGTGTCTCCCTCTGTCTCTGACCCTCCTTTGCTCGTGCTCTGTTTCTTTCTCTCAAAATAAATAAAGTAAAAAAATCTCACTAAAAAATGACTGGAAACATTCTTTTTTATTTTTTTTCTTTTTTTCTAAATATAACTTATTGTCAAGTTAACTATCATACAGTGTATACAGTGTGCTCTTGATTTTGGGAGTAGATTCCCATGACTCATCCCTTATGTACAACACCCAGTGTCTATCCCAACAAGTGACCTCCTCCCATCACTCATTTTCTTCTCCCCCTCACCAAACCCCATCGACTCTCAGTTTGTTCTCTGTTAAGAGTCTCTTACGGTTTGCCTCCCTCGAAACATTCTGAAATCATCTGTCTTTAGTACTTATAATATTTTACCTAAATGTTTACCTAAATGTTGTATATCACTAATATATCAACTTTAAGCAAAAAGCTATTATGAATAAAGAATGTTTTAACATAAGACAGACGTCTGAATGTTGTTTATGCATTTGTGGTTAAAACAAACAAACAAACAAACAAACACTCTTTAGTTTCTCTTAAATAAGCCCCAGTACGGAAGTGCTATTTTTAAATTAACACTCTGTTGATTGTCGTTTGGAATTTAATAAAAGATCTTAAATTCAAAGTGAATAACAGGTACACCGGAATACAGACAACCTGGCAAACATACCTTTTAAAAGCATAGTGCAGGGGGGGCGCCTGGGTGGCTCAGTCGGTTGAGTGACCGACCTCAGCTCAGGTCATGATCTCAGGGTTTGTGAGTTCAAGCCCCACATCGGGCTCTGTGCTGACAGCTCAGTGCCTGGAACCTGCTTTGGATTCTGTGTCTCCCTCTCTTTCTGCCCCTCCCCAACTTATGCCCTGTCTCTCTCTGTCTCAGAAATAAATAAACATTAAAAAAAATGTTAAAGCATAGTGCAGGAATTACAAGAATAAACAATAAAACCTCTTCAAATAACTCACCATGGTATCTACATAGGAAAAGACAAGTAAGTCAGAAGAACAGAAGAAACTGAAAACATCTGAATCAAACTCAAAATGTGTGAAAGAAATTGGGTGACAAGGCTGATGTTATTTCAGAAGTAAATGGATTCGTAATTTAATAAATAGAGAAATTTAAAAAAAAAGAAAACAGTCGGCATATCAGGCATATAATTTTATACAGCCAGAACACCTATGTGTGGTGCTCACAGGAGTGTTCATGTACATGAACTATGACGGCAAATTGGAAAATTATCTGGAAACTTTGTCAATTAATGTTAAGTTGCATAAACTCTTTGATTCAGCTATTTAAAACCTAAGATCACTCCCAGAAAGGTAAAGCGTCTCTACATGAATAAATATAAAAACAAATATTTTAATGTATAATGTATATATACCATATGTATATAATTAACATAAGATATATTTTATCTCTCTCTTACATCTTCCAAGGACACATTGTGAGACAAATATAGAAACAAAGCCAATGCCCGTCACTAAAGAAAGTTTAAAAATTATGGCAAAACTGAGGCTTCTGGGTGGCTCAGTTGGTTTAGCGACGGATTTTTGATTTCACCTCAGGTCATGGTCTCACGGTTTGTGAGATCAAGCCTCGTGTCAGGCTTTGCACAGAGCCTGTTTGGGATTTTCTCTCTCCCTGTCTCTGTCTCTGTGTCCCCCCCCCCTCACTGTTGCTCACTCTTTCTCTAAAAATAAATGAATAAAGCAGGGGCGCCTGGGTGGCTCAGTCGGTTGAGCATCGCTCTGTGCTGACAGCCCAGAGCCTGGAGCCTGCTTCGGATTCTGTGTTCCCCTCGCTCTCTGCCCCTCCCCCACTCATGGTCTGTCTCTCTCTGTCTCAGAAATAAATAAACATTAAAATAAATAAATAAATAAATAAATAAATAAATAAATAAATAAAATTAAGAAAATAAGTAAACCAAAGATAGATATATACCTGTTGATTTAGAGGGCTTTCCATAATTAATGAAATTATGGGGTAGTTTTATACCAATTTTTGTCTAATCAACACTGACCTTAATTCTTTCTATACTTTCATATATACAAATTAAGGAAATATACAATAATGTATTTTAGGTAATGGACACAGGTTCACCAATAGTAGGAATTGTGGGGAGAAGGAGAGGAGGCTTGTTAGACAAACAAAAAAAAAAAAAAAAGAGAGAGAACAGAGAGAGGGACTCTAAAATATTAGCACATATGATTGTATGTCATTAGCACAATGTAGCACATTGATTGTATTTATCTATGGAGAGTTTATATATGTCTGAAAATATTTATGTGTAGAAAGAAATGTTAAGGACCATAACAACTATTTATTTCATGAATACTTGGAATGCATATTTCTGATAATAAGCTGTAATTGATCTGCCAGAATTCTTACTTTAAGTTTCAGGAAACTCAGGCTCAAATTGAATACTAAATTATACTAATCCAATTAGCTTTCATAGTGAATATGTTTTCTTCTTACTTTACCATTTTGTTCTTAGCTTTCTTTTTATGTTTATCTTTCTTTTATTAATATTCAATATTAATAAGCATGTATAGGTCAATAAAATATACATGCAGGGGCACCTGGATGGCTCAGTCAGTTAAGCATCCGCCTTTGGCTCAGGTCGTGATCTCTTGGTTCGTGAGTTCAAGCCCCGCATCGGGCTCTGTGCTGACAGCTCAGATCCTGGAGCCTGCTTTGGATTCTGTGTCACCTTCTCTCTCTCTGTCCTTCCCTTGTTTGTGCTCTGTCTCTCTCTCTCTCTAAAGTAAATGGATAAGCATATATATATATATATATATATATATATATATGCTTATAATATATATACATATATACATATATATATATATTATGGATCCTTCTAAAAATGTATTCCTCAGCATATGTATCTTAACAGCATCAAATGTGACAAAGACCGAAGAAAATTATAATAGTAAGTAAAATTAAATATCTCAAAAAGGATTGAGAATGGTGCCACTGTCTGTTACAATTTCTCAAGAACAAATAAGAGATTAGTTTTGACTCTGCCAGAGACTGTTAAAGAAAGAAAACTATAATTTCTAGGAACCATAAAGCAGATTAAATAAAGTTGTCATTAAAGACAGTGGACTTTGTCACATTTGATTTGATAACCTTCCATTATTACTTCCCTACTTCTGAAAATTAGATCTCTTGCCAGACTTTGCAAAGCAATTTTAGAGGAGGACAAGATTGCTACATCAATGCTCAACTTCTGTCTAAAGACAATTATAAAAACCATGGAAAGTGACATTGAAAGAAAAGGATGGTCCCTCCCTTAGGAATGCAAATAACAATAATTCAAATTTTATTTTACAAACTGAACTTCTCATATCAGAAAACAAAATCTGACTTACTGATTTCAACACTTCCAGAGATTAGAGGCACGATTCATTATTTTTGTTCTCAATTACTGTGACAGTGCTCTGGTACCATCATTTCCCTTAAGCCAAACATTTTTTCCCCCCTCAGGTTTTGAACAAGGCTGAATTTTTTTTTAACGTTTATTTATTTGGGGGACAGAGAGAGACAGAGCATGAACGGGGGAGGGGCAGAGAGAGAGGGAGACACAGAATCGGAAATAGGCTCCAGGCTCTGAGCCATCAGCCCAGAACCCGACTCGGGGCTCGAACTCACGGGCCGTGAGATCGTGACCTGAGCTGAAGTCGGACGCCCAACCTACTGAGCCACCCAGGCGCCCCAGAACAAGGCTGAATTTTAAATAGTAAAATGTTTTTAATAATATGCATAGTCTTCGAAGAAAAGTTTGCTCGAGTTTTATAACTGAAATTATGGACATTTAAGTATTTGATTCTAATTTTGTATGGATAAATGATAATTCTAAAGCATTAGCCATTTCTTTGCTACTGTGTACCAATAACTAGTTGAATTTTTAATATTTAACTGAAATCTATTTGTTTTTTGAAGTTTATAAATTTAAGTTTGGGGTATTAGCTATTTAATGAAGCTATTGTTTAGTTTGTCCATAGAAATATTTTAATTTTAGGGTTATCGTCTTTGAGTTTTTTTTTCTTTTTTAATGATTATTTATTTATGTTTTTGGAGAGAGAGAGAAAGAGAGAGAGAGAGAGAGAGAGAAGGTAGTGCAGACAGAGAGGGAGACAGAATACCAAGCAGGCTCTATGTCACCAGCACAGAACCTGATGCAGTGCAGAGCTCCACACAGAGAAAGAACTCATGAACCATGAGATAGTGACCCGAGCTAAAATCAAGAGCCAGGCCCTTAGCCAGCTGAACCACCCAGCCAGCCCAATATATTCTTTGATTTTTTTTAAGTTTTAAAATATATGTATGACATAATTGAGACCCAAATAACTTAGGTAATTTATCCACGATCACACAGATAGCCAAGGGAAAAAGAATTAATTAATGTTCACATTAGTTAATGGCCCCAACTACCAATTCTTTTCTTTCTTAGTCACCAAGATATTTCATGCAGCAATATATATTTGTGCAGATTTGCTGTTTGAAAGCCAAACAGTGGTTTGATTTTAATTAGCCCCAAGGTTTATTGTATTGTACTTTGTGTTTTTCTGTATTCTTTATTTTGTGCTTTAGGCCCAAAATCTTGTATCTAATATACCTCTGAAAATCCCAAGTCAAGAAAGTTCCTGTACAGCGTTCTATGAGGGATAAAGGATCTTTTGTTTGACGGTGTGTGATGTTGACCTTAGGTTTAGAGCAAGAGGGAATGCAATCTCTTTTCAGCCTGCTCTATTTCCTTCTATATTTACCTGGCTTACTGACTATGTACTCTGAAGGGATACCTGGCCAAGAAATTCTAGGAAAGTCAGCGTTTTATGCCCCTAACATTGCAATTCACCCTCCAAGTCTTATTTGTTTAGAAAAAAAAAAGTATCCAGATCATTGGATCTTAAATTACTGAAATAGTTAAAACAAGAAGGACAAAGGGAATAAAAACTACTATCCGAAAAATATGCTCCCATAGGATTTAGACAATAGTATAAATTGAATAGTCAATGGATGGCAACAAACTAAAGGTTTACTGAATTATATTTTACATCATATTGTAGCTTTGTTTAATTTGGCTTTATTATAGGATTGAACGTGTAGATTTTTTTCAAGCCAAGACAGTAAGACACACACTGTTAAATGAAGTGGGCTGATGGACTCATCATTTCGCTTTACCAAATGATTTCATATTGTATCTGTAATCATCTCAAAACACTCATGCGTGCACACACACACACACGGGCATGCACACACATGCACACACACTCACACAGGCATGCACACACACATGGGCATGCACACGCATGCACACACACTCACACAGGCATGCACACACACACACACTCACACAGGCATGCACACACACACACAC